>NC_137456.1:138537541-139166096 GCF_964235325.1 Thermobia domestica | reverse complement strand
GATGAGTAAGTTTACAAAAATGATTCAGTTTTAAATGTATATGTGCAACTTTGATGGGTTATTCCCATGAAAGCCGTGTTCTAATACAACGCGTAATAATGTAAACAATGGCAGGAGTGTACAATGTTAAGCGTTGTATTAGGACAAATGAAAATGAACTGAAATAATCCGGTGCAGGTAAAAAACGATACTGATAAAGATTTTCTATAGTATAAATAAGATGAGTAATTATACCAAGTTTACTGTAATAGAGTTAAGACGACAATGTAAAGAGAGGGGAATCAGAAGATATTCCCGATTACGAAAAGCAGAACTGATAGACCTTCTTAGACAATATGACGATGAAAAAAGCAGAAGGCAGATTAGAGATATATTCCCATTTACACAAGAAGTAATTGAAGAACCGAGAATCAAAATTGAATCACAACCAATCGATGTAAAACGTCAGAACATTACATTAAAATCAAGATTAGAAACATGGAGATTTACAACAGATTACAAACCACAACATCAACTTGAACAATATATTACTGCAACATCTAAAGCTATATCAAACAGATTACAAATTAGCTTAAGTAAACATAGTTCATTGAAAGCTAATATTTATATAAGTTGTACATATAAGAAAGGTGAAGAAACTGAAAACTTCTATTTTAACACTGATAACCAGGAAATATACCGATCAAGTAATCTAAAGGAAGAAATAACTAAGATGAAACAAAGATTAAGAACAAGAATGGATGAGTTCCAAGCTAGAGAATCTGGTTGGGCTCTTATAAACATTAACTTCTTACAACTAGCAATCGCCAAATATACACCATATAGAGGATCAACATACATAGAATTACCTAAACAAATTCAAAACAAAAAGGCAGTAATTAATGTAAAGAATGAAGATGAAAAATGTTTCTTATATTCAATTTGTTCTGCACTATACCCAGTTAATAAAGATCCACAACGACCTTCCAAGTACAAGCAAGCTGTCAAATACTTACAAGAAAAATTAAAAAATATTCATTTTCCTGTAAAACTATGCGATATTCCAAGAGCTGAAAAATTACTTAATATTTCTATAAATGTTTATGCATATGATAAAGACTATTCAATCTATATACTACATCACACACAAAACAAGCAAGAAAATCATGTCAATTTATTATATGTAAAAGAACAAAATGAGGACCAAGTTAAAACACACTATTGTTGGATTAAGGATTTAAGCAGACTAGTATGTACACAGTTAACTAAAAAGAGAGCTCGAAAATATTTATGTGATAGATGTTTGTTATACTTTTACGCTCAAAACGCTTTAAATAAACATGAGCAAGATTGTTCGTTAAATGAGCCAGTAAAAATAATAATGCCTGAAGAAGGTAAATGCGTTGAATTTAAAAACTACCAATACAGAATGAAAATGCCATTTGTGATTTATGCTGATTTTGAATGTTTGTTACATAAAGTTATGGGTTGTGAAGAATGCTATCCAAATAACGAACCGTATACGAAAAAATATCAACAACATAAACCGTCTGGATTTTGTTATTATGTAGTAAAGAGCGATGGAAGTAAAACCGATCCTGTTTTGTATAGAGGTAAGAACGCTGCTAAGAAATTTATAAGACTGTTAACAAAAGAAGCCAAACACATATCGAACATATACAAACAAAATAACGAATTACCATTAACAAAAAGTCAGAGAAAAGAGTTCAATGAATCTAAATGTTGTTATTACTGTAAGCAGGAGTATACTAAAGAAAATCATAAAGTTAAGCACCACGATCATATAACAGGAAAATTTGTAGCACCTCTATGTAATAACTGCAATTTAAAAGTTAAAGTACCAAAGTTTATACCAGTGATCATACATAACTTGACAGGATATGACTCTCACTTGTTTATAAAAGAGCTTGGATGTAATAAAGAAGAAATAGATCTAATACCCAATAACGAGGAAAGATACATATCATTCAGTAAAAAGGTTGGAACTATTAAATTGAAATTTGTAGATTCATTTAGATTTATGGCTTCTAGTCTAGAGAAATTGTCATCAAACTTGAAACCTGAGCAAATGATACATACGCAACACTTTTATCCTAATCAAGAACAGTTTCAACTTGTAATAAGAAAAGGTGATTACCCATATGATTATGTTAACAATTGGGATAGGTTTAGAGAAAGAAAATTACCACTAAAGGAAGCATTCTTCAATAAGCTTATGAACACACATATAAGTGATGAAGATTATGAACACGCAAAGAAAGTATGGAAAACATTTGACATTAAGAATCTCGGACAATACCATGATTTATATTTGAAAACAGATGTATTATTGTTAGCAGATGTGTTTGAGAACTTTAGAGAAACATGTCTTAAAGCTTATGATCTTGATCCAGCTTGGTATATGACGGCACCAGGTTTAGCTTGGGATGCAATGTTAAAGATGACGAATATAAAGTTAGAATTGTTGTGGGATTATGATATGGTATTAATGGTAGAGAAAGGTAGAGAGAGGTGGAATTAGTCAGTGCTCAAAAAGGTATGTAAAAGCAAACAATAAGTATATGGAAGATTATGATAAGAACGAAGAAGATTCTTACTTAATGTATCTAGATGCCAATAACTTGTATGGATGGGCAATGAGTCAATATCTGCCGTATAAGGGATTTAGATGGTTAAGTGAAGATGAGATTGAAGAAATAGATTTCACAAATATACCTGATGATTCTGATACTGGTTACATATTAGAAGTTGATCTTGAATATCCTAAAGAATTACATGACTATCACAAAGACTACCCATTAGCTCCTCAAAACATATGTCCGCCTGGTTCAAAACAATCGAAGCTATTAACAACCCTATATGACAAAGAAAAATATGTGATTCACTATCGAAATTTAAAACAGTGTCTATCACTTGGATTAAAACTTAAGAAAATACATCGAGTAATAGAGTTCGAGCAATCAGATTGGTTAAAGAACTATATAGATGTAAACACGCAGATGAGAACTAGAGCAACAAATGACTTTGAAAAAGACTTCTATAAGCTCATGAACAATTCAGTTTTTGGAAAGACTATGGAGAATATTAGAAAGAGAGTTAATATTAAACTTGTAAGTGATGAGAAAAAATACGAGAAGCTTGTGGCGAAACCGAATTATAAGAGTACTACAGTTTTTACGGAAAATTTAGTAGCAGTTCACATGAACAAGGTTAAAGTGCAATTTAACAAACCGATTTATGTTGGTATGTCAATTCTAGATCTATCGAAATATTTAATGTACGACTTCCATTATAATGTGATGAAACCAAAATACCAAGACAAAATAGAAGTATGTTATACAGATACCGATAGTTACATATACCATATCCAAACAGAAGATGTGTACGAGGACATGAAAAATTACATTGATTACTTCGACACGAGTGATTACCCTAAAGATAACAAATATAGGATACCACAAATCAATAAGAAAATACTTGGTAAGATGAAGGATGAGATTAAAGGTACAATCATAGAAGAGTTTGTGGGTTTAAGAAGTAAGATGTACAGTATAAAAGCACCTCAAATAGATTTAACAGATAAAGATTTTAAAGGTAAGTTCGATAAAGAAAAGTGTTGCAAGAAAGCTAAAGGTGTTAAGAAGAGTGTTGTGTATAAAGAACTTTCATTTAACGAATATAAGGACTGTTTGATTAGCCAAAAAGAATATTATAAGAAGATGAATTTGATTAGAAGTTATAAGCACGATTTGTACAGTATAGAAGTAAATAAGCTAGCTTTAAGTTGTGTGGATGATAAGAGATGTGTTTTAAAGGATGTGATCAATACCCTACCATGGGGTCATTATAAGTTAGAAGAGTTGTAGATGTAAGTAGATATAAGTTAGTTTTAGGTTTAGGTTTAGATATAAGTTTTTATGATTTTAAATGTCATAAAAGCATATTCAATCTCACTTTAGCATTGTAGTTATGGGGGATACGTTGCGCTATCCTTCTGTGTTAAAGTGTAATGGTTAGTGGCGGCTTCGTAATTTCTATGTCTAAATAATCTGGTCAGAAAAAAGGCTCCAAATTGCGCCAGAAGTAACCACCCCTAACTACTGAAGTTGTCCCCTACATGATAGTAACCTGTATGTGTACTTGTTATTTATAGAGGAAGAGGGAGTCAAATTTGGTTAATTTACATTTATTTTCTGGACCGTCCCATATAACAGAAGATATATTTCACTGAAGTGGTCTAGAAGCATGATTCTTGTTCGTATACATGAAGTGTGCAGCAAAAATGATTCGCATATGCACGTGGCACTATAGTGGGGGAGGGGAGAGAATGTCTAATTCAATGAATGTTTTTCTGCGTATATATTTTTTAAAAATATTCCCTACATAAAACGAATTCATTACGCAATGGCAGCAATGGATACCATTTCTTATATTATTGTCACAATTATGTGGCCTACACAAGAGCATCATTTTGTCAGCGTAGGGAGACTGTAAGGGTTGCCAGGACCCCGCAAAGTCAATATTTTCATATTTTTAATGCTCATGACTCTGTGATAATTAGGGGGGTCACCAGAGCCCCGAACATGAGAGTCTAACGTTTTGTTAAAATCCCTGGCGGGTGTCTAGAGTTAATTATGTTGTTATGCCGTAGACACTAATCATCATTAGCTACCCATGTTGCAGATAGAGATGTATCTTGAAAACTGTTTAGTTAAAATGTCATTTGCTCTTTGTAGGCTAGTCACTGCTCTTTTCTATGAGTTGTATTGTATTTGTCAGAGTATTTCTTCTAGCTTATGGCGTGAGAACTGTCATTATTATGGAAATGACAGTGACCAAAAGTACCCAAGTTTTGAATTTGTGAATTTGGATCTTAGAATAGTGTATAATGTGTTTAACCTCCATTATTCTTGAAAATTTAGAAAATTAAGAAATAGTGCCACGTCCATATTCAAATACTTCACATGAATTTCTGTTGCTTTAGTTATATGCACATTGATGTGCAGAATTTCGTTCAATAATTGCTCCTATAATAAGAATATAACTCTGCTTGTAATTTACTCCATGCACAAATCCTGCGGAGGATGGGTTGTTTGTTAGAAAATTAAATTATCTTCTTCAACCTGATATTTTAGTTGTTTTAAACATGTCCAACCAGCATCGAAAAAAACACGTTTAAAACAATTTGTTTAAAACGTTTAAAACAAACTGAATAAAACAACAGCCCTCGTTTTAAACATGTTTTAAACACTTGTTTTAAACATTTTGTTTTAAACATATCAACCCTGCTATTGAACTATCTGACCGATCGCAATCAAATTTTCAAGATATATGAGGTTCGGATCTGGAAACGTTTTCCTAATTTCACTTTAACGGTACATCCTTGGAGGAGGGGAGGGGGACGTATAAATAAAAACTAGTAAAACCTAATAACTTTTGAACCACTCAACCAATCTCGATCTAATTTTTTATATACATGAAGGTCGGGCCTTGAGTGTTTTTTACCGTTTCACTTTGACGAGCCAACGTAGGGGAGGGGGAGGGGAAAATATATGTAAAAAAATAAAATATAAATGACTGCCTTTGTGACTTCAATCTTGAACCACCTGACCGATCTAAATCAAATTTTCAGCATACATGAGTTTAGGGGCAGGGAATACTTTAGGCTATTCACTTTGACAAAGCAACGTAGGGGAGGAGGACGGAGAGAAATTTAAAAATAATCAAAAATGACCGATATTATTATTGAATCTCCATAGTTTTCGGGGTCAATGAGGCAAACAGTGACATTTCTTATGCTGTTTCAATCTACGTTCAGCTCTAATAATTGGGGAGGGGGAGTGTGCAATGGAGGAGAGAAGATAAACATTTAAAAATGATCGACAATGACTAATATTAGTGTCGAATCAATAGTTTTAAGAGTAGCAGAGATTAACAGTGAATATTCCGATGCCGTGTGCCGCAGCACGGGGGTAGGGGAGCTATATATAATAATAATCGAAAATGAACAATATTAGTGTCTAATTCATAGCTTTCGGGATCATTCTGATGAACTGTGACATTTTAGATCCGGTTTAAATGCAAGATCAGCTCCGCCACTTGCGGGAAGGCGAGAAAGTGATATATATAAAATGATCGATAATGGCCGCTATCAGTGTCGAATTTATAGTTTTCTGGGTCGCTTAGATGAACAGTGGTACTTTCTATCTCGTTTCAACTCAAATTCAACCCCACAATTTGGGGGAGAAGGAGAAAGAGATATTGAAAAATGATCGAAAATGACCAATATTAGTGCTGAATTCACATTTGTGGAGGTCACTGAGATAAACAGTGACACTTTCGATGCCATGGCCCGCAAAATGAGGGAGGAGGAAATATACATATAAATGACTGAAAATGACCATTATTGGTGTCGAATCCATGATTTTTGGAGTCGCCGAGATGATCAATGTTCTTTCCGATGCTGTTTAAATCGATGCCATTAAAAACGAAAACAACATATTTCACGGGTACTAAACACATGAAATACGGAGTTGTGGATTTAAATTTTCATTTCAACTCAGCAAAGCGGGTAATATATGCTAGTAATATTAATAAAGCTCAGGCACAGTCCTTTCTCTATTTCAAAACAAGCTACAAATCTCTTTCCTAGAATATCTTTTACTGGAACTATCGTTATATTTTTGTTTTTCGTCCTTATACAACACGAAGGTTATAAAGGAAGGTCTTTTTGATGTGTGTTCGCAGCTTGAATCTGATCGACCGTTCCCAACAATACTATCTCGCCTCCAGAAAAACTGGATTACAGGGCAGAGTCTAAAGCAAGAAATGTATATCTCTTTTGCTAAAAAAAACCTTTAGTTCGCATACTAGTCACAGCACATGTTTAGAGGTTTTTCAACGAATCTGTGAGACGAGACCTGCAAATGACACAGGACTGAAAGTTGAGCTTACACCAGAAGTCGACTCTGGTATTATTCTAAGACAAAAAATCCTAATGGCTGACTACTTTAATGCTCATATTTCATTCTCATGTAAAAATTTAGGGTGAGCCCGGCCCACTAAACTGCCCGTGGATTCGGGCCTGTGTGACCCCTCACCTTGGAACACAATTTTCTGGAAGAAAGCCTCTATTCTTCCTTTTGTCTGTCTAGTTTACTGAAAACATGAAAAGCAAACTAGGTCACAGAGCATAGAGTTGGAAATGATTGACATGTTGCATTGCAAACATATTTCGTACCATTGATGATTTTGTGAGGTTTTCCAGGGACAAAATTCCTCTCGGAGTTATATCTCCTATGGTGCTCAATATGCGTTGAGTTGATTTTATCGTCCCTTTCAGCAGCGAGGCTATATGAGAAAGGAACCTACTTATTAATCGTGAATTCCGAACTACATGAGCTCTCGTCGTTATCGAACTCGGGTTTCTCACGCCAAAGGAAGATCGCGCTAACCACTTAGCCACGAAGAAGCTCCGTGCTCATATTAGAAAAGAAGAAAGCACATTATGGGAATTTCAGTGCAGACAACTAAGTATGACGACTGTTAAATGAGTATTTTTCATCTTGAATATATTGTGATAATGGTCAATCTTATTCGATAATGTCATTCTCTCTTTAAAAAATAGCATTCTCTTTTCTGTACCTTACTACAGTATACAAGTTAAATTTCACACAGTGTGCAAAAGAGGGGAAGTGATTACAACGTATGATGGACTTCGCTTCCTACCTGATGAACAAAACCTTTCTTGTAAAATTCAGCGTTGCAAAGAACCTGTGTGATCGACTGATAGCTACACATAAATTGACAGAATGAAAGTCTTAATTTTAGTACTGAATCTGCCCTCAGGGAAAAAAGCAAGCTGCTCGCACTCGTGGCTTCTGTGTCTTGTAACATTGTGTTTAAAAAAAACAGACACAAGGTCAGTTATGAAACAACTGATAAGGCTTTTTTTTCTCTTATACAAATCATATTTGTTGTTTGAAGCCTCTTTATTCCTTATAAAAGCAATATAACCAGACTCACGGAAACCCAGAGGAATTGTAAAGAAATTAAAAAAAAATACTTTTATCATTCAGATCCTTTATTATTATTATTATTAGTAGTAGTAGTAGTAGTAGTATTAGCATTAGTATTATTATCATGAATATTTTTCGTTAGTCCTCACAGCAATTAATACTTAGCAGCAGGGGTAAAAGTGCGTGGGAACGCGGGGGACCCCATCCTCACCTCCAAAAAACTGTGTATGTCGTTCCCCCAGTTCACAAGCAATTACAATGGGCAAAGATAGGCATGGGAGACATCGTGACTCATGCCGCTACCTACCGTCCCCCTACCTTTTCAGATGTTTCCATTCCATCTAGCCTAATGCCACTTCGCCTAACGACTTATCAGCCACTTACATCTCCAAGATAAGAATGTCCACCATTTTAGGATCTCACGTTAATCCGTAGCTCCATATCTCATGTAATTTTGCAACCGAAGGGATGCTAAACTGAAATCCGATCCAATAATAAAGAGAGATAATAGGTGGAAGCTAATTTTTGGGAAATAATTCGTGAAAGGAGAATGTAGGAGAAAACAGGATAATCCCGAGAAATCTCACGGGTACGATGGCATCCACTACAGACTTTTATAGTCTGGAATCGAACGAGGTCCATTCCGCACCAGAAGTGAGCGCTCTATCACTAAGTCACCCTGCCCCTACTTTGGAGGAAACAGTATGATTCTGACAGATGTATCGATATACTAAATATTGGATATGGTAAACCAACCTACAAGAAGTACAAACGATCAGAATGTGGGATTCGTGGAGTTTCCTTCGTGCGAAAATGGTAAGCATGTTTTTCTGTCAGTTATTCTTAACTGGATGCCCGCGTCTCTTAGGGATTGGGGAGGACACGGTTACTCAGTGGTAAACAGCTTGTCTCTGCTACGTGGGGCCTGTGGTTCGATCCTAAGCCAAGAAACTTTGTAGTGGACACCATCGTATCGTGTGTCGGTTTTCTCGGGATACTCCAATTTCCTTCCACATTCTCATTCCATCATATATTCCATCAACATTTACTTGCCTTAATTATTGTCTCCCTTAGTCTAAAGAGCATAATCGTGGTCGTTAAAATGAAATACTTCATTTCATTTTACAGGGGTTGCTTACAGTTTATCAGTGGGTTACCGTTAAGATACTAATACTTGATACTAATATTTGTAAGAAAGAAGGAGTCTATGAGGCTCATAATTATCGAAAGGCTGATAACTACAATTGTACGTTGATTGTAAGAAATGCTAAAGGTACGAACTAAATTTGATTTGTGAGTCTTTTAGCGTTATTAGTCGTATTATGGACAAGAAATAATTCACATATCTACAAACCAAGAAAACTAACACTGAAATTTGATATTCGACAGTGAAATATAATAATATACAACTTGGATATCAAATATCGAGGTTAGTTTTCTTGGCTTTGAACATGTTCAATTTACATGTGTTTTCGTGATAGTCCAAACTTTCAACATACGAGTATCAGTCTCCTAAATTTTCGTAAATAACTATGAAGATTCTCCTAAATCTAACAAATAAGTACAGATAACGATCAATAAAGTTCATAATTGACTTTTGAGAACATGCTGGCCCTAACTGATATATCACATCACTACTTTTCTATTTCCAAAATTATCACAGATTTCAAAATAGCGGATTTCAAGGTGCAGCCGGAAGTTCGTGATTTACTCTGCCAATTGTAGATCACATTTTGTCAATATGTGAAACTACCACCGTTTGCATTGTCTATCTTTCACTATTTTCACGATTCAACAGTTTATTTGATGTATTTCAATAACATAGCATAGCCCTTCTCCCATTAGTTTTGACCCCCTCCGTTTCTTATGACGTTTAGCCCTTATAACTTTGCACATTTACATATTTCCACATCCTCTATCAGTCACACTACGTCTCATTCCGCAACTCGATTCATCCATTTGGACCCTTTACTTGTCAGACAATTTCTTCTTGGTGGAGAAACAGGGAAAATAATTCTACAATGACTGACAAGTAACACTTCCCCAGTGTAACACTCCGATTTTGATAAAATTTGATAGGTAGATACTACACATAAAATAAACGAATACCGGTACGTGTATTTTTATTTTCTCCGTTAAAGCTGTTTCAGGGGTCAAAAACCCACACCCAAAATTTTGAAAGTTGACGCCCGAAAGGCAAAAACAAGTGGACCGAAATGAACGAAATTGTGCACAGATATTGTAGACATAAAATGAGGGAATACGGGTTTCGTATTTTACTGGAGAAAACGGTTAGGTGGGGCACGGACCCCTCCAAATCTTTGATCACGAAATATCAAAAGTGCTAATAACAGTATGAGAGAAGTCCTAAAGAACATGAAGAATTGCGACGAAATTTTGCGTAGTGGCAACATAAAAAAATACGTTTTATTTTCTGCGAAACAACGGTAAAGGGGCAAAGGCCCCCACCGAAAATTTTGAAAATTGACGCCCAAAAGGCAAAAACAAGTGGACCGTAGTGAATGAAATTGTGCACAAATATTGTAGAGGTACGATGGAGGAATACGTGTTTCGTAATTTCCTTAAAAGAAAAGAAACTTTAGCGCTGATCGAGGCGTCTGGTGGCGGAAGGAGTGGACAGAAGCGATGAAATTTTGTGTAGATATTGGATATGTAAAATAAAACCTTTCGTGTTTCACATGTGTATCCATCTGGTTTTTCAAATTTGGAAGATCAACAGTGAGCTCAAACAGTATATATATTATTTTTTTAGTATTTCAGGAGGCACCTTTAACATTTCCATGTTTTCGTGATCAAATGTTTGGAGGGGTCCGTGCCCCATCCAACCGTTTTTTCCAGGAAAATACGAAACCCGTATTCCCTAATTTTATGTCTACAATACCTGTACAATTTCATTCACTTCGGATCACTTCTTTTTGCCTTTCGGGCCTTAAATTTCAAAACTTTCGGTGGGGGCTTTTGCCCCCTTAAACTGTTTTTCCGCAGAAAATAAATAAAACGTATACCTTCCTTTTTTTGCACATCGTCCATGCCCATAGTTTCGTTGCAATTTGTCATGTCGTTTACACACATCTGACATACTCTTACTAGCACTTTTGTTATCTCGTGATCAAATGTTTGGAGCGGTCCGTGCCCCACCTAACCGTCTTTTCCAGGTAAATACGAAACCCGTATACCCACATTTTATGTCTACA
Source organism: Thermobia domestica (assembly GCF_964235325.1). Classification (NCBI taxonomy): domain Eukaryota; kingdom Metazoa; phylum Arthropoda; class Insecta; order Zygentoma; family Lepismatidae; genus Thermobia; species Thermobia domestica. The sequence continues at coordinate 139,154,863 of NC_137456.1, read as the reverse complement.
ATATGTGTGCAAAATTTCATTCACTTCGGTTCAATTCTTATTTTTCGGGTGTAAACTTTCAAAAGTTTGGGGTGGGAGGTTTTGCCACCTAAAACCATTTTTTCCGCAGAAAATAAAAAAAGCGTATTCCTTTGTTTTTTGTGTATTGTATATACGTAAAGTTTCGTTGCAACTCTTCATGTCCTATACACACATTTGACATAGTGTTACAACAACTTTTCATATTTCGTGATCAAATGTTTGGAGGGTTTCGTGCCCCACCTAACCGTCTTTTCCAGGTAAATACGAAACCCGTATACCAACATTTTATGTCTACAATATCTGTGCAAAATTCCATTCACTTCGGTTCGCTTCTTCTTATCTTTCGGACGTCAACTTTCAAAAGTTTGGGGTGGGTTCTTTTGCCCCCTAAAACCGTTTTGGATGCCGGATGGCGGGATGGATCCCAGACTATAAAAGTTTGTAGTGGATACCATCGTACCCGTGAGATTTCTCGGGATTATCCTGTTTTCTCCTTTCACGAATTATTTCCCAAAAAAATAGCTTCCATCTATTATCTCTCTCTATTATTGGATCGGATTTCAGTTTAACATCCCTTCTTTTGCAAAATTACATGAGACATGGAGCTACGGATTAACGTGAGATCCGAATTGCTTGTGCTCCCGCTGATAATTCGAGGCGGGTCTCCTATGCGAAAGTCGCACACGCTACCCCATAGCCATGCGTGATCTCTCTGTCTTCCTTAGCCTAGAAGGCATAACATGTAAACTTTATGGACTTCAAATAACTTCAGTTCTTTCTCGATAGTCAATTCTATACTGAGACTAAGTAGAGCAATCAAATATGTGCATCTTCCCTTTTTATAATTTTAACGATGTTCTTGTAACTTCGACCGTGTTCTAAGATTTCTGGTATTTGAAATATCGTATTTAATTGTAGTTAACTTGCCTCAGTCAACATTCCATAAAATATCCCAATAATTATTCAATTTCTTTGGGGTGATCTTTGTGCTGCCCCTGTACCATATCGAGTTGTGCATTAATGGAAGCTATGGCTAAAAAAAATATACATTTCCTTTACCCCGACTTCGATCCGACATTTGTTCTCGAGTTACATTTTGGGCATTTTCCCGACAGGTTTTTGGCTGGTCATAGCGCCAAAAGGAAGTATTTGTGCACCCAGGTTCTTATCTTGTTTCAGGAATCAGCTCCCAAAAGTTCTCGGTGTTGCTTTGAAACACCCTGTATATTTCTATCCTGTTTCTGATTAGCTCCTGTTTGCCAATCAATTTCCAGTATTCCCAAAACAAATCAAAAGTGAACTAAATTAACTAAATCGCCTTCCCGCTATGCTTTCTTCTTGTATAGTAATTATTATATATTTATATTGTAATTTACAGAGATTGCCAATATTGATTGAAATATCTGGTTATAATGCTAGTAGAGGAATTCCCTCTTTAGTACAGAAATTTCCTCCTTGCATTCTACCGCGATATTAGGCGAGATGGGATTAGGCAAGATGGAAATTCCCATTTCGCCTAAAATGGTGGACATTCTTCTCTTGTAGTCTGATATATCGTTAGACGAGGTGGGATTAGGCGAGATGTAATGGAATCATCTGGACGGTAGGTAGTGGCATGACGTCACGCCGTCCCCCATGCCTATGTTTGCCCATTGTAATTGCTTAGAAACTCGGGGGACGTCGTACACATTTTTTGGAGGTGGGGGGCTGGGTTCCCCGCGTTCCCACCCACTTTTACCCCTGCTGCTAAATATTAATTGCTGTGAGGACTAGCGAAAAATATTACGCGGTAATAATAATAATAATAATAATAATAATAATAATAATAATAATAATAATAATAAAGGACCAGAATGACAAATATATTTTCATGATAAATATAAATCTGGATATGTTGTTTTTTATAAGGAGTAAAGAGGCTTCAAACAACAAATTGGGAAATATAATTTTGTATAACAGAAAACTAGCCTTATCAGTTGTTTTATCTTGTGTCTGTGTCTGTGTCTGTTTTTTAAACACAATGTTACAAGGCACAAAACAACGCCTGAGGGCAGGTTGCTTTTAGCCTGAGGCAGCTTCAGTACTCAAATTAAGACTTTCGTTCTGTCAGTTTATGTGTAGCTATCAGTCAACCACACAGGTTCTTTGCAACGCTGAATTTTACAAGAAAGGTTTTGTTCATCGGTTTACAAGAATGGTTTACAAGAAGGTCCATCGTACATTGTAGTCACTTCCCTCTTTTGCACACTGTCTGAAATTTAACTTGTATACTGTAGTGCGTTACAGAAAAGAGAATGCCATTTTTTTTTTAAAAATGACATTATCAAATAAAATTGAAAATTATCACAATATATTCAAGATGAAAAATATTCATTTAACAGCCGTCGTATTTACTTATCTGCACTGAAAGTCCTATAATGTGCTTTCTTGTTTACTAATATGAGCACCGAGCTTGTTCGTGTCTAAGTGGTTAGCGTACGCCCCTTTGACGTGAGAGACCCGGGTTCGATCCCGCCGAGAGCTCATGTGGTTCGGATTTCACGATTAATCAGTATGTCCCGTCTCATATAGCCTCGCTGCTGAAAGGGACGATAAAATCAACTCAACGCATATTGAGCACTATAGGAGATATAACTCCGAGGGGAATTTTGTCCCTGGGAAACCTCACAAAATCATCAATGGTACGAAATATGTTTGCAATGCAACATGTCTATCATTTCCAACTCTATGCTCTGTGACCTAGTTTGCTTTTCATGTTTTCAGTAAACTAGACAGACAAAAGGAAGAATAGAGGCTTTCTTCCAGAAAATTGTGTTCGAGGGTGGGGGGTCACACAGGCCCGAATCCACGGGCAGTTTAGTGGGCCGGGCTCACCCTAAATTTTTACATGAGAATGAAATATGAGCATTAAAGTAGTCAGCCATTAGGATTTTTTGTCTTAGAATAATACCAGATTCGACTTCTGATGTAAGCTCAACTTTCGGTCCTGTGTCATTTGCAGGTCTCGTCTCATACAGATTCGTCGAAAAACCTCTAAACATGTGCTGTGACTAGTATGCGAACTAAAGGTTTTTTTTAGCAAAAGAGACATATATTTTCTTGCTTTAGACTCTGCCCTGTAATCCAGTTTTTCTGGAGGCGAGATAGTATTGTTGGGAACGGTCGATCAGATTCAAGCTGCGAACACACATCAAAAAGACCTTCCTTTATAACCTTGGTGTTGTATAAGGACGAAAAACAAAAATATAACGATAGTTCCAGTAACAGATATTCTAGGAAAGAGATTTGTAGCTTGTTCTAAAATAGAGAAAGGACAGTGCCTGAACTTTATTAATATTACTAGCATATATTACCCGCTTTGCTGAGTTGAAATGAAAATTTAAATCCACAACTCTGTATTTCATGTGTTTAGTATCCGTGAAATATGCTGTTTTCGTTTTTAATGGCATCGATTTAAACAGCATCGGAAAGATCATTGATCATCTCAGCGACCCCAAAAATCATGGATTCGACACCAATAATGGTCATTTTCGGTCATTTATATGTATATTTCCTCCTCCCCCATTTTGCGGGCCATGGCATCGAAAGTATCACTGTTTATCTCAGCGACCCCACAAATGTGGATTCAGCACAAATATTGGTCATTTTCGATCATTTTTCAATATCTCTTTCTCCTTCTCCCCCAAATTGTGGGGTTGAATTTGAATTGAAACGAGATAGAAAGTACCACTGTTTATCTAAGCGACCCAGAAAACTATAAATTCGACACTGATAGTGGCCATTATCGACAATTTAATATACCTCTTTCTCCTCTTCCCGCAAGTGGCGGAGCTGATCTTGCATTTAAACCGAATCGAAAATGTCACAGTTCATCAGAATGATCCCGAAAATTGTGGATTTGACACTAATATTAGTCATTTTTGATTATTATTATTATTATTATTATTATTATTATTATTATTATTATTATTATTTAGCTCCCCTACTCCTCCACCGTCCTGCGGCACACGGCATCAGAATTGTCACTGTTAATCTCTGCTACTCTTAAAACTAGTGATTCGACACTAATATTAGTCATTTTCGATCATTTTTTAAATGTTTATCCTCTTTCCTCCATTTCACCCTCCCCCTCCCCAACTATTAGGGCTGAACTTGGATTGAAACAACAGCAGAAGTGTCACTGGTTCTCTCTTTGACCCCGAAAACTATGGATTCAACTCTAATATCGGTCATGTTTGATCATTTTCAAATTTTTCTCCCCCTCCCTACTTTGCATCGTCAAAGTGAATAACCTAAAGCAATCCCTTTTCCTAAACTCATGTATGTTGGAAATTTGATTGAGATCGGTCACGTGGTTCAAGAGTGATAAGTCACAAAGTTAGTCATTTTTTATTTATTTTTTTCATATATTTTTCCCTCCACCTCTCCTAGTTGGCTCGTCAACATGAAACGATAAAAACACCCAAGGCCCGACCCTCATATATGTTGAAAATTTGATCGAGATTGATTGAGTGGTTCAAATGATATTAGGTTTTATTAGTTTTTACTTATTCTTCCCCCTCGCCCTCCCCCTCGCCTAGGATCTACCGTTAAAGTGAAATTAGAAAAATGTTTCCAGATCCAAACCTTATATATCTTGAAAATTTGATTGAGATCGGTCAGATAGTTCAATAGGTATTAAGTTACAAAATAGTCGCTTTCAGTCTTATATAAATTGATTTTTATATGTCTCCCACTCCTTCTCCTCCCTCACGGTGCTGCGTCAGATTTAAATAATAAAAGTGATCCCAGGCTTGAACCTAATCTATGTTGAAAATTTGATCGAGATCGGTCGAGTGGTTCAAGAGTTATTAAGTTTTATTTATTTTTACACCCCCTCCTCCTCCCCTCAGTTCTACCATCAAAGTGAGTAGCCTAAAACCAGTCCAGCCTTGAAGCTAATCCATGTTAAGAATTTGATTGATATCGGTTGGGCGGTTCAGATTTACTCACACACAGTTATTTTCAATTTTATATATATAGATTGGTAGTGTAGAATCTAGATATTTTCCCATTGGTCAACGTAGAATTTTGCGGATCTTTCCATACCCCGCTTCCCTTTCCAACAGAACGGCGGATGCATCGCTTTTATAACTAGCAATCGTCAACATTGAAAATTTTCCCAAATAGGCAGTCCTGGCGTCGATAGAAGAAAAAAGTTTGAAGGGCCGGATCAGGGCAGTGGAGAAGAGTCATCTTTTATTAGCTACTCAACACGACTAGCCGACGTGACGGCCACCATGGCCTCGCATCATGTAGTCCATTTTTTAAATTTTCAATGGAGACCTGCCTACATATTTTTAATTGCAGAGGAAGGTACGTAGTATGCATTAACATTAGAAATATATGAGCATACTGGTATTCAAATTTGAAAGACGTTTAGGCCAAATTGAATTCAATAGGTGATTATATTTTCTTTGTAGGAGCATTTACTTTTTACTTTTGCAGCTTGTCGTCCCCTAAATTGCCGCTCGGAGCGTTTGTCCCTTTTCCCCTGATCTGGCACTGATTATTGGAGATGACTGTGATCTGCAGAGGTCTTGGCTTAGTTATAAACAATAATATAGTAAGAAACTAAAACGTAAATATAGTGAGATTAATAACAACTCGCTGATTGTGCGAGCTGTTTTTCTCTTTTTTTTCCTCAGCTGATCTAATAGTGACTGTGCCGCACTCAGAACACGTACACGAGAATTGACAACACCACACGCGAGCCCGCCTGAAACAAATTCGAGCTGAAATTTTTAAATGATTCTTCCAAACCTACATTCAAGGTTTCTTTATAATGCCAAGAATTATATTGTATATTTTATGTTGAACTTCGCTTACAAAAGTTTCTTCTTCTCTCCAAGGTTTTAAGTTCAATCCCCTTCTTTCTCTTCGTTGATAAAACCTAATGACCTTTTTACTTATTCGTGGCATGATTTTTTTCCACACAAGTATTAAACTTTGAATTTAGCGCTTGAGAGTAGCAGAAACATACGAGCTTGATATTCCTTCGCCCGACCAATATCCACTCATTACTGAGTTCTGTTGCTTGCCACTAGATGGCAATATAAGATGCAGTTACGAAAAAGGAGCAATTAATGATTTGAATCAATACAATCATAACTTTGAAATTCAGTCTCGTTTCGGCTCAAAAAGTGGAATATTTTCCCGTATGAATCAATGGGGATCATTTTTAAAATTCCGGCGGTATTCAGTCCTCTTAAATGGAAATTGTCGCCGATCAATAGAAAGTTAATATGGGAGAACTATGAAATAAAACAGACACGCGTCATTTTGTAATAAAATTACATGGCGAGTGCATTTTATCTTATTCAAAGCTGTTATCGTCGAATATACACAATTAAAGGTGTCCTGATTGGCCAAATTAAGAAACCTCAGCAAAGTATCGCTCTACAGGCGAATTTGTTTTCGTCACCACCGGTGGGAATACGGGTTTCTTATTAGCCTGAAAAAAAACCGTTTAGGTGGGACCCAGACCGCTCCAAAACTATGATCGTGAAATATCAAAAGTGCTAATAATAGTATCCCAGAAGTGCTTGAAGGACATGAAGAATTGAAATGACACATTGTGTAGGGACAATACGCAAAAAGTAAACGAAATACGGTTTTTTATTTTCTGTGGAGAAACGGTTTTAGGGGGCAAAATACCCTCCCAAAATTTTGAAATTTGAGGTCCCAAAGGCAAGAAGGAATGCACCGAATTGAATGATATTGTAAGCAGATAGTGTAGACATAAAATGAGATAATTCGGTTTCGTATTTACCTGAAAAAAAAGGTTGAGTGAGGAACGACCTTGTAACCCGTTGATTACGAAATATCGAAAGTGCAAATAAGCATACGTCAGAACCTCGTAAAGACTGGAAAATTGCAACGAAACTTCGTATAGGGACAATTTAAAAACAATAAATGAAACGTGTTTTAATATTTGAGGAAAACCAGTGCTTTGGCCTAGGCCCCTCCGACAAAAAAGTAAATATTACCGTAATAGCACAAGAAGGTGTGGACTGAAGCAAATGAAATTGTGTGTAGATATTATATAGATCCAATGTAATAAAGGCCTTTCGTCTTTCTCAAGCGCCCGAATTCGTTTTGCTTTAAATTTGCCAGATCAACAACTAACTGGAAATAAATTGACACTCTTTTTATGCGCAAAAACATTGTAAGGGTTAAACATTCCTCCTGAAATACCATAAAATACGTTATACTGTTTGTGCTTGTAGTTGACATGCCAAATTTGAAAAAATCGGATGAATACATGACACTTGTAAAACACGAAAGACCTTATTTTACATATCCAATATCTATATACAATTTCGTTGGCTTCGGTTCACCCCTCCCGAAAGTCAACAAATCGTTCCACTTAACAGTTTGTTTTCTTTCAGGAAAATACGAAACACGTATTCCCTCATCTTACCTCTACAATATTTCGAAAATAAAAAACGTATTCGTTTATTTTTTTGCCTATTGTTCATACACAAAGTTGCTTTGCAATTCTTCATCTCTCTTACACACATCTGACATACTGTTACTGGCACTTTTGATATTTCGTGATCAAAGGTTTGGAGGGGTGCGTGCCCCACCTAACCGTCTTTTCCAAGCAAATATGAAACCCGTATTCCTTCATTTTGTGTCTACAATGTCTGCACAAAATTTCATTCATTTTAGTTCACTTCTTACCTTTCGGGCGTCAATTTTCAAAATTTTGGGGTCTATTTTTTGCCTCTAAAATCCATTTTCCGCAGAAGATAAAAACAACCTTATTCCTTTATTTTTTCGTATTGTCCATACACAAAGTTTCTTTGCAATTCTTCATGTCTTACACACTTCTGAAATAGTTATTACAACTTTTGATATTTCGTGATCAAATGTTCAGAGGGGTCGGTGCCCCACCTAACCCTTTTTTCAAGGAAAATACGAAACCCGTATTCCCTCATTTTATGTCTACAATGTCTGCCTACAATTTGATTCACTTCGGCTAACTTCCTTATGTCTTTCGATCGTCAACTTTCAAAATTTACGTGGGGGCTTTTGCCCCCTAAAACCGTTTCTTCGCAGAAAATGAAAAACATTATTCGTTTATTTTTTTGCGTATTGTCCATACACAAGGCTTAGTTTCAATTCTTCATATCCTTTATACACATCTGACATACTGTTACTATCTCTTTTGATATTCCGTGATCAAAGATTTGTAGGTGTCCGTTCCCCATTCAACCATTTTTTCCATGAAAATATGATACCCGTATTCCCTTATTTCATGTGTACAATATTTGTGCACAATTTCATTTTCTTCGGTACACCTATTTTGATTTTCGTGCGTCAAAATCAGAAATTTTGGATGGGGGCTTTTGCCTCCGAAAACCGTTTTTCCGCAGAAAATAAAAAACCGTATTTGTTTATGTTTTCGTATTGTCCATGCAAAAAGTTTCTTTACAATTCTTCCTGTCCTTTAAGCATATCTTACATACTGTCACTGGCACTTTTGGTATTCCGTGATGAAAGATTTGGAGGGGTCCGTGCTCTACCTAACCGCCTTTTCCAGACAATACGATACCCGTATACCCTCATATTATGTTTACAATATCTGTGCCAAATTTTATTCATTTCGGTTCACTTCTCCTTACCTTTCGGGCGTCAACTTTCAAAATTTTCGGGTGGGTTCTTATGCCCCCTTAAACTGTTTTTCCGAAGAAAATAAACAAAACGTATACGTTCCTTTTTTTGCACATCGTCCATGCGCATAGTTTCGTTGCAGTTCGTCATGTCCTTTACACACATCTGACATACTGTTACTAGCACTTTTGATATTTCGTGATAAAATGTTTGGTGGGTACCCTGCCTCACCCAACCCCCTTTTCAAGGAAAATACGAAACCCGTATTCCCTAATTTTATGTCTACAATATCTGTGTACAATTTCATTCACTTTGGCTAACTTCTTTTTGCCTTTCGGGGCACAAATTTCAAAACTTTCGGTGGGGGCTTTTGCCCCGTAAAACCGTTTTCTCCTAGAAAATAAAAATGACCGTATTGGTTTACTTTTTGCGTGTTTCCCACACGTAAAGTTTCGTTGCAATTCTTCCTGTCCTTTACACACATCTGACGTACTGTTACTAGCACTATTGATATTTCGTGATCAAGTGTTCGGAGGGTACCCTGCCCCACCTAACCCTTTTTTCAAGGAAAATACGAAACACGTATTTCCTAATTTTATATATACAATATCTGTGTACAATTTCATTCACTTCGGCTCACTTATTTTTGCCTTTCGGGCCTCAAATTTCAAAATTTTCGGTGGGGCTTTTGCCCCCTTAAACCGTTTATACGCAGAAAATAAATAAAAAGGATACCTTCATTTTTTGCACATTGTCCATGCGCATAGTTTCATTGCAATTCGTCATGTCCTTTACACACATCTGACATACTGTTACTAGCACTTTTGATATTTCGTGATCTAAGGTTTGGAGGGGTCCGTGCCTGACTTAACCGTCTTTTCCAGGAAAATACGAAACCCGTAGTCCCTCATTTTGTGACTACAATACCTGTACAAAATTTCATTCACTTTGGTTTACTTCTTCTTACTTTTCGGGCGTCAAATTTTGAAATTTTGGAGCGCGTTCTTTTGCTCCTGAAATCCATTTTCCGCAGAATAGAAAACAAACCGCATTCCTTTTTTCTGTGCTATTATCCATACACAAAGTTTCCTTGCAATCCTTCATGTCCTTTACACACATCTGACATACTGTTACTACCACTTTTGATATTTCGTGATCAGAGGTTTGGAGGGGTCGGTGCCCCACCCAACCATTTTATCCAGGAAAATACGGAACCCGTATCTTTATTTTGCGTCTGCAATATCTGTGAACAATTTCATTCACTTCGGTTCACTTCTTTTTGCCTTTCGGGTTTCAATTTTTTAAATTTTTGTGTGGGTTTTATATTAAAACTTTAGGTGGGGCTTTTGCCCCGTAAAACCGTTTTCTCCTGGAAAATGAAAATGCCCGTATTGGTTTATTTTTCGCGTGTTGCCCACACGTAAAGTTTCGTTGTACTGACGTACTGTTACTAGCGCTATTGATATTTCGTGATCAAGTGTTTGGAGGGATCCGTGCCCCTCCAACCGTTTTCTTAAGAAAATACGAAACCCGTGTCCCTCATTTTATGTTTTAAATATCTTTGCACAATTTCATTAACTGCGGTTCAGTTGTTCTTGCCTTTCGGATGTAACTTTTTAAATTTTTGTGTGGATTTTATATTAAAACTTTACATTATGTAACTTTTTCGTTTTTATGAGATTATTTTTTGGGGGAAAGAGAAATGCTTTCCTCTGGTATCTGTTTGTTGTCATTCATTTTGTTTGAACTGCTTAAGTAAAATCATTTTGTAACTTTTGATGTCATCCAACTCCGTCACGATAATAAAATTGTCATTCTTAACAATTTGTTTTATTCTCTTATTTGGAGTCTGACACACTAATATATTTGTTACAAAATTCAGGTTTGGTCAAATGCCTTTCGAATTCGCAACCAACCTGACCGCCGAGCTTTCTGGGTTGCCTGATATTGCAGGAAAAGAAGGAGAGCAAGTGGTAATGCACTTTTGGAGTCTTGTATACACCTATTTTTCGAGTCTGCCATTCCTGCGCTCTATCCGTAGAGAGTATGAGAATTAAATCAATCAAATGTTTACTGAGGGGCAAAAAGAAAAGTTTAATCTGAATAAGACATTGCAGAGGAGCACAAGCTGTGAATACGAAGAGTGCATAGTGTAAATAAAGGACGATACCGAAAGAGAAAGCCAGAAACCACTGTTAAACTTAGAAAAAAGAGTAAAAATTGTCGAAGTGGGTACATAAAACACAAATACAACAAATACGCCGACAACTACACGTTCCCACTCCATGATTTTGGTATAGTGGTTAAGGTGCTGGCTTACAAATGAAAAGGACGCATGTTCAAATCCCCGTCAAGGACGTTTTAAAAAAAATGTTAATAATACATACAGCTAATGAGAGATTATAAAAGAGGTCGTATTTAGTCTTTCGTAGCAATTATTATTGGTAATGTTTAGTACTGATAATACTTTTTGTCTTCGCGTATTGCTTTTATTCTTGTCTTAATTTTGAAAGAGAAGAATATCAGAACAACTGCCACCAAAATTCCTCATATTTTGAATGTAAACGCCATTTGCAATTAGTAAAGAATAAAAATTGAATGATCCGATGTAGCTGCAAAAAGTAAAAAGAAAAACATGGAAATGTACCATACTCATGGTTATTAAAAATACAATTTCTACATGCCTTACACCTCCCGACCACGTTTCTACGTTAGCAAGTAAGAGGTTTCTGTTTAGGTTGGGCTGGTCAATACGTTTTGCAAAGGGGCCCGGTTTAGCTCTGATGCACCCCAGGTGTAAGAAGGGAGCAAAACACTTTTTCTCTCTCCCTCTGTGTGTCTATTTATCTATCTATCTGGATATATATAACGCTATTTGTGAATGCCATAACCACCATAATTTTTAGCGGATTGAGACGAAACTTGGCACAAACATTAATTGATGAAATATCTTGAGTTCGTTAACCACAATAACTAGACGAAAATGTTCAAAATGGCGACCCTTCAAACTCTTGAAAACTTCCAAGGGAACCAAATTTTGCCCATAAATAGGTATTCAGAAAGTTTGAATAAATTTTCCTCTTTTACTGAAATATTTGTGTGCAGAGACTTATTGAAATATTGGACCCGATTAATCGCATAAAGAAGGTTCACGCCCTTTCACTAGTCAGGCTTTTTTTTGCCGGTAACGAGTTATTTTCGTATCGGAACAAGATGATTGTTAGTGATGATATGAAATTACACTTTGAAAGTAAAGTAACTTGTGAAACGGGTTATTTGAAAGAATAATATAATAAATGTGCTTTCCCCTAACACAGACAGCTGTAAATCATGTATTTCGAGTTCGGGAGCGTGAATGGCGAGGAGTGTTATTTGATTTGCTTTTTAGTAACACATTGCATTGCAAATAAAGGTAGGCAACATTAGTGGTAAGTAAAATAATAATAATAGTAATAGTAATAATAATAATAATAATAATAACAAGGCGCATCGAAAAAAATAAGGGGGCGGGCCCTCACCAACCTTACTTATTTCCACACAATAATATAAAATTATATTGTCGAAATACACACACGAGTTAGCTAGTAATATTTCATATTATTATTATTATTATTATTATTATTATTATTATTATTATTATTATTATTATTATTATTATTATTGTGGACAGCGTCCTTTCATTACGTGTGTATGTTTGACATAAAGCCAAAGAGAAGATACAGTATAACCTCGTTAACACGAACTCGCTTATGCCGAACACTCGGTTAGGACGAACAAAATTTCGGTCCCGGGATTGCTGTACGTTATCTTATAGGAAGTTTTATCGGTTAACACGAATTTCGGTTAGCACGAATTACGAACTAAGTTTTAGTCCTTTGAGTCAGTAAATGTTTTCATTTAACACGAATTATTAATCCTTTGTTCTTTTTTAAGATCATTTTTCTTATTTTAGATTTCACTCCAGATCAGGTTCCTCATACAGAATTTATACAGACGAAAATTGCCTTGTAAATAAGAGAAAAAACAGAAACGGGTATCTTTCATCTCTTATGAGGTGTTGATTCTGTCCTCCGTCAAGCGCTGAAGATACAGGTGCTTGGGCAGACGAGTTAAGATAAAACATCTTCTCTCCCTGGTAACTCCAAACTGGTGACAGCAGTCATAAATATCTTTCCGTTACTAGCGGTACCCACATTGCTAGCGTAGTTGTCAATTTAAAGCTTGACCTTGATTTTCTGCGTGGAAATTTCATTTGCGGCGGGCGCTTATGCTCGCTGTTTCCACCACTTGACCTTTCGTGAGTGGGCAGTATTGGCGCTATTTTTTCCCGTGGGTGCGAACATTTTTAGAGCGAATACGGTAACAAGCGCAGTTCTGTGTTCCGGGAACAAATCTAAGTGATTTCGCAGTGCTAAGTATGAAAATGTCGAAACTTTACTTCTGGAATGGTTCAATCATATACGCGCTTCCTATGTACCTTTAAGTGGACCTATAATTCAGTCAAAAGCAAACGAAATTGCAAAAAGCTTAGACAGTCTCGATTTCAGTTGTTCCACTGGTTAGCTTTACCAGCTCCAAAAGAGACACTCAATTTCATCATTAGTGATTTAAGGTGAAGCAAATACAGTTGATGAAGAAGGAGCAAATAACTGGTTGCGTGAATTTGATCAAGTGAGAGAAAAGTATATCTCGTGTGATGTGTACAATAATGACTAAACCAGACTTTTCGACAATCATTTTTCAAGTCGTACCCTTGGAATAAAAGGTGACAAGTGCCCTAGTGGAGGGCGCAGTAAACAACGTTTGACTGTTGTCCTTGTATGTAATGCAGACGGCAGTGACAAACCTCGTCCTTGGGTGATCGGTAAGTCCGAGAAACCACGTTGTTTTAAGACATAAACGTTGATTCTTTACCATGCATCTATTCTCACCATAAGAAAGCTTGGATCGACAGATCATTTCGTAAGTGGCTTCTTCGTTTCAACAATCGAATGGTGACTCAGAATAGGCATGTTCTTCTCACATTAGATAGGTGTACAGTTCATAACATACATGATCTTAACCAATGTCAAGGTTCACTTCTTCCCCCCAAACGCAACGAGTCGTCTTCAGCCTTTGGATCGAGGCATCATTGCCCTTATGAAGAGGTCCTATCGAAAGCGACTTGTGAGAGCTGCAATTCGCGCTGCTGAAAAGCATATGGAAACGCCAACTTGGAGTGTGCTTGATGCAGTGAAAGCTATCGCCGCATCTTGGGAATCCGTGCCATCGCAAAACATACAGAACTGTTTTACAAGAGCCTGGAGACATACAGACGCTAATTCTGTTGACGATTTAGAGGGTGACAACGACAGTACTTTAAATGACGAATGGAATACTCTACAAGATTTTGCGAACCCCGGAGTTGGTTTTGAAGTGTTTGTTAGTGCAGACGATGATGTTGCCGTGTGTGCTCCAGTGGAATCTGGTGTGCAAGCAGTTGTGTCTGAGGTGCAAGAAATGTCATCAGAAGAAAGTGAGGAGGACAATATCATTCCTCCTACCCGCCAGGATGTGTTACACGCCTTGAAAACTTTAGAACGTTTTGATGCAACACTCGAAATGACCGCGAATTTTACGAAAGCTATGAGTACAGTTGGCCGTGAGGTTACCAGACATTTTCGTTCCCGTCTTTGACAGCGGAATATCCAGGAATTTTTCACCAGAAAATGATCAGAGTACATCTTTTCAAGCTGCAATACAGTTATAGCCAGTATTACAGTATTATTGAAATGTAAAACATTTTATCCTCAAGTGAATTTTCTGTGTTGTTGCAAACTGATGTTATAAGGAAAGTTGATGGACGTAGTAGCAATGTAAACTTTTCTTTAATCTTCGAAGATAGGATAATATACTTACTGTAGTGTTTTCACTTTTCAGAGGATGGTATCGAGACCGAAACTAGTCTCGATCTCGATCTCGTCTCGAATTTGGAACCGAGACGTGTTTTCGATATCGAGACGAGACCAAAACTACTCAGTCTCGTCTCGATACCATCTCTAGTGTTTTCTATGACATACATAATATACTGTAGTTTTATGTATAGTCTGTATACTGTAGTGCGTATGTATGGAGAAAATTATTCCAATGCTAAAATTTGGTTCCCCGGTTAACACGAATTTTTTTAACACGAACTCCTGATTTTTCAGTCCCTTGGAATTCGTGTTAACGAGGGTTTACTGTAAATCATTCGTAGAAAGAATAAGAATAGTCAGTTACTTCAACTGTGAACGATAGCGAAAAATACGAAAAGAGTGACACGGGCAATTTCTGGATAGATACTGAAACTGCTTTTGGATTTTAATACATGATGTATTGGAGGATACAAAATGCTTTGCATTACTTGCTTGTTTGTAGACAGCTACTATCTTAGTGTTCTGAAAGGTTGTGTATAAACTATGGATAGCCAATTCCGGAATTATTAATTTTCGGACTCCCGAAAGTAAAACCGGACAAATTCCAGAATTCGGATAATTCCGATTTTGGAATAATTCCGGAATTCGGAAAAATCCGGAATTTAGAAATTTCTGATATCGTTAACATTCCGGAATTCGGAAAAATCCGATTTTTTCGAAATCCGGAGTTTTTCTCAATTCCGGAATTTTCTAAATTCCGGATTTTTTCCGAGTTCGAAATTCTTCTGAATTCCGGAGTTTAACTGAATTCCATAATTTTCCGAAATCCGGAAAGTGAAACTTCCGCTTCCTAAAAATGAGTTTATTTCGGTTAATATGAACCGTGGCGGAAATAAGTCTTTGACCAGGTAATGGCGACTGCTTTGAAAGAAATGGGGTGTATGAGAATTCAATCTGTCATATTTGTAGTTTCGTGTGGAGAAAAAACAAACTTGTGAACCAGCGGTTTAAGAATAACTGAAGTTATTAATGTAAACTTTTCCGACTTCATAAAAGAAATACGAAAGACATTTTGAATCGAAGAAATATAACATACAAGTTTGCATGCGGAGACAAAGAAACCTAACGTAACCAGACTAAAAACGAATCTTTTACAGCGTAGCGATCGCGCTTCAGTGGTTAAGGTGCTTGGGCGAATGCACTTTTTTTTTAACTTTAGGATTTTTGATGGCGATTGATTGATGATAACATACGTTTTATTATATTCAGATATTTGAATACTTGGATGTTGCAATACTTGAACTATCAAATCTTCAGGAATAATAATAAACTAATAATTATTATTATTATCTCGTAGAAGATTAAAAGCTAGGAGCTAATTATCGCTCAGGTCATACCATTACAAGCAGAAACGTGACATTTGGAAAGAATATTTCGATTTGGTTTAATGTTGCTCACGAGAAGAGGAGTTTCTCATCTCGTTTCTAAAACAAATAAAATAACATGAGAATTAACATTTTACATTCGAGACGGGTCAAGGCTAACTCAAAATTTTCGTCTCTCTTTGGAGATGAGAATCGAGACGAGACGAAAAGTATGTTAAACATTTCCCGTCTTGTCTCAATTCTCGAAATAGTGTATATCCATTCTTTAAGTAACAATTGACTGAATCTCATAGGCTATTTCGTTACATTATATTTCAGAGCTCATTGAATTATGCTCTGTGTAGGTATTTTGTAGCAAAGGTTTTATATTTACCTCTGCATATCCTAAAAATTAGTTTATTATATACCTTACTGTTGCATGATATTCACTTATGATAATTACAGTCATTTTCCTTAAAACGTACAGTAGAATTCTTTCTACATGAAACTTCAACGAAACGTTGTAGTTTAAAATGTTGGTAGTTGCAGAGAGTTGGTGTGTCTTGAAGGTACGAAACCCTTTCCCCGAAATCTCTACTTTTAAGTAAGATTTGCCAAATTTCAACGGCAAGTTTAAAAATTATTATTATTATTATTATTATTATTATTATTATTATTATTATATCAACACCGTGTATAATTTTTAAAAGATATACGGTTTGTATCTGAATAGTAAAAGCTAATTGAATATCGATCTCGGTCGTCGAGAAGTCTTCAGGAGGGAAGGACATAGGTCACATTCTGGGTTTGAGTTCCGAAGGGGACAAGTATTCCGGCTCGAACCAAAAATTGTTTAAAGTTATAGGCTTCAGCCAAACATGTTCAAAACAGCTGGGACCGGGTTTAGGCTTCTCAACGGCTCGAGCAGCTCGGCTTACAGCTCATTCACTATCGAACCAAACCGAAAAGTGAGCCGAGCTAACAGCTTATCCAACCAAGCCGATTTGAGCCATCGGCTTAGTTGAGCTGAATCGAAACGTGCCGATGGACTAGTTTTAACTTAGCTGGCTTGAACCGGTTCACATGAGCCGAGTAGAGGACCCATCCCAACCGAGAAAGCTCGAGCGATCGGCTCAATTGAGCTGAGTCGATGGCTCGTTCCAACTAAGCCGGCTCGGGTCATGGGCCCATCCCAACTGAGCCGAATCGAGCTGTTCGCTCAGTTGATACGAGCCGAGCCGGTTGATATCACTACCCGAGTTGGTCTTCTGCTTGGGCTCAAGAATTCGACAGTGCAGGTCTCAGCCTTGATTTTAAGAACTACCGTATATACTTATATTGGTGATTACGACATTTGAGGCTGTCTCGTAATAATAAAAAAAACTCTTGTCTTCTCGTTATCAAGACGAGACGAGCTACACTAAAATTGCCCCACGAGATGCACTAAAATTACGAGACGAGACACACCCCTGTCGTGAGCAACACTAAAAGTATTCCAAATTACAGCTTACGTTTCTCATGGCTTTCGCTTTCCAGTCTAATCAGGCCATTATTTCAAAACGAGTTAAAACGAGCTGAACGAGGGAGCGAGCCATTATCAAACTCGACTCAACTCGAAACTCGCCCTCGAAAACAGCTTGACCTTGATCGCTACGCGGTAAACGATTCGTCTTTAGTCTGGTTACGTTAGGTTTCTTTGTCTCCGCATGCAAACTTGTATGTTATATTTCTTCGATTCAAGATGTCTTTCGTATTTCTTTTATGATGTCGGCAAAGTTTACATTAATAACTTGAGTTTTTCTTAAACCGTTGGTTCACAAGTTTGTTTTTTCTCCACACGAAACTAAAAATATGACAGATTGAATTCTCATAATCTCTATTTCTTTCAAAGCAGTCGCCATTACCTGGTCAAAGACTTATTTCCGCCACGATTCATATAACCCAAAATAAATTCATTTTTTGGAAGCGGAACTTTCACTTTCCGGATTTCGGAAAATTATGGAATTCAGTTAAACTCCCTAATTCAGAAGAATTCCGGAACTCGGGAAGAATCCCGAATTTAGAAAATTCCGGAATTGAGAAAAACTCCGGATTTCGAAAGAATATGGATTGTTCCGAATTCCGGAATGTTAACGAAATCAGAAATTTGTAAATTCCGGATTTTTCCGAATTCCGGAATTATTCCAAAATCGGAATTTTGCGAATTGCGGAATTTCTCCGGTTTTACCTTCGGGAGTCCGGACAGTAATAATTCCGGAATTGGCTATCTCTAGTTTATATACAACCTTTCAGAACACTAAGTTAGTAGCTGTCTACAAACAAACAAGTAATCCAAAGCATTTTGTATCCTGCAGTACGTCATGTATTAAAATCCGATCCGACAGGAATATCAGTATCTAACCAGAAATTGCATGTATCTAGTTACTGGAAGCTGAGGTATGAAGAATTGTATTGTGTCTTAACTTTTTCTGTCTTATAGAACCCTGCAAACCACTGAATATCTAAACGGCTTTCGTTAAATCCAAGTTGTAGTACTCACAAAAAATGAAATGAAATATGTGAGTTTTACATCCCATGGTTATGCCGGTTAGGCTAAACGAGACGATGATTATGAGAAATGAATGAAATGGTGGAATGAAGAAAATGGGAGGAAACGGGAGAACCCTGAGAAAACCCACGCACACGGTGTTTGTCCACCACAAAGTTCACTTGGCGGGAGCAGGGTTTGAACTCGGGACCCCATGCACCAGAGGTGAACGCTCTACCACTGAACCAATGCGGCCCCGTAATACTCACAGTTACATCCATGTGTGTCTATATGACCGTGTTACTAAAGCTTACTATATGACAGCGTTGGTAAGTCTGTCTCTGCTCTCCCGTAAAGTTGTAATACGATCTACTACAGAATAAAGAACCAATTATCAATTTAACCAAGTTGTTGTATTACTACACATCTGGTTCCGCCTCTGTCAACTCTGGTCGATCTCGTTGACGCGACATATTTGCTTTTTTTATACCCATTTCTTCGTTTTATAACTAAACAGTAACTATTCTGAAATATACTACTGCGCATGCCTCGTAGATAAATATTTCTGATGCCAATAGTTTCCGTTTTGTCCAAGGAATGTTCTTTTTCTTATTCCCAGCATGACCCTTTTATTACATTATATGAACAGCATTTAGGTCTAAATACCTCATGTATTACATAGAATGTAGGTTTAACTCTTCCAGCAAAGAAGAAACATGTGTTCATAGTATACAACCCACAGAAGTGATAGCTGGCAATACAGTGGTCGTAATCCCTAACGACACAGGGAGTGAAGAGTGCCCTCCCCGCTGGTCTAGTGGCTAGCACGTGCGCCTTTGGTGTATGGTGTCCCGGGTTCGTTTCTCGGCGAGAGAGCATCTATTATTTTTAACTTGATGTTTCTGTGTTTGTGTCCCTGTCATTATAAGTTATAAGAAAAATCAAGTTAAACGAGTGAAGCAAGTAAAATTAGCAATAAGTAAGTTACTAAAAGACGTTCGGTGAGTCAGTTAAAAAAAAGTGGACAATGAACTGGCTGTTCGCGCCGTCCATGCGTGTTCGAATCTATCTCGGCTTGATTTTTTATCCATTTGAGAGAAAGTATTGTTTGTTTTCGCTACAGATAATCACTCTTTTCGTATTTTTCGCTATCGTTCACAGTCAAAGTAACTGACTATTCTTACTCTTTCTACGAATGATGGATCTTCTCTTTGGCTTCTTGTCAAACATGCACACGTAATGAAAAGACGCTGTCCATAATAATAATAATAATAATAATAATAATAATAATAATAATAATAATATGAAATATTACTAGCTAACTCGTGTGTGTATTTCGACAATATAATTTCATATTATTATGTGGAAATAAGTAAGGCTGGCTGGCGCCCGCCCCTTAATTTTTTCGATGCGCCTTATGGGTCCACGGTGTCCAACGTTGGTCCCATCTCACTAACACCTCCTGTTCTCTCGATATAAGTTATCCACATTGTGCCTAAAGAGGGATCTGCCGTGGCTCCATGACTACCCATGACAATGACTCTTCGTTCATTTTGCATTGAAATCGCTTATTTTTCTGAGTACTATGAGTGCATACTATCCAACGTTGCTCCCATCACTCTAGAATTTCCCGTTCTCTCGATATAAATTGCTAATATTTTGTTTGTAAGGGAGATATGGCGTTACAATCATTACGTTTGAAGAAGAATTGAGGAAGGTATTGCCTTGCCACAAACAACGTCTATTATTATTATTATTATTATTATTATTATTATTATTATTATTATTGTTTTACTTACCACTAATGTTGCCTACCTTTATTTGCAATGGAATGTGTTACTAAAAGGCAAATCAAATAACACTCCTCGCCATCCACGCTCCCGAACTCGAAATGCATGATTTACAATTCTCTGAGTTAGAGGAAAGCACATTTATTATATTATTCTTTCAAATAACACGTTTCACAAGTTACTTCACTTTCAATGTGTAATTTCATATCATCACTAACAATCACAATACGAAAATAACCCCCTCATGCAAAAAAAAGCCTGATTGTAGCAAAAGGGCGTGAACCTTCTTAATGCGAGTAATCGGGTTTAATATTTCAATAAGTCCCTGCACACAAATATTTCAGTAAAAGAGGAAAAGTTATTCAAACTTTCTGAATACCTATTTATGGGCGAAATTTGGTTCCCTTGGAAGTTTTTAAGAGTTTGAAGGGCCGCCATTCTGAACATTTTCGTCTGATTATTCTGGTTAACGAACTCAAGATATTTCAACAATTAATGTTTGTGCCAAGATTCGTCTCAATCCGCTGAAAATTAGGGTGGTTATGGCATGCACAAATAGTGTTATATATATCCAGATAGATAGATAAATAGACACACAGAGGGAGAGAGAAAAATTGTTTTGCTCCCTTCTCGCACCTGCGGTGCGTTAGAGCTAAACCGGGCCCCTTTGCAAAACGTATTGACCAGCCTAACCTAAACAGAAACCTCTTACTTGCTAACGTAGAAACGTGGTCGGGAGGTGTAAGGCATGTAGAAATTGTATTTTTAATAACCATGAGTATGGTCCACTTCCATGTTTTTCATTTTGCTTTCTGCAGCTACATCGGAACGTTCAATTTTTATTCTTTACTAATTGCAAACGACGTTTACATTCAAAATATGAGGAACTTTGATGGCATTTGTTCGGATTTTCTTCTCTTTGGAAATGAAAAGAATAAAAGCAATACGCAAAGACAAAAAGTATTATCAGCACTAAACATTACCAATAATAATTGCTAGGAAAGGCTAAATACGACCTCTTTTACCATCTCTCATGAGCTGTATGTATTATTAACATTTTTTTTAAAAAAACGGGATTCGAACTGGCGTCCTTTTCATTTGTAAGCCAGCACCTTAACCAATACACCAAGATCATGGCATAATGAACGTTTAGTTGTTGGCGTATTTGTTTTATTTGTGTTTTATGTTCCCACCAATAATTTTTACTCTTTTTTCTAAGTTTAACAGTTGTTTCTGGCTTTCTCTTTCGGTGTCGTCCTTTATTTACAATATGCACTATTCGTATTTACAGCTTGTGCCCCTCAGCAATGTCTTATTCAGATTAAACTTTTCTTTTTGCCCCTCAGTAAACATTTGATTGATTTAATTCTCATACTCTCCACGGATGGAGCGCAGGAATGCCAGACTCGATAAATAGGTGTACATTTACTTTCCTGACAGATAATACCTACATATCAACAACAAGTTAATCCTTCTATGGCGATCTCTCAACCCAAACTTCAAGAGTTTCAGACCCCAAGTCACGAACCTAAGACTGTTCCCCATCAACCGCAAAATCCTCCACAAAACAACCTCTCTACCTTGGTCAATAAAATTGCAGAATTGTCGCTGGTAATAGCCCCGACAAATTACAGAAACCAGGGAAAGACGAGGAGAAATAACAATAATAATGGGAAGAAAAAGCGGGAACAAACTCAGAACAATCAACAGACTACATCCACGGGAGATCAAAATTTGGTGTGCGCTATATGCCGGAAGCACGGGCATGGTGCATCCGTTTGTTACAAGCGTCAAGAAACGCGTGAGGCAGCCCCTTGAAAAGGGGGCCGAAAGTCAGTATCACACGAAGGGCGGACACCAAAAAGAAACTAACAAGCACAATAGCATAAATTACGAAATTACTGTAATAAAAAAAGAATCAGGACAATTAGCAGAAAAACGGGAAAACATTGCATTAGAGGACAAAGATAACAGGTCGCATTTAACAATTAAAACTAAACCAGGCCCTCAGAATGCAATAATTGATATAGGAAGTATGATGTTCCTCTGGCCAGCCGAGGCTGTACCCCCTGGGGCAAGTCTAATTCTATTCCAGACAATAGTAAAAGGAATTTCGTGAAATAATATTTGTTTGAACCAGATAGCACTGATAAAATTTAGAATAGGTCATACAACATTTACCCATTACTTTAGAATAATTGACAAGACAATGCCAATAATTATAGGAATTGACTTTCTCCAACGTTCGCATTCCACCATCGATTTAAACAAGAATACAATCTCTTTCTTTAAACGTCCAAGAAAGCCACAGTTACCACTTGAGAGTAACGAAAATACGCTGTTAGCTTTTACGACTCAGATAGTATAGCAGACAGACCATAACTGTTTATACGTGACTAAGCAAATAACTTTACCTCCACGTTCTCATACATTCATACAAGTGGCAGGAAAGAAAAAATAGCTGACAAGGAATTCCTGTATATAAGATTGCTTTCTGGAATACGAGAAAAACGTAGATTAAATGCTCTCGAGCAGAAGATAGGAAAAAATGACAATTTTAATTTCAAATCCCAATTTTAATAGTGTCACTTTAAAAAGGAACACACCAGTGGCGGCTCTTTAGGAAAGGCATGAACCTCTTTTAACACCTTAGAAAAACCAATTTTTTAAAGAATAAACGTATTAGTTTAAGACAAAAGAGGAAACGGAAGAACGCCTAAAGTAAACAAAAACACTCTTTAATATAAACCTTTTTCACGTCAACTCCGACCTGAACAGAAAGCGAAAACAAGCAGTTTATGACTTACTGTTTCAATATATAGAGACGTCTTTGCGTATGCCCCTGATGACATCGGATATTTTAGGGGATATGTTCATAAAATTAGGATTTCTAAGTCCGCCGTATTCCACGACCGTTCCCCACCAATTCCATTACATATCAGAAATCAGATAGGCAAACAGATTCAAGACCTAATCAAAGCAAACATAATCAGTCCTACAGAAAATAATGAATTTTCTTCTCTACTTCTGGTGCTCAAAAAGCCTAACACACAACAATTTCGGATAGTCCTCAATCTACAGAAGTGTAACAGTTACACCAAGTATTTATCGGTACCATTAAAAAAAAAAAAAAAAAAAAAAACAAGACAGGACGTTCTAAACTCTATAAAGGGGAAAACCTTCATAACAACTATTGACCTCTTGAATTCATATTTCCAAATCTTGCGGCATCCGAACGCTTCTTTCACATTATTCGGCGATTTGCCGGATGAGAAGTGTATCCTTTCATATTATAGGGCACTTTCCGTGGATGAAAAATATGCGTGCAGGGTTGCTGTGCAACTGAAGAAAGAAAACCTTGTGACTCTTGTCTGTTGTGGTAGTTGCAATGGACCGATGCAAAAAGTGTCTTGTACTCGCCTTGTTAAGACAGACAGAAAAAAGTCAGACACACATATGGGTTTGCTTTTTTTTTTTTTTTTTTAGAGAAGTGGTATCTTGAAGGAGATTTTTCTATACTGTTTCCACAATTGATAGACTTGAGCAAAATAGCGGCCAGGTTCTGGATATTTTAAATACGATCCCGGTATTCACCTGTTGAGACTAGGAAAATCAGGAAAAAGTCCTTTCTGGATAGTCAGTGGTTGAGATCTCTCCCATAATCCAGGGCGGATCTAGAAGGTAAAAACTGGCGTGCTGCCAGACCCGAGACTATGATAAATATATCATGAGTTTACTATAAAGTTTCAAGAATATATAAATAATAGCTTAAATTATTTTCTTCACCCTGACAACTTGAGTTCAAAGTAGGAAGTACGGATAATGTGTCTAAAGATGCTATGTTACATAGTCGAAACTGTAACACAAATATATAATCTTAATATATATATATATATCCTGCTTTGGTCAGTTGGAGTTTTATTAAGAAATAGGGTTTTCGTTTTTGCGAGAAAAAGTTACAGGGGCAATGCCCCGTTCGAAATGACAAGACAAGATTTCCGTGGAATTGTTTAAAACCGTGATGTCTTGTAGATATGGTGTTCCTGAGAAAAAGTTTGAATGGGCACAACGACAAATCACTTTCCGTTTGGCAACTGCAGGGCCACTTTTTTGAAAACAGCTGAAGATAGTAATACTCTGAATTTCGGTAAAAAGAAATGACTGAAACCGTCATATGTTGTAGATATTGTGATCCTGGGAAAATGTCCTAATGAGCATAACCACGAATCACTGAGCGTTTGGCTACAGGGCCTACCTCCAAGAAATATGTACGGTGTTCTCCCCAGTTCCTAAAAAATTACATTGGGCAAAGATAGGCACGGCGGGACGTAATGCCGCTACCAACCTTTCCCCTACTTTTTCAGATCCACTTTTACCCCTGACGGGGAGTGTAGTAAAATGGCTGTGTTCGTGAGTTCTATCTATAGGTACTAGTAGCTATAGGTAAGAAAGTGCAAGAAATGTCCTTATTTGGATTTGGATATGGTTTATGCTTTTGTGTACGTAGGTTGATATTGAACAGAGTAACACTAGAATTGGTTACTGAACTACGTACTTGATAGTGACCTACATGGGCCGGAATTGAGTGGGCCGACAATATTCTATCTTCAGGTCGGGACGGGCTAAGGCCGATTAATTGCAGTTTTTTTTAAATAGCTATTGACTTTCGTTAAACGATAATTAGAAAAAAGCCAAACGTTGGAGTCTGTGTGCATACAGATGGAATAAAAAGTATTACAAACAATGCAATATATATAGTCGGTAGTGCTTAGTGGCGGCTTGCTTATGGGGCCGGGCCAGAAAACGGTGAAGACAGATCTATCACAAATTATTCCGTACAACAAAAACATCCTTTCCACATACTATATGATTTACATTCTAATTTAGCCCTCAAAATTGAAATACGCTTTCAAATAATCGTATGACTTTGCATTGAACTCCCCTCATGTGCGATACTTATCACATTAAAAATAACTCATCCTTACTATTCTGGCCGCAGTATCCTCCATCTGTATATTCACTCAAACCAACTTGAGTATATTCTACAAACTTTTATTAAAATAGCTATTATAAACTGAAAAAGAACTATTAGAAATTATTAGTACTAATTTTAAACATGTACTATTGACTCCCTTTTCTTTCTAACCTCATTGAGGTATTGTTAAAAAAAAATATGGCGCAGACGTTATGTATATTTCACCGATTACACTATTGTTTTTAAGTTGTAAACATTTGTAAATTTATCGGTACTATATCCGGGATTCTTCATTAGACTAGCTAATGTATTAATTAATTGTCTCCTTCTTAAATTGTTCCATAGGTGAGTCGGTAGCTGCCAGTTTTTTAAGTCACTTTATTATAGCACTTTCTAGAAAACTATTATAAATAATATACTATTTAATAGTAATTATTTTATTCTTTTTAATTTCAATTAAGTCTAAAGTGTAATATTTGCATTTACATGAACAAGTAAATAAGCGTTACTTAATTGTATATAAGGAAGTAAGTATAAGATGTTTAATTAATTTGTGTATTTGTCTCTTTGTTATTACATCTAATATGTTTGCATAATTTGGTGTTTGAGATAATATATTGCTTCTACTTGTAGTAGTATTAATTCACTATGTTACTTTTACTTTTGTAATAGTAAATAAGAGGGCAGTCAAAAAATTCCTGGAATTTCATTTAACTATGCATTACCACAATATAGGTATGTATACATTCACTTAATCATCTTTAAAATAAGCTTCTTGAGAACTCTCACACTGGTTTCATCGCTTCTACAATTGCTGGAAACAACGTTGAAAGTCCTGTTTTGTTATGTTCCGAAGTTCAGCTTTCGCGTCGGTTTGGTTGTCTTCTACGTTGGCAAAACGACTGCAGACACGAGCATTCCCCTTTTCTACTATCCTCCCTACTTACTGGATTTAGCACCAGCTCTTCCCCAAAATCAAAACAAGCCTCAAAAGTAATTGTTTTACCACCGTAGAAGACATCCAAACACGCGGGGACTGAACTACGGAACACATCAAAACACGCCTTCACCGTTGTTTCCAGCAGTGACAAAAGCGATGGAATATGTGAGTGAGCTCTCAAGAAGCGATTAAGGTGATCTATATCTATATTTGGTAATAAATAATTAGAATGAAATTCCGGGAATTTTTTGACTGCTCCACGTATTATAACTTAAATTACATAAAATAAGCACTGTATACTCCCATTATTTAAGGGGAAAAAATCCACAATAAAATAAGGAACACATTTTTTAAACGGTCTATCCCAATTTGTTGCACTTTCAAATATGTCAATTTGTCATGAAATGGTCATCTATGGAAAACTTAATAAAATGCTTTAGGTCTATCTTCTCACATTTGTACAATAATTTATCAATAAACTAATCAAGTAAATATTTTTGGAAAAAATAGATTTACGTTTTATGATCATATCTGGTTTGTTTTAAACTTGTATGCACATACGCATGTACAGCTTGTCTCATAAAGGTAAGCTGCACTCTTTATTGCCATTTTGAGGCAAAAAGTTTCTAAATCCAACTTCGGGTATCTTCGGAAAAAAGTAAACCAGGTTCGAAACTCCAAGCCAACGTTTGCAATCGAAAAAAAAATTGCAGATGTGTTTTTCTTCTTTTAAATATAATAAGACTTGTTACCAAGTGTAAAAAAAAAGCAACATTCATTGAAATACTTAACGATACAATATTTCGAAACCTTGTATTATTTTACTTTAGACGTGAATTACTTCGTCTTTCTCACTTGCGTTATTGCTGTTATAGACGGCTCGAAAAATTTGAAAAATTGTGATATTGAAGTATTAATAGTTTGCATCACTAAATAGTAAATATTGTATAGTAAGTATTGATGCAACGCTATTTGGAAAAATTCAATTATAGATAAGGTTGATAACATTGTTAATTTTAATTTGGTGGTATTACAGAGTATGTCAAACGACATTTCGCTTTTGATATTCGATTCGTACAATATTTCAGCTAATATCTCTCTCTTGTAACAATTGTACCAAATTCAGCCCTTTTTGTCATTCATCGGCCCGTTGGTACCACGCTGGCATTTTCAGCCCCTTTTGTGAAAAAGTTAGTACAATTCTACCCAATTCAGCACCATTTAACAAATACTTGTTACATTTTCAAAAGTGTCAGTAAGATTTTTCCTACATCTCATGTTACCCATACTGCGTGTAGGACTCTTTAAAAAATGCTGTAGAACATTCATTCTGTAACGTTGCACCGCATAACGCTACGAACTTTTTGTGGAATATTCATAATTCAAACTATACTGGAAAACAAATTAGGCTAGATGGGCTCATCCGCGCCACGCATGGAGACGAGGAAGAAGCAGTGTGGTGGAAATTTTAACTTGAAATAATAATAATAAAACACACACACACGCGTTGAATGTTTTGAAGAAGTCCAGTGCGTGCTAAAGTAACTTTGTAATTTATGTGTCGTTGCAAAGATACTACAAGAAAACGGTTCTACACTGGGTCCTCCTATTTGGATGGTTTTAAAAAGTAATTTTTAAAAACAACACTTTCTTGATTTGGAATCTTCGAAGAGGGGGAGAAGTGTTATAGAATTTCACACCTTTTAGTTTCGTGTTATAGAGCCATGTATTACACTGGTATAAAATAATGATGAATTCAGCCCTTTTTGTTTCAATTTGGTACTATTTTTCAGCCCACTCCAGAGCTAGAACTGTGGCAACACTGCTGCCTGCAGAGGCTTGGGCAGTGCATGTGAAGGAAACGCATCGTGCGTGTACTGCTGCCGTGTACTTCCTCACTTAATATACATAACCTGTTGCTTATGCACCTGTCAGTGGGCAATAAATCTCTGTGCAGAACACACTCATACTCGTGCATATCACCTACCGATATCTACAGATAGTCATCACGTTGCATCAATTCGACAAACGTAAATTCTTACTTAAGCAACAAGTTTCTGATATTAATAAAATCTACAATTGAAGTTAGTAGTAGTATTAAACTTCTAAATTCTATTAGGAGAGAGGCATGAACTATGTGCTAATTTTTTCATACTTGGTTTCGACAAATATCTTAGGTTATTATAAAATTTCGACTTAAGTAAATTTCTACTTGCGCAAAGAGTTATGAAGCTTATTGATACAAGGACTGTTGGTTTATCAAAACTTTTGTCTATCATTTCCATTAAACCTTTTAAGTAAATTCTAATGGTTATACATTGTTAATGCTATAAACAGAGGTTGGGAATTGTTGTTATACTGACCATGTAAGGTACATGCCCCTTGTCTACCCTTTCAAAAGAATTATAAATAATAAGTCGGATTTCAGCAACGGTTTTCTTTAATATATTTTTACACAAAAAAATTATGACAAATTAATCGCAGATGTTTCATTTACTATAGTATGAGATTAGCTATAACAATTGATTTTCTTTCTTCATTTTTGAGCTGAATAATATTCTAAATATTTGTAAAATAATTCGCTTCAATACTTCTCAAAACATTATTCAAAGATACAATGCAGGAAACTTTCTATCCATTTATCCATAACAATATCAGTTTCTTCTCTTCTTTTTTGTCGTCTTCTGTAGATTCAAGAAGGCTAATACTTCGAAATATATTCTTTTCCAAAAATATAATTCCCTTTCTTCACTACTACGTATATGGGCAGTCACATGCGTTTACAGGTGAATCACAAAACATACCATCAATACATTAAATCGCTCTTAACACATTGAATCATCAGAAACAGCGTTTCTTTACAACTAATGAACAACAAAACAGAATGCAGTGAAAACATACAATATAGGATATCTCCACATGTGGTAGACCATAAATTCATGAAGAAAGTTTGAACGATTTCATTGAAAACAAATTTGACTTTTTTTTTTTTTTTTTGTAATTTCAATGTGAAGAAACTGATAATTCCCACTTCTTCGCAGTTAGGCACTAC
Source organism: Thermobia domestica (assembly GCF_964235325.1). Lineage (NCBI taxonomy): Eukaryota > Metazoa > Arthropoda > Insecta > Zygentoma > Lepismatidae > Thermobia > Thermobia domestica. The sequence continues at coordinate 139,125,642 of NC_137456.1, read as the reverse complement.
TGTCGTTCATCATTCTCTAATGCTTTCTGTTCCTTTTGCGTTTAAATAGTCTTCAGTTTATTCCAAATTCAACATGTATCGAATTATTGTCCAAAGTGTATCATTAGAATGGAATGACAAGTCACGTTTCAAGTGTACGTGTTGTAATAAGCAAAATGTTTGTAATATTTTTTCTTTTTTCTAAAAGAAAATTTGTGCCAAGGCATGGCAACTACAAGGATTTTTTCTTTTCTTTTCCAAAACGGTGAAGTGCGTTTCAAAGTATCTAGAGACGATCAGGGTTTATTTAAAACATTAACTGTGACAGCACAAATATATAAATAGCTAAATAGTCAACCCTGTTGCAAGGGCTTCAATAGGTCTTTTAAGAGCCTCTTAAAGTTCAATGATTTCGTAGTCTGCCGTCGAACCTGTGAAGCAACAAAGTAGTCTCCGCCACCAAGATCTTTTCTTCCGCTTATGTGTTCTAGTTTTAGACGAATCGAATATGATTCCATCGAATTCTGACTCTGGGATGTCAGTCAACGAATCATCCTCTGATATATCGCTTTGATAATCATCAGAAGCTACTAGTGAGTGAGTTGCTACTATGTATCAGATGCTCAGGCATGCTATTAACGAAATTAATTTCTTCGTCGGCACATAGTAACGTGACCGGGTCGCTGTCATTATCTTCATTGGATTCGCAGGAAGCATCCGCTGGAATATGCCCGATAGAATGCTCTTTATTCAACATCACAAAGTTGCGTACATCAGTGCGAATACTTACATACGGTAGCATGCAGTTTACACACATGTCCTTAACTGAGAACCAGGTGACTCTGAAACTCGGTGCAACGACGGTCGCCACTTATGATACTTCTAGGATTATCAATGAACGGAAATCTGATTTGTTTCGAAAACAGCACAAGAAAAGAAGTCTTCAAGTCATCAACCATTTTTAAAATTGGAACTCTCACTATTTCACGTCTGTCTCGTATACTTTATATAGCCGCAATGAATTTTCCAGCTCTTAGTAACGACAACAGTGAACACAAGAATCGAAAATCTAGTTTTATCAACAATGACTTGCGATATTTCGCACTAGGTATAATATAAACAAATTTTTGGTATAGATATCGAGAACAGTTAAGCTCAAAATTGTTGAACTTTATGCGGGTAGCATGTCTTTGAATGTGAATGTTCTTTCCGAAAGTAAGTTTAATATATGTTTCGATTGATATTCAGCGTTCCTTTTACCAATGAGGCTCTATGAAGCGTGTATCACTGTTAGCAGTATGTGTATCACTGTTAAGAATATTTGTGTCACTATTAGGGTATGTGTATCACTCTTAGAAGTATGTGCGTTCTTGTTAAAGGTGTGTATGATTATTAGGAGCATGTACATCACTGTTAGGAATATACATATCATTGTTACAAGCTTCTGTGTCAATGTTAGGAATGTGTATCATTCTTAGGAATATGTGCATCACAGCTAGGAGTATGTGTGTCACTGTGTGTGTGTTAGAGTATGTATATCACTGTTAGGAGTATGTCCGTCACTGTTAGAATATATGTATCACTGTTAGAGTATGTGCGTCACTGTTATTAGTATGTGTATCACTGTTAGGAGTATGCGTCACTGCTAGAGTATGTGTATTACTGCCAGGAGTATGTGCATTGGAGTGGGTCGAAAAAAAATTATTTCTTTCAAATCGAATTCTAATAGTGCGGAAAAGTTGGACCATCTATCGAAACGTGTAAGTGTAATTTTTTTTGAAATCGCGTAATATCTACAGTTCGTGCATCCAGATAAAAGTTTTATCAAATTGTCAAAAATCGTACTTTTTTTGGAACACCCTGTATAGAACACAGGTTGCTTCTGGTAGTTGTGGTAGAGCGCTAATTCTCAAGTAGGCATGTAACAATACACAGAAGAAAAGAAAATCAACATCGGATAATATCTTCAGTTCTTGCTCTAAGGTCAAAATCTCGTGAAATTGTAAAAAAATCGTACTTTTTGCAAGACACTGTATAAAATAGTTTATGTTGTTATAGTTATAATATGGCTGTTATATTTTTCCCAACCATGCGGGAATATTCAGAAAAAAGAAAATAGAAATTGGATAGTATCTTCAGTTCGTGTATTGGAACTTAAAAATCGAAAATTTTACGAAAGGAATCATTTTCTGTTTTCGATCTGAGCGTGCAGCGCTTCGCTCATTTCTGATCTTAGAAATGACCCAGAACTCACCACGAGGAGGTGGCTGCACTTCGAATTCCACCCAAACCCTTCCCAACCATTGTAGAAGTTTCAAATGTATTTCTTTTGTATTTCGGGCATAACTTTAAAATCAGACTTCTTACTAAAATCTGGCATTATAGAGCGTGACAAAAGTGTGGTCCGAATAAAAACATCTCTGTTTAAGGAGCCACACACTTTTGTAGCAGCCTGTGTTACAAGTTTAACACATCTTTCTACGGACTGTGTGTGACATGGAAATTTTATGTAGTCAAACTCTGGTAGTTATTTTGTCTTTAGAAATGACAAAATACTCGCTGTTGTTACATGAGCCATTATTGGTGGTGATGAAAGTTTACATGTTGACCAATTTATCAATTCGGTATAGTCAGTTGCTTCAAAATTGAGATCAGGTGGTAAAAAAGTTCTCACACTTTTACCTGATAATGGTTGATTCCTCGATTTCAACAATCTTCTGGAAGCTAATTCTCTTATGTGTTTCCGTTCATTACATTTTAATGAGTTACCTTTCAGACATCTTTTCGAGTATCTAGGGGGTAGGAGGCAGAATGATTAGATTAATAAGCTTTGCAGGTGACATGGCGCTTGTTGCATAATCTGAAAAGAAAATCAACAGGATGTTAGAAAACATGACGAAGGGCTGTGAAGAATATGGGATGAAAATAAATGTTAGGAATACAAAAGCCGTGATGATTGGAAGAAAGCAGTCAATGTCAAATATAAAATTGGGAGGGAAGAAAATAGAACAAGTGAATAATTTTCGATACCTGGGCAGTGATCTTAGTAATGACATGAAGAGTGAACGTGAAATAAAGCAAGGATAGGGATGGCGAAAAAAGCCTTTAGGAGGAAGAAAAGACTTTTGTAGGACCTTGAATAAAGAGTTGGGAAAAAGACTCATAAAATGCTTCGTGGGTGTGTTGTACTGTATGGGGCGGAAATATGGACATTACACAAAAGTGATTAAAAGTGACTGGAAGCTTCCTAAATGTGTGTGCGGGGAAGAATAGAAAGAATTATTTGGGCGGAGCGGAAAACGAATGAGAGGGTGGTAAAAATGGTGGTAGAGAAAAGAACAGTTTTAGATATTATTGAGAAGAGAAAGATAAACTGGTTGGAACATTGCCTAAGAAGAAGTTGTATCAAGAGGGACGTGCTAGACAGTATGGTAGCAGAAAATTGAGGAGGGGCAAAAAAGGCTACAAATAATGGACAGTATTAAAGCAGAAAGATCATACGTAAAGATTAAGAGGTTAGCGGAGGACCGTGGAGCATGGAAGCTTCTGAGCTGCGCTAAGTGATCTGCCAATAATGGCAGAATACCTGTGGTGATGATGACGATGATTTTCCTCTGCATTTACTTCTATATCCATGTCATTGTAAACTCTGCATTTTTCTATTCTCTTATATTGTACCCTATCATATGGACATCGTCAACGTAAGCCATAACCTGACGATTGCTATTCAACTCTAGACAGAAGTTACTGTCTTTGATTTCCTTATAGAGTTTCCTTATTCCATTTTCCACTCAGTCTTTAATTTGGGCTTCAATGGAGATGTGAGATAAAAATTTAAAGAAAAACTGCATAAAGTACACCGAATTTCCAGTGTGATAAGTAAAAGCGTACCTTTCCCTTTGGTAAGAATGCGGATTATGAATATTAAATTTTATTAAGTTGGGGAGGTATTACTCAAATTGAGGTGAATTCAATATTGGCGTGTAATGTACCATTACAGTTGAAAGTAATAGCAACTTTTTTTACTCACCCTGTACCTAGTATTTTTTAAAAAAAATCAATTTCGGTTTAATTCCACAATTTATTTATCCTCTTTATTTCAAATGAATGTAATGAATCGAAAGGTCTCATTAGAAATTATATTTTCACGGAATAAAATATTTATTTATTTTCTGATTAATTGTAAAATCTCATTTTCGCATATACAAGTTGAATAGTTACAAAGTTTACCATTCTGACGTCATACCGAAATATAGTTTCGGCATTGGATATAAATTTTCTTAATTTCAGACCAATGTAGATTTTGGCCAGGTACCTAAACTTCCCCTCACCCCCTCTCACTAGTCCATAGTCACTTTCAGATCCGGTTATATCTGGATTTCACCAATTTCTATTCGCTTTGTAATTTCCACGGCTGGAAGACTCCGCCCTGATTGGAGGAATCCTTCAACCCCTGGCGTTTTCGGCGCAATGTTATTATTATCACCGTAAACACATCAGCAGGCGCAGCTTGTGATTTTCGTGCCGCATATTTTCTGGGAAGGACTCGAGTTTCCAAGGAAAACTAAGGTAACATATAATGTAATTTAATAGTTAAAGATTTACAACGGCATAGGAGCCCGGAAAATCCACAATTTTTGGTAAAGAAGCGGCAATTTAGTGAAATGTCAGATTTCGGTTTGCAGGACGCCATATTGCTCCTCATCCAATCTAAATCATAGACAGTGTAGTATCAGGATGAAATCTTCGAGAAGGCCAGTTCTGTAATTATAAACTTGTCTGGTGACAGCAACAGTAAATTTGGTTATAGTGAAACTTAGGGTTATTGACCTGTAGTGTATACTGTGAATGTGATTTTTTTTGGATGCAATATACGTAAGACCGTCAGAGTTCCAGAAGGAGCTGGACGCTCATACTTTTAGGGATTATTCATTGAGTATCTACGAACTTAGAAAGGGGGTAACAAACCAACTTTCATTTACTTACCGACTGATACGAAAATAAAAAAGAACGTACTTGTCTTGTACTTTGTTGTTCTTCTTGAGTTCTGTTTACCTTCACGACTGCTGATGTGCAAATGTTTGAGGTGTATCGAGTAGTACCAGGTCAAGCGCGATTGCTTTGTGGTGTTTGCAGACATAAAGGAAGACTTGGGGGTCATTCCGTACAGGTTTTCGTGAAGAGAACGTAACGCGAAGTTCGCTTTTTTATGTTTACTTTGTAGAATTACGTGCATAAATTGAGGAAAATTCCTCGCTGATCGTATTAATTCTTGGAACTCTAAGCAGAGGTGTGTTCTCCGTGCAGATTGCCATTCCTAGTGAGAGATCTACGCACATTGACGTAAGCAGCGGTACGTTTTTTTCCGGTAGGTGGCAGCACGGTATGAGAAAGTACTGATCAAGATGGCGGGAGGAATTGTGATGATCATGCCATGCTGCGAGAACTGCTCGTTAAGTGAGCATAGTAGATTTAACGATAAAGGAAAAAGTGAGGAAGCAGTTAGTATCTTGGAAGAACATAAGTTACTGCCAGTGGGTAAGTTATGTGCTGCATGTGGTAGGGATGCTGTTTTTTTTTTGTTTTTTTTGTAGGGAAAGGAACGTGTTTCGCTGTCGGAAAACACGTTTCATTGGAAATTCGAGGAAGACAAGGTGCAGTGTGTAGTGCCCTTGTACTTTATCTATGACTGTGTGTGTTGGGGGTTCACGCATGTCGCATGTCTTGTACTCCTTCTGCTCCTTATTGTCTTTTGACTTTAATTCCTCACATTTGCCCTTGTACTTTATATCTTCATGTGTAGTGCCCTTGTAGTTTATGTATGAGTGTGTGTGTGTGGGGGGGGGATTTAACGCATATCGCATGTCTTGTGCTCCTTCTGCTCCTTATTGTCTTTTTACTTTTATTCCTCACATTTGCCCTTGTACTTTATAATATCTGCATGTGTAGTGCCCTTGTACTTTATGTATGACTGTGTGGGGGAGGGGGTTTAACGCATATCGCATGTCTTGTGCTACAGGATACTTCTTACTCTTGCATTACGTAGGGAAATGGTATTTCATGTCGAAGTGGTAATAGAACACAGAAGAAACGCAGATCAGGGTGTATTCACACTTTATATTGGAGTGTGAATACAACATGATCTGGGTTTCCTCTGTGTTCTGTTAACACTTGAACATGAAATAACATCATTTCCCTACGTAATGCAAGAGTAAGAAGTATCCTGGAGCACCGAAAACAAGGGCGGTCTCATTTATACTATTACCTTTTTTTTATTAATCAGTAACTACATATACATCGTAGGTTTCATAGCGGTACTACTAACTATCAGAATGGCAGCTTAATTTAACTAAAAGGGCTCCTATTCTTTTCCGTATTGAATCAGTTCTAGCGGGGGAATGGGTTAGTTATTGTTTGTTTTAGGGCCTTTCCCCTCTCAGGGGAAAGGTCCCTTAATAAATTTTATTAATGTGCCCCCTGGGCTTCAAATTTTAGTAAATAAGTTCTAAATAATTGGTCAGGTCAATTGGACCTAGGGTTACCCTTCTCATTTTGCCCACATAAAGTTCAATAGAGCCAACTGTACATACCGACAAGGGAGTAGTGTGTTAAGTATAAGATATCAGGTACTTGCCTTTAATATGCATGTAATTAAATGGTGCTTGTTTGGTTTAGTAGTTTAATATATATATTGTTATGTGTAGATAGTAGTTTTGTTGTGAATGTGTGACGTTACTGTGCGAGGACAGTGTAGTTACGTATGTAAACTCATTACCATTTTTCTAACTAAAAGTAACTAAACCAGAATAAATATTATAGATTTGATTAGTAAGTGTAAGGCTATATTTTAGTACACAGCGAATTATTTCTCTACTACAGCGCCATCGTGTCCGTTTTCGGTAATCAGTTGTTTGTTGACATCGCATTAGTTAGTGATCTAGATTGTTTGATTTTGGCCCCTTCTTCTTAAATTACATCCCGTGGACATGGTATTCGGTTCAAATGAGTGTACATTCATATAAGATAGCATGCGATCTTACTGTTCTTAAAATTACAGCTTGCTATGTCAATTAGAACCCGAAATATCCACTGAAATCAACAACGCCTATTTTCTTAATATAAATAAGCCCACATGATGTTACTGTTTGTTTCAAAATGTAATATTAAATTCTCTTTTCCCGTGGCTGTAGAAAAATCCCATTGTTGCTTTAGTTTTATCAGCAAATCAGAAATAAAATCATCGTTGACAATTTAACTTTCAGTGTGTGCACGTGTGACTTTTTTTTAACAAAACTGCGAAGTAAATATAATTTGGGTGCTTCGAAACAAAGAGTCCGTGGTTCGATGAATGTTATCGTGTAGTAGTTTAAACGTGACGGAATGTGATAATTATAGATTTATTAGTGCGTAATGTAAATATGTGTTGGCCTGCTTGTAAATGTATGTAATAGGGTGTCCGTAAAATATTACTTCGTGTGGAAATGAGTAAATAATGAATAAATGTAATGATATAGTAATAATACGATATAAAATATGAATGAGATGGTAGGACATCCGTACTTAAATGAATAGGCCCAGTGTATATTATATATGGAGAATATGAATATGTTTTACTGAAAATCTCTCTCGTTTTGACTTCTACACCAATACATTCATCCAAACGAGTTTACTATTGGATAGTAATGTGTAGTTGGGAGTTGTATGTTACTTCGCATTTTAGTACCTCATACTAACAGCCCCGGATCTCAAGCCTTTCATCAGATAGGGTAGCATCATGTGGGAATTACTTTTAAAGGTTGACAGAAATGATAATTAAGAAAAATAACTGCTATATCCTGTGATTATCGAAGAATACAGGTTTGGTTATTTGTACCTTTAACATTCATTGACTTTCCGAGATTTTTTTCCTTCGTTGCTTACCTTATTTACTGTGCAGTGTTCATATAGCAATGGGTCGGATTATCCGATTAAATCAACCGCTACTAAATTAATATTTATGTCCATTGCGTACCCTTTCGTTTCTTTTCTTAGTTTAATTAGATGATGGAAATTAACGACATCCCAGACTTTCGCATGTCTGCGCAGGGTAGCCATCGGTGATGTTTGGTCACTGAAATCACCGATCCAAAATTCAGTTTATTTAATTTTTTTATTTTGGCAAATTACTCGTTAGAGATACCTTAGCTATTACTCTAGTTTCATTACTATTCTGGACTTTCTTAGTTTCTGAGAGGTCGAATGATTTTTTTTTGAAATTCTCAAAATTAAGAATCTACACTACCTTCCGGTGGATTTCGGGGTCTTCAATGGTGTTGACCTGATACGGTGAGTGGTGGGATTTCCCTAAAGCCTTTGTCTTTCTGAAAATCCCATCGAGGGCACAGCCTCGTCTCGTCGTTGAAGATATTTGCTTTTCGGCTATTTATTTGGTAAGACGAACCCCTTTTGGCATAAAAGAAAATATTTGGTTATAGTATGTTGTGTACATAAATTCGACCACTTATCTTTCGTAGTTGTAGTGTTCTGTCCCCTCTCTTTTTACCTATTCTTTCTTTTACTTCTTCTCTAATTTTTTTTTAAATTTCCAACCTTCCTCCCCGGTTCTGAAACTCATGAAAGCATACAATATTCATATCATTTATTTCGATCGTATGTACTAACTGAGACATCGAGGGATACAATTCGTGGAGGTATTTTCGGTATTTCAGCACAACTCAGGACCATTTTCACGATATTCAATCCACCATGGGAGGGACTGACGAAAGGTACACTACCATTTCAGATATCCAGAAGATTTATTATTGTTCATCGATCGTACAAACTATATCCAGTGATTACTGATTTCTGGTTTTCTTTCTATTGATTGGTTATATGGTGTGTATGTATTAGTAGTTTGGGCCCACTAGTTTCAAATAGCCTTGATTTTTTTCTTTCTCTGTATATACATCTATATATATATATATGCTTACATAGTTTGAAAAGTTACGTGCCTGCTCTATTTGTTGTATTTCCACCTCTTGTGTCAACTTATTAAATAACATCAACCATTTCTTTATAAGCGGATTTTAGTAAATTGAATTTCTGATTCTTTATTATTCGATATGTGCATGTATATATGTAAATTGAATTATTATTGATTATTGGGTTTATATATACATTTCAATGTTGCAACCTCATTAAATGAAAGGAAATTTTGTTAGTCAGGGTTTTTTGTTTTGCTTTGAGCCAAGAAAATGTGAATACTTGTTGAATATGAAAAAGGTTATGTAGAATTTAAATGTCGACGAAATATTAAGATTGATATTAGAATAAAATTTATTATATTGAGTAATATGAATATATATATATATGCGAGTATGTATGTAAAGGGCTCGGTATTTACCCTGGTTGTTTTAGGTTGCCATAGAATTTGACACTCGATAGTTGACCAACTATTTGTGTTTGTAAAGTATTACCGCGTAATTTGTAATAAATGACACCTTACTGATTTGTTAGTAATGTCCTTAACTATTAAATTTTTAATACTATGTTAAATATTGCATGTAAATAGAACAAGTCGTAAGAAAACAAAACTCTAATCCATATCTAAAGTTATTCTGTAAAATAATAGTGAAATCAGTAAACTACGAAACACTGCGCCCCAAATCCTTCCCCTACGATCGGAAACCTAACTATTTGTCTTTCGTCAGGTCAGTGACTAAAATCTCTTGACTCCACGATCTATACTAGAAATAAAAATTCAGTGATCTTAATTTGAACTGATTTTGGTTAATAATTTAGTAATGTGAATACAGGACCTAGATAGGTCCAAAGACCTAACTCCATTGAGATATCATATAGTATTATGGAAATATGTTCCCAATGTCTGTGACTGGATCCGATAATATTTTTTTTAATCTTAATAAATTTTGAAATTTTATACCAAGTGCGTCAAGTGACGAAATGAAAATTATATATAATATAAAGAAACTAATTTTTTTGTCTGTAGTTAAGACAAACGATTAAATACTCTCATGGACACCAATCACAGTGCATAAAGAGAGTTAATAAAGGAGTTACTATCGACGTGAGAACAAGGAGTCATAAAATTGTCGAAATGTCCCCTCTTGGGATAGAGACTCAATAAAAGTGCTACCAATGTTCTTTTTTTTTAAATAAGTAACCAATTTATTCTTCTTTCGCATTGATATGTACTCGTTTTGTACTGAATGTCAAATATGTTCAATGTTAACCCTTGTTTTTTCTTTCTCTCTCCCCTTCTTTCGTTTTGTCGATTTTTTTAACGTAATCCAATTGTTTAATGTATCTACAAAGAGAAATGTATTATTCTATATTGTTGAAAGTAACAGTTTTCTGTGCATGTCTAAAAACCATAATAATATTATTATTAATTTTTTTAATTCATGTATCAAACCTTTTCTGTTATGTCAAACTAAGTTTTTCTTTTCTTGAAATGTAATAAATGTCTATAGAAATGTAGTTAGGTTAGTTTAATTTAACTAAATGCAACCCGAAGTATACATTATCCTGTATGAATGTGAGTGTGAGTGAAATGTAGGTTTAGTATTAAGTGCACCAATTCCTTTGACATATATGTGTGACTTACTATAGTTAATGGTAGTTGGCAATTAAAGTCGTTGAAAGTCAATACTAACTTAATTTAAGTTGGCTCTATAAAGGAAACAAAAAGGGCCGAAGTAGCCTGAACGAATGATCATCATGGGAGAACTGTGAAAGTCAAAATTTTCGACAAATATTTGTATTACTTTGATTTTTTTTTTAATTCTTCTCTGTGGTCAATTCTAGCATGCCATCCACTTCATCGTTTATATTTCAAGTACTGGATACTCGTCAAAAATTTTAGAAATATTTAATAAACTGTTAAATTAAACTTTCTCATCTATCTCAGAGCTAGATTGGGATAATTCGGTAGTTGGGGTTACATGGATCTAATTCTGGGAGATATGAGTTAACATGTGTCTACCTTTGATCACCTTAATACCAAATATTCACCCAATAGCTATTGGAAATGATCCCAATTCGATAATTATTCACTTTCCTTTACCATATTTCTTAAAAATATCCAATAACAGTTTCCCTATTTTCTCATCTTCTTACTTTCCCTATTTTTCCTCTCTTCCTATCCCAACTTTCTCTTCTCTTCTTTATTTCTTCTTCTATTTTAATAAAACTGAAAAGGGGGTCGTGACTGGGAATTCCATATATAATAAACACGGTCGTGTATTTATTTTATTCTATTTTCTTCGGAAGTCCGATATAAAAGTCTTTTCATTTTGATTGAACCTTGTAGGTTCGAAAGTAAGAAATGAATTATATCATATATATATATATATATATATATATATATATATATATATATAATTAGACATAGGCTGGTGGTTTCATGAATATTCCCCCACCGGGGGTGAAGGATTCCCAATCACGACTTATCCCATGCATCTCAATTGTTACAGAGCGAGCTTAGTATTTTTTTCTTTATTTCCTTTTCTTTTTTTCTTTCTTTTCCCTTTTCAGGCGGCTGTAATCTAAAATGGTGTCACACATTGTAATTTGCATTTCAATTCTTACCTTTAATAGATGTTATGGTACAATTTGTACCATACGGGTGTTTTCTGGAACTTTGCTTTTTCGTCCGGTTTTTGTTTTGTTTTTCAAAGTCTAGAGGCATTGTAGAACACGTTACGTATGACGCCTTCTTGCGTCAAGCCATAGGAGGTGATGATGTCATAACTTTAAAAATATATTTTGTTAGGCCTATTTTCATTATTTTTTGGCGTGCTTACTTCTGCGCCTAGAAGTTTGAAATTTTGCACTAACATTCAGTCCACTGAGTGGTATTTATCTGATATTTCAGATCTCTGCGTTAGCACAGGGGGTTTCAGAGAGGCAAAAAGTTAAAAAAAAAGATATTTTTACCAAAAAGTCCCATTTTTCGCTATTTTTATGCCTCAAATACCTGATGGAGGCATGTAAATGTTACCGTCAGAAAAACGGTTCTATTCTGAAGAGAATGATGGGCGAACCATTGTCCTAGGATGAATATGGATGTCTCAGGAAAATTTTACCTGAGATCCTAATTTTTTTTGTTTTTTGGTGAGGAGTATTTTTATTATTTTATGGCAGGCTTACTTTTGCACCTAGAAGACTGAAATTTTGCACAAACATTCAGTCCAGATCAGTAGTATTTACCAGATTTGTTTTCAGACCTCTGCATTAACACAGGGAGGATCCAGAGAGTCAAAAATTTTAGAAAGCGAATTTGAACCAAAAAATCCCCTCTCTTTGCGATTTTCCAGCCTCAGATACATGATAGAGACATGTGAAGGATATCGTCTGAAAGACAGTTTTATTCTGAAGAGAATAATGGACGAACCATGATTCTAGAATTAATATCGATGTCTGAGGAAGTTTTGTACCTTAGATCAGGGTCTTTTGCGGTAATGTACGGCATTGTGAGAATTATTGATAAATATTTTTTCCGTCCTTACTCTTCAAGATAAAAGCTTGAAATTTGGTACACACATTAGTACACCCATTAGTATTTTTCAGTTGAATTTCAGGTCTCTGCGGTAATACAGGAGGGCCCAGGGGGCTCAAATTAAAAAAAAAATATTTTCTGAGAAAAATCCCGATTTCTTTGAAAATTCCCCGCCTGAGAGACATGATAAGGAAACGTGAATGGTGCCATTTTAAAGGCTGCGATATTGAAAAAAAAACGAAATATGAACCAGTATCCTACGATAAATAGGAATGATGCTGTAGCCGCTTGACTGAAAGTCTATAATTTACCTTTAAAAAAAGCAAGATCTTAAATAGGGTAATGCTCAATTTATGACGGTGAAGTTCTTACTAACAGTTTAAAAGCCTCATCAATCTTTCAAAAAAATTAATGATCATTACATTAACACTTTTCATACTTACATATGCATCGATAATTGCGAGTTTTGGCTGACAAAAGTTGATTTGATTTGGGATATATATATATATATATATAAGCACCGAGCATTAAAGATGAAACCAAACAGAGAATGGGGTGAAGTAAGCGGGCGGTAAGTACTATCGTATGTTAAATTTCCTAGAAATTAGCAAGATTTGTTAAGAAAGCAATGAATACCACAAAATTCATACGTTGTAACCACTTCAGAAGAAGTGGACAAGTAGTAAAAGGAAAATTACTGCTGTAACTTTCTTAATTGAAGTAAATTATCATGGTCATGAAAAAGCTTATTCCAAAATAACACTACAGCTCGGAGAACATAGTAGAAATATTGCTATACGCTCTGTATATACTGAACTATTAGTTTTAGCTGATTGTGACACTGATCACTACCTGGTAGTAGCTATAATACGGGAGAGATTATCGTTGAATAAAGGTAATATTCAATGTCCGAAAACGGAGAGATTCAATTTAAAGAAATTAGAAGAGAGCCAGGTAAGAGAGGAATACCAGATTGAAGTTTCGAATAGATTCGCGGTTTTAGAAGACTCGGAGTGCACTAGTGTTGAGGATACTTGGATTGAAATTAGAGATAGCATTAAAAGTTCAGCAATAGAAAAATTGGGACACGCGGAAATACATAGGAACAAACCATGGTTCGACCAAGAATGCATTAAACTAGCAGAGAAGAGAAAACAGGCAAAATTACGGTGGCTACAAAATCCGAATGAAACAACTACACAAAATTTCGCAGATATCAGGCGGGAAACTTCCAAAACTTTTAGAACAAAGAAACGGGATTTTTTGAAAGCTAAAATTAAGGAACTTGAAGATAATAGTAAAAATAAAAATATTCGGGACATGTATAAGGGGATCAGCGAATTTAAGAAAGGCTATCAACCTCGTGCTTATATATTAAACAAATCTGACGGAACAGTTCTCACCGATACGGATAGCCTCTTAAATAGATGGAAAGATTTCTTTGACGATTTGCTGAACACGCAGCCAAAAACTAATGTGCGTGGAGAAAAGGAGATACACACCGCACAACCGTATATTCCAGAACCCAATCGAATAGAAGTGGAAGCCGCTATAAAGAAATTGAAGAAACACAAATCTCCGGGTGTAGATGAAATTCCGGCTGAGTTAATTTTAGCTGGAGGCGAAAAATTGTGGAACAACATACACAAACTCATTCTCCTTATCTGGAACAAGGAAGAATTGCCACAAGAGTGGAAAGAATCAATCATTGTTCCAATTCACAAGAAAGGCGACAAAACTGACTGTAATAATTATCGAGGCATTTCTCTTCTGTCAACATCCTATAAAATCCTTTCAAATATTCTGTTAGCAAGATTGACCCCATACGCAGATAAAATTATTGGAGATTATCAGTGCGGATTTAGACGAAATCGATCAACTATCGACCAAATATTTACCATTCGCCAAATACTCGAAAAAAAGTGGGAATACAATACCCCGGTACATCAACTATTTATTGATTTTAGAAAGGCTTACGACTCAGTTAGGAGAGAAACATTATACAACGTTCTTACAGAACTTGGAATACCGAGAAAGCTAATTAGATTAATTAAGATATGTTTAAGTGAATCCCAAAGTAAAGTCCGGGTAGGAAAATTTTTGTCCACGAGCTTCCACGTCGAAAATGGCCTGAAACAAGGAGATGCGTTGTCGCCATTATTATTTAACTTTGTGCTAGAATACGCCATAAGGAAAATCAAAGATAGCAACCAGGGCCTAGAGTTGAACGGTATTCACCAGGTTATGGCATATGCTGATGATGTAAATTTAATAGGGGATGATAGGAGAACAGTAGAAATAAATGCAGAGATCTTATTAAACGCTTGCAGGGACATGGGTTTAGAAGTAAATGCAGAGAAAACTAAATACATGGAAGTGCGTCGGGACCGTAATACGGCAAATTGTGGAGGCGTTAAAGTATTAAATAATGCTTTTGATAAAGTGGATACTTTCAAATATTTAGGATCAATATTAACAGACGAAAATCATATTCACGAAGAAATTAAATGTCGACTAAAAGCAGGGAATTCGTGTTACTATTCGGTTCAAAATCTCTTGTCGTCGCGAATTCTGTCGAGGAATTTGAAGCTTAAAATATATAAAACGATAATCATGCCTGTTGTTCTGTATGGTTGTGAAACATGGTCGCTTACTTTGAGGGAAGAACATAGACTGAAAGTATTTGAGAACAGGATCCTGAGAAGAATATTCGGACCCAAGAGGAACGAGAATGGGGAATGGCGGAAGCTTCATAACGAGGAACTACATAGTTTATACGGTTTACCCAACATTGTTAGGGTCGTCAAGTCTAGGAGGCTTAGGTGGGCAGGTCATGTAGCTAGAATGGAAGAAAGTAGAAACGCTTTCAAAGTCTTGACTGGTAGACCCATAGGAAAACGACCATTAGGAAGACCTAGGCGCAGATGGGAGGACAATATTAAGATGGATCTCGCAGAGATAGGAATACAAAGTAGAAACTGGATGCAATTAGCTAAGGATAGAAGTCAGTGGAGAGCTTTTGTGAACGCGGCACTGAACCTCCGGGTTCCATAGGCCATAGAGTTAGTTAGTTAGTTAGTTAGTTATTAGTTTTAGCAATTGCATATTTCGTCAGTGTGTTAGATGATATTCTGGAAATTTGGATGAAACGTTTTTTTCTTTCGTTCGTCTTTTAGGTGTTGCAATTGGAAGAGAAGCCATGGTAAGTCATTTATAGTCTTTTTCGACGCTATACAAATTCCGGGTAGAAATGTGTCGCTTCAATGCCCATAAATTTATTAAAGATAGGAACGTTACGATTGCGGGGTATCGACATACAGAGTCAGCGACTCTTATGATAGACTGTCCGAATTGCCTATTGCAAAATTCCATTTTTTTCAATGATGTTAACAAACAGAGATTCTGTCCATATGTATCTTCATCTTAGGAACTAAATAAAGCCCCCCCCCTTCCAAATAAAACGGTAATCGGCACGTCTGATTGGCTACTCTCGTTTCTGTCATGAATGCGGCTCAAAATATTACGATCATAGTTTACGAAGCAGGGGGAGTGGGCGCGGCGAAACTATGACGTATGACTCACGATTTTGTTGTATATATATGTAGGTAGTGCTATATTTTATAATATCCTTGATTTCGTTATTAAAGAAAGAAAATCCAGATAGACGGTTGATAATTTTAAGCATTTTAACGTCTCGTAGCTATAATTATACAACACCAATATACAGAGCATAATGGATACCCGATGTAGTAGACAGAGCATGCAGGTGCATATCAGACAATCTACTTCAATCCTCAATGCATCAGCATACCTCATACATAGAACAGCAGTGCAGAGAGCTTCATCCTGTGCATCCATAGCTTATACATGTCGTATCTGAGAACATAGTGAGGTATATTATATGAAAGAAATGGTAGGTAGATTGATCAAGAGTACATTAGAATTTACATGAATATCCAGTTAATATCAAGAACGCCGTTTTAAATGACACAATATTTATCTATCGCAATTAATCGTCGCACAAATGATTTATTCTATTCTACCTTTTCTAATGTTTACCATTATACTTATAGTCGCAACTATACAGTCCATATCGACTTTACCACTAAAATTATTTTAATATTGAAATTGATATAAAAGTTACAGTATAACCTGCAACCAAAATGGCCCATCAATGAGGACGAATAGCCAGTTAGATTTTTCTTCTTCTTCTTTTTTTTGTAATGTATTAAAAGTGCTTTATATGTGTCCTCTAGCAATTCTGCAAATGATTCCATGTCAGAAGGGCCCGGACAAAAGGGCGAGGACAGAAAGGCCCGAGTCAAAACGGCCCCACGTCAAAAGGGCAACGGTCAAAACGGCCCCGCGTCAAAAGGGCCCGGGTCAAAAGGACCCCGAGTCAAAAGGGCCCTGCGTCAAAAGGGCCCCGGTCAAAAGGGCCCCGCGTCAAAACGGCCCGGGACAAAAGGGCCCCGGTCAAAAGGGACTTGAGTCAAAAGGGCCCGGGTCAAAGGGCCCCTCGTCAAAAGAGCCCCGGTCAAAAGGGCCCTACGACAAAAGGGCCCGGGTCAAAAGGGCACCGCAACAAAAGGGCCTGAGTCTATAGGGCCTCCCCTCAAAACGGCCCCGCGAGAAAAGGGCCCGAGTCAAAAGAGCGTCATGTCAAAAGGGTCCCGCGAAAAAGGGCTTGAGTGGAAAGAGCCCGGGTAGAAATAGTCCCACGGCCAGAAAGCCTGAAATCAAAACAGAAGTGGAAATCAAAGATGCACGAATGGATAGTGCCACCTTAGTAAGTAGAAGTGATTGTCTAATAGAAGGAAGAATATCAGTGGTTATTAGAAACAAAAAGGAAACTTGAATGGTGATCTTAATTTTGTTTGGTTGCTGTTTGTTCTGCAACAATCCCTATCGCTTAAGTCATTTCTCGATCAAAGTTTGCTTTCAACCGCGTCTCTCTGAGTTTGTAGACGTGGAAGACCCGGGTTCGATTCCCGGCGGGATCTCATGTCGTTCGAATTCCACGTTAATCAGTAGGTCTACATCTCATACAGCCTTGCTGCTGAAAGGGGTGCTAAAGTGAAAATCATATCATATCATATCTCTAAGTTTGTATTCTCGAGACCTAGCCCAATCAGACTATCTATTAATGACTGTTCCCTTAGTTCTAAAATTCAACTTCTTCCCCTGAATCAAAGTAGAAAAGTACGTATTATATGAATAATATTATCTTGAAAACGTTTCTTTAATTTTGGTGTAAGAACATACATGTGGATCTCCATACAGGGTTAGTCAAAAGTATTGGGACAGACCAATAATAACGACAAGCGTGGACGGGGGAAAATCAAATGTTGCAATTGGTGTTATTGCAAAAACTACATTGGCTTGGAGTGTGGTCACCGTGGAAGCCATTTTGAATTACACTATATTACGGATCGTACATTTTTTAATGGAAACTTACACTTCAGTTTAGGCTTTATATTTCCACAAATGTGAAGGTGAACTCATTTTTGACACATTACCATTTGTTTATGAGACAGGGTGTTTGACATATGTATCTAATAGAAAAAAAGTATCATGACAGGGCAGTAACAGAGACAAATGGACAAAGGAAAAGTAAATGTTACAGGTTGGTATTGGTGTTAAAACTGCGTTAAATGATCATGGCACCCAACTTGAATTCCGCATATTATATACCATAAAATATTTTCAAAGAGACAGGGGTACTTCTGTCACATAATTTTAGGCTAGAATCTTGCTACAAACGATAATCTGAATTATGGATGCGCAAGAGACAAGATTTGAGGCTGTCTCGTCTCAAAAATGTACTGTAAGTGTGATGTCTCGACTCGAAAAATGTGCATTTTTCTATTGGAAGAGCTGTGTCTCGACTCGGATATTCTCCGGAAAATTCTGTCTCTACTCGTCTCGTGCGCATCCCTTACTGAGTCGACTTTTGACCGATCTCTATTCATTTACGCGATAGTGTGTGCTAAGTTTGACATTTGTTTCTAGTAGAAGAAAGTGTTTAGACAGGTAACTAATAAATAGTACTTTATTGTGTTCTTAACGTTTCTATTCGTTTGCTTACGTTTGTAAAATATTGAGAAGTTACCACGTATGTATAACATATTTTAATAGTAAGTATATTTGTGATTAATTGTTACTTTATGACTATAAAGCAATAGAATGCTTTTAATGTGCAGTTTCGAATATTTGGTAGAGCTCAACAACGTCGTTCAAATAGTAGTGGATGATAACGATGTTTCTTCTGGTCAGTGTATTGTACCATGTAGAGTTATTACGTGAAGGATATAATGGTAGAATTGCTAGAAAGAAACCATGTATTACCCAAATTAAGAAATATAAGATACTTAAATTTTCTAGAGCTTTTGAAAATAAACCCAAAAACTGGTGGGAATGTTTTTATCGACGAATTTAAGTTAAACCTGCATGAATATGATGGTAGAATAATAGTGTTTCGACAAGTAAATACAGAAATAAATGTCAAGAACTTCCAGCCTGCTTTAAAATACAGAAGAAATATATCTTAACGTTCTTAGAAGGACTTCTAATTTTATCAAGATATTGATCCCAAACAAAGTATATGTTGTAAAGAAAAGATTGCTTTAAAACTGCCCAAAAGTTCGCTAAACCCCACCACACAGTACCGGCTTTAATCCCATTGAGAATCTTTGGAGCGAATCGCAACGTAAGGTCAATATATACGAGTTACGGTGAAAGAAGGTTTAAGAAAAGCATTACGTACAGATTGGAACAATATTTCCCCACACTACACCAGGAAAATTGTAACAACGATGCCGAAATGCTTACAGAAAGTTATAAATCATTGTGAGTTTGCTATTAAATACTATCTGTATTAACTTGGAGGGATAAAATAATTTTAGAGGACATTTTATAGTAGTTTTTTAATAATATCTGAATATTTATGTGATCAACAGTGTCCACATCCCCATTCAATGTAGTTTTTGCAACCACACACACTTGAAACATATGCTTTTCCTCCGCCACATTATTATTTTATTGTCCTGATACTTTTGTCTACTACACACTAATGTCAAACATAGCACACTTTTCTCGTAAAAGAATGAGGATTGGTAAAGAATGAATCATATTCTCGTTTGTAGGAAAATTCAATCCTAAATTGATGTGCTAAACATACTCCTTTCCATTTAAAAATATTATGTGATATCCAATATGGCGAATCTAGGATGGCTGTCATTATGTCCACGCCCTCACTCAGTGTAGGTTTCGCATCAACCTGCAACCTTTTACTTTTCTACGTCTACGTGTCTCTTTGCCTGTCCAGATACTTTAGTCTACTAGATACAAATGTCAAACGTAGCACCCTATCTCGCAAACGAATGAAGATAGATTTTAAAAAATGAGTTCTTCTTCTCATCTGTGGGAACATTCTAGCCTAAATTGATGTGTCAAACCCACCTCTTTCCATTCAAAAGATATTGTGTGATATCAAATATCGCAGAATCCAACATCTGCAATATTTACTTTACCTCCGTCCATGCGTATCGTTATTACTGGTCTGTCGTAACATTTTTACTAACCCTATATTTTTTCCACATGTATGTTCTTTCAAAACAAATAAACAGGTATGTCCACGTAATATTTTTCATCTAATAAGTATTTTTATACTTCTGAAGTTTTGCAGGCTATATCTCAGATTTCTTGACATGGGGCCTTTTTGTTAGGGGGCCCTTTTGACCGGGGCCCTTCTGACAAGAGTGCTTTTGGTTCAGGCCCTTATGACTGGAGCCCTTTTGACTAAGGCCTTTCTGTCCTCGCGCTTTTGTTCGGGCCCTTCTGACGTGACACCGGTTATAGGATAGGAAGAGATCATATACAGAGGTACAACAGTTATTTAATGCTACATTTTCCGACCATAACCCAATTTCGAAGTCAATTGCCTAAGAGACCATTGAATGTTTTGCAGAAAGGTACCGCATGCGATCAGGAAGGCCGAAACAATGTAGCAATTTGGCAGTTTCTTTTAATTTACAATCTTTTGTGGAAATTCCGCATTCATTGATAACCAGAGTTGCTAACAAGCTAGGTGTTCCCAATGAATTTTTGTACACTATGCTCTTTATATAAAGTCATTCTGAAGTATGATTAGTACCATCCTAAAGAGTTCGATTAACATATGTTAATTGCAGTAGTCAAACCTTTAGTATGACGCTAATCATACATCAAAACGATTCTGCATAAGGCGGTATAAGTTTAAACCCTAGGAAAATGCGTTTAGTGCATGAAATAACGGAAGACGACTTTGATCACCGCATTGAGTTTTGCGAAGTAATGATATGAAATATCGATGACAACAATATTGTCGTAAATGACATGGTATTCTCTGGTAACTTTCAGACTGTCAGTTTAACGTCGCACATTATGCCCTTTAGGATAACGATGATTAAAGCAAATGAATGATGATGAAAGAACGGGTGAAATCAAAAGGAAACAAGGGTACCCCGGGAAAACTCACCTATAGAATATTGTCCACCACAACCTTACTTGGCCGGGAATCGTACCAGTAGTCCTACACACCAGAGCTAAGCGTTCTACCACTGAACCACCGTGCCCCTCCCTCCGGTATTCTTTGATGAAGTGATATTTACCTTATATGGTCTGGTGAACCGAAAAACTTATCACTATTGGAGCGATGAAAACCCACATTGATGGGATGTTATTTCGAAGAACAGAAGTGCAGAAGCTACTGACAGAAATAAACTACATTCTTAATTAGAAATATTACGAATGATATAAGAGATATGTTAAATTAAAAGTAGGAAAGCAAAATATTTTTGAATACGAACTGTGTTTTAATGAGGAATACAGCTGGTAAATAATAATATTGGACTACAAAGGTGTTCAGAAGTCTTGCTAGAGGAAATATTGAGATTATTATTATTATATATTGAGAATATATTGAGATTATTATTATTATTATTATTATTATTATTATTATTATTATCGAATTGAAAATTCAATGGTGTATCTGAAATCAGTTAAAAGATCAGAAAAAGTACGTGTAGCCAAGAAGCGGTAAGAAATGTGTGAAGTATTAGGGGCTTGCATTGAGGGTGCCAGGTAAACATGATTGGGAGCCACTGATATACGATATTGCATTGAGGACGACACCTTCTGTACACGTCGTTCTTTGTCTAGGCCTTATGACATGGAATCAAATAAAAAACAATGAAACAAGAAGTATATTATAAACAAAAAATTCTTACTAAAAACTATTATATATATTTTCTCCACTAAATCTCATCAAATTATATATATATATAGTATTAACAACTTGACTTCGGTGAACATTACATTATTCTTATTATATATTAACGGTGCTAACCTAACACGAAGCCTTATAATAAGGATTTAGAAACAGCTGAAAGACAAACGACAAACATTACAAACAAATAGCATTTGTTTGTATTTTCTGTTGCATCTGATCAGATTTTATACGTATATAATTATTTTACATTACAGTATATTTTTGAACAACTTGACTTTGATTAACATTACACTATGATCATTATATTTTAGAAGTACCAATCTTGCATAAAGCCTTACAGTAAGATAAAAAGAGTGAAAGAAGACATTACTAACAAAAAGTATTTTTGAGATAAACATTACATTTATTATATTTGAAAAGTACTTACTTAACATGAATCCTTAGAAAGAAAAATCTTCATATCTTGTCGATTAAATTGGGTCTAAAAGGGCCAGTGTCACTTTTTGGCAAAAAATGAGATGTTCGTCAAATTTTAACGCTTATAAATGGATATTTTCTTTTGCAAGAAAAGCAAATGTTAATATGAATAGTATATATACTCCAAATTACTTCATGTTGACCTTAGCCCTTTTAGTCCCAAGTCGCAGATATATAGAGTATGTGAACTTACATTGAAAAATTCTAGCTACTTTAATCTGTTTTGAAATTCTTCCAACTTATATTGGACATAAGTTTATTATCATTTTTGCTTAACTTTCCAAATGCCAAATACGATTGACATTTGTCTCAAACTGCTTGCGTGGATTGCAAATGATCAACAGAGTGCTCGTTTAACCGTGTATATTCGACGATAACCGTTTACGATAAGATAAAATTCGTTGCGCCATAAATTTTATGATAAAATTACGCGCATCTCTTTACTTTATTCCACAGTTCTACCATATTTACTTTTTAATATTCGCCGACAGTTGCCATCGAAATTCATACAGTTATACGCAAAATAATATTAATAATAATAATAATAATAATAATAATAATAATAATAATAATAATAACAGAATTACAATATCAATTACATAAACAATACCTTCGAATAAAGAAAAATAACTGTCACGCTGGGATTCGAACCCGAGTCACTGAAATGGCAGTTCTCTGCTTTCACACTTGATACAAAGATAAGAAAATAAACTAGTAGCTATGTTACATAAACATAGCACACACTATATCTACACGTGTTGATGCAATTCAAAGAATGCGAAAATAATGTCTGCCGGCTTTTCTTCTTTAGAAATTAGAAGTCACGGTGAGGAAGAATTGTAGTAATATAAATCGGGACCAGTTAAAAACAATGAGGTAGCCTCATCTTGAAGAACGCTTCGCGATATTTTCCTCATTGACGAAGGTCTATATCACTTGTTTTTGAATTAAAGAAGGAAACCTCGAGTAAGTCATTGTGACACTCATAAGGAACATCTCCTTATACGAGTATTTTATGTATAGTCTTACATGCAATGCTTTTAACTAGCTAATAGTTTAGGCGGAAGATGAAGTGACGAGGTGGGTAAGTTTTTAGCGCATTGGACTTATATTCGGCGGACCCGCGTTCAAATCCCGCTCATTTTCTAACTTTTTCAAATGTTTCAATTTCAATTTCAATACATACTCAGTGTGACAACCAAGATTTTCTCTCCTCCAGAAAGAAAAAATATTCGAATGAGGAGAATTGGAGAAGGTCTCTCAGTGAAGGCAATCATTTACTAACTTATTTCCAGCAGTTGTTTAGATTTGATATTTTCGTCTACTTTCAAGCATTTTCTGATTTATGTGTGATCAGTGTTTTTATTTCTTTGAATATACAGTATATAGTGAAATAATACATTACATACACAACAATATTGAGATTAACATATGATGTTCATTGGACAACACGCTCTAAACCAGAGAGGTTCATCCCAGAATGGAGAAATGTTTCGTGCGTCATCTACTCACAATTTTACTTGCATAAAGACTGGATTCAGTGTTACCAACTGTTGTCAGTGCCGAGAAAAGTTACGTGTAAATTGGGTTGCATCTGTCCAGGCGTTCTCACAATTGCAAATTACCTGGACCCGAAGTTATGGAATTAGAGGACTTAGGGTGGAGAGACTTTTGTTGTTGGGTGTACATAGATTTTCCTAACACGAGTAACACTATCTCCTATTGATCTAAAATATTCCAAGTAATTTTTCCTCTTTCTCTTTCTTTCCTTCTTTCCTTTTATTTCTTATTCCCGAATTTTGCGCCACTTTACTTCGGCAGCCAGGGTCGTTGCCCCGCTCACCCGCACCATGACATGGCACTGATCAATACCTACCTGCAACACTTTTCTCTGTTCACATGAATCGTAACTGGGCTGTTGTAATAACTTTGACTAACACTGTATACATATCCACATGTACGTTCTTTCAACACAAAGCAGGTGGTGTCCACTGAATACTTTTAATCTAATAAGCATTTTTATATTTCTCATGCCTTTCACGCTATATCTCAGGCTTTTTTGGCGTGAGGCCCTTTGATCTCGGGGTCCTTTTGACTCGGGGTCCCTTTTGGCTCAGGGCCTTTTTGACTCGCGCCCTTTGGCCGGGAACCCTTTTGACCCGGCATCTTTGGACGCAGGGCCCTTTTGACTCGGGCCCTTATGACCGAGGCCCTTTTGACGCGGGGCCCTTATGACCGGTGCCCTTTTGACGCGGGGCCCTTTTGACCCGGTCCCTTTTGACGCGAGGCCCTTTTGACTTAGGCCCTTTTGACGCGGGGCCCTTTTGACGTGGGGCTCTTTTGACTCGGGCCCTTATGACCGGGGCCCTTTTGACGCGGGGCCGTTTTGACTCGGGCCTTTTTGTCCTCGCCCTTTTGTCCGGGCCCTTCTGACGTGACACCTCTGCAAATATGAAGTCGATAATCAAGTTCTTCCTACACTCGTGCAACGTATCCCTATCAATCCTATGGAAAGCACTGTCGATGCGAGCTCTCAGTACTGTTAGGTTTGTTGATGGCAGGGGCGGATTCAGGACGGACTTCTAGGGGGAGCGGTGGGTTGTAATACTGCTACTTAGGGCTACTTTTAAGAGCTCCAAACTTTAGGATGAGTTTCGTTTATATATAAAATAAGAAAGTTTGCTCTTCTGGGCGGGGGGCATGGCCCTGATCGCTGCTCTCCTGGATCCGTCCTGGTTCGTAGAGGAGGCATAAACACTGTATCTTTCACATAACCCAATACAAAAAAATCAGGTGAGGTTAGGTCTGGAGAGCGGCATGACAGGAATTGCTGGTTGTCATTCCTACCACGGCCTTTTAATCTGTTTTCCAATCTTTTGTTTGGATACTGTAGGCAGACCAGTTGATTTTCCCTTACAGAGGCATCCTGTAGTTGTAAACTGTGCACATCATCGCCGAATTGATTTAACAGTTGTGGATCTTTGTTGAACTTCGTTCGGAAATGTAGTTGTACTGTTAGGACAGACTGATGTGAATGAAACTCGAGCACAACATAAGCTTTCTCTACACCTGTCACCTTTTTGAATAAATGCACACTGCTGCTCTCTCGTGGCAGAAATTACAAGCAAACCTAAAAAAACTTATTTTTCAATACGCCTGGAAACTTTTGTGACAAAATGTATAATCATAAAGCTACAGTAAATTTATGAAATCGGATCAATCATAGTAATAACCCAATAAAAATTGTAAGAAAGAACGGGGAATTGTGGCATGAGGCATATAATTGTCCTAAATAACTTAAAGATTGTATTAAACTTATAAAATGTCTAAAAGTAAAATTGTTTAAAATGAAGAAAATGATAAAAATTGAGAGTATAACACTCATGTACTTATTTTTCTGGCGACCATCTTGATCTCCCTCTTTAGACAAAGTTCTGAGGAATTCGGAAATTTTAACTGATACTTATTTCAACATATCACGGGATCAGAAGGATCTACTAAAGAAAGGATCCACTCTACCTACTCATTTTTAGTGCACTAAATATCATCTTAAAGCAATAAATATGTAATAGGATTTGAATGACGAGGAAATAAAATTATGTAGAATACCATCTATTTCTTATTTTAAGTGAACGTGGAACAGGGGCGGATCCAGGATTGACTTCTGGCGGGGGCGGTGGGTTGTCGTACTGCTACTTAGAGCTACTTTTAAGAGCTTCAAACTCTGGGATGGGTTTTATTTATATATATATAAAATAAGAAAGTTTTCTCTTCCGGTGGGAGGGCAATCGCCTCGATCGCCCCCTCTGGATCCGCCACTGACGTGGAAAATGAAATGAAATCTTTGAGTTTTACATCCCACAGTCATACTGTGTGTGCTAAAGGAGACAATAATGATGAAAAATCAATGAACTGGTGGAATGAATAACATGAGAAGAAAAGGAAGACTCCCGAGGAAACCAACGCACGCAGTGTTTGTCCACCACAAAGTCCACTTGGCGCGAGCTGGGATCGAGCCAGAGACCCCACGTACCAGAGGTGAAACGCTCTACCGCTTCTACTTTCCAACTTTGCCACCGTGGCCTTTTACTTTTTATTTGAGATCGTGATCAAACACGTTTTTATTTTTATTTTTTTATTTATTTATTGTATATGTCACATTCACAATTTAATGTGTAGGCCTTTAGCGGAGAGAAACTTCTTTCTAGTTCTAATTTTCTTTTTCCCTTCAATTTAATATTAGTAATGGCAGAAAGAGAGATAACAGAGGTGATTTTTATCAAGATTGATTCACTAATACAGGCACGAAAAACTGGATCGAGATCTATTCAACCAATATAATAAATGTATGTATTCAACATATACATTTACATATTCTGGCTTTCAATGCTAAATTAATTCACCATTTTGTGATCATTATGCGAAACATACTTGACATGACATAACGTACAAAGGGTAGCTGAATATTAGCTGGCAAAAATCATGATCACTATTGGACTAATGGGGTATGAATTGCTTGCGAGATAACATCGAAATGATGTAGGTCTATTGTTCTGTAACCAAAACTAAAAGCAGCCTTTAACATAATTTATACCACAATGAGAATCTTTGAAAATTCAAAACATCCGATTAAACGCAATATAACACTTTTAAACCTTTGAAAACAAATATGGAAATAATTTAAGGTGTCCAGAATTTCGATGTCGTTACAATGTTTTCACACGATGCGATAGGAATCCTGGTTTTACAGAAATCCTGGATTACAAATGTCGTATAGAATTCACCTCACTTTGGGTCATCCCTGCCTCTCCTAACAAGGTTTGTGTATTCATACACATTGCTTTCATTAAATTCCGGAACTACTTCGAAATATTAGAACTATTCCGGAATAAGATCTGTAGCTATTTCCAAGAAACAAGTATTTTCACATTGGTTTTCTACAGACACCCATTTCCGCGCTACATACTTGTAGAACGCTTTAGAAACGTTGTCGATTGGAATGCTGTGCAGCACTGCCATCACATTCTCTTGAAAGGATGCAACATTCTCAAAACACTGCTTTTTGAAAGCAGATTTGAGCTTAACAAATAGCATGAAGCCCACTGGAGTCAAACCAGACGAATATAGGGATTCAAGGACTGTGACATTTCTTTTGGCCTGTGTCAAAAGAGTCCCAGGAATAAAGGCCTTCATCAAACGGCCACTTGCCAAAATTGGCCTGCTACAAAAGCCTAAGTCAAACGGCCCCACGTCAAAAAAGCCCGGGTCAGAAGGTCTTCGCAACAAAAGGGCAAAAGTCAAAAGTGGCCCCGCTAAAATGGCATGAGTCAAAAGGGGACCCGATACAAAAGGGCCAGATTCAAAACTGCCCTGCATCAAAAGAGCCCGGGTCAAAGGATTTCCGCAACATAAGGGCCTGAATCAACGTACCTCATATATGGGCCCGGGTCAAAAGGGTCCGACGACAAAAGGACCCGAGTCAGAAGGACCTGCGTCAAACGGGTCTTGTCTAAAACGGCCCCACTACAAAAGGACTCGAGTCAAACGGCCCTGCGTCAAATGAGCCGGATTAAAAGGTCCTCGGAACAAAAGGGCCGGAGTCAAAAGGCTCGAATCAAAACGCCCATCATCAAAAGGGCCCGTGTTAAAAGGGTCCCACGACAAAAGTGCTCAAATCTCAAGGGCTCTGCGTCAAACGGACCCGGGTGAAAAGGGGGCCCTCTAAAAAGGAGCCCGAGTCAAACGGCCTCGTGTTAAAAGGGGCTGTGTTAAAAGTCGACGCAACAAAAAGGCCCGAGTCAAAAGAGGCCGAATAAAAACGCACCTCAAAAAGGGCCCGAGTCAAAAGGTTTCAACGACAAAAGGACCCGAGTCAACAGCCCTGTGCTAAACGGGCACGTATCTAAAAGGGCCCTGCTACAAAAGGGCCTCAGTCAAACGGCTCTTTGTCAAATGAGCCGGATTAAAAGATCTGGGCTATAGGCTATAGCTAATGATTTTTACCAAAACACATAGGGTAAACAAATACGTGCAATCATTTCCGGAATTCATGTGCGTGCTTTTTCTTATTCATGTCTTCCTTCACCAACCCTTTATCAGGGTAGTGTTCTGGCGTTTGACCTCCAAGAACAAATCCTGGGAATCTATGGTTCTTTGTCTCCAGTTACAAATACAGAACATATGCCTCGCATATGGAAATTCGAAAGAGTTAAGAAAAATAACAAAATGGTACTTTGCGTGGCCTATATATATAGATATACAGGGTGGCCCATTGTAATCTTTCCAAGAAAATATCTCAAGAACGGTTGAACATAAATGAAGTGAACAAAAACTCAAACAAGAAATAACATGGGGCAAATCGAACGGTGATGTCGCGGTGCCCCATGGTTGCTCTTTAAGGGGGCTCGGGGCCAACTTGAAAATTTTAAATTGAAACATGAGGCAAGTGACACTTCATTTGATAGATTTTTAAAAACTATACCGCGATGTGGCAAAAAGTTTCTCATAACTTTCACCGTATTCAAAATTTCCGCCAAAATGTTACCTGTATCAGATAAACGTCCAGTAGCACTAATATGAAAACGGTAGAACATGAATGGACCAAACAAAAACTGAAATAGGAAAGCCATGGTGCAAATCGAATAATGTCGCGGTGCCCCTAGGGCCACCTTTCATGAGAGCCAAGGCCCAACTTAGAATTTTTTTAAACGAAAATATGGGTCACGTGATACCTAGCTCGATAGATCTTCATACACTAAACAGCGTTGTGGCAAAAGATTGTTCATATGGGTCACCGTTTTCAAAATGGCCAAGACATCTTGCCTGTATCAGATAAAACGTCCAGTACCACTAATATGAAAACGGTTGAAGATAATAACGGATGAATAGAATAAAACTCCTACAGGAAATCACAGATGATATTTTTCATTCCACGCCTCGAGAATAATCCAATGAAGATAAGAATATTAAAATATAAGTGATAATGATAAAGAGGAAATCTAATTCTTAGAAAATTATCTCCCTCCGTAAGTGGGTGAACTGGGAAAATTTCAAATCAGAATCCCCACATTTACTTGTAATAGGTATGGTTTCTCTGAAACACTTAGGTGTACAAAGTGACTGGTACTGTAATGAACCAATATTCTGCAGACTACTTTTGAGAAAGACAACGTTTATATACATTTTTCTACCTTGCATTGTTCGACAAATTGGTTTCGCATTTCAGTTGGTGCATCTTTGCACAAATTATGGCCTGCAATCGAAATGGAAGGTACCATTTAACAAGAATTTTACGTACTTTTTCCATTACAGATATACGGGGATAGACAAAAAATGTAAAAACACTTCATACAGGACACTTAAGTTCGGCCCTCCACTGTACAACACGTGTTGCGATTGCCGATCCTTCTTTTTTGTTTGTTTTCAATGTGTCATGTGGACCTTCTGTTTTGGTCAGCAGTGACCAGTTCACCTGTGAGTGTCGTGGTGTGAAAGTGATGCGGTAAAATAGGCCACCTGACAGACTTGCAGAGAGGCATGAGCGTTGCTGCCCGTCTTGATGGAGCTTCGGTGACAACAGTGGCGAACATTGTGGGGTGTCGAAAGGCACTGTGTCCAATGTCATGAGGACATACACAATTCATGCGCAAACGATGTCTGCAAAGTACAATAGTGGTCGAAAAGCAATCCTGTCAGATAGGGATTGGAGGGCATTACAACGGATTGTAGTAGATAAAAAGAATACCACTGCAATGACAATTACCTCTGAACTCAATTCCGGGGCACAGAACTTGGTTTCCTCGAAAACAGTGCGACGGAAACTTCATAAAATGAAAATTCATGGCAGGGCCCATATCGCCAAACCCCTAGTCACAGCAGTAAATGCGAAGAGGCGTATGTAGTGATGCAAGGACCACAAGGCGTGGACTCATGAGCAGTGGAAACACGTAATGTGGTCTGATGAATCGACCTTCACTTTGTTTCCAACAATCGGCCGTGTTTACATATGGAGAACACCGTCGCAGACCTATGATACAGACTGTCTGCTCCCAACTGTAAAGTCTGGGGTGGTTCTGTTACAGTATGGGCAGCGATATTGTGGTTTTCTGCAGGTCCCATCATAGCCCTGCATGGAATGATGAACGCTAAGGCGTATGAGGCCATTTTGGGGGAACCAGTTTCTACCCATGGCCCAAATATTGTTCCCTGATGGTGATGGCATCTACCAAGACGATTTGGCACCCTGTCACGCTGCGAAAAAGGTGAAATCATGGTTTGGGTAGCATGATCAGGCGCTATGACGCCTCCCCTAGGTCCCACAAGCACCAAATCTGAACATCATTGAACCATCGTGGTCTGAGTTAGAAAGGCGTGTTCGGTCTCATTACCCTCCACCAGCATCCCTTAAGGAACTGGAGAATGTTTTGGAGGAACAATGGTACAAAACTCCACACACCACGATTCAGGAGCTGCTTACGTACATCCCACGTCGGATCCAAGCTGTTTTGGACGCAAAAGGATGCCCCACACCATACCAGGTATGATTTTCACACTTTTGCAAACGTTTTAGATTTTTTGTCTAGCCCCTGTATATCTCATAAAAACACATTCAGATAATTTTGTTGTGTAGATAGAGTTTGCAAAAACTAAGGTTCTCGTTTTCAATTTCAACGTTCCTTTCCGTCCCCATTCTCCCACTTACCGTTGGAAAAACGATTTTCTAGGAATTAAATTTCCTCCTTTGCATTATGACACTTTTACTCTAATCATCTCCTCTGTTGCAACATTTTCGAGCCGTCGAATGATAAATACCTTCTGTGATTTCCTATACGAGTTTTATTCTGTTCATCCGTTATTATGTTCAACTGTTTTCATATTAGTGGTACTGGACGTTGTATCTGACACAGGCAAGATGTCTTGGAGGCCATTTTGAAAACGGTGATCCATATGAACAATCTTTTGCCACAACGTTGTTTAGTATATGAAGGTCTATCGAGCGAGGTATCACGTGACTCATATTTGATTTAAAATTTTTAAGTTGGACCTGAATGTTTGTTGAGTTTTTGTTTAGTTCATTTATGTTCAACCGTTTTCATATTAATACTACTGAACGTTTATCTGATATAGGTAACATATATTGGCGGCAATTTTGAATACGACGACCCAAAATCAAAATCTTTTGCCACAGCGCTTTTTAGTTGTTAAAAATTTATCGAATGAAGTGTCACTCACACCATTTTTCGAATTTGAAGAGCGGCCTTGGGGGAACCGCGACATCACCATCTGATTTGCGCTATGCTATTTCCGATTTGAGTTTTTATTCAGTTGTTAGCTGCGTACTAACAACCATGAGTGCGAGGCATTTTTTTACTTCACTTAAACACAGACAAAATGAATCCACAGCATTCAGTTTACATACAGTAAGTAGTACTAACGCCCGATAAAATACCAGATTCACACGCTCAGTTTAACTCACAAACTACTCCCAACATCACATTGCAACAACAAAACACTGTCGGGCAAGTTTTGCCAACCCCTGAAAAATGAAAGCTGTCAATGTTGCAAGGTCTTACTTTCCAAATTCCCATGTATATGAATATATGTAGTACATGAATGCTTGAATTACTCGTAAAGTATCCCTGACGAATCAATTCGGATGTCTCATTTGAACTTCTATGTCACATTCCTTTCATAGTACAAAATTTCATTTCAGAAATACAACCCTTGTAAAACAGTTAATAATTGACTTGTGAATAATTGACCAATCAATATTGTCGTACTTAAATAAAACAAAGACTTCCAAATGTGCTTTTTCAAGTGAAATAAGAAAGATATTAAGTGAAGAAAAATATTGCTGAATATTACAACAATTATAAGCATGGTTATCGAAATTTTAAAATATATCTTATCTCTAACTCCAAATTCATAAAAATGTTTTTTTTTTTTTTTTTTGCAATTTTTCAGGACTTCAGGATTGAATATGTGTATCAAGTTCTTTCAAGGATCAGTGTTTTGTCTCTTTCCTGAAAAATGATTTCACTATTGTGTTCACTAATGTTCAATAATTTTCGTTTTCTGAAATTGCTTTTTAATATGGAATTATGTACATTTCCCTGTGTTGGCATATTGGGACCATATAAATTCAAACAAATGTAATAATACCTATGAAGCATTACAAATGAAAATTATTAAATAGTAAAAGTACAAGTGATTGATTCATCTTTTAAAATTCCATTAAGTCTGCATTACGAAGAATTCCAAAACTGGTTAGTCTTACTCAAGAAACGAGTAAAATATCTTCCACCTCTATTTCCGAACAGTTTGTATACAATTTATTTACAGATAAATGTTAACAAATTGTGGGTATATGGTAATATTAATTCAGCGTTTCAATAGAATTAATAATGTATTTGCAGTGTTCAACTGGAAGTTGTAAGTGCTTGATATTCGCATTAAAAAATACTCCTGGCAATTCTCTTAGATTGAAGGTTTAATTTATATATTCAGTAGGACGTCGATAATCCGAACGTCAAAAATCCCAAACGTCAAAAATCCGAACGCTATCCTCAGAACCTTTTTACATTTTGTCTTAGCGCTAACGATAAACAAACAATAAGGTAGTCCGTCGGCGTTGTGTGAAGTCAGTGTTTTTACAAAAGTTCATTCATATGTAACTGTTTGCCATACATATCTTTATTTTTAGTTTCCCTTAGGTTTATACAAGTTAAGTTTTAAGTGTGAGTTACAAGAACAGTGTAATATAGTGTACGAGCAGGTTTTTCAGAAGCATTAAATGCAAGTAGCCCTATGTACGGTATTGTAATTACTGTATGTACTACATAACCACTGTATCGATAAAAGAGCATAGCGTATAGTATATTTAAGCCTAAATGGAATTTTCTTGGCCATGTTCGAAAATCCGAACAATTTGAAAATCCGAACTACCTGTGGTCCCAATTAGTTCGGATTTTCGACTTCCTACTGTACCTTTAACACCCAAAAAAAACTTAGTGTGATGAAAATTATTGGAATTATACATTCTTTTCATTCAAGTTAACTAACATTTGAGTTTAATGTAGTGTTCGGAATTCAAAAACATTTTGAATCCCAAATTAAATAGTTTTACTATACACTTAAAAGTAGGAGAGCTAATATGAAGTAGAATTTTTATTTTAGAGTATGATTAGATTTTTTTTTTAGAAACGATAAACATGATATAATTCTAACGTAAAAATACGTGTGTAACGAATAACTAATGTTTCTGTTGTAAGAACGATTATACAGTATGTTTACGTGAATTATGTTTTATATACATTCTATTACGTTTTGAGTGAATTTGGATTTTGAAGTAGTTTCTGAAGGTATGTTAATTCTTTTTTCTAAAATTTGCTGAACTCCGTTCTCTTTTCTTTCTTCCAAATATTAAATAGTTGACAAAACAGTTGACGTAACTGAAAATTTCTAGATGTAAATTTATTCCTTTTTATTTGTTGTATATAAGTCTTTCGCTGTTTTATTTTTATGGTTATGTATTGTCTGCACTTTAAATAAGACACACCATTTGACCATTTCAAATAGTCGATGTAAAATAGGTCTTATTTTTTACAATGTACTCGTAAATGAAATTTGGTTCATGTTCTATGTCCATTAAATTTTCCTATAATTATTATTAAAATTCTCGTATTCTCCAAAAGTAAGAAAATAGTTAGTAGCTCTATGTTCACATGAATTTACCAGGACCACTTTATTTTTTGATATTTTCGAATTTGAGACCCGTACAAGCGAAATTTTTTGCGGTACAATCCGGTACAAACGCAGTACAAACGATTTGTACAGAAAAATCTTCACATTCGTAGAAATTTGCATTGTGATCCTACTAGATTCACGTGAACTTAGCAGGACCACTTAATTTTTTTGATTTTTTCGAATTTGTACCCGGTACAAACAAATATTTTTACGGTACAAGCCGGCACAAAGGCAGTACAAACGATTCGTACAGAAAAATATTCAGATCTCTAGAAATTTATATTGTGAACTTAGCAGCAACACATTATTTTGCCATTTTTTCGAATTTGACATTGGTACAAAACGAAAAGTTTTATGATACAAACCGGTACAAACGCAGTACAAACGTTTCGTACAGAAAAGCTTCAGATTTGTACACATTTATATTGTGGTTCTGCTATGAACACGTGAACTTAGCAGTACCACTTTTTTTTCTATTTTTTCGAATTTGAGAGCGGTACAAACGAAATTGTTTACGGTACAATATGATACAAACGTAGTACAAACGATTCGTACAGAAAAATCTTAAAATTCGTAGAAATTTGTATTGTGGTTCTGCTAAGTTCACGTGAACCTAGCAGGACCATTTAATTTTTCGATTTTTTTTTTCGGATTTGAGAGAGCTACAAACGAAACTTTATACGGTACAATCCGATACAAACGCAGTACAAACGATTCGTACAGAAAAATCTTCAGATTCATTGAAATTCGTATTGTGGTGAACTTAGCAGGACCACATTTGAGAGCGGTACAAACGAAACTTTTTACGGTACAACCGTACAAACGCAGTACGAATCGTACAGAAAAATCTTTATATTCGTAGGAATTTGTATTGTGATCCTGCTAAGTTCACGTGAACTTAGCTGGACCACTTTATTTTTCAATTTTTCCGAATTTGAGAGTGGTACAAACGAAAATTTTTACGGTAAAATCCAGTACAAACGCAGTACAAACGTATGGTATTCAAATATTTATCATTTTCGAAAGTGGTCCTGTTAAGTTCAAACTCGTCAATCAAATATAGTAAGATCTTTAATTCATATCTAATATATATAACAAGCTTATATTATTGCAATAAAGGTTTCGCGTGAAAAAGGCAATCATAACTTGATTGAATACCCAAAATGATTACATGTAAATAGAATTGTATAACATCTAAGTACAAACATATATATCAGTATGTTATCTTAATTCTTCATATGTACACTGAGGACTAACTGCGTTGCGACCACTTATCCACTGCTTTGTTTCTACATGTTTTTTCTCGAAAAATGGCTTTGATTCGACTTTATTTGAATTTTGGTAGTTGCTGATATGTTTCCGCGGAGATCTGACACCATATATCCCTAATGGCATCCCACAATGAGCCCACAGATGTTGGTGCAGGAGTCATGGTGCGATGATCTCGTTCCACAACATCCCATAAATATTTTATAGGATTAAGTTCTGTTGAGTTAGGGGACCAATTCATATGCTGTAGTTGTTTTTGGTGGCGTGAGGAATGTTCTTTTTGGAATATACCCGAGCAGGCATGATTCTATAGCGAAGAACTAGGAAGTCAGAGAAAGTGGTGTTTACTTGTTCCGTCAACTGTATTGAGCTTAGTGGAATTTGTGTTCCATGCAGTTCAGTTTGTTTATGTAATTTCAATTTGATTAAAGCGACTTGTTAATACTTTGGTACGTGATATTGTGTAAGTTATTTTGAAAAAAGATCGTGAGGGTTTAGGCTTCATACCTCTAGTTAAATCTATGCAAATAAGACAAGAAGGGAAGAGGTGTTTTTGAAGCTAAGGAGGCAATATTCCCTCTCCATTCACCACTGAAATCAGTGCTGGTAAACTGTGATATGGCGAGTGAAAGTTCAGTTCTATAGTACACTACACGGAGAGACTTAAGCCAATTGAACTGATTGCACACAATTGGGCTCTGCTCTTAAGGAGGGTCCGTGCTACGGTGTACTTTTAGCTACTCAAATACAAACAACACATTGCAAGTTGTCTCGGAATCTTGGTCAGATCGAAATTTTCCCCAGCACTACGTCTGCCAAAGCCGACAATGGCAAAAGCTGAATGTAGAGTAGGGTGGGCCGAAAAAATCGAAAGTTGATGAATCGACTTCCGATAGTGCGGTAAACTTGCCTCATGATCTCAAAACAACGTCTGCGAGATTTCAACGAAGTTGGTTAATATCTTTAGATTCCTCAGAGCTGCCAAAAATTTGAAAATTAATCAAAACACGTTTTTTATTCTTTTATTTCATAAAAGTTGTGCATTAAACAACTTCCGACAGCAATTAACATTCACTTTTAATAGTCTTTAGCAACAGTAAATTTTTTAGCTATATCAATGAATATCTTTAGTTTCCTCAGAACTGCCAAAAAATGACAAAATTTTACCGAAAACCCAATTTTTTGACAAACTTTCAAAATA
This sequence comes from Thermobia domestica, assembly GCF_964235325.1. NCBI lineage: Eukaryota > Metazoa > Arthropoda > Insecta > Zygentoma > Lepismatidae > Thermobia > Thermobia domestica. Next base: position 139,089,201 of record NC_137456.1, on the reverse strand, counting down.
CTATTTTTGGTACTAATTTTATTTCTTAAAAGTTTTACATTAAACAACTTCCGACAGCATAATGAATTCACTTTTAATAGTCTTTAGCAACAGTAAAAAAAATCAGCTACGTCAATGAATATCTTTAGGTTCCTCAGAACTGCCCAAAACAAAAATAAAAAATCACCAAAACCCACTTATTTGACAATTCAGTTCTTAACGTTCATTGTTCATTAGTTTTTAGTTTGCACTGTAGTTAGATTTGTGATCAAACTTCAGAATTGCCGCCTGACTAGCCAGTTTTGCACGAATGAATCCGTCCCTTCTCTAGGAATTACATACCATTTGGGACGCTTCTGTGACCACTTTCACACAACGCTCAACGTCCTGGGTATGGCACGGAAAGGTTGAAAATTCCCAGTCCACAACTGTTTCCTTATTTTGTATCAATGACTTGATAAAGTCTGTCTCCACATTCTGCATGACTTTAGGCGAGATAAATTTGCAGTTCATCCAGTCAATAATATCCACATAATCTGTTCCATCAAAATTGATTTTAGAAACTTCAAACACTCTGATGACACTCTCCTCTTGCTCCCTTGCTTTCAGAATTCTTCTGAGACCCAACTCTCGAATGTGCGCCCTATTCTCGGTCACCATGGAGAGGATAAAGTTTTCCGGATGAGCAAAGAACGCGTTTCGGGAGATGACCTTATCCACTACGTTCTTCAGGTTCATTGGCAAATATCTACTGGTCTGAATGATGTTCCAGAGTTTACGGGCCCCGTCTTTGATTGAATTATTGCACTTGATTGGGAACCATTCGGGTACGTAGCACTTCATGACGAACTCTGCCAGTGTCTTCAACTGAGGTGTTGGATTCTCTGTTGCTATGTATAAACGGAGAATGCGGTTGGCTGTCGTAAGCCATCGGGAGTGTGACAGATGCCCTGGAAAACGCCTGGACAAATCGTCACTGCAAACTCCGGATTTCACTGCTTGAGAAATTTCTAGCAGGTTCTTTTGGTCAGACCTAAGGTCATTCGCATTAACGTTAGGTAGCTCGCAATCTAAGGCTTCGAAGGTCGTTACTCCCAGGCTCTGACACCCCTTCAGTTGCTGACCAATCTCACCCCCATAGGATCGTGACCTCTGGTTGCACCATCCAAGTGCTCAAACAAATGCCTCAACGGAAGCTCGTTTAGGTGCAGAAGGCATATCCGCCACTGAAGGGGTCTGTTAATCTTCTCTTCTAGGCGGCGAATGATCCCACCTTTCAAACCTGTGTTGATAGCCGTACCATCACAACCTACAGCGATAAGGTGTTCCATATCGTCCCCAATATCCGCCATGTAAGCAGATATGCTTCTGAAAATGCTATCAGCTGAGCCAGATGAGGGTGTAGCGTGGCCGACATACTTCGATCCTGGCTTCTCGATAAGAGAAATGTGCTCTTCAGTCTTGCTTCTCCGATATGACTTAGACTCTTCTTTCTCAATGTATATAGTTTTGTCTTTCCTTCCGTCAAAGTAAAGACCTTTCACCTTGGTGTCGTTTCGAGCTTGAAGCGAACCTGTCACTTTCATATTCTCTCTTCTAATTTTATTCTTATCGATTACAAGTACTGTTTCACCTGGTTTCACGATCTTTAGATCTTGCAGAACACTTGTGGCAATAGCTGCCGTCGCACGGTCCGAAACGCCGAACCTGTCGCTAGCCAAAGCTGTTTTCGCCAGATGGAAGCGCATTTGTGATGTCGATGACAATATGTTTTGTATTGTGCGACTGTTCGTTCGGGTGATTGTAGCGGTGCTGGCAGAAGAGCAGGGCTGTTCGTCAGTTTGCTTGCTTACTGTTAGTGCCTCAGACAGATCCATTGCCTGCATCTCCTCTGAATCTGGATCGTCTTCCTGCATGTGCATAGTTTAGCATTCCAAGTCCGGCTGATAGGTAGTCTCCACTCGGAGAGTCCTCTCTTTCCTTATGGAATCACGGTTCCTTCTGTCTTCTCTACGCGAATCCTTTTAGTTTCATTCCTGTCCACGGAGCAAATCTTCCCTTTCGTCGTAGTCCTCTGGTCCAAAAGGAAGGATTGCTCAAGTGGAGGAACCTTTTTTATTTTTTTCACAAGTGCAGATTTTGAAATTCTTACACTTGCAACAAGCAGCTATGTCAAAAAGTTTTGCCCCAGCTTCCCTGATGAATTCATCCAGTTTAGCGGCATATTGCGGTTTCACATTATCACGTTTGTAGTTCTTCATTAGTGCCTGATACTTCACATGGAAGCCTTTAATCATCTTGATAACTCTGTCGTGACTAACAAACGAGATGGAACACTTTTGGTACAATTCTTCCTCAACTTTTACTGCAACTGTTTCGGCAATAGCAGAAAAACTTGGGCCCTTCTTATTGTCTGCAGCAATTATAATATTGAACCTCTCTTCTAAGCAACATCGCAGTACATCGAGGATAGTTGGAAGTTGGCAAGGATTCAAGTCCTTTGGCGGTCTGATAATCGGACACTCCATTTCGCTACGCAATACTTCGCTTGACTTTGGCCTAGAGGTCACGGACTCGTTCTTTACTACTGGTTTGCAGGAGGCCATTTCGACGTTAACTTTAATTTCTTACTGTACTAAAATAACAAAACTTTTTACCTCATTTCCTTGGCTTGCGTTCAAAGAAAATAGAACAGATCAACACCTTTTATTTTAATGTTGATTTAATAATTAATATCTAACTGCACTAAAATAAAAACAAAACTTTTAACCTCACGTTGAAGGCCAGGTATTGATTGTTTCTGATTTATACGTACAACACTCTTCTCAACAGCTCGCTAACAATTACCAGTTCCAACTACTTTACTCTTTACTACGTACAGTGTTGCCAACTGAACAATTGGAAATTTATCTTAAAAATCAGAATTTGTTTTACGAGCATAATTAAAATACAAAGCCGATCCTTAACATATTTTCCAGGCCAAGACCTAGAAATACGTAATTTTCAATTAATGAAGAAAGAACTAGACTTACACCATTTGATTAAAATCAATGTCCCTTCCACTGAAATGAGTTTCGTACAAGTAGTTTGTCTCTAACTGAATTGTAAATAGCTTTCTTGCATAGTCTTTGCATATGTGAAAGTTGAGATTTGGATTAATTGATTTCTCACAGTGAAAATTACTATTAAATAACTAACATAAGCACTACGTTTGCAGCTCAGCATTTATGATCCTTCGTTTCTTTAACACATAAAAATACAGTATAGTATCAGATAGTAAAGAAAGTTTTTGCGGTTTTCAACCTTCAATTTCAAAAGAGCATATCTCAGTTGAAAGGAACCTTTATTAATCGAAATAAAAACCATGACAATCAATACACTTTTGCCAATGAGAAACAAGTGTGTTAATACCTGTAGCATAGAATTCTGGAGTTTTGGACGCGACGAAGTCGTTGAAGGTCACTTCGGCATTGTCTCGGCTTTTGAAGCATTTCTAGCGAAGGAAATTGTCGAGATGCTTGAAAAAGTGGTAGTTGGTGGGCAAGAAGTCCTGGGAGTATGGTGGATGAGGCAGAGTTTCGTAACCCAATGCGTTCAACTTTTGCAGCGTCTGTTGTGCAATATGCGAACAAACGTTGTCATAAAGCATAATTGGTCCCTTTCTGTTGACCAATGCCGGGCACATACGTCAAAGCTTCTGGTGCATTTCGTCGATTTGTTGGCAGTGCTTCATTTCGCCCGGATTCAGGAAGCTGTGATAATGAGACCGGCTGCAGACCATCAAACAGTCACAATGATCTTTTGTGGGTGGAGTTTCGTCTTCGGGAACTGATGAGGAGCTTTGCCGACGTCCAACCACTGCGCCGAACATAGCCGATTGTCGTAAAGAATCCACTTCTCATCACACGTCACAATCCTGTCGAGAAACGGGGTCGTTCTTGTTCCGCAGAAGAATAGAAGACGACATCTCAAAACGACGATTTCAATGATTTTCGGTCAATTCGTGTGGCACCCACTTCTCGTGTCTTTTTGACTTTCGTATCTCTTGCAGGTGGTTGGAAAATGTCATAGGTGTTACACCCAAGTCTTCAGCAAGCTCTCGAACAGTTGTGCGTGATTTGGCTTTGACTAAGGCTCTCAGTTGGTCGTTGTCAACAGCGGATGGCCGACCACTGCGCTCGTCATCTTCCAGACTCTAGTCACCGCTGCGGAATTTCTTGAACCTCCATTGTGCCGTACGTTCGTTAGTGCAGTGTTCACAGATCAGTCAGTTGGAAAAGCAGGAGATTCAAAGATAAAAAAACAGGAGAAAGCAGTAGACACATACAATGGTAGCGTTTGAATGTAAATCCGGGGGCAATAAAATTTGCCATTATTAATGGGGAAGTAGTCAAAACAAGCAGTCCAGAATTCATTTCCGATGAACTACATTGAGCAAATAAAAGGGAAAGTCCCGATTTATAATAATATTATTTGATACACATGTGTGTGAAGTAAAACGTAGTGAAAGAGGAGTGCGAAGTGGAGTGGGAAAATGTATTTTCATGCACGTAGTGATAACGTAGCTATATGGTACAGTCACACGTGATCGTGGTGTAAGACGATTTCTTTCTGACGATCGTGGAGAAATGATCTAAGCCATTCTTCCAACCCAAGTCCCAATCTAAACAACACTTACTTGTAAATCTTACATAAAGTCAGAATATAGACGAATCTTATAGAAGATGACGTACAGTTGTATTCTTTGGATTCGTATTATATACAGTAAAGCTCTATATGTTCTACAGAGCTTTGTGTATTATAACAGAGAAATTTCATCTTTTTATGTGAGGAAACATTGAAAATTCAATATTAATAACAATATATTTCTTTAACTTCTCGAAGTAAGGAAAAAGCAAGAGATTGATCACTTTTCATTTTCTTTTGCAGTAGATATGTAGAACGTAGAAAAAACAGATCGTCTGCAATATCAGTAGATCTGGCAACACTGCGTTAGTGTTTTCGGAGCAAAACGCAACGTTGATATCACAAGCTGTCTGGGCAGCTTTTCGGCCTAGCTTGAACTGGAACACGAAAATCGTGTGAATTTGCCTCTTGTCCATGTTATCTTTGAAGTCCTGAAAAAAGTATTTTAAAACAAAACCAATACAACAAATAGATAGAGCGAAATATATATAGGCACAATATTATAACTACACTTGAGTTTAAAATACCTCTTTGACAATAGAACAAGAAACGCAAGAACTTTCTTTAGAACCTGATACCAGGTAAATATTTCTGAATTGTAACTTATCCATATACGCTTTCTAATAAAACTTAATATTTATAACTTTATCTTGATAATAAATTTAGTTAATTTATTATCTGTGTCATTATAATTCTAATACAAATAAAAAGTACAAGGTATTACAATTACAAATAAATTTTAGTTTAAAATTTTTGGAACTTTTATGACACAACTTTTCTATAACCCTCTATCAACCATCTTGCTTAATTGACAAGGAACAAATTATTACTTGTACTGAAGCAATAACTTGGTAAGCCTGCCATATTATTTTCATGAGTATACGGGACACTTTTGATCTCTCCCCTCCAGACCCCTAGGCAACCCAAACATGCAGGAGGCAGGCACGTAGCCAAGGGGGGGGGGGTCCGGGGAGTCCGGACCCCTCCTTCGAGACGAGAAATAAAAAAAATTAAGGAAGGATAAAACAAAATGAAATGAGAAAAAAAGGATCAGCGTTAAAATTAGAAAACTACAGGAAGCTTTTGGTTACTCTTCCTTATGAGCAAATTTGTATTACAGTAGGACGTCGACAATCCGAACTTCAAAATCCGAACATGGTCCCTAGAAGCCTTTACATTTTGTCTTAGTGCTAACGATAAATAAACAATAGGGTTTCCGTCGGCGTTGTGTGAAATAAGTGTTTTTACCAAAGCTCATTAATATGTAATTGTTTGTCATGCACAGTGGCGTATTTACGATTTTGTTTCGGGGAGGGCTTTTCCTGAAAATGTGAAAATTCTGCAAAATATTTCATATACTTTACTATAGTAAGTAAGATTTCGGGGGGAGGCATAAGCCCGGAAGCCCCCTAAATACGCCTCTAGGCATGCATATGTTTATTTTTATTTTCTCTTAGGCCTAAACAGGTTAAGTTTTAAGTGTGAGTTACAAGAACTGTGTAATTTAGTGTACGAGCACATTCTTCACAAACATTAAAAAGTAAGTAGCCTTACACACGGTATTGTAATTACTGTATGTACTGTATAACCACTGTATGGACAAAAGAACATACCCTACAGTATATTTAAGCCTAAATTTCATTTTCTTGGTTATTTTAGAAAATCCTAACAATTTGAAAATCCAAACAACCTGTGGTTCCAATTAGCTCGGATTTTCGACTTCTTACTGTACTTGCAATATATGGTGGTGAGGTGAGCGAGATATCCTGGAAGAGTCAGGGAATTTGGAATTTCTACAAAAGTTACAGAATTCTTAGAATTTCTGCTACTAGTCAGGGAGATTTCAAGTTTCCGAAAGCATAGTGCATTGTGTGTAACAGCGTGGACATTTTTTAACGTAATTTTTCTTCATTGCATCCTTGCAGTATCAAACATGTTATTTCAAAAAGAATTTTCTACTCATCCTTTAACCTGTCATTTGGAACCGACAGTAGTTGACGGAATAATAAAAACAAAAAATTATATTAAGAAAGTTCTGTTAGCATTTGATTCAACAGAGAAAGGAATGCAGATATTGTAAAATATTTTTCAAGACATTATTCAGTATACACATTTTATAATAGTGAATATGTATTTTTATAATAGTTGAGGTCATAATGAAAGGAAGATTCTTATATTTGAATAAACAGAGGAAGAAGTAAATATTATAAAATCTTTTTCAATACTTTTTTAAATCTTTTACTAGAGATTTCTTCATAGTTTCTTTTTAAAATACTTACCAACATATCCTCATTTTATTGTCCTACACAACCAATATATGTTGATAGTAAAGTAATTTAGATTGATCAAGCTCCTGGGCCTTCAGAATTTCATGTCACGCCCCTTCCCCCTCGTTAAGAAATCCTGGCTAAACACCAATATATGTTCCAGTAAATAGTCTAGAGTGATCGAACCTCTGGTGTGATGACCACAGTATTTCATGTCACGGATCCCCCTCTTCACGAAATCGTGGCTACATGCCTGCAGGAGGGCAAGTAGAAGGGGGAGGCCGATCCAAACATATTATACGTGTAATTCATCGCCATATTATAGTTCATTTGCAAGTCTACCTTGCAAATTTTAGGGGGGTAGTAAAAATTTATGAGGTTGCGGCCTCCAAACCCCCGCCCAGTGGATACGAGCCCGCTTCCCATTCCTTACTTTTCAGCACAAGCCAATGAACTGTAGCTCTGATTATGAACAACAGTATAGTAGGCAAAAGTTCCCTCAGCTGCAGTTACTTTTCTTTTATTTAACAAATACTATCATCTTGTTTAAGTCAGTGATATAACCTACCTTCAATATTCTTGGTGCGTTTAGCAACATTTAGACCTATTTGCATGACTGTATTTGCCAGAATTTTGTTTGTGAGTTTAATCTGGAGAAAACTTAGCTGATTTTTCTCCTTGTGTCGTGTGTAACTGTCAGGGCCACATTTACATATTCGGGGCATTCCATGTGAAATCAACCAATGAAATGACAAAATCTGACCTGACGATCTTAGATTTTTGTAAAAATTGGTGCACAGCTTTATTACAGTGGGAGATGAAAAAATCCCAAATATTACCTCTCTCCTATTGAAAGTGTCCCCATACAGGGTGTTCAAAAATTGCGAAAAAGGGCATTTTTCCAGGAAATCCGGATCAGCAAGACCGGATAACCGAGGCTATATTGTACTATCAACAACAGTTCAAATGTTCGTTAACTTTACCAAAGATTGCAGATCCCCTTGTCTGCCAACGGACAACAGCAACTCTGTGCTGCGAATCTGTTGGCCTCCTCGCTATCAAATCGGAGAGGGTAGTGTGATTACTTGCTCGAAGCTGTTACATGTTTCAGCTGATTGTTCATTCACTAACTACAGGATTCTCAGTCAATGTCAGAATTTTTTATTTTTCACTTTCCAAATAAGCTGATATTGATGGCAGAAATGGAACAGGATTAATATACGGGACAATTCCCTGTCCCGACTAAATTTACGGGGACGCGGGACACTTAGGCCAAAAATCGGGACTGTCTTGTTTTTACGGGACGTATGGCAGGCATATAACTTGGTAATAGCATTTTTGTGATCAACATATTTCATCACAAAATGCTACTACCAAGTTATATGCCTGCCATACGTCCCGTAAAAACAAGACAGTCCCGATTTTTGGCCTAAGTGTCCCGCGTCTCCGTAAATTTAGTCGGGACAGGGAATTGTCCCGTATATTAATCCTGTTCCATTAATCCTGTTATATTAATCCTTATTAAGGTAAACTTAATATTAGCAGTACGATATGGTTAAGTGATCTTTCTTTAAGAAAATGCAGAACAACGTACAGTGTATGACATTTTTGTTTGCTTGCTTGCTTTCAACTAATTTTCTGTTGCAATATACTCATTATTCATTATTCATGCTGGCATTAGTGCTGTATCGCTGGACTAATTTGAAAATCGAAAGAAGTACGAAAATGTACTGTATTTGGTTATATTTGATTGGATTACATTACGTTATGTTAGATTACGTTACATCAGAGGTGCAATTTTACTATACAGATCAATAATATAAGGAGTAGTAGCCTAGTAGTAGTAGTAGTAGGAATGGGTTAGAAGCCCCACAGAGGGTGGTTGGGTTCTGTTCTCGACGTGGGGTTGTCAAATAAAGATTTGCCAAAATTGTTCTGTACATTTTACAATCTACGATACAGTCTTGATATACACGAACCTTTTGCAGCACTATATCATAACAAGTATACCTCTCCGCGAAAGAGTCGATTCGCCTCCACATAAAGTGCCGCTTACAACATCAAAAACAACCAACAAATACAACCACTTTCTTAACTTTTATTATTCCCCTTACCTGACTTTCACTTATTCTTTCTCACAAAATTAAATAAATTCTCCAATTGACCAATTGACAAGGTAAATTTCCTAAAATTGGTCCGGCGATACAGCGCTTAATCCTTTATGGTTCTCACCATGTAAGCAACTTAGTTTATTTGAGTTGATTAAAATTGGACGTCCCTCTCAGCAGCGAGAGTATATAAAACTTGTACCTACAGCTTAACGTGAGGTCTTAACCACATGAGCTCCTATCGGGAATCAAACTCACGTTTTCCGCTCCAAAAACGTGTACCCTGCATACATAGCCAGGGGAACTCAACAAATGAATTTAGTTTCACAATGTGATAGTACCGCAGACTCCAAAACTCAAAAACTATGGGAATCCAATTATCGGAACTGATGTTGTTGGGAAACTCTGCTAATTACAATCTGAGTAGGAAGGTAAAAATGAAACGAAATCTTTGAATTTAAAATCCCACAATTATATCCTTTAGGCTAAGGGAGATAATGATTAAGGCAAGGGTGATGGAAGACTTGGTGGAATGAGAATGTGTGATAAGCAGAACTACCTCAAGAAATTTCACGCAGAAGATAATGTCCACCAACAGAATGGTAAAGGCGAGATCGTACCTATTCTTAAGAAGCTAAAATCGATATAAGAAAATATCCTAATAATTCCTACAATTCTTGCTTTGATATTTACTCGAGTTTTGCTCGACAGATGTAGATCCCATACTATACTTATGTATACCATAATTTAGATCTATAGAAGAAGTAGACTGTGGTAAACAGAGTTAAAAAACTATCAGCCTAAATATATGTATGGGATAAGGATTACCACCGTTAAAGTCACCGTTACCCGTTAAGATGTAATGGATCAACTCTATTGACGAACTTAGTCGGAATAGCTAAGTTAGCTGTCTATTGCAAAAATGGGGTATATATAGGCTATATAATCATCGTCAAAGTCGCGGTTATCCAATTAAATTTTTAACGGATTGACTTTATTGACAAACTCCGCCGAGGCAGTTTCTCTAACTATCTATTACTATAAAATAGAAGTTAAAAATTCGTGTCCATTCAATTGGTTTGATTTGATTAAAGTTTAACGTTCCTTTCGCAGCAACGCTATATGTAACATGAACCTACAGTTTAACGTGGGATCTTCACCACATAAACTCTCACAAGAATTATCATGCGCAATAACGGACATATGGACGTACTAACAACACAATTTTATAGACGTCTCCCTGCACAAAACCACCATTCTAAACGTTTTTACTCGCGTATCATGGATTGGGTTATATCATGCAATAGGTGTTACGATAACATTTATCATATACGCATATACGGTGTATAGGATCATATATATATATATATATATATATATATATATATATATATATATATACATAAATATAATAGTTGTTTTTGTAAAACTTTATCCGAAGAAAATTGATGCCCCAAATGTAGATTAGCCTCTTTGGATTTTTTCCTTTGAGTTATTAATTAAATATTTAGTTGTGAACAAGAAGCAACGTAATGGGTTTACCACGTGAAGGAATATCGTTTGCATGGCGAGATAATCTCTTAGTTAATGTAGACACCGGAACAGGTAGTAGATTTTTTTACCTATTCCAGTATTAGCAGAGATGGAACATATTCTTGGTGGTGACTAATTGATTGCAGAAAACAGCTTCTTGCTATCAATTATAGTTTTACTCTATACCAATCAACTTTAAGATCGAAGGTGGTTGATTTCTACAACTTCCGGTTTGGTTAGAGGATTAAGCAACAACATGTTGTATTTACTTAGAACGATAATGCAATTAAGATAAAAGTTTATCGCTATCTATTACACTTTTTGTTCTATAGCAATCAATTTTAAGACCGGAAGAGATGGTTGATATCTGTTACTTCCGGTTTGAATAGAAGGCTAAGCTATAAGATGGCATATGTTCTTAGAACAGCTAAACCGATTCCAAAACCTGCCTCTGGCTTTCATTTATTTTTTATTTTTATTTTTATTTTTTATTTATTTATTTTTTGCCCTGTGTAGATTAGGGATCGGGAAGCGAGCTACAAAAATTGAATTCAGTGTTGCCAATCACTGACATGGATTGGATAGCCTCTTAAATAGATGGAAAGATTTCTTTGACGATTTGCTGAACACGCAGCCAAAAGCTAATGTGCGTGGAGAAAAGGAGATACACACCGCACAACCGTATATTCCAGAACCCAACCGAATAGAAGTAGAAACCGCTATAAAGAAATTAAAGAAACACAAATCTCCGGGTGTAGATGAAATTCCGGCTGAGTTAATTTTAGCTGGAGGCGAATAATTGTGGAACAACATACACAAACTCATTATCCTTATCTGGAACAAGGAAGAATTGCCACAAGAGTGGAAAGAATCAATCATTGTTCCAATTCACAAGAAAGGCGACAAAACTTACTAATAATTATCGAGGCATTTCTCTTCTGTCAACATCCTATAAAATCCTTTCAAATATTCTGTTAGCAAGATTGACCCCATACGCAGATGAAATTATTGGAGATTATCAGTGCGGATTTAGACGAAGTCGATCAACTATCGAGCAAATATTTACCATTCGCCAAATACTCGAAAAAAAGTGGGAATACAATACCCCGGTACATCAATTATATATTGATTTTAGAAAGGCGTACGACCCGGTTAGGAGAGAAACATTATACAACGTTCTTACAGAACTTGGAATACCGAGAAAGCTAATTAGATTAATTAAGATATGTTTAAATGAATCCCAAAGTAAAGTCCGGGTAGGAAAATTTTTGTCCACGAGCTTTCACGTAGAAAATGGCCCGAAACAAGGAGATGCGTTGTCGCCATTATTATTTAACTTCGTTCTGGAATACGCCATAAGGAAAATCAAAGATAGCAACCAGCGCCTAGAGTTGAACGGTATTCACCAGGTTATGGCATATGTTAATGATGTAAATTTAATAGGGGATGATAGGAGAACAGTAGAAATAAATGCAGAGATCTTATTAAACGATTGCAAGAACATGGGTTTAGAAGTAAATGCAGAAAAAACTAAATACATGGAAATGCGTCGGGACCGGAATACGGCAAATTGTGGATGCGTTAAAATATTAAATAATACTTTTGATAAATTGGATACTTTCAAATATTTAGGATCGATATTAACAGACGAAAATCATATTCACGAAGAAATTAAATGTCGACTAAAAGCAGGGAATTCGTGTTACTATTCGGTTCAAAATCTCTTGTCGTCGCGAATTCTGTCGAAGAATATGAAGCTTAAAATATATAAAACGATAATCATGCCTGTTGTTCTGTATGGTTGCGAAACATGGTCTTTCACTCTGAGGGAAGAACATAGACTGAAAAAGTATTTGAGAACAAGATCTTAAGACGAATATTCGGACCCAAGAAGAACGAGAATGGGGAATGGCGGAAACTTCATAACGAGGAACTACATAATTTCTACGGTTTACCCAACATTGTTAGGGTCGTCAAGTCTAGGAGGCTTAGGTGGACGGGTTATCTAGCTAGAATGGAAGAAAGTAGAAACGCTTTGAAAGTCTTGACTGGAAGACCAATCGGAAAACGACCATTAGGAAGACCTAGGCGCAGATGGGAGGACAATATTAAGATGGATCTCGCAGAGATAGGAATACAAAGTAGAAACTGGATCCAATTAGCTAAGGATAGAAGTCAGTGGAGAGCTTTTTTGAACGCAGCATTGAACCTCCGGGTTCGATAGGCCATAGAGTTAGTTAGTTAGTTAATTAGTTGCCAATAAACTGACAGTGAAGCCAGTTGCAGTGCATGTGGCCGAGTAATATCCCTCTCCTATAATCTTCTAGTGTGACGAACGACCAACAAAGTAGTGCCCATTCTACCGTACTAAAATGTTCGTGCACAATATCAGATCAAGACGAATCTAGCGAAAAGAGGAATTTGAAACCAGATCGATCAGTATATTGAAGTAAAAATACAGTATTTTGCAGCAGTAAGTGGTGATGGTTCTTCGTGTCTGTTGTGTAATGCATCTTTCATACCAAAAATAATTAAAATAAAAAAAAAACTGAAAGACTTTAAAAATCAGATCACGCACGTAAGTATGATGCACTGGATGGCGAAGATTTAAAAATTAAAAAGATCTCAATTCTTCATATTTCATAGTTTTGCTATCAGTTGTGTTGCTGTCAGCTGGGTCGTCTGTCTATCTATAGGTATGATGAGTAGGAACGGCAAAAGAGTGCAAGAAATTTCTTTATTTGGATTTTAGATATGGTGTGCACAGGTTGATATTGGACAGAGTAACACTGGAACTCAAGTTTACTAGACTACATACTTGATTGTAACTACACGAACTGGGCTTGAGCGAACCAGCTCCGCTACATTTTGGGCCGGCCCAGACTCAGGACACTGCTTCATCTTGAGGTCGGGACGGGTTCGGGCTGATTAATTGCAATTCTTTATAGTTATTAGATAGATTTCTTTAAACGTTAATCAAAATAAAGTCAAACATTGAAGTCTGTGGAGTGGAAATATTACAAATGGAGTGAAAGGTATTAAAAACAATGCAATATCTATAGTCGGTGTTACTTAGTGGCAAATTGCTTATCCGGTTGGTCCGGGCCGGCAACCGTGAAGACAGATCTATATTCAATTCGTGCAAAAAACAATGTTTAAGCATACTATATGACGTATGCACTAATTTAACCCTAACACTTGAAATACACTTTCAAATAATCGTGTAACTGCATTGACCTCACCTTACCTGTAATTAAATATAACTCATCAATACAATCATGTCGACAGTATCTTCCATCTACATATTCACTCAAACCAACTTGAGTATATTCTACAAACTTTTATCAAAATAACTATTAGAAACTAAGAAGATAATAATTCTAAACAAGTAGAGCCTACTATTAACACCTTTTCTTTCTAACCCAATTGAGGTATTGTTTAAAAAAATGGTGCAGACTTTATGTATGTTAAACCGATTATTCTTTCTAAGTAGTAAATATTCATTGTATATAACATCGGTACTAGGGGAGACCGGGTCTATTTGAGTATAGTAAAAGAAAACTGAAACTTTCCCAAAAATGACGCACTTTAGAGTTTAAATAATTATGCTATAATCTACGCACGTTATTATACTTGTAGTACAACATATTAAAGAATAAAGAACCTATTAAATCAGGGAAATTCAGGAAAGGAATTTAAAATTAAAATGGCAGAATTCGAGAGTAGTACAAATCACGGGGCTATTTGGGTCTTTTCCTGTATCAACATTGTTTATATAAATTACATTAGCACTGATTTATATTCTTAAATAATACTCTTTTCTATATAATTTATAAAATCACAACTTCATAGTAAAAGAAAATAAGTGGATAGATTCTTTAGGAAAGGGTATTAAGAATAAGCTAAAACTCTTTCAGCGTTCCAATAATATAAGAGTACTTGTTTTCTTATCTCTTACACGTATAGGATCATCCTGGAGTGGTTTGATGTATTGTCTTTGAAATGAACATTTGTAAATCAAAGGTGTAAAAATAAGACCTCCTGACAGAACAACATAAAAAGAAACTGCGGATAGTTTCACATTTTCTACATTAATTGTCAGTAAATAAAGAGAATACATATTAATAATGATCACTTTAGTTCAAATTTAACTTTCAAAATAATAATAACAATAATAAAACGAACTGACAATAAGTTTTGTGTTCAAAATCACTTTAACTAGAGGTCTTATCAATCAAAATTGAATGTAGGCTATAGTAAGAGAAAAATCAAAACTTGTGCTAGAGAAATCTAAGTAAATTATAATTATTTTTATACAAATGTATGAGATATCAATTATTTCTCAAAGTTCTGAAGTACGAGATAATAGAAGTTATCGAGAAATGCATAACTTAGAGACACTTGCCTACCAGTAGTCGAAGAAACTGTTTTCAAGTATTAAAAAAAGGACTCAATGCTTCCTTATTAACGCTCTCAGCACGTGCTCTTGAAAGCACTCAGGCTTTCTTAATGATAAATTTGGATATCGTTTTATAAAACATGAAAACCAATTTTCATGAGCTAATTTTTTGCTTCTACAAGGATGCAGAATTTGATTTATTATAGCATATCGATGCACAATTTTACAAATCGTTTCAGGGGATGCTAGTTCTTTTTTTCCGCTAGATTCATATTCGCAACACCAAGCTCCTTCTGTTCTTCTGTCAGTACTGTGGAGTATCCTATGACTTTCGGTTCTACATTTTGAATTGTTTCATGACTATGACTCAAGTTAATCTCACCCTTTCGAGCTGCACTTTTCTTGGCAAACTTTCAAAAGCAAAATTGCAGAGCTGTGAAGCCTCAAATAAATTCAAATCATATTTTGTTACACTTTGCATGGCCTTCCCCATGCCTTCATTATTGAACTTGTATTTAAATTTTGATTTGTATGTTCGTACATCTTAAAAGAAAAGAAGTGTTTTGTTTCCCATACATGCATCTTATAGGAGATTGAACCATAAACACAAAACTAAAGCTCATAAATTAGACATTCAAGTAAGTTTACACCTGACTCAAATAGCCCCTACTGAGCCAAATAGCCCCATATTTTTTGAGTCAAATAACCCCGTTTGTACATGTTTATGTAGGAAACTATTACTTTCACACGAGACAGATAAAAAATTATAGTTAAAACATGTGGAAGTTCTGTTTTACGTGTAAGGTAATGATTTTACAAATATATGCATTTATACAGGTTCAGCACCTTATATCATACAGGCACTATTTTATATCAGACCAAAATTTGAAATATTGCAATTCACCTTGCTCAGAGTAGTTTCATGTTCACAGTAACTGATAAGAAAGCAGCAGATCAACGACACATACAACCTTCCCTTTGATAATGAACTTACAAGTGAATGCAAAATCAGGGTACTGATGCGCATATTAAGTGCGCAGAGATATTTTGTCTTAAGTTTGACCCGAATAGCCCCTTGACGAAAATAGCCCCGGTCTCCCCTATATCGAAGTTTCTTCATTATACTAGCTTATATATCAATTAATTATTTCATTCATAAATTGTGTCATAGATGAGAAGGTAGCTGACATTTTTTTTCAAATTAACTTTATTATAGCACTTTCTAGAAAGCTACGATACATAATAAATTATTTAAAACTAATTATTTTTAGCGATGGAACATGTGAATGAGTTCTCAAGAAGCGATTAAGGTGATGTATACCTATATTGTGGTAATAAATAATTACAATGAAATTCCGGGAACTTTTCGACTGCTCCTCGTATTATAACTTAAATTACATAAAATAAGCACTGTAGACTCCCATTACTTAAGGGGAAAAAATTACACAATAAAATAAAGATTACATTTTCTAAACGGTCTACTCAACTTGTTACACTTCCGTAAAAATGTTAGTTTGTCAAGAAGGGGTCATCTATGGAGGACTTTAAAAAAAAACTTAGCTTTTACCGCTTTAGTTCTATCATATCTGTGCAATAATTTATCAATGAACATTAAATTAAGTTGAATCACTTCTGAAAAATTAGATTCACGTTTTATGTTAATATTTTGTTTGTTTTAAACTTGTATGCACGTAGGCACATACAACGTACAGTATGGTTTCTGAACCTGTGGTACACGAGTCACTGCTGGGTAGTACGTACAACTTACGATGGTATAAATTATACCAGTACGTCAGTAGAAAAGGTTGAGAAGCCCTGATATATATCATTTTAAATGTTTTCTGCAATTAGGTTTAATATTATTAAACTTTAAAATTTGCACAATATTTTTATTCGTGGATTTTCTCTTCAATACTTTTTTTAAAACTTGCAGTACAATAGGCTTTAAGGTAAAAATTTATAAAAAATGAGATAAAACGAAATGCAAATCTTCAGTTTAACGTTCCACGATTATGCCCTTAGGCTAAGAGAGATGAACGATTCAGATAAAAGAATGATGATAAAAAAAAATTGGTGGAATGAGAATGGGGGGAGAAAATGGAGTACCCGAGAAAACTCACAGACACGATGTTCTGTACCACAAGCTTACCTGATCGGGAAAACTAACCAGGGACTCCACGCACCAGAGATAGGCGCTCTACCAATGAGCCACCACACCATGACCTTCCAATAAATATCTATGAAATACTGACCTGTGCTGAGAGGTGAGAAAATATGAAAAATAGCGTTTTTTGGTGTGAAAAGTGTATTTCTAATGGTATGGGTGGGGCAGGAAATGAATAATTATAAAAATATCACCTTTCCGACTGAGCTCCTTCGTATCTAAGCGGTTAGCGTACGCGCCTTTGGTGTAAGAAACCCCGGTTCGATTCCCGGCGGGAGTTCATGTGGTTCGGATTCCACGTTAATCAGTAGGTCCACGTCTCATATAGCCTCGCTGCTGAACGGGACGTTAAACCCAAAATCAACTCAACTCACCTTTCCGACTTCTTTATTATCTGACTGTCCCTTGGGCACATTAGACCAGATTTTACTGTATTTTATCTCGAATCTTGAACTTTACTCTTAGAAGAGTAGAAAAGCATTTTACTATGAAGTACGGTCTTTTCTTGTAAGGTCTTTTCTTGTTTAATTTTGATTCTTGACCTATATATGATTAGGAGGATTTTACGAGACAATAATAGAAATATAAAGATTCAAAATCGATATACTGTAATAACCATAAGGCTTCATCTAGAAAGAAAACAAATAAACTTGCTAATGTCTACGATTAGAAATAATAATTCCTTGTGCGTTCCACTTTTATTTATTAATTATTATGTTTAGTACCCTTATCTTACGACAGCAGCACTCAATAATATGCTTACCATAATTCGGGGAGTTCATCTTCCATCTATTCACAACACAAGTTTTCCTTATTTTATTACTTTTGTATTGGTCGTTAAAAAAGCAATAGAATTCAAGATTTCAAAGGATTTACATGTTTCATGGTCCCTACATACCGACAGTGATTTCTGAATATCTGTCCGTGTGTCCATCTGTTCGTTCGTATCACCATCCAAACCAAATTTTAAACTTAAGCAGGGCCGCCCACAGGGGGGATGTATGGCGCAAGCTGCGCCATTGAGAAAAATTTGGGGGGGGATTTTACTCTACTTTCGAACTAGCAATTTTACTGTCGGAATAGCATTAAAACACGATTTTGAGAAGCTAATTTTTAAAAATTTTCCGGGGTGAACCCCCGTACCCCTTGCTTCGATACTCGATGAATGAAGTACCGCGCAAGTAGCCGTATGAAAGGAAAGGTTGGTTCATTTTAAGAGAGAAGGGCCGCCCACAGGAGGGATGAATGGCGCAAGTTGTGCCATCGAGAAAAAAATTGGGGGAATAAAAAAATTGGGGAAGAGTTTTACTCTAATGTCGAATAAGTAATTTTGCTGTCGTCAGATTAACATTGGAACACGATACGATTTTTCTTTTAATCTCGAGAATGAATCCCCCTACCCCCTGCTTAGAAACTCTATGAATGAAGTACCGCGCAAGTTGCTATATGAAAGGATGGCGCCAAGTTCTGGTGAATAACAGTTACAAACACTCAAGGAATCACTTTCAAATTTAGATTTGAAACTTGCCTATGTTGTCTGTTGAAAATTATAAAGTAGTTTGGCATAATTGTGAGCTAGTGGTAACCATACAGACAACAGGCAAGTTTCAAATCTAAATTTGAAGTGAGCCAGTGAGTGTTTGTAACTGTTGTCCACCAGAACTTGGCGCCTATTTTTGTGATTTCAATTCTTTTCAAGGCCACTCGTACTTGGCTCTTTTACAGGAATGTTTTTTGTTGGATATCACTTCTTTCTGTAGGCTAATTTCGAGGATGACATTTTCTTTTGGTATCAAACTCAATAACTTGTAACTTGCGTCTTACTTTTCATGTACAATCCGCGGCAAAAAACCTGCATCCTGAGGATGTAAGTTTATTGTGAAACTACGCCTAACAGCACAGGGAATGAATATGTGGAACGAATCACGCCAGGTTAAACCTCGGCCTTCTCCCGTGCACACTTATTTTGGAGCAAAAGACTTCGTCATTTCACAATAAACGTATATGTTCATGTTGCAGGTTTTTTGCCACGGATTGTACAAGGGAATTACCCTTCAATATCCTTATAGAACATATTTAGTATTGTACACTACCAAGACTACTAATAAAAGTAATGCCATTTTTATAATTACTACTGCCCCTATTACTACTACAAGCATTCTATAATACTACTACAGGAAATAAAAACAACAACAAAAAATAACAATTACTAGAACTATAAAAACTACTGCTACACTGGGCAATTGTTTTTAGAGGACTTGAGTTTTGAGGAGGGAAGAGATTATTAGTTTTGGGGGGGAGTGCGCCATCAGCTTTTGGGGGGATGGGCACCCCTGAACTTAAGGACGTTTTTTATATTTTCCTGAGATTGTTTCGGACTTTATTCCTAACCCCGAAAAATAAGGATCATTTACTGAGAAATGAAAATAAATAAATATGATTTTCTGGAAAGCGTCTCGAACGATTTTATATATATATATATATATATATATATATATATATATATATATTAGGGCGGAGCGAAAAATCACTTTTTTATACATTGAAAACGCAATAGTGCGTAAAAGTTGTCAATTGATGTTGATAAAATACTGAAAAAATTTCGTCGCTGAAATCGAATATCTTCGGGTGGCGAATCACCAAAAAAATTTTGTGTCTTTATAGGGTATGCAAACCCGCCGTACACAGCACTCTTTTGCGTTTCTACGGTAAATGAACAAAAGTATAACCTACATTTCTTAAGTTAAGTAATATATAAAACTTAAGAAATATTTTCTGCATGATTTAGGCGCATTTTGGGTCACACACTAGTCAATTTGATCAAAATAACAATCTACTTAATACAAAATACATATTTTTTCTGCACCTCTTTGCTTATTTTAGTGAAATGACCCAGGACTCACAACGAGGACGTGGGTACCGGTCAGGCCCCTCCCATGCCCACCCTACCACTCATACATGTATGTTCAAATTTAGATCTTTGGTTATTTGCAGAGCATAGTTTGCTTTTGTTTCTACTTTTGTGTTTACAAATCGATATTTTTAGTTTGTCTGATAAAACCATCTCCGCCACAAATTGCTGCAGATGCTTCTGTTACAAGTTTCACACAGCGTTCTGTACTCGTAATGTGACAGGAATATTTTAAAGCTCCTTTTATGACTGGATGTTCACGGTTATTATTGTAGATTTCAAGTTCTTTGTTGGAAAACAAGACAACGCTTGAGGATGCCTCACTTCAACTGATTCCCAATTAATAAGGTCTGTGTAATCGTTTGCATTCAAATTGAGCTTTGGTAGCATACATTTTTTACATGTGACTCATTGTCTTCTTTAGCTGGTCTTCCTCGTTTCGTCTTCCTACTGATACTACTGTCATAATATCTACTCTTCTCATTGCTAGCTTTTCCCATTACGTTGACTATCTTACTCTATGCCTTTTTTCTGACGTGAAGTCTTTCATCGTCAACCATAGAAGGAAATATATTATCCGGGTGTGCGAAATAGCAGTTATTTTGGATTACGCACTTCTTGAACCAATTGCCGCTCCTTTTGTGGTATGTACCTTGAAGAAGTTCTCATTAACCACACGTATTTAGCTCCATCTTTACAAGTAGCGTATCTCTTTACTGAAAATCAGCGACCTCCAGTCTCTTTCCTGAATAAAGTTTGATCTTTAAGACCATCAAAGTACAAGCCTCTAAGATCCTTTCTTTTGGCCATTAGCACTTTCTTTTGTCCTATATTTTCCCTTTCTCGCCGGACTTTTGAACAGTTTGTCATCTAGCCAGCATTTTGTGGATCAATTATTCCAAAAGATTGCAATGTAGCAGTTGCTATCAAAGCAGTTGCACGATCAGATGTTCGAAGCCAGCATACCGAGAATTCTAAGGACATGTCGTTGCTGCTTGCTTCTTTTTTCTCTAATATTCTGCCCTTTTGCAAAGTAATCATCATCACCTGACTCATCGCCATCAGAAGTCATGTCTGGAGTTCATTATAAGTACTCGTTTGTGATGTGTAAGAAGACTGTTGGCAGGTGGTCTCTCGTGATTTACTTTTAGTGAGTATGATTAGTTTTAAAGTCTCCTCGTTGTCAACTCCCTCTAGTCTGGCTACTCGTGTTGTTCTCTGATCTTGCAGAAATGTCCACTCCTTTCTAGGTATTTTCTTTCTTAATTCACATGAGCACATGGAAAGTCCAGGAGCACATATCAAAAGACTTCATGTAATCTTGTTTAAATATATCCAGTTTTTTCTGAAAGCTAGCAGAAGCTTTCGTTTTCTTCTCAAATTTAACAAACTTCTTATATACTTTCCGTGCAAAGTAAGTAGAAACTGAACTACACGTTCTAACAACAAAGTAGGGACGGAAGCTTTGCCCTAAACAGATTTCACACATTGAGCAACGTCTCTCGCCAACTTTTTTACAGATCGATCATACCCTTTCTCACACTTTTCCAGCTCTACCAATTGAAAATAATGCTTCATTACATCTAATTTTGTGGGCAAGTACACACCTGAAAGTTCAGCTGAATGTCCAAGCACGGGGTGAGTCGTTCTTGATCTTGTTCTTATCTTCGGTATGGTTCGAGTTTCTATATTGATATAAAATACAGATCTCACACACATTACATAAAGTTTAATTCACAGTACAAAAACAAACTGTTTATACACGTACCAACTACGCACAACGAAGTAGACACTGAAACGCAATGTTAACACCGTAAAATTACCTTGAAAACATCGTCTTCCACACTCGAACAAAGTTATCGAATACTAACGTTGTTTCTTTTTAATACTGCTACTATCAATTGGACTAGTCCAAATTGAATTCATATTCAGTGGAAGAAGTTAAATTCTATAAAGCAGTACGAAAATTTTTAAAAGGAAAAAGAGTGTTGAAGGAAAAATTATAATGAACAATGAACACATTTATCGGCATATTAATTTAATGCTAGAACATTATAAGAAACCACAAGTACAGTATATGATATGCAATACTTTCTTTTGCTAAAATGGGCTATTTTATGGTTCTAAATCTGCTTAAATCATCTAGAAATTATTTTTTCAATTTTATAGACTGCTTATGTTAAGAAATATAAGTAATAATGTGTTCATTTGATGTAGAAACACAAAAAAAGTGATGTGTACGGCGGGTTTGCATACCCTATAAAAACACAAAATCTTTTTTGGTGATTGGTGAAGATATTTGATTTCAAAAACGAAATTTTTACATTATTTTATCAACATCACTTGACAACTTTTCCGCACTATTGCGTCTTCGATATATAAAAAAGTGATTTTTCGCTTCGCCCTAATATATATATATATATATATATATATATGTGTGTGTGTGTGTGTGTCATATACCAATATTTCAATAGGAACTGTGCTTGGGGGTGAGTTCTTTCTGGATGATTTTCTCAATAACGACTTAGGCGATGTTGCTTATATTTCACAAATAATTATTACATTGATAACTCTATAATATTTAATCTTATGAAAATTTTTACAAGTTTACTGTTGGAGTCAGTTTGTTTCCGGCTAATGTTTCCAAAAATAATGCAGGCGACTTTGCTTACTTGTTGGAAATAAATATTTCACTAATAATCTTCTAATGTTGCGTGAATCACTTTCATGAAAATACTCACAAAGGAATGTTTACTCTTAGGGGCGAATTTCTTTGACAGTTCTCTTAAAAATGATTTTGATGTTATTTCATAAACAAATAGATATTTTGTTAACAACTTTTATATATGCCATAAGTAACTTCTTCAGTATCGATTCGTGACCCCCAAAAGCAGCGGTTGTAATAAGAAAGTGATGTTCGTACACGCGAATATTCTCTCTCCCGGTGCTCTTGATTCTTATCCAAACAATATTTATTTAGTTTGAACACTAAAGTTCTTTGAAAAGCTCTTTTTATATTTATTGATTTAAGCACTTTCACTAATATTGATTTAACATATTTTTTGAAACAAAAAGAAGAACTACTATTAAATTACGTTTACATGTTATATATATATATATATACAAAATTTCTATGCCAATGCTGCTGAACAAGAGATAAATATTGGAGCCGAGATAATCAGTGTTAGATCATTCACCCCTGGCGAATGGAGTCTCCGGTTCGATTCCAGCTTACGCCAAGTGTGCTTTGTGATGAACAATCACCGATGTTCATAGATTTTGTTGCTGTTCTGTTTCCTCCCACTTTCGACATTGCCTCATTATCATCCATCTTATCATCGCCGTTTCCCTTTAGTCTCGGTACATAATTGTTGGATGTTAAACGAAAGAAAAAGTATTAATATATATATATATATATATATATACCATATATATATATAACATGTGCTGTAATGCATGAATGAAGACGCTGCATAAAGAGAAAAAATACATATAGCCATGCACGAAGTTAAACCAAATTTTTAATCAAGTAAGCCATACGTTATAGGTAACTCTATTCTTCATCCTTTTCAACCTATATATTTTTGCCATTGTCTGCTGTTTGAAATCTGGAATACTGTTCACAAGTCTCTGAATAAAGAGAATCACTACCACAGATAGTATTTTTTCTGTCATGGTGTTTCGAAGAAAGTTTATTTTCTATATGACATAGAAGCATTTTTCTGCTCCTACAATCGGAATTCTGTTACCATCTTTTATATGAACGTAGGAGACAGAAATCCCATTTTCAGTGGCCATATATTTTTTCAGGTTCTGCACTAAAAATAAACAAGAAATCTAGAGCTTTTCCTTAGAGACGTCATTTCATAGGTCTGACTGATTTGTTGTTTTCAATCAATGGGAATTACCATGAATTAGAAAACTATGAATTTTGATGCTGAAATTAGTCTGAATAGGTATAAGGAATTTCTCTTTAGTCAGTAATAGAAGTGTATTTTCAGGTAGAAAGAAAAACACATTTCGCGAGTGCAAGTATTAGATATTTATGCTATATTTTACTTCATTTGATTTATTATTCATTCTGTAGACGATATTATATGTACATTTGTCTATTGAGTTTTCCTAATTTGAATTCTTAAGTATATCAAAAGTTCAAATCACAGTATCTGATAAATTCGGAGTAAAATCGAAATGAAGGTACCGATTAAGCATCATTAGCATTATTAGTTCTTTCGCTGTCACAGATTATTTTCTAGATTGAAAGTTTTTTTGAGTTCGTGTTTCCATCTCAGCTCACTCCAATTTAAATTTGTTGTGTGCAAACACCGTGATCCGCGTATTAATCCTCATCGTCTCCTTTAGCCTACAGATCATAACCATGGAACGATTTCACTTCATAATAGTTACTTATACGTGAATGAAAAATATTGAATACAGATTAATTTTAACTTAAAAGAGATGGAATGAGAAGGAGTTTTATAAATGTTAAATAATAACTGTTTACGCTTTAGATATTCATTAGACATACTTGTCAGGGAAGCGAACCAGGGACCTCACGCACCAGATGTAAGCACTGTATCACTGAGCCACCGTGAAGCCACATCTCTCAATCAGAAAGGTACAAAAATTGCGGGCCAAAAGTCGTGACAACGGCGCTTGCATTATCGGCCCTAACGTTACGCTCCACTGCTACAATACATTTTTTAAAACCCTTTTAGGATTTTTAGTACCTTTTGTTATTCTGGTGTAGTATCGTCTTTGACAGCTAATTTTGGTTCTATAACAGGTTTTTAAGCCGGTTTTCTTTAGTAAAGTCAAGGATGGACCAAAGAGTATTCCAGATGCCTTTCGGAACCGGATGGTCAACTTGGTGACACCAAGTGGGGGGCGGAGGAGCATGACTTTTTGTTTTATTCTTAAGGCAAATTTCAAAAACTTTTTTACGCTTTTAGTTTTCAAGACATCAGATTGAAACTTTGCATATGGATTGTGTATACCTTTGGGTATTTTTAAATTTTTTTGAGATTCCTACGCAAAACCAGGGTCGGGCCCGAGAGGCGCAAGTGTTTCGAGGGGGTGATTTTTTTCAGAAAAAAATCTGTTTTTTTTTTCGATTTCTCCAGTTCAGGTGTATAACACGGATATGTGTGTGGTACCGTTGGAAAGGACTTGTTATGATGAGAAAATTACGTTTAAAGCGTGACTCTAGGTCAAATACTAATGACGCAGTAAATTTTTACAATATGCATATTTGTATATAGGGCCTAAATTCACACTTTCAATAATTTTACCGCCCTTTGTTTTCAAGAAAGAAAATTAAAATTTTGCACTCGTATTATGTACATAGCAATGTAGTTTCTTGAAAAAAATCAGACCTACATGAATTCAGGCCCAGGCCAGAGGGGCAAACTATTTCGGCAGGACTTTCAAAAAAATTCCGAACGTTTCCAGAATTTTTCGATTTAGGTGTATCTTACGGACATATGAGTAGCACCGTTGGAAAGGGCTCATAATACTGAAGAAAACGGGTTTGAAATATGACTCTAGGTCAAATAGTAATGACGCAGAACATTTTTAGGTACATATTATATATATATATATATATATATATATATATATATATATATATATATATATATATATATATATATATATATATATATATATATATATATATATATAGTGTTTCAAAACAACACCAACAACGTTTGGGAGGTAATTCCTGACACCAAGATGACAAAAAATGTAGATCAATTTCGGTGCACAAGTGCGCCTTTCGGAGTTATAGGCTGCCGAGAACATGAAAAAATGAACTTTAAAGGTCCATAGCTAGAAGACTATGGAACTTACCGTAGTTGGGTCAAGTCCTCACTTAGAAATTAATATGTGTGCTATCCAAAAATACATGTTTCAGAGTCCTGAGGTACTCACACAACAATTTTTATAGAGATAGTTTGGATACGGGCATATAACTTGAAGTACTCGCCAACTACCTCTATAGGAATGTTGCGGAAGACCGCAGAATTCTGCAATTTGGATATTAGGATAGGGCAAATACTAGTTCCTAAGTGAAATCTTGACCCGACTACGGCAGGTCCCATAGTTTTGGAGCTATGGACTCTTAAAGTTCATTTTTTCATGTTTTCGGCAGCCTATAACTCCGAAAGGAAGCAATTGTGTACCCAGGTTGGTCTATACTTTTTGTCTTATCTTGGTGTCAGGAATCACCTCCCAAAAGTAGTAGGTGTTGTTTTGAAACACCCTGTATAGTTATATAAAAAATGGGTCACCTTGAGTCTTTCAAAAATTTCTCCCAACCTTAGTTTTCAAGGTATAAGATTAAAGTTTTGCACATGTATTATGTACATATCAACATATTTTCTAAAAAGAAAAAACTCAGATTTCTACGTGAACCCAGGCCCGGGCTAGAGGGTAGCAAAAAGTTCTTTGTTTCGAAAAATATCTCGGTTTTACCCAATTTTCCCGTCTCAGGTTTATAATATGGACAAGCGAGTTCCACCGTTGGAAAGTATGCTTTATCCTGAACAAAGCGAGGTATGAACCATGATTCTATGATAAACAGTAATTAAGCAGTAGCTGATTGAGTGAAACTCTAAAATTTACCTCAAAAAATGGAAATCCTAAAATGGTTAAAGTACCACTCATTCGAAGGAGAGTCAAATTAAAATGTGAGGAGCTGCACTGGGACACTAATTGGCTAGAGCATTTTTTTCTTGGAAAGCAAGGCCCCCTGAAGTTATAACTGCAAGGTAGAGACCTGCACGGGCCGGGCCAAGCCCGAGGCCCGAAGCCCGGCCCGGCCCGCGGGCCGGGCTTGGGCGGGCCGACTCTGTTATTTCTTTGGGCCGGGTCGGGCTTGGGCGGGCCGACACTGTTATTTCTTTGGGCCGGGCCGGGCTTGGGCTGGCCGACACTGATTTCTCTTCAGGTCGGGCCGGGCTGGGACCTATCAATTGCAGCTCTTTAATAATTATTGACTTTCGTTAAACGATAATTGGAATAAAGCCAAACGTTGAAGAAGTGTGTGTGTGAAATGTTATGAAGAAATAATGCAATAACTATTTACAGTTTGTGGTGCTTAGCGGCTCCTCTTCACCATATAGGATTGCATGCATTATGCGGTAAATTGAGCTCTGACCTTGAACTTCACTGAACTCAAAATATAACAAGAAGGGGTGGGAATATTTTACTTGCCGCTAAACAATATTGCCATCTTCACTTTATGTTAAAAATCAATTACATTTGATGTTTGTTACAGGGAATGGAGTTTTTGTTCTCTCGATGACAGGCGAAGTTCTAGGAGGCAATGATACCATTCGGGAGGCAAGCGTCAGGTTGTGAACCAGAGTTTAGAAAATGTTTCCGAGGGTTAGGTCAAATTTAGTATTAAATTTTGAGAAAGATTGGGGCTAGAGCTAATTTTTTTAAAAAAATTATCGGGCCGGGGTCGGGCCAAAAACTCTTAAAATTTATCGGGCCCGGGCCGGGCTTGGGCCAAGAATTTTAGAAAACTGATCGGGCCGGGCCGGGCTCGGGCCGAAAATTTTCAAAATATTTCGGGCCCGGGCTGGGCCGGGCCTAAGTACGTTCGGGCTGGATTGGGCTCGGGCCGAAAAATTCGACCCGTGCAGGTCTCTACTGCAAGGAACATTGCTACCATCAGAGGCGCATTCTTTGCGAATTTGTGTTCTGTGAACCAAGCTCTTCTTCTTCCAAGCTGCCGCGACTCAAACCATTCTTCCAACCTAGCGGATGCCGAAGTGGATGCAACTGCTGGTGGAAAAGGCAAGAGAGATGAAGGTATAAATTTTCTCATCTTAAGAAATAGGAGCTTCCTACCATAAGCTTAATGTTACTGAATACTGTACCAACGGTCGTTGCAACTGGAAATGTGAGCTTTTCTTTTCGTTCAGTTTCTTTAAATATATATATTTTTTCAGAAGTGCATGCATTCTATTTAGCGCAGAAAAGCAGAAGTTTATTTTTTTACTGAAACAGTACTCTAATACTTAAAAGCGTTCTTTGTTGTTAAAATAATGTATGCATGAAAAGAAATGAGGTTATTGCGTTTTACGTCCTACGGTTATGCCGTCTAGGCTAAAGAAGACGGTGATGATGAGTAATGAAGGAAATGGTGGAATGAAGAAAGTGGGAGGAAGTTAAACAACCATACAACCTCTAGCACCAGCTGCCGCTGCATATCTTATGGTATTATTTATTACTTTTACGAGGGAGTTTTCTCGGAACGAAGTTTTTCGAAAACGTCTTACAATTTTATTCTTATTTCTCGAGAAAATGTTTCAATAGTAACTGTAATATAACATAATGTAGTTTAAAGAACTGTAGCGTGAAAGTTTTTTTGCGTTGGCCTGTTAACTTTTGCTCACATTAATGGAACTAGAAAATTTACATATTTAGCATTTGACAATCCAGTACTAACTGCCTGGAGGATAACAACTACGTCATCCGAACCAGGGACGTGCTTATGATTTTATTTCGGGTATGTTAAAAGCTGCTCGGGGGAGACTAAATTCAATATGAGGATAAATTATGCCAATTTGGGCAATTACCTCCAAAATTAGAGTAAATTTACAGAAAGAATTGGAATTTGGGGTTTGAGGGGTCCAGACTACCACGATTCATCCTTGTGTGCATCCCTGAATGTTGTATATACATAATAACTTCTGATCAAAAGTTTTCCTAAATCTTTTAGTCGTCGAAACTAATCATTTTCAAATTTAAAACTTTGTAATCGTGATCTAGTTCCTATACAGGGTGATTTTTTTTTAAACTCACGGATTTCATTTGAGTCTAGAATTTGCGTGTCAAATGATCAAGGAAGGATGGGAGATTTATGAGACTATATTTACTGGTTTAAATTCATCCGGGGTAATATCGAGCAAGCCTCAAAAACAGCAAGTATTCACCAGTGTACCTTAGAAATGGAATAGGGTTTTGGATGTTTGAAGCGAAATTGCATATTACAAATTAAGTGTTAGTGAGAATATCAATTAAGTGTTAGTGGTAACACACATAAATCACGTGTTGAGTAGCTATAGCCAATTTCTTGAGACAAACAACGGACATATTTCTTGGGCGATGTAAGTATTCGATAACTGACATCTTCCGTAACACCCGCCTGCGGGGTCCGATGCTTCCTTGTCTGACTCAGAAGCGATCCTGTTTCTTTCAATTTATTCACTAGCGACCATGTTACGTTCCTGTCTAGGACAGAACGTAAGGCAATTTGTCTCTAAATGCCCTTTGCATAGCAACAACAGATTCCATTCTCCAAAAAACTTTTAACGATAAACTCATATTGCTCCAAACAGTACATTTTTCTCACTGTATCCTCATCCCACTCACATAGTAGCACAGAACTGTACAGCACAATTCCTAATACAACATCACAATTTCCTGTTTCTTATTGCCTTTGGTAAAGTTGTCATCTAACGAAGAAAACTCAAATCTCCACACTGTATGGCACTTCACTCCAATTGTAAGGTACACTGGCGAATATATGCTGTTTTTCTGGAGGCGTGGCCGATATTACCGCGGATGAATTTAAACCAGCAAACGTAGTTCCATAAATCTCCCATTCTTGCTTGATCATTTGCCACAAACCTCATGAAAATCGGACCTTAGTTAGAAATTCTAGACCCAAATGAATTCCTTGATTTTTTAAAAAATCACCCTGTACTTACAATTTAACGTAATCTGATTCAGTTCCAACTTTTAATTTCTATGGCTGTGTTTTAGCTACATTCCTTAAGGAAATTCTCTTATGCAATCAGTATGAGTTCCAATACTTTTAATAGTCGCATAATACATGGGCATACTCAATTAGTATTACAGATATTTAATTTCTAAACGTCGGAAAGTTTGATACCAACGTATGGAATTGTATATAATATAATGGCAAACTAAGCATTTAATGACATGGCTTAAGAACATGTTGAAAGGTGCCACCTTGACCCATTTTTATTTTAAATGTTTTTATGTTATGTATAATCTTGCTTATAAATGTTTAGATTTTTGTATTGGATCAAAGTGTAAGATTAGTATTGTTACTTTAGTTCCTGCCTAACTAAATTGTCTGACAAGGAACGAATGCGAACCGTAACAACTTGACATTTATGAAAATTGGTACCCTGACTAATTGTAGATCGCTAATCATAATGGACCGTATACAGTCATGCTGACGCGTGATTAGTATCATACTAAAGAGTTCGACTAATATATGTTTCATGCAGTAGTGAGGCCTTTAGCATGACGCTAATCATTCGTCAAAAAGACTCTGCATAAGGCGGAATGGCTCTCGTGCGGAAATGCCTTGTTTACCCGCTATGTATAATACTTATACCAACCAGTGACTGGGTGAGGTTCTGCCGAGTTACAACCCAAAATTGGCGGAAGGAGACAGAAAATTAAAAAAAAATATGTGCACGTAACCTGCTACCTACAGAATAGAAACATGTGGCCAAGAACACGGCGGTAATGTTACACAAGCAGTGTTGCCATTCCAACACAAACTTATAGTTTTTCATATAGAACGTATACCATTTTACAACATTAAAACAATTGGCATAAAATGTGAAAGAAAATAAGGAAAATCTGGGCTATCAGTGTTGCCAAATAAGTGAGATACGAGGTTCTAAAGTGATAAATTGTGGGGTCCGTGAAACGAAGAAATGTACAACAACAATAAGGCTGCAGAAGGAACAACTGTACAACAATAAGGCTACAGAAGGAACAAATGTACAGTAGGAAGTAAACTACAGCATGCACACCATCCAGTATATAACGGGCTTGATAGAGGATTCATCCGAAAAGAGCACATGTTATTGTAACCGTAGAAAGAAGTAATCCCATCTGACATAATGCGAAAATATAAACAGCAAGTCTTCTTGTAGTTCAGCAATTCCAATGACGTTTATGTGGAATCGACATCTCGAACTGATCCCGAAAGGCACACAACGAACTGTCTAGGGGTTGCAACACTGCACAAAGTCCTGCATGCCTTCCAAACCACAAAAATGATGGCGTCGCGCCTGAAAAGAGTAGAGACAAGCTGTGGTGAAAGGTAACAAATTTGTCACAAGAAAGTACGTCAGAATCGGTTCGTAAAGATTCGTCTGATTTTTTAATATTAACATTATTAAATTATCATGCATTGTAGAAATATTTCATCACCCCCTCCCACATTGTCAATGACAAGCATATCTTATTTTGGCTCTGTTATTGATCGATTTGTGTTCATGTTTGTATTTGTATGCTGTTTTTCATTCATGCTTTTTTTTTTTTAATTCTTCACTTGTAGTTTGTGTCTGTGTGTGTGTCCTCTTTGTCAAAAGTATCACTCTTTTTATTTTCATTTCTTATCATCTTAATGTATACCTGTATTTTTGGTTGTATATCATCGTCTGTTTTGTAGTCAATTGATTGTATCTTTTTTGCATAACTGAATGTACTTCCTTGGCAAGGGTTAGGTGGTAGAGCAGCAATATGCTCAAGCTTGAATAAAACCTTTTTCAATTTCAATTTCAATTTCAATTAAAGATTAAGGACCTGTGATGGGTGTCAGTCAACAGTATAGAAAATGTTAGCATGTGACAGAACGATGAAGACAAAACACACTGCATTTAAGTTACCAGTAATTTACAGACGCAAAATATTTTAGCATAACACACCCATATAGACAACAGAAAAACCCATAGACAGTATGGCAACATACGTACATTTCTCGACCTAACCGCACACTCGATATGACTCGACCAAGCCCGTTAGTCACTGGATGCTGTTCATGCTGTAGTTTACTCCCTACTGTACATTAGTTCCTTCTGCAGTCTTGTTGTTGTTGTACATTTGTTCGTTTCCTTCTACGGACCGCATATTTTATCAACTTTAAAAGCCCCATATCTCCCTTATTTGGCATATCCCCAAAGCCTCATATAGCCCAGTTTTTGCTTGTTTTCTTTCACATTTTATGCTAATTGTTTTAATGCCATAAAATGGTATATGGTTTATTTGAAAAAGTATAAGTTTGTATTGGGATGGCAACACTGCTTATGTGACAGTACTGGCGTGTTCTTGGTCACGTGTCCCTTTCCTGTAGGTATCGGGTTATCTGCACACATTTTTCATTTTTCGCCTTTTTCCGTCGTTTTTGGGGGTATAACTTGCACAACCTCCCCCGGTCACTTGGGACGCGCACGAGTCGGGACACACTTTGTAAAATTCGATACGAGTCGAGACAAACGTATTTCTCGACTCAAAATTTCGAGTCGAGACACGAGTCGAGTCGAGACAGCTCGTAAAAATCTGCCTATAATTTTACTCACTTTTGCAGTATATGTGTGTATGTGTGAATAAGATCATCTCTCTTTTTCAGTTATTCGAAAAACATTTAAATAATAAAGAGGGAGGATTTTACCTGAAATACGAAAACTAAAAAAGTAAAATTAAAACATGAATCTTTAAGTATTTTTCCTGTTAGCAAAATACATTGTATAATGCTGCAAACATGTTACAGCAAGTAAGATTACTAGCATCAGACGAAGAAATAATTTTTAAATTATATTTTTCGGTTTTTGCTAATATTTCTGAACAAATTATTTTTTTTATTAATTGCTTCAAAATTTTTGGAAATTTTACCGATCCTGATAAAATTTTCAACATGGATGAAGTTCGGGATGGTTTTTATTATTTCACTTTGAAGGTGCAACTTGAGGGAGGGGAAGAGGGGAAAATGACAGATATTAGTGTCGAATCGATAGTTTTTCGGGCTCGCTGAGATGAACAGTGACACTTCCGGCCATTTAATCCAAATTCAGTCCCATTAGTGCTCTAAGGGGGATTAGTGACATGTAAAGATAATTGTAAATTACGAATATTAATGTCGAGTTCATAGTTTTGGAGCTCCATAAGTTCATTGGTGACAGTTTTAGTGCCCTTTGTGTCCAAAATGAAACGTATTCTCCCCGTACGAAAAACGGAAGTTTCACATACTCAACCCTTTAATATATTTCTCGCTGCTCAAATTTACTAAATTGTGCGGTATATGTGTGTACATGTAAATAAGATCATCTCTCTTTTTGAGTTATTCGGAAAATATACAAAGAATAAACAGGGATTTTACCAGAATTTAGAAAACTAAAAAGTAGAATTAAATCTTGTTGCTTTAGGTATTTTTCCGTTAGCGAAATACATTGTATATACAGTAGGACGTCGATAATCCGAACGCGGTCCCTAGAAGCTTTTTACATTTTGTCTTAATATAACGCTGGGGGTAAACAAACAATAGTGTGTCCGTCAACGTTGTGTGAAGTCAGCGTTTTTACAAAAGTTCATTCATACGTAATTGTTTGTCATACATATTTTTATTTTTTATTTTCTCTTAGGCCTATAAGTTTTAAGTGTGACTTACAAGATCAGTGTAATTTAGTGTACGAGCAAGTTCTTCAGAATCATTAACTGTAAGTAGCATTTCGTACGGTATTGTAATTAATGTATGTACTGAATAACCACTGTATCAATAGAAGAACGTACCGTACAGTAGCTGTAAGCCTAGGTCTAAATAGCATTTTCTTGGTCATTTTCGAAAATCCGAACTACCTGTGGTCCCAATTAGTTCGGATTTTCGACTTACTACTGTATATGCTCCAGACATGTTACAGCAAGTAAGATGACTAGCATCAGGCCAAGAAATAGTTTTTAAATTATATTTTCCTGTTTTTGCCAATATTTCCGGACAAATGATTTTTTTCTAATGAATTCAAAATATCCGGATATTTTATATAGAACAAGGAAGACATCTCTATAAAATACATGTTTGATTTAACATATTAACTAAAATGATTCTGGCCCTGTTATTTTAACACTTCCCTGCCATCAAGGAGGAACTTCATAAGATTGCTCAAGATAATTTTAATGCGTCTATACTAATTAAGCTAACTAGGATTATATTTTAGTTTCTTGTGTAGCCATAACTCCGTTCTATCACGGTGCTAACTTTGAAGTGTTTGGATGAGTTGTGCAAAAAATTTTCCTATTCTAATACAAGAAACATATGTACTCAATTATCTTGACTCTAAACTAGTAAATACACAATAGGTTTAATGTTGAAAGCATAATATAATAAAATATTCAAAAATTTATTATATTTTCCGTTTGTTTTCAAGTTCGGGGAAACCGTAAAAAACTTTTTTTTTACCCAAAATTTCCGTTTTTTCCCAGGACTTTACAACACTAGTTTCAACACATAGTGCACCGAACACTTCTCTGCAGCCGACGACCCATTCATGTGCGAATGGTAATACCACGATATCGGCAACTACGACTGAAATGAATACGTGACCATCGCCACTGGACCTTGGTATAGTGGCAGAGCGTTGCATTGTCTGATGAATCCCGATAACTTCTTCATCATGACGATGCACAGTGGGACAGAACCGTGCGTACCGTCTCAAAAATAGGTTTTGGGAATTTTCGATATTGAATATTTTGGTAATGCACATATCTAACTGAATGTCTAATACATATTATAGAGAATGTAAAATAGATTATTGCACGTTTTTTGCTAACAAAACTGGACTTGCAAGTTGACGCTCAAAATAATGTCGATTATGTAGAACAGAATCCACCAGTTTACATGGCCATATTTTCATTATGTCAATGCAAATTTGTAAGTGTGATATATGGTTAGAATTATTATTAAGTACTTGATGTAATAAGTATTTCAGTGGACAATTATGTAAAAACTGGAGAGGTACACAATTATGTTGATAGTATCCAATATCCTATCCATATTAGAAACTTTAAATAGACTTTTGACAGTTAGCGATGTCTGCCTATGTCATAATGTTGATAGCATCACATAAAGCAGCTCACATAAAAGTCATGGCAAAAAATGTTTTGTGCCCGAATCTGCCCCCCTTAAAATGAGACCAAAAATGCCTGATGGGGGGAAAATGAAAAATTTTTCAAAATTTATTTTAAGATTTGATTCATGAAATTTTTGGAAAATACATGATTTTTGACATTTTATTGTTAAATAATATTGTCTATTAGTAACGAAACTAAAGTTTAGGTAACGTGGAAATACTGGTTAATGTATTACTTTTATTTCTTACAGGCTTCACCATCCTCGGTAAAATCAATATTTGCGAAGTATCTAAACAACAAAATGAGTGAATTTGTTGTGCCTCGACGAGTATTATGCGCATTCTTTATTGAGCATGGGACAAAATGAAAAGATATTCAAAAATACTTAGAAGATCACCCCCATTTGACGTCTGCAAAAAGTGAATTAGTTGTGAAACGTATTCAAAAATCGCTTATATCAGCTTTTAACGATCGCTCAACCGAACCAAAGAACGTTTCTTTAATAAAAATTCAACATGGTTTGACGGTGAATTTAAGGTACAATTCGAGGAAGTACCAATGGATATCACACCTACTACATCTGGAGAACGTGGGCGACCACCAAAGTGTTATGAAGATCTATCAGAGAAATAGAAAAAAAGGAAGAATATGCAGTTAATACAAGAATATGGACTCGAGTATATACATAACGCATACGTTCAAGGATTGCGGTCTGATGGAGAATTCGACGAAGCTTCTGTTGTTGCAATGATGCGGAATTGTGATAGAAATGAAAAAAGATCATAAAGGAAAAATTGTTGCATGAAACTCACAATGCAACATATTTGACGGCGGATGAAGCTTTAAGTCTTTTTGTTGATTTAGATCTTTCGAAATCACAATACGGATTACTTCGAGCAAGTCTGATTAACAAAAACCTCGATATATTGCCATCATATAATATATTGACAAACACAAAAAAAAGTGTTATCCTCCATCCTCTAGCATTGAAATAACCGATACCGGCGCTAAAGTAAATCTACAAGATTTGCTGGACATTGAAAATGTTTACAACCCAACAAGAAGAAATCTTAAATTGTTTACCAAATGGGGATGTCATGGTTCATCGGGACAAAGCGAATATAAACAAGTTTTAACAGATGAAAGCGACTTAGTCTCAGATGCAAACTTATTTTTAGCGTCTTTGGTACCAATAAAGCTGAAACAAACGAGGTTCTTTGGCAAAATCCGGCTTGCTCTTCTATGTGATATTGCCGACCAATTCTGATGGAATTTGTAAAAGAAACGCCCGAGAAAACCCGTTCGGTGGTTGGTGATATTCGTGGTCAAATTAATAATTTGGAAACGTCTAAGATACACAAGGAGGACTAGGTAATTGAAATAAGTCACGAGCTGTTCTTAACTATGGTGGATGGCAAAGTTACACAAATTCTAACTGACACAAGTTCTGGAGCTGTGTGTATGGTGTGTAGGGCTAAACCAAGCGAGATGAAAAATTTGAAGAAGATTGAATCAAAACCAGATCATATGAATGCTTACGGGTAAGGTTTGTCTACGTTGCATGCGTGGATTAGGTGCATGGAGCTAATTTTACATATTTCATATAATCTTTCGTTTCAAAAATGTTAGTAAGCCTTGATAGACTTATGGAGGGTCTGTTCAACCGACTTCTTAAATAGATTGATTGTCTGTGATTGCCTTATGTTGGATGGGAGGTCATTCCATGCACGGATAGTGGATGCAAAGAACGCATTCGATTAGAATTTTGACGAATGTAGGGGAAGAGAAAGGAGTTTATTTACACCTGATCTTGTACTGTGATCGTGGTGAACATTTAGTGGTTGCAAATGTTGAAATATGTAGGAAGGTTGTTCAAACCGCAAAACCTTAAAGAGAAGTGTGTCGATGCAAATAACGTCTATCGGCAAGTTTCAAAAGGCCCAGCTTTCTGTAGTATGGAGTTAAATGATTTGATCTTTTGAGATTATAAGCAAACCGTATACAGGCATTTTGGATACGTTGCCAACGATACTGTAATTCTTCATTTAAGTTTGATAGGGCTACATCACAATATTCAAGGTGAGGAAATATTAAAGATCTTACAAGTAGTAGTTTTGTTTCAGTGGGTAGAATTTTCTTTAGTCCAGTGAGTGAATGCAAAGACCAGAACGCTTTCTTACATATAGCGTTAATGTGAGGTTTCCACTCAAGAAATTGATCTATTATTACTCCGAGATTTGTAACAGTTTCAGAAAATGGAATAATTGTTCCATTTATCTGTACTGTTGGTATATTCGATCGGTGCATTTGTATGAGTCGTTTAGAGGAGACGCAAATGCACTTTGATTTAAGTGGATTTATGGTTAATCTATTTTCTTTCGCCCGCAAGGAAATGCGGGATGAATCGTCATTCATTTGTTGAATTGAATTGTCCAAGTTTTCAGGTAGACCTGAGATATATATTTGAAAATTATCTGCGTATAGGTGATACAGTATTGTAAGACAGAAGGAAGGTCGCTAATGTACAGACAGAATAGGAGAGGACCAACGACGCTTCCTTGAGGGACGCCGTGAGTGAGATTCCGTAGTGCAGAAGAAGTATCGGCTACGGTTACAAATTGCTTCCATGCCTGTAGATAATTTTAACCCATTTTACAACACCATTGGAGAAGTTAAATTTCGTCGCCAATTTATGGAAGAGAATCTTATGTATAATTGATTGGAAAGCTTTATAGAAATCTAGTAGAGCAAGAACAGTTACTTGCTTTCTACCCATTGCTAGTCTAATAGTCAGTAACATAAGTAACAACTGTAGCAGTACTGTGGTACTTTCTGGAGCCTGATTGAAACGGATCAAAAAATTGTATTTCATTAGATGGGTTCGATGATCACTAACAATATTCTAATGCCTTTGAAAGAGCAGGTAAAATACTAACTGGCCGAAAAAATAATACTTGTGATATTACTTGTTTTGGGGAACGCTAGGACTTCAGCTGTTTTCTAAGCAGATGGAAAAATGCCGCTAATAAGAGAACGGTTGAAAATATGTTTTAATAAATTCAATACTAACTTGGTCGGCTCCAGTAGCATTTGATTTTATTCTATTGATGATCTTCATGACTGTTAGAGGACTGACACATTGAAAGGAAGAAACGTTTTCAGTACATTCTAGACTCTCATCATATGTAATTTTAGAATCTACATTACTTAAAAATTGTTAAGATCATCTGCAGTAAATTTATTGTTAGCCATATTTTGTTTCCTACTGCTCTTGATCCTTAATATATTTAACTTTTTCCACAAACTTTTCGAGTTACCAGTGCTGTTCGCTAGGTTCGAGGCAAATTCCATTTTGGCTTTCCTAATTAAGTGTATAAATCTATTTCGTAAGTTTTTGTATATTTTAAAACAGTCATCAGCTTGTACTGGATTATCTTTACGAGATTTCGTGTATTGTCTATAATTGTCTATATTGTCTATAATGTCGTGTATTGTCGGAATCGCGTTTAACCATTAAATTTAGAATTTCTTTAGTTATCCACGGGGAAGAAGGTCGCGATACTTTGCCTTTAATGAGTCGAGCATGCTTATCAAGTAATGTTAATATCGCAGTATTAAAGAAATTAAGTTGTTCATCTATAGACGAAGAATTGTAGATTACTTGCCAAGGAATATTTGCCGCATCAAAGAAAAGGGCAGTTTCATTTATTTTATTCAAGTTTCTGTACGAAATAAGTTTCAACTGTCTCTTCGGAGTATGTATAGAGTAGAAGGCGAACACTAGATCGTGCTAAGATATACCTGGAATTGGTAATTGCCCACAGTGAACATTTTTTTGCGGATTATCAGTGAAGATGAGATCGAGTAGTGAATGTGATGTGGCTATATGGAAAGTGGGGTTTAGAGCACACATTGTCAGATTGTCGGATAAAACATCACGAAATGTTTCACTTACACTGTTCGACTTGAGCATGTTAACATGCATGCTTGTTGCTACCCATTACAATTTTTACTTTACATTGATCAACATTAAAAGTGGAAGATTTTAATTTCTGCTGCTTTTGGTTTCAATAGAGGGTTTAAAGAGAAGATAGGCTATTATCTATTCTTAGGACACTAAATCTATTTAAAAATGTGCTTCTTGTTATCGGTGATCGCTTTTGTTCTATGAAGATCAATATTGAAACTAAAACTCGTAGTTAAGTCCTATCACTTTCGGTATTAGTTGAGAGTTAAAGACGGAGATGAAATGTGAAGACGCTTAACCGATTGCAAGAAACCACAACTGTCGTTTTTGCTCTATAGTGATGAACGTACAAATTGGAAATGTTTCATTTCGGTCACGTCTGGTTTGATCATTTTCATCAACAGATTTGGTTCCTAAGTTTGAACCCTCTACATTCTGGCCTAACTTGATGCTGATCCATCAAGTAGTTCTTGAGACTTTTTGTCTAACGGACGGACAGACACACAAACATAGTAAATACTTATATTTACAGGGTTTGGCAAACCAAACTCCTTAAAAGTAGTTGCGATTCTAGTAAGATAAAATAATTGTTATTGTTAATTGGAATTTGTGAATATCAGAAAGAATATAAACAGCCGTGCGTTCTATATTCGAGTGATGGTAGACTGCTTACCTTTGGAATGTGGGGTCACAGGTTCGATCCCGCGCAAGTATAATACCATGTTAGTAGACCTTTTTCCAGGATACGCCTCCTTCCTCCCATATTCTCATTCCACCAATTCTTCCATCATTATTCACTTACCGTAATCATCAGTCCCCCTCAATCTAAAGGGCATAAACTTGGGAGGTTAAAATAAAATATTTAATTCCATTTTATATTCATCTGGATTACACAGGGCTGCAAATGAAAACCATCTAAAAACTTCTTTTCGTTTTGATAGGTGAATTTAAGTTTTTGGCTAACTTATAACGACTTATCAAAAAAAGATAGTCGTCAACCTGGTTCGGCTTATTAAGATATATAAGTCTCGAGTGGTAGTAATCTTTAATAATTATATACTATCGTTCTCACCTTTTTATATGAATAATAACGTTGATAAACAGTGCAACAAAGAATGGTTTATTAGTTGATATATTTTTATAATATATTTTCCTAAACATTGACAAGCACCGAAACTTGCTGACACGGTATCCATAAACATGTCCATAGCAACCACACTATCCCATAATAATAACTTACATATATTAAAAACATTCTTCTTTTGTTAATATGAAATGAACATTCTACTAAGTATAGTGCACATGTATGAGTACTTTCTGCCCAAGGTACAGGTAAATATTACTCAAACCAAAGTATTTTGTTATATAAAAATGTCGCTCGACAAAGGGACTGAATATAAAAGTCATGAGTTGGCTTGGCTTTTATCTTCAAGAACCACTGGTCCGTTTACATTAGTGTTCTTTACATTACATATGCCCATCGTATTTTAATCGCACCTTGTATATCTATTCATTACATTTTACAATTACATATATACAAATACATTCATAATAAATCTTTCATTTCATCAAATACTTATCTTTAATTACATTAATTATATTTATTTCATTATTATCCATTATATTATTAATATATTTTCTTATTAAAAAATATCGTCGCTTATTTAATTAGTCGTCAAAGGTTGCGATTTCGAAAAATGTAAAGGACAAACGTGGGTTACAAATAATATTAATCCTTGCGGGCGCATTAAATAACAAATAAATCAGATGTTGCATTTAAAGATATACATAGTGGCACTAAGATGTTATAATAAAGAAGAATCTTATTTAAGGCAATCGTTGAATAATTGATTTTATAGAATAGAGCTTCTTTTTAACATAATCTTTGACAATTAAATTTTCAACACAAATCAATCTAATATAAACAATCTTTGCTTTTAATCATTTATGAATTAAATTATAATTCTTACATATATTAAAAACATTTGAGAATTATCATTGATTAATGAGAATTAAAGAGAATTAAATTGAATAAAAATAAAATAAATGTTCATGAAAATTTAGAGCTGATATGGGTTTAACCAAATTTCATTGACGGTAATCATGTTACATTCGTACTTGCATACGATTCTAATAAAATACATTGTACTGCACAATCATGATTAGGTTCTACATTATGTTGTACATGTCTTTCATCGTGATTCTGACTTTGGTATGAAGTCCCATCTCTTGATCTCCAATTACGTCTATCCACGTAGTTCGTTTCATTTCTGGAATTTCGCTCAGTACTTCGATTATTTTTATATCTACTGCTGCTGAGTGATCTGACATCATAATTACCATGATTAGTTAGGTTAAGCGGATTCCCCACATAACCTTGCCTATTTTGCTCATTTGGATTGCTAGAGTACACTCGGCTTAGGTTAGGTCCGGTATTATTCACACTCCGAATATTTAAATTCCGAACAGGCACCAAATGATCTGAATTATTCTTATTTTTACCCATTCCTGATTGTGGGTTCATGGCATGGTATTGAGTTTCGTAACA
This sequence comes from Thermobia domestica, assembly GCF_964235325.1. Lineage (NCBI taxonomy): Eukaryota > Metazoa > Arthropoda > Insecta > Zygentoma > Lepismatidae > Thermobia > Thermobia domestica. Next base: position 139,047,735 of record NC_137456.1, on the reverse strand, counting down.
TTGAACAAGCATCAATAAATGGCTGAAACTCATACACTGTGTGGAAAATAAGATCTGTTGCAGTTTAAATGGAAGTAAATTTCGAATCGATGCTATTATTCTCGATTCCGATTGCAAAGGATTAACGACCTTTAAGTCGTTGTAGACATTTACAACAAACTCTACAAGAGATTTGTGCAATCGAGGATTGAAGTGTTGATTTCTAAGGGTGGCATCTCTATTTGCCAGCAAAAAGTCATTTTCATAATTTGCGATCAATGCCGCTTTGAATTCCTCATATGTACTAATGTGATCACGTATTGCTTTAAACCATAAGGAACAAGGTGGGAGTAATACATGGGGTATTAATTTCATATATTGCGATCGATCGATAGACATTATATTACATTCGTCTTGGAATTTCTCTAAGAAAGAAGTAGCATTCTCATTACACTTACCACTGAATTTGCTCATAGCTCTAATTTCACTCATTTTAACACTTAATTTTACCTTCTTTCTATCGTGCCGTGTACTTGTCGAGTGGTAATTTCTATCCATAACGTGCTGCGTCGACACACCATCTATGTTTCGCCCATCTGTACTCTTCGGATAATTTTCTTCTAATAGAATATCCTCATCAGACCCCGGCGAAGGCGAGTTTATCTCTGTTGAGTGAGGAAACTCCAAGCGCTCACTACCCAAGTTATTACGATAAATGTTGTCTTTAGACTGTAACGTTCTAATCTCTTCCTGTATAGTAGCTAATAATTGCGTATTCGCACGTATGTTGTTAGAATTGTTGATGACCTGGATCTTTTGCTGTTTAACGGAAGATTCTATTACTTCTAAATCTTTTTTTACAGCACTGATTTCTTGGTTTTGGTGATTGTGCTTTTCCCGACAATCATCGGATATTCTTTTTAACTTTTCCTCAAACTGTGAGGATATATCATTCACCACCTGGACAATTGTCTGTTTCATTTCATCTGATTTCTGTTCTATCCGTTCTATCCGTCTACCTAATTCCTCATATTGTTTGTTATATTCGTCGAATTTCTGTTCCATGGTCTGGTTAGATTCGTTAAGCTTCTGTTCCATGGTCTGCTTTAATTCTTCATTTTGCTTGTTAGATTCGTTGAACTTCTGCTCCATGGTTTGGTTAGATTCGTTGAACTTCTGCTCCATGGTCTGCTTTAATTCTTCATTTTGCTTGTTAGATTCGTTGAACTTCTGCTCCATGGTCTGCTTTAGCTCAGTAGACATCTGAATCAATTGTCGCTGTAGAGCGAACAAGATTCGGTCCTCCGATGGCAATCCTGGTGTTATACTAGTTTCAACATTGTCACTAATACTTGATTCACGCTGCATTGTTTCTTTGTCCATTTTTCTTATAATTACTTTACCACTTCGCAATAAGGTCAAATTCGTATTCATTCACTTGATTATAAAAGTAAATTCACCCTTACTTTTGCTTCGGGACGTGAATTTACAGTCGTTCCCGGGTGAGGTAAACCAAAATTTTTATAACGACTTATCAAAAAAAGATAGTCGTCAACCTGGTTCGGCTTATTAAGATATATAAGTCTCGAGTGGTAGTAATCTTTAATAATTATATACTATCGTTCTCACCTTTTTATATGAATAATAACGTTGATAAACAGTGCAACAAAGAATGGTTTATTAGTTGATATATTTTTATAATATATTTTCCTAAACATTGACAAGCACCGAAACTTGCTGACACGGTATCCATAAACATGTCCATAGCAACCACACTATCCCATAATAATAACTTACATATATTAAAAACATTCTTCTTTTGTTAATATGAAATGAACATTCTACTAAGTATAGTGCACATGTATGAGTACTTTCTGCCCAAGGTACAGGTAAATATTACTCAAACCAAAGTATTTTGTTATAAACTGATTCCGAAAATTGGATCCATTTTTTCTCATTACCCTAGGTTTTTCCGCAAAATGACTTTAAAAATCCAGCCCAGTACCATAAAAATTTAAATGTGTGTATTATATATGGGAACAAAAATACGAAGGAACTCCAGATGTCTGCACTGAAATATTCATAAATTTATACGTAAATGTGAATGAATATGAATACATTCACCTGCAAATTTATTTTCATTCTTAGATAGATCTATATATGCACACACACACACACACACACACACACACACACACACACACACATACACACAATCAACCATACGGTGAATATGTAAAATAAACATTTTTTAGTAGTTTTTCACACGCTTTCTTCTGTTAGTTTAGGTGACGTTTTTATGACGCTTTTCTCCTACTTTTTGTCTGTTTATGCTTCAGCCATAGTCAGCCATCACGATAACACTCCATCTATCCTGGTGTCTATGCTTAATATCTCTCATATCCTGGTGAAATCTTTCACCTTATTCTTCACTTACTTGCCAACATTTTCTGGAATGTAATTCAGATGTGAATTCAAACATGTATCTCAAGACTAATGTCGCACCCAAGTTCCTGAAATTTCAACAACATAGTTTCTACAATGATCTTATTGTCTAGAATTTTGTAGTTATCAAGAAAATTCTCTGTTACCCTTTTGATTGTCACCCAGACATCTCTCTCAGCTGGATCCATTGTTGGTTTAAAATTTCTGTTTTTCATAAATTTTTGTATATCGGGCCCAATAAATATGCCTCCTTTCACTTCTCGACAGGACAAGGATGGAAATGTATTACATATAAATTTGAAACATTGTCCCTGTTTGTCAACTGCTTTCATAAATTGTTTAATGAGTTCCAACTTAATATCAAAATGTGGAAGGAATATTTTGTCCTAACAAATTTAACGTTCATGTACAATATTTTTAGATCCTGGATTCCAGAGTACCCTCAATGGCCATTCACGCCTTAGCCAATGCTCACTTCTTGCCCTACTATCGCACTCCCAAATAAAAGTGGCATTTCCGTATATCCAGATTGCTGTCCTACTAAAATGCCCAAAATCTTGAAATCAGCACACACCCATGTTCCTGATATTTAATCTTATTTAGAATAAATTTAATCATTTCGTTAGTTTCTTTCATTGAAACCCAATGTGCCATAGGTACAGATGGGTACTTATTTCTCATAATTAACTCATAATTATCATAGTACTCATAATTAACTCATAACTGTTAATTCATAATTATTATAGTACTGGATTGTCAAATGTTAAATATTTTCTACTTTAATTAATTTTAGCCCATGTAACGTGGGTTCCTGTCACCACGGCATGGCGCGTCCTCAGGTTGCGGATCGAGGAGAAGGCCTCTAGATATAGAGGTTAGCTGCGAATATACTGAATAAGCAGTCGCGGACAAACGACTAGGAGTGGTCCTCCAGCTTCGGGGTTTGGGTAAGGCAAACAACCTCATCCTGTAAAAATAAAAAGGCACTTTGTTCAGAAACATTTACAAAAGCCTCGGAAAAGGACTGATAACTTGGCACGACCTCAGCAAAAGAAAATGGACATGAGATTTGGAACATGGAATATTAGAAGTCTTTATAGGGCAGGCGCGTTGAAATTTGTTACGAGTGTTAGAGAAATACATGATGGACCTAGTAGGAGTTCAGGAAGTTAGGTGGGAAGGAAGTGGATTTGTGAATTCCGGAAATGTTACGTTCTTTTACGGGGAAGGAAATAAAAACCCCCAATTAGGAACAGGGTTTTTCGTTCACAAACGAATATTACCAGCAATTAAACGGTTTGAATTTGTTACTGACAGACTTTCTTTTATTACTCTCAAGGGACGGTGGTGTGATATTATTGGTTTAAATGTCCATGCTCCAACTGAAGATAAGGGTGACGATATAAAAGATATTTTTTACGAAGAAGTGGAACGGATATTTGACCAACTCCCGTGATACCATATGAAGATTCTATTAGGGGATTTCAATGCGAAGGTAGGACGAGAGGATATTTTCAAACCGATTATAGGGAACGAAAGTTTGCATAAGGAAAGTAATGACAACGGTGTTAGACTAGTGAACTTTGCAACTTCCAAAAACCTAATCGTGAAGAGTACAAAATTCCCACATCCCGACGTTCATAAATACACTTGGACATCACAAGACGGAAAAACACATAATCAAATTGATCACGTTTTAGTAGACAGAAGAAGGCAATCTAGCATAATTGACGTCCGATCGTTTAGAGGGGCTGATTGTGACACTGATCACTACCTGGTAGTAGCGATAATTCGGGAGAGATTATCGTTCAATAAAGGTAATATTCAATGTCCGAAAACGGAGAGATTTAATTTAAAGAAATTAGAAGAGAGCCAGCCAGGTAAGGGAGGAATACCAAATTGAAGTTTCGAATAGATTCTCGGTTTTAGAAGACTCGTGGTGCACTAGTGTTGAAGAAACGTGGATTGAAATTAGAGATAGCATTAAAAGTTCAGCAATAGTAAAATTGGGACACGCGGAAATACGTAGGAACAAACCATGGTTCGATCAAGAATGCATTAAACTAGCAGAGAAGAGAAAACAGGCAAAATTACGGTGGCTACAAAATCCGAATGAAATAACTACACAAAATTTCGCAGATATCAGGCGGGAAACTTCTAAAACTCTTAGAACAAAAATGCGATTCTTTGAAAGCTAAAATTAAGGAACTTGAAGATAATAGTAAAAATAAAAATATTCGGGACATTTATAAGGGGATCAGCGAATTTAAGAAAGGCTATCGACCTCGTGCTTATATATTAAAGAAAGCTGACGGAACAGTTCTCACTGATACGGATAGCCTCTTAAATAGATGGAAAGATTTCTTTGACGATTTGCTGAACACGCAGGCAAAAAAATAATGTGCGTGGAGAAAAGAAGATACACACCGCACAACCGTATACTCCAGAACCCAATCGAATAGAAGTAGAAGCCGCTATAAAGAAATTAAAGAAACACAAATCTCCGGGTGTAGATGAAATTCCGGCTGAGTTAATTTTAGCTGGAGGCGAAAAATTGTGGAACAAGATACACAAACTCATTCTCCTTATCTGGAACAAGGAAGAATTGCCACAAGAGTGGAAAGAATCAATCATTGTTAGAATTCACAAGAAAGGAGACAAAACTGACTGTAATAATTATCGAGGCATTTCTCTTCTGTCATCATCCTATAAAATCCTTTCAAATATTCTATTAGCAAGATTGACCCCATACGCAGATGAAATTATTGGAGATTATCAGTGCGGATTTAGACGAAATCGATCAACTATCGATCAAATATTTACCATTCGCCAAATACTCCAAAAAAAGTGGGAATACAATACCCCGGTACATCAACTATTTATTGATTTTAGAAAGGCGCACGACTCGGTTAGGAGAGAAACATTTTACAACGTTCTCACAGAACTTGGAATACCGAGAAAGCTAATTAGATTAATTAAGATATGTTTAAGTGAATCCCAAAGTAAAGTCCGGATAGAAAATTTTTGTCCACGAGATTTCACGTCGAAAAATGGCCTGAAACAAGGAGATGCATTGTCGCCATTATTATTTAACTTTGTGCTGGAATACGCCATAAGGAAAATCAAAGATAGCAACCAGGGCCTAGAGTTGAACGGTATTCACCAGGTTATGGCATATGCTGATGATGTAAATTTAATAAGGGCTGATAGGAGAACAATAAAAAGAAATACAGAGATCTTATTAAATGCTTGCAGGGACATGGGTTTAGAAGTAAATGCAGAAAAAACTAAATGCATGGAAGTGCGTAGGGACCGTAATACGGCAAATTGTGGAGGCGTTAAAATATTAAATAACACTTTTGATAAAGTGGATACTTTCAAATATTTAGGATCAATAATAACAGAGGAAAATCATATTCACGAAGAAATTAAATGTCGACTAAAAGCAGGGAATTCGTGTTACTATTCGGTTCAAAATCTCTTGTCGTCACGAATTCTGTCGAAGAACTTGAAGCTTAAAATATATAAAACGATAATCATGTCTGTTGTTCTGTATGGTTGCGAAACATGGTCGCTTACTCTGAGGGAAGAACATAGACTGAAAGTATTTGAGAACAGGATCCTGATAAGAATATTCGGACCCAAGAGGAACGAGAATGAGGAATGGTGGAAACTTCATAACGAGGAACTACATAGTTTATACGGTTTACTCAACATTGTTAGGGTCGTCAAGTCTAGGAGGCTTAGGTGGGCAGGTCATGTAGCTAGAATGGAAGAAAGTAGAAACGCTTTCAAAGTCTTGACTGGAAGACCCACAGGAAAGCGACCATTAGGAAGACCTAGGCGCAGATGGGAGGATACTATTAAGATGGATTTCGCAGAGATAGGAATACAAAGTAGAAACTGGATGCAATTAGCTAAGGATAGAAGTCAGTGGAGAGCTTTTGTGAACGCGGCACTGAACCTCCGGGTTCCATAGGCCAGAGAGTTAGTTAGTTAATTAATTTTAGCGAAAGTTAACAGGCCACCGCACAAAACTCACGCTCCAATTCTTTAAACTAAATTATGTTATGCTGCAGTTACTATTGAAAAACGTTATCCAGAAATAAGAAAACGTTAAGTTATAAGACGTTTTCGGAAAACTTCATTTCGAGGAAACCCCTCTTGAAAGTAACTTCCTTATACAATGTGATTTTTTTTATAAGATATGCAGCGACAACTTGTGTCATAAATGTATGGTTGTTCAACTACATGTATCATTTTAACAACAAAGAACGCTTGTAAGTACTTATTTCCGTTGTGTAAAAGGTCACATTTTAAACTTTTTTTTTTTTGAATCAACAAACAATCTACAGCTAGTGGAAAGTACAGGAAAATATAATTTATAAATCAAATCCAACACCACAACAGTACACAGGAGATTATTCTTGTGCAAAGTAGGGTGAAAATTGTCTTTTAGGCAAATGATGTTCCCGGTGCCAGAAGGTTCGTTTTGTGAAGCATAGAACTAAGAAATTCTGCTGAATTTTCGATAGATTTAAGTCCCGAACCATATCATTAAGATCATTTTGTGAAAAATATAGGCTGAGATGAACCACTAGTCGTTTCATAGTTATCATCTTGTATGTCACTTTCCTGACTTGGCGAACTAGAATCACTAACACACACTAGAACTGGTGAAGGTTTTGGGATAGGAATGTCTGGACTATGACTCACAGGCCTTATAACTGATTGAATATTTGAGCAAACTGTCATCATTTTATTTCTTGCATTGAGACCATTTATTTCACAAATAGAAGTAACAATCGGCACTATGATTTTTTGGCTTCCTACAAACCATAGGAATTTCAAAGACAGTACCTGTTTCTCTTTATTCTAATTTCTCAAAGATTCGACACAAGAAGGGAACACTTTATTGTTAGCCTATGGTTTTGTTGATCACCAACTTTTATATGAAAATAAGCGTAATATGCTTTTTTAACATATTTACTAATCCATTTTGTTGTCTATTAGGAAAAAAAATCACCGCGAATAACAAAACACATTCGGACTATTTTTACACCCACGACTTGCCATTTCTTCTTTCTCTACAGCACAGGAGCACAGGATCACAGCAGAAGCTAATCCAACTAAAATACTCAGGAAGGCATATGGAAAAATCTTCAAAGATACAGTTGTGTAGGCATTTGTGAGGAAAAACACTTCAAGTGTTGATTTAATATAATTTGTTGTTGCTGAATTCATATCTGTCGTATACCAGGTTGTAATATGCATTATTTCTCAGAGATTCACAACAAACAAAATAGCGGTCGAAATCATTTTTTAACATAGAGAACACAAAATGTGTTTGCTCGACAACAGTTTGCCCACCGCTCAACAAACTTTCTATGAAAGTTTTCATAAATATTCTTCGATACTCTAGAAAAGCGATTGCTGGAATTTAAACCTTCAAGCTTACAATTTTTACCCGGATATATTCCTTACTGTTCAACGTATCTGCCCAAAACTTGATATGAAAATTATTCGATACCCTAGGAACGTTATTTTCTTAAAATGACACTGCATCGGTTTGTAGAGTATTTGGTATTTTCTAATGATAATACACATATGTGAAGCAAATGATGCATTGTACCCAACTGTTATTTTATATCTGCTCGAACGTTAAAATTCCGATCAAATTTCTGATTCATGCAAGTGTCACTCAACTTCCTATATTTTTAAGACGTTGTGGATGGCTTTGGTTTGTAGTTACAACGAACTGTCTTGCATCCAGTGGTACAGGTACAGGTAATCAACTCCTCATAAGCGTCTGGAAATTGACGGTAATGTTAATAAATGAGAGAAAAGTGAATTATTCTCAATTTTTCATCCCATTGTTAAAGGGTAAGGCAGAATTGGGTGCTGCAAATAGGTTTGTCTCCACATTAATCCCTGGTAATGAGTACCAGGGCCCGTCAGTCAATGATTAACTGTGATTCGCCGTCAAAATCTTCCGCATCAAATTTGTTGGGATAAGGAATACGATCAGTCAATATTCCAGAAATAATCGTTTTTGAGCCTGAGCGAAGCTGCCCATTTGCTTTTGCCAGAGATAGAGGAACAGTGAACAGTTCATGCGTCATAATGTTACTAAGGTTGACTGCATGTCCTGCTTCATATGCAGCAATGAGTCACTGCAGAATGTTCCTCGCAGCTTTGACTTTTTCATATTCCCAGTTTTTGCATCTAACTGTTTCACTTCATACCGAAATGCAAAGGTCAGATACTTGTTTTAAGGAAGTTTGTCCGTAAAATTTATCGTTCTTTCTTCAGTTGGTAGAAACCTGCTCTTCACAAAGGCATCAAACCGATCTTGTCCTTTCTGTGCAACATCCAATAGATCATCCTTAATGCCTTTAGTAGCCAAGTCCATGCTAGCAATGTTTTGCAATGTCTGAGATATGTTACTTGAGAAAAGGCCAAATCCCTGCAACACTAAAACCAACGTATCTTCATATGTCAAATCCAACTTGATTCTGCCTTTCATTGTCTCATTGTGAACCTAGTTTTTTCTTTGGCTAGAAGACCAAAATTTCTAAATTGACTGATGGTGTTGAGCTTCCCAGCTTTTTGGGTGATATGTAATTTTCAGATCCTGAGCTGTCAGCTTCCTTTTGTAGTCGCTGAATCTTAGTCTTGCTTGTGAAGCATGAAAACCATGCCACCACAGTACGTCGATTCCTGATGATACCACTGCTTGGTTCCGATTGATTGCAGAACTGTTGCCCGTGTCAAGCCGTTTATTTCTTCTCTAGGAAGCTTGACTTAACGTCTTTAAACCTCGTTCGGTGCCACATATTTATCTCTCATTTTTATCTTGACTGATAAGTCACTCTTCAACATCGGGGTTATTACTTTTCAGGCTGATAACAGCTTCTATGTTGGAATCTGAATAATGTAGTCAATTCAGGAACACAACAAAATCCGGAACTACCGTATTGACAACATCACTAATGAATTAAAGAACTGGAGATTAATGATAGCGTTGACTTTATTTTCCGTGAAGTATATCATCTCAAAAATATATGTAATTACGGTTTTTTAAATATGCAGTTTCATTCCCATCTGAAGATGGGTAGGCCGTAGAAGGTAGCGCTGTCTCTGGGGCCATGAGCATTGGTAGTTTCTTTGGGAGATTGGTATCAGAATTTATTTATTTATTGGTATATTTATCTGGTTAAGCATATAGAAGAAGAAGATCTAACACGGGAGGGTCCCACAAGTTGTCGCTAAAATCTTATTGCCACATGGCCCATCTGATAGAGCATCGTGAGAAATGAACATTAGCAAAATTTAAGGTGGTATGGACCAGAAGGATAGGAACTAGGGGGCTTGAAAATTTGAATATCCAAAAAATTATATCATGGAATTATGTACGTTTAAAGTAAATATTTTGAAAACCGTTAAAGCAGTCAAAACAAAAGTTGCACAATAAAATGAGAACAAAATGCCCCATCGAAAACCATAAACAGTGTTGCCAAAGAAGAAGCAGTGTTGCCAACTCAACATAAAATATTTTGTTTGAAATAGCACCATATACAAATGTGCGCAGATTTAAAATGCACTATTATCACTGAACATAACAGTGAAGTGTAATGGTACAGTGTTGCATGCTATTGGAGCTAAGTGTGCTGAAAATGTACAATGGGGAAGTTTGATATGTGGCAAGAAATGGTAATAAATTAACCTTTATCTCATACTATGAATTTAGTTTAAATGCATAACACAGACAGTATAACATAGCAAAATGTCAACAATGTCACTAAATATTGATGCATTTGAAATGAAATTGTGTGATGCCATTTTTACGTCCGTGTCAGCTTCGAATCTACACCTAAGTATAGGAGTGTAAAGTGGTATTCGAATCCCTATGAAAGAGAAAGATTACAATGAAATGTAAGGTGAAAAGTACAACAAAAACATGTCCGAGGCGGGATTGAAACACGCAATGTCTAATATGTCGGTTGTCTAGCCTTCTAGACCACACAGCTATTCTGGCCGACTAAAAACGAAATGAGGTAGTAATAAAATAATTATATTTCCAATGTGAATATGGTAATATTACAGTGTACAAACATATTCATATGGTATGTAGGAGAGGAAGTAAAAGAATATGTCAGTTAACACGAAAGACAGAAACCAAGAAACTACTCTTCCAAATACTGATAAGATAATCGAGAAACAGTTTACAGAATAGAAAACACGTGTTTCTTTCCTCGCGTGTATCATATTATTATCGCGAGTTGTGTGTTTATTCATCGGAGCTACCGAAGTATAATGCAAAATCCTCATTTGTAGTGCATTCCTTTATTACCCTTTGTCGCCACATATCAGACTTCTCCATTGTACATTTTAGCACATGCAGCTCCAATAGTTTGCAACACTGTACCATTACACTTCACTGTTACGTTTAGTGATAATAGTGCATTTTAAATCTGTGCATAGTGCTATTTCAAACAAAATATTTTAATGCTGAGTTGGCAATACTGCTTCTTCTTTAGCAACACTGTTTATAGTTTTCGATAGAGCGTTTTGTTCGCATTATATTGTGCAACTTTTGTTTTGATTGCTTTAACGGTTTTCAAGATATTTACTTTAAACGTACATAATTCCATGATATAATTTTTTGGATATTCAAATTTTGAATCCCCCTAACTCCTACCCTTCTGGTCCATAGCACCTTAAATTTTGCTTATGTTCATTTCTCATGATGCTCTATCAGATGTCCTATGTGGCAATAAGATTTTAGCGACAACGTGTGAGACCCTCTCCTGTAAGCATGGTATGTAGTTTATATTGTTAGTTACGGGGAAGGTGTTAATCTTCTGCTCTGGGGCAGAGCGGATTTGAACACTTGGAGCTCTGTTAGTAAAATAAATGTTTGAGTAGCATAAATATAATATTTAAAGAACAATGTAAAAGCAGAACGCCTATTAATTATAAATACAAGAGTACAGTGCAGTGTTACCAGACCAGTCAGTTGGAAAAGCAGGAGATTCGAAGATAAAAAAAAACAGGAGAAAGCAGTAGACACATACAGTGGTGGCGTTTGAATGTAAATCCGTGGAGGAGGCAATAAAATTTGCCATTATTAAGTGGCAGTAGTCAAAACAAGCAGTCCAGAATTCATTTCCGATGAACTACATTGAGCAAATGAAAGGGGAAAGTCACGATTTATATTAATATTATTTGATACGCACTTGTGTGAAGTAAAACGTAGTGAAAGAGCAAAGTGGAGTGGGAAAATGTTTTTCATGCACGTAGCGATAACGTAGTTATATGGTACAGTCACACGTGATCGTAGCGTAAGACGATTTCTTGCTGACGATCGTGGAGAAATGATCTAAGCCACTCTTTCAACCCAAGTCCCAATCTAAACAACACTTACTTGTAATACGATAACCATAATGCATATAGAAGATGACGTACAGTTGTATTCTTTGGATTCATATTATATACAGTAAAGCTCTATAGCTATATGCTCTACAGAGCTTTGTGTATTATAACAGAGAAATTTCATCTTTTTATGTGAGGAAACATTGAAAATTCAATATTTATAATAATATATTTCTTCAACTTCTCGAAGTAAGAAAAAGCAGGAGACTGTTCATTTTTCATTTTCTTCCGCAGTAGATCAGTAGAACGTAGAAAAAGCAGGAGATCTCCTCCAAAATCAGTAGATCTGGCAACACTGGTACAATGTATTTCTTATCAGCATATCTTACATTGTAATGACGAAATGTAAACAAATATTATGAACAATTACGATCAACATACTACAACGCAAGACTTAATATTTACCTTAACTAGGTACAAACACTTTAACAAAATGCAAGTTTGAAAGTCTATTTTATTAAAATTTATATTTTTATATCACGTTTCTATCTTATTGTTAATTAAAAAGCTCTTGTCAGTAATCCTTGTTGCAGTGAACATAAGTTCTTAGTTCCCTACTACTTAGCGACTTTCATATAACTCTGCAATATACCTGCAATCTCGATACACAAAAAATTGCCTAGTGCCTACATTTTTCCGATGAATTTGACAAAACAGCGGGAAGCTAAATTCGATGGCATACGGTGAATTTGTATTATGTGGACATTGAACTGTGCGAAAATGTTGAATGCCAACTTTTCCTCGAAAATACCTACCTAGGTTAGGGATTTACTTTTGTGCACAGAGTAAAATCCTTTTTTTTTTTTTTTTTTTTGCTAGCCGAAGGTTAGCTCCCTTGCGAGGGTTACGCCCACTATCCGGGGCGAGGAGTGCAGAGACTGGGGAAGGGAGGATATTGGAGATGGTCTATGGGAACTAAAGAGAAACGGAAAAAATCATTTATTTTATTATTTAGATCATAATTTCAGTTTATGGTTTTTATTGCATTTTATTCAATTTTATTGGGTATTATGAACTTTGTTCATAATTATGAGGACAGGAAAAAAAATAATGACAATGAAGTGCATATGAGAGGACAACACAAGGATATGTTAGTTAGACGAATGCAGATTATCTTCTTGTCCAGGGGCTGCTCTGGACAGTAATGTGGACAAGTGGAGCCCTGTTAGCACAGTAGGTTACGGTGCAGCATATGCAGGTGATAAATGAAGTGGAAGGTGATCAGAAGAATAAGCTGAAGCGACAAAATGATCTGGATGGTCTGGTGGAATGGTTTTGAGATATAAAGAGAAGAGTAGGGATAGAGGGCAAGTAAAAAATTTATATCCTAAATCATAATGGCGGTCGGCATCCATAGTATCCAGAAGTAATGGATGACGTTGCTGAAACCGGTTTGTGATGAACTTTACTCGTAACTGTTCAAGGTGACGGAAAATAGTAGGAAAAGTTAGCTCGTAAAGCTCCTGCGTCGGACTGGGAAGCTTGATCCTATAAGCCAGAAGAACTGCGTGCCTTTCAAGAACTTGTAATTTCTGATAGAAAAAAGGTAGTACAGCAAGCCAAGCGGGATGACTATATGTTAGAACTGGGCGTAAGAATACTTTATACGTATTAAGGATTGTAGTGGGTTGCAATCCCCATGTGGTACCAACTAGACGTTTTAGTAAATTTAGCCGAGCATACGCCATGCGAATGATTGCTTGAAGATGTGGCCGCCAAGTTAAGTGATGATCGATTATGATACCAAGGTAGGAAACCTGTTTAGTAGGTGATATTCGTGTGCCGTGAACCTCGAGATTGAGTAGATTGTTTTTTTTTTTCTGAAGCCGAGAACGTATTCGAGGTGGTATGAAGATGATAGCTTAAGTCTTAGTCGAGTTAATATGAAGGCGCCACTAAGTACACCATCGGAGAAAAGAGTCTGTTGCTAGGCGGAGAGCAGAATTGATTTGGTGAATAGTTCTGGCCATACAAAGAAAGGCAGTGTCATCTGCATATTGAAAAGTATGAAAATAGGGAGGAAGGTTTGGCATATCAGCTACAAATAGAAGGTATAGAAGAGGCGAGAGAGCGGAGCCTTGAGGTACACCAGAATGCATAAAGATCGGATGTGATGAGGAATTATTGATGGTAACATAAGATAGGCGGTTAGAAAGAAAATGGAATATGAAACGGAGGTAGGAGAGTAGAAGCCTAAAACGGTGAAGTTTGAACATGAGGGCTAAATGGCACACTTTATCAAAAGCCTTCTCTAGATTAAAAAGAATGAGGCATGAAGGTCGAGCAGTGTTATAATGATTCGTGATGAGGTTGGGGAGTCTGAACAATTGATTACTGATGCTGAAATTAGGTCGGAAACCAGCTTGGTGTACAGGCAAGAGATTATATTGAGAAAGATGGTGATGTAGTCTGATGACAATGATGCGCTCAAGAATTTTGCTAAATACGGAGGTGAATTGTATTGGACGGTAAAATGCAACATAATCTGGAGGTTTGTTGGGCTTAAGAAACGTAAGAGTGGAAGAAGTCTTCCAGTCACAAGGGATGTAGCCGGTCCGGAGAATAAAAGAGTATATATATGAAAGAAGCAGAAGAAGACAATAAGGAGCCTCTTTGATATGACGATAAGTTATGTGGTCGATACCAGGAGCTGTGTTGCGCTTGCGGTTTACGACGGTGGCGATATCAGATGTAGAAATTGGAGCTGTGAGAGGATTGTCGTCTGGAAGAATGTGTGCTACACTGGGTTGTAGATATGGAGATGATAAGTTCAAGCGATCAGTAGGATGTCTTTGAACAAAATCAGGTGGGAACGGGGTGAAGGTGGTCTGCAGGTGGTCTGCAAAGGCGTTCGCATTCTCTTCATCTGTGTGTAATGGTGGGTTATTAACTAACAGCGGATATGGTGTGTGAGTAAGCTTCCCAGTTAACATATGAAATCGCTTCCAATACTTAGGGTGTGAAGTTTCAGCTAAGTTGTTACATGTCTTCACCCAGTTGCGAAGCTTATGTGCCTTGACGTACTTATGCACAGTGCGCTGAAGTTGGCGATGATGATGAAGAGCTTCTAGATTACCAGTGCGCTGATATTCGCGAAAGAATTCGTGAGAACGTATCAGAGGTAGGTAGTTTGGCGGTAAACGTTGTTGGTACCTGGATATTTCAGTTGTGGGTATATGCAGGTCAGAAGCGTGATGAATGGAGTGAGTGCTTTCAGAGACCCGTGCGTAGAGATCATCTTCCGTAGTAGGAGGCTCGATGGTAACCAAATCTTCAGGAATAGTAGTGCGATAGTCATCCCACTTTGCTTGATCAAATCGTGGAACACGACGAGGTCCAGGGAGCAAACGAAGAGTAGGAGCCTGTAGTTGATCGATATGAAGTTTGATGTGAAGGTGATCACTACCTATGGAATCGAGCACTTCAAGAGTGCAACGCTGGAAGAGATTGCCAGAAGAAATAACTACGTCAGGTGTGATATTCGTGATGGGTCTGGTTGCTTTAGGTATATCAAAAACATGGCCGGTGGTATGAGTAGTAATGAAGTCAAGGAAGCTTTGTTTCTGATTATCTGGACGGCTGTGAATATTGATGTCGGCCATTATGATATAATATTTAAAGTTATTGGAGATGTAAAGAAAGAATGGGCGTAGGATGGGGTGTCCAGGGCGTACATATATGGTAGAAGTGGAAGTGGAAGTACAAGGTACTAATGAGATACTCTGGAACATTAATCAATGCAGGATGCTATTGGCGATGACTAATCGAAGAATGGAAGCCAATGATCACTCCCCCGTTTGCTCGGCGTGCTGCGATGGTAGAATCTGAACGGAGTAGGGTATAGCGAGGTATCCTGAACGTCATAGATGGAGTAAGGAGAGTTTCGTTCAGAAGTAAAGCCTGAATATTTTCTTTTAAAAGTAGCTGTTCGAAGAGAGTGTACTGGGAGGTAAGTGACCGAATATTAAGAAACAATAATGAAATACCCATGATTAAGGTGCAGGAGTAGTGTTGGAAGTGGCGGAGGAGACATGTAATTCGTCAAGAGGGGTGGCATGAAAATAGACATGAGGTCCAGAGTAAGTAGCTTGGAAAGAATATTTAAAGGTGATGCGGGCTGCGTGGTTGACCATTTGTAGAATATGTTGACGTAGAAAAGGATGAATATTTTGCAATGCGATGGTAAAAACGAAAGGAGTTGTTGGATGGAAATTGCTTCGCCAAGTAGTTGGGGTGCTACATTGTGTTGAATGTCAGGTAGGATGGGTCGCAGTGGAACAGTGAGCTCCGGATTTAAAGGTTCGGCCGTTGGCCGTGCTTTGCAGCGATAGCTATATGTAAGGTGTTGTTTCAGGCACGTAGAGCATTGAGGTGGCTTCGTTATGTTAGTGCAAGCTTTCGTTTCGTGGTTTCCACTGCAGTACCCACATTTGCTTGGCTGGGTGCATTTCGATGTTGGATGTGAATTGTATGCTTGGCAGCGCTCACACCTCAATGCTAAAGCTGGCGGCGATTTCGGTGGCTCTACTCGATGTTTCTTTTTATAGATGGGGCACCATGAGTAAGAAGATCATCAATAGTGGTTTGAGAATTGGTTAATATTCGTACCATATAGGTAGCTCCTTGGTCGTTTTTAATACGAAGGCATTTTAGAATGGAGTGTTTCTCAAGAGCAAGCTCTTCCATGACCTCGTCGTCGGTTAGAGAAGGGTCAACCCCTCTAATGACACCGAGAGAGCCGGTGTTTTACGTGACGGTGCTTGTCGAAATGTCTTAGGTTCGAGGCGCTTCATATTGGCGTGCTTACGAAAAAATTTCAAAGCTGCACTTATTTCGCACAGTAGTTAAGAAAGTAGAATCGTAAGATTTGAAAATGATTCTATTGCAAGTGCGAACTATCTGTGCTACAGGAGCGCGTAGCAGATATTTTACAAGTTGTTGGAAGGCTAGGTTTGTATTGTCAAACTTGGTGTCAAAATTAGAGAGCAGAAATGATTACAGACACGGTTTGGAGGTATCCTGAATAGATGGGAATTCTTTGTCGTCGTCTAGTTTCATGGAACTAACGGACTGTTCGGAGTCACTAACAGTGTAATGATGTTTAAACGGCGCGGCGGCGGATGAGAAGTGCTGTTAGTTTTGTCGGGAGTGCGAGAGCGGGATCTACCGGTATTCGTGCCTTGAGATGTAGTTTTGTGCTTGCGGTCGGCCCCCTTGCGTATGAGATGAGGAGCAATAGGTACAAAAGACGTCCTCGATCGGGTGAAACCTTCTGAATCCTCTCGACAACACTTCGCCCTAAATTCAGATCTGCCTGATCTGCGTCCACAAAAAAGTATTAATCTGAATATAAACTTGGCACCTAGATGCCTCGCTGGAAAGCCAAGGACGGATAAGTGAAAATCCTGTTACCCAGGTTTATTTGTTCATACATAAAATAAACAATATCTATCAATGACCTACAAAAGAACTTATACCAGACATTGTCTGAGACATTGTTATGCACTTTACATAATTTAATTTGTATAAAAATAAATGTACATTATGTGGGCTAAATGTATAACTAATTTTATTTCCTCATACCTACATCAGCTGTATAATTGCTTATGGATGGACTGCTGCTGTCTAGCGAGCTCTCTATGAACTACAGATCAACAATAGGTTCTAGGGTAATTAGTGAATTGCTAGTAATTTTAGGGGCAGGTTGCAGATCGATCCTGAGGTTAGCTGCGAATATACTGAATAAGCAGTCGCGGACAGACAACTAGGAGTGATCCTTCAGCTTGGGAGTTTGGGTAAGGTTAACAACCTCATCGTGTAAAAAAAAGGCACATGTTCAGGAACATTCACAAAAGCCTCGGACAAGGACTGATAACTTGGCACAACCTCAGCGAAAGAAAATGGACATGAGGTTTGTTACTGCGTGATAGCAGCGTTATCATGATGGTGATCGTGACCCGTTATCGTGATAGCAGCGATAATAAGAGAGAGATTATTGTTGAATAAAGGAAATATTCAATGTTCGAAAACAGAGAGATTTAAATTTTAGAAATTAGATGAGAGCCAGGTAAGAGAGGAATATCAGATTGAAGTTTCAAATAGATTCTCGACTTTAGAATATTCGGAGTGCACTAGTGTTGAGGACATTTGGATTGAAATTAGAGATAGTATTCTAAATTTCAGCAAACGAAAAATTGGGAGACGCAGCAATAGATAGGAACAAACCATGGTTCGACCAGGAATGCATTAAACTAGCAGAGAAGAAAAAACAGGCAAAATTACGTTGGCTACAAAATCCGAATGAAATAACTATACAAAATTTCGTAGATATCAGGCGGGAAACTTCCAAAACTTTTAGAAAAATGAAACGCGATAGAAGAGAATATAGCACCGCAGAACTGTATATTCCAGAACCTAACCGAATAGAAATAGAAACCGCTATGAAGAAATTAAAGGAACACAAATCTCTGGGTGTTTACGAAATTCCGGCTGAGTTAATTTTAGCTGGAGACGAAAATTGTGGAACAAGATGCACAAACTCATTCTCCACATCTGGAATAAGGAAAAATTGCCACAAGAGTGGAAAGAATCAATCATTGTTCCAATTCATAAGAAAGGCGACCAAACTGACTGTAATAAAGTCTATAACTAAAGACCGAAACTAAAGTGCAGGCAGAAAATTTTTTGCCCACGAGCATTCTCGTCGAAAATGGCCTGAAACAAGAAGATGCGTTATCGCCATTATTATTCAACTTTGTCCTGGAATACGCTGTAAGGAAAATCAAAGATAGCAACCAGAGTCTAGAGTTGAACGTTATCCACCAGGGTATGGCATATACTGATGGTTTAAATTTAATAGAGGATGACAGGAGAACAATAGAAAGAAATGCAGAGATATTATTAAACGCTTGCAGGGACATGGGTTTAGAAGTACATGCAGAAAAAAAATCTAAATACATGGAAGTGAGTCGGGACCGTAATACAGCAAATTATAGATGCGTTAAAATAATAAATAATACTTTTGATAAAGTGGATACTTTCAAATATCTAAAATCAAAATTAATACACGAAAACCATATTCACGAAGAAATTAAAAGTCGACTAAACGCAGTGAATTCGTGTTATTATTCAGTTCAAAATCTCTTGTCGTCACGAATTCTGTCAAGGAATTTGAAGCTTAAAATATATAAAACGATAATCATGCCTGTTGTTCTATACGGTTGTGAAACATGGTCTCTTACTCTGAAAGAAGAACATGGATTGAAAGTATTTGAGAACAAGATCCTGAGACGAATATTCCGACCCAAGAGGAACGGGAATGAGGAATGGCGGAAACTTTATAACGAGGAACTATTTAATTTATACGGTTTACCAAACATTGTTAGGGTCATCAAGTGTGGGAGGCTTAGGTGGGCAGGTCATGTAGCTAGAATGGAAGAAAGTAGAAACGCTTTGAAAGTCTTGACTGGAAGACCAATCGGAAAACGACTATTAGGAAGACCTAGGCGCAGATGGGAGGACAATATTAAGATGGATCTCGCAGAAATAGGAATACAAAGTAGAAAATGGATGCAGTTAGCTAAAGATAGAAGTCAGTGGAGAGCTTTTGTGAGCACGGCATTGAACCTCCGGGTTCCATAAGCCATACAGTTAGTTTTTTAGTTAGTTAGGATAAAACTAATGTCAGATTCTGAGTGAACGACCTCATCCATGCTGACCAGTGTTATCAGTAGACCAGTTTTTAATTGCTCTAGTATAATTTGCTTCTTTCAAAACAGATTCATTTTCATGTAGTTGCTTTTTAGTTACTTTACTTTACTTTAGAGTCTCTTAACACTTTTATATTCATTCACTCCAATTTTGATTTAGTTTATAGTATACCAGCAAATAACTCCAAGTGTTTCTCTGTTCTGCACCTTTCACATAAAATTCCTGTGGAGTTGAAG
This sequence comes from Thermobia domestica, assembly GCF_964235325.1. NCBI lineage: Eukaryota > Metazoa > Arthropoda > Insecta > Zygentoma > Lepismatidae > Thermobia > Thermobia domestica. The sequence goes on along the minus strand of NC_137456.1, from coordinate 139,027,930 downwards.
TCTTGCACAAAATTCCAACGTCTCGTACAAGCATCCTAGCAAACCACTCCCTTCATATCTGGGCCAAACATCGAATAATCCTGAAAGATGTATTTAATTATTTTCAATGAAAAGTCGAAATTCCAAATTCTCAAGGCATTTTAAGAAGTGGACATTTTATTATAATAACCGCAACTCTATTGTTTCACATTTTTGGTCAAATTTCCAAAAAACCTACTCCTGAGGGGTACCTTATAAATCCAACGTATTATCCAAATTTCAAGCCCCTAGCTGCTTCTTCTTTCTCACCTCAACCATAGGTTGGTTGGCAACATGGTCATTTTGAAACTTTTCTCTCTCACTTGGGAGAGCTGTTTTATTTTTATTTTGATAAGGTCTATTCTTCGTAACTGCAATTAGACATTCTATTTTTGGTCTTCTTCTTGGTTTTCTTTTGCCTTTCCCTCTATCAGCACGGTGATCCAATCGAAGTGTCGAATAAGATGGCCAAGCATGCTGTTTCTTCTTTTCCTATTATCTTCATGATCTGCCGTCTTTCAATAGTACGTCTTTAGTCCTTTTCCTTTCGATCAATGATATGCGCCGCATTCTGCACCAACACCACATTTCAAATGCTTCCAGCTTGGGTATCTTATCTTTTTTCAATGTTCACATCTCTAATACGTAAAGCGCCACGCTTCATACGAGAGTCTGAATAAATCGGCTTCGAATGTCCAACGACACATTTCTTGAAATTAGCAGTCCTCTTTTCCTCTTGAATTCTTGTTTAATTTGAGCTATTCTTAAATGTACGTCTTTTTCACTTCTTCCGTCCGAGGTTATTAGACTTCCTAAATAGGTTGACGTCTTAACGTCTTTGAGTTTCTCTCACTCTAGCTATACATTTGTCGCTTCCTGTCTTGCACTTGTGCACTTTATCACTTTGGTTTTTCTTCTTATTTATATTTATTTTGTATTTTTTTCCAGTTGGTCGTTCAAGTTTGAAAGTGCTTGCTCCAAGTCCTTTCCGTTCTTTGCTTTCAGTGCTGTCATCAGCAAACGCTATTGTGCTTAAAACCTGGCGATTTATTTTTACGCCTTTCTCGTTTTTATCACAGAATTCTTTCATAGGTTCTTCTATATAGATATTGAACAGGAGAGATGAAAGTCCACATCCTTGCCTTACTCCTTGACTTTATCTTGCTTTCTTCTGATCTCTTTCCATAACAGCTGTCTGGTTCCTGTAGAGCTGGTATATTATTCTTCTGTATCTTTAGTCCATCTTCAGATTCTTCAACGCTCTGAACATGATATTCCATGATATTCTGCGTTGTCAAAAGATTTTTCTATATCTAGAAATGCTATTACAATAGTTTTGTTTATTCTGATGTGCTGTCCATGACCACCCGTAGACTCAATATTGCTTTTTTTGTTACTCGTTTACTCCTGAAGCCCAACTGGTCCTCCGTTAGCCGTTCTTCGATTTTTCTTTCCATTCGTTGTGCGATAATTTTCTTCAGTATTTTTTATACATGGGAAAGCAGAGCGTTCACATTTCTGTGACTTTTCTCTTCGGATGGTGACCAGTATACATTTCTCGGAAGTCCCTTGGTATTTTTCTAGAGATTTGCATTTCAATAATAAGATTAAGTAGTTTCTTTTTCTGTAGCTATTCCGAGATCCTTAATCATTTCCATTGGTATTTGGTCTATTACCTGAGGCTTTACCATGTTGCATTTTATCCAAAACATTGTCAAATTCTCACTGTAAAATTGATTGTCCTAATTCATTTTAATCGACGTCTTCCTCCTTCTCTATTTCTTCTTAGTTCACTCTATCTCCTTTGTAGAGTTCTTCAATGTATTCCTTCTATCTTCTTGTTATCTGCTCCTCTTCTATTAGCGTTGTCCCGTTTTGTCTATGATAATGTCTATGCATTTCTTTTTCTCACCGAACTATTTCCTATCTTTTCTATATGCCGTTTCTGTATTGTGTTTGACTATATTTTCCTCAATTTCCGTGCACAAGATGTTTATCCAGTTATCACTGTCTTTCTTTATTTCTCTGTTGATGTGATTCCTGCACCTTCTGTATTTCCTTTCTTTGTTTGTTTTTTTGAACTGTCTTCTTTTCTCCATCATTTCCAACATTTCTAAAGTTATCCAGAGTTTATATTGGGTTGTCGATTCTCTTCCTATGTGCTCGTCGATTCCTCCCTGCTTTCATGGTTTCCCATTTCGAGTTGATGTCATCACCGGCTAGAGCTCTCTTAGACGTCCCTTTATCTGTTGCAGTTGCAAATTCATTTTTCGTTGTTTTCAACTCATCTTAGCTTGATTGTGTTCTATCTTTTGTTTGGTGCTACCACTCATTTTTTCTTTGGTCGTAGTTTGCTCTTCATCAAACCTAAATTATGGTCTGCGTCAACGTCTGCATCTGGGTAACTCTTACTGTTTTTCACTTGAGTTCTAAATATTTGTCGTACCAGTATATGATCTATTTGGTATCTTCCTTTATCAACTGGTCTTGTTCATGTGTGTCTTGTTCTTTGTGGTTGTTCGAAGAGAGTATTTGTAATAGTCAGATTATGACTTTTGCAGAACTCAACTAGTCGTGTACCTTTCGCATTCCATTCTCCTAGGCCGATATTCCCAATTACATTCTCTTCTTTGTCTTGGCCGACTACTGCATTCCAGTCACCCACAATAATTAAATTGTTCTTATCTTGAACTTTCATCAATACTTCTTTCATTGGCACATAGGTTTCGTCTACTTCCTTACAGGACCGTGCTGGGAAACTAACGAGGGCGGTGGCTAAGTCTATCAAAAGAGCGCCAATACAAAACGTGAATACGTATATATAAATATATATATATATATATATATATATATATATATATATATATATTCATTAATAGGTATTCTGCCCTTATTGGCAGGTCACTTGCCGCAGCTTAGAAGCTTCCATGCTCCACGGTCCTCCGCTAACCTCTTCGTCTTCGCGTATGATCTTTCTGTTTTAATATCATCCATTAATTGTAGTCCCCTTCGCCCACTCCCTCTCTTTCCCGCCACCATACCCTCTAGGATGATACAATCTCTTCTTAGGCAATGTCTCAACCAGTTTCTCTTCCTCTTTCTAATAATATCTAAATGTGTTCTTTTCTCACCCACCAGTTCTAAAACTCTTTCATCCGTTTTCCGCTCGAACCAACTAATTCTTTCCATTCTTCTCCACACCCACATTTCGAAGGCTTCCAGTCGCTTTTCGTCACCTTTACGTAATGTCCACGTTTGCGCCCCATACAATACAACACTCCACACGAAGCATTTTATGAGTCTTTTTCTCAACTCTTTATTCAATGTCCCACAAAACAGACTTTTCTTCCTCCTAAAGGCTTCTTTCGCCATTCCTATCCTTGTTTTTATTTCACGTTCGCACTTCATGTTATTACTAAGAACACTGCCCAGATATCGAAAACTATTCACTTGTTCTATTTTCTCCCCTCCTACTTTTATATTTGACACAGACCCCTTCGTTCCAATCACCATGGGTTTTGTCTTTCTAACTTTTATTTTCATCCCATATTCTTCAAAGCCCTTTCTCATTTTTTCTAACATTTTCTTGATTTTCTTTTCAGATTCTGCAACAAGCGCCGTATCGTCTGCAATTCTTATGCATCTAATCATTCTACCTCCTACCGAAATTCCATCATCATCATGTAGGCTTTTTTTCACTATTTCTCCTAGATAGACATTAAATAGTGTTGGCGAGTGGCAGCATCCTTGTCGAACTCCCCTTCCAACTGCACTCTCTTCCGTCAGTTCTTCCCCTATCCTAACACTTACTTGTTCGTTCATGTATAAGTTTCTTATGAGTCTTCTATCTTTCCATTCCAACCCTATCTTTGTTAGAACTCCCAACAAGAATTCTCAATTCACGTGGTCAAAAGCCTTTTCTAGATCAATAAATACAAAATACACCTCTTTCCCTTTTTCTATAAATCTTTCACCGATCGACCTTAATAATCCAATTGCATCTCTTGTACCCTTGCCTCTTCTGAACCCGAACTGCTCCTCCTCAACATCTTTATTTGTTCTTTCATATAACCTTCTGTTCAGTATTCGGAGCAGAATTTTAGCTGCATGAGATATGAGATTAATAGTTCTGTAATCCTTTCATCTCTTTGGGATCGATTTCTTAGCCATCGGTATCATGATCGTTTTCAGAAAGTCTTTTGGCCATTCTCCTGTTTTATATATTTCATTGCATAGTCGCAACAATTCTTTCTTTCCCTTGTCTCCTACATTTTAATGAATTCGATTGGTATGTTATCTATTCCGGTTGCCTTTTTATTCCTAATCTCTGATATAGCATTTTCAAACTCATCCCGAAGAATACTAAATCCTTTATCATCCTCGCCTACTTCATTTTCTACTTCAACATTTAGGCTACACGGTCTATCCCTACTCTCATGTAAGTCTTCAACGTACTCTTTCTACCTTCCTATGACCTCATTTCTCTCGCTGACTACCTTCCCATTCTTATTTTCTACTGCCATCATAATACCCCCTTGTTTACTCCGAAATTCCATAGATTTCACCTCCTCATATTTCCTCATATTTCCCAACTCTTTCTAATTCTTCTATGTCCTCGCATTTTATTTTGTAAAACTCTTCCCTCGCTCTGTGTTTCTCTTCGTAATTCATTATTTAACTTTCTGCACATCTTTCTGCCCTCTTCTGTATCAACATGTTTCCACATATTCCTCTCACTCATTTTCTGCAACATCTGCTCTGCAGTCCACGGTTCCTTAGCAGTTTTGTGTTCGCGGTAACCTACTGCTTCTTCTGCAGCCTGCTGTAAGCAACGTTTAATATGTTCCCACCGTGCGTTACTACCTGCGCCTATCCTTTCCTCGTTTGAACATTTTTCTTCGAATTTTTCAAAGAAAATATTTCCTATTTCCTCGTTTTTCAATTTTTCAGTATTCAACACTTTGTTACCTACTTTTCTTCTGCCTACATTTTTCAGTTGAATATCTACTTAGGCCAGCACAAGATTATGATCAGAGAAAATATCAGCCCCGGGAAGGGTCTTCGCGTTCTTTAAGCTATTCCGATACCTGTCCTGAATCATAACATGGTCTATCTGATATCTTCCGCCGTCTATTGGTGATTTCCATGTATATATATATATATATATATATATATATATATATATATATATATATATATATATATATATATATATATAGTGTAACTTAAATAACATAATAAACGTTGGGATTTGATTCTGTTCGCAAGATAAAATGAAAAGTATAGACCAACCTGGGTGTGAAAATGCCTTGGAGCTATGACTACCCGAAAATTTTCGGAAAAATAGCTGAGACTCGAGAACAAAATGTTGGATCGGAATCGGGCAAGAGAGAATGTTCATTATTTTTATTCGTAGATTCCATTAGTGTACGATAGGATGTAGTCCAGTGTCGGTGCATGGGCGACTCCCAAAGAAACTAGAGTATTCTTTCGAGTATTTTATCAAACGTTGATTGGGAAAAATGAACAACAATCGAGTACAAGATTTCAACAATCAAAAGTAATGGTACATCGTAGAAATTAGAACACTTAGAATTCGACAAAAAGAGAGATATACATGTATGATTGATCTATTTTGTATCAACAGAATTAACTCTCGGAAGGATAATTTAAATGAAAAGAATTCTTTAACGTGCCGGTATCACAGTTACATTTTCTATGCTAATGGTAACGAATGATAAATGAACAGTTCCTGTCCAAGTTAAGAGTGTGTGAAAATGGAAATAATACTTTGATAAAGATTAGGTTTATAATGACTGTGCACAAGACAAAGATCATGTATGATGAACGAGAGTACTAGAGATTTTTCACATGACAACCGCGATTCCCACACATTATGTGAATTCAATTTGGGTAGAAAGTAAGCTACATCAAATGTTTCCTCCTTGTAATACGTAATTTCGTGCACAGAAGCAATGGAACTCGACGAAACACAAGATGTTGCGCGTTTGCAAATGATACAAAGGAATACAGTTTTAAACTAAAGATATATTCGGTTTCATACAAAGTAGGATAATTGTGAAATACTCAGAGGTACCTTGTACAGTATTTATGCAATGTAGTATGTGTACACTAGATAGCTATGAAGAATAACAGTTCGCAGTCTGATATTGACTACCGTTGACTCCATTGCAAAGATAGCATGGACGAAGCAGATTTTTCCTTGTGCGATTAAACACACCTGAAATTTCGGAGATGACTCCCGCAGCTTTATTCTTAGTCTATCGTGGCTGGTGTTGCATACGAAAAGCGTTTCATACCCCCCCAAAATCAAGAGGCGTGATGCTAGATGAACGAGGGGGTCATAACACAGGTCCTTTCTCCCAATGCAAAAAATGTGGGAACACATTTAGCTAGGTCTGCATACTCCTGTCAAAATATGCAGGTGCACTGTCATGTTGGGATCACATCTGCTGTCTTATATTCTAGGGCACATGTTCTAACAATTTTGGGAGAATATTACGTAAAAATAAAGGATACGTACTCCCACACAGGTGGGCCGATAACAAACAAGATTCTACCACAAAACTAACCACCATATTGCACCGGACGCTCACATTAAATCTCTGCTGCTGATGCTCCACTAGTGTTGCATGTGGATTTTTACGCCCTACACATGGCTACTTCTAGTTTCAGGACGGTCTCTGATCATTCCCAGTACGCTATTTTCAAATTCAACTGTCCACATGGTGCGATTTCCTTCTATTTCAAGTAGGGGAAATTGAAGAGACTTTATGTCTCGAAGGTGAATATGGAGGCGTGGAAAAATACAGGAAACCATCTCCTTTAAGGATCATGAGTGTCACGGTCACGATATAAACGCCTCGCCTTTGGGATATCACCCCTTGCCTCTCCATAAATGAGGTATATATCTGCCAGCTCGTGGACAGGGTAATCTGCCATTGCTCAGGCACGTACAGATTAACACAATCAATTTTACTTAAACACCAACGTTAACACTTTTACACGACCGTGAATACCTGGACAAAATCCTCTATAATTAAACACAACACTTTCTATCCTATTATACAGCAATTCCACATGTAACACCAGAAAATAGGATTATGTATATCACTCACAAGTTGCGTAGATGCCTACCACAACACAGCCACGCTAATTGACACCATTCCACAACAAAACTGCAAGATACTTCTGCGAGCCACTCGCAATTGGCACACAAGGAACGATACTAGTTCGTAGTATGCATCAAGACCTTATTGAAAGCACTATCAGCTACGTACGTACTGCTATATTAACGTAAAAGTGCCACATTCTCTTTTCTCCGTGTAGTTATTCCATCCAGCTTCAAGTAGGACGTCGATAAAAATCCCCCATTTTTTGGATGCAATTCCACCGAGTTTTCTTCTAGATAATTTCTCCAGCAGTGTCAAAATCAAAATGTAAGTGGGCTACAATAGGTCGCTATTTCGGTATATTCACAATAACGTGTGGTTTTTCGTACCCTAAGAGTAATGGGCGGTTTGCCAACTCCAAAGGGACGAGAGAAGCCCCTTGAAATTATCCCTGGAAAAAGATTCACCTAACGGATAAATCAAGTATACTATCCCACCACAATTTCTTTCTATCATTATGTAACACGTACATCTGGTGTTTCGTCCATTTTTGTTGTTTCTGTGCACAGAAGTATCATATTCTACGAAATTACATATTACTAGGAGGAAACCCTTTTTGTTGTTTCTGTGCACAGAAGTATCATATTCTACGGAATTACATATTACTAGAAGGAAACCCTTTAATTCACTTTACTTTTGCTGAATATGTATTCACGCAATATTTGTGAATTCCTGTTGTCATGTGGAGAATCCCTTGTACACTCGTTCATCACATATGAACTTTGCATTTTTGGATATAACTGTCCTATGTAGAGCCGTTTTAAACCTAATCTGGATCAAAGTTATTGTCTCCAATTTCACATTTCGTAACTTGTACAGGAAGCCATTCATTTATCATCTGTTACCATTAGCCTAGAAGACAGGGACGTATCCAGAACGGACTCTTGGGATGGGCTCTGGGTTGTAATACTGCTAATTAGAGCTACTTTTAAGAGATCCAAACTCTGGGATGGGTTTTATTTATATATAAAATAAGAAAGTTTCCTCTTCTGGAGGGAAACGATCGCCCTCTGGATCCACACCTGCTAGAAGATACAACTGTGATACGTTAAAGATTTCGTTTCATTTAAATTCTTCTTTTAAGAATTTGTTTTGTACTGAGACAAAATAGATCAATCACACATGTCCTTCTTTCTTTCAAATTTTAAATGTTCTAACTTGAACGATGTACTATTATTTTTGGCTGTCGAAATCTTGTACTTGATTGTTGTTCATTTCCGTCATTCAACATTTTATAAAATACTCGACGAAGGAATACTCCAATTTCTTTGGGAGTCACCCTTGCGCCGCGACTGCTCTATATCCGATTGTATAATGGAATCTACGACTAAAATTAATGGACATTCTCTTTTACCAGACTTAGATCAGATGTTTTGGTCTTGAGTTTTGACTGTTTCTTGCCCTACATTTCCCCGACAAATTTTCGGGTATTCAATGTGCCCAAAGAAGGTATTTTTACACTCAGGATGGTCTACACTTTTCGTTTTATCTTGGTGTCAGGAATCATCTCGCGACGTTTGTTGTATTAATTAAGTTACACGCTGTACATATATTTGGGCGCCATTTTATGTTAAAAGCACCAAATGTGTTTAGAAACGTAAATAGCTAAACTGTTAAAACGTCTTTACTAGAGAACACATTTTAGTTCTTGTAATTTTTTTCAAATAATATGAAGCTAAATATATACCAACGAATCAACATAGCTATATTTTAAAAATACAATAGGCCTCGGCACTGATTATTATTCGAACACTTCTCTAAAAGACACAGGAACAATAAAATTTTGTAAATAAAGAGCTTTAAAAACTTGAATTTTTCAGACTGCGCTATATCGATTGCGCTTAGCTTGTGAGATTTTTTTTGAGAGGGGAGGGGGGCTATAAATGAGTAGCAGCACGAATAGCTCCTATATTATCTTAGATCTTACCAAATAGAACTGTACACAGCAAAAAATGAGGTGTTGAAATAACACAAAATGACTACCACTTTAGCGCGTTACTGGTGTGTCAATTTAGCACATCTTTTTTTTTTTTCTTTTTTGAGAGAGGAGGATTTTAGGTTGAACAAGGAATGGGTTTTTGTATATGAATTTTTTGGTGTAGTATTTATTTATTTGTAGGGCATAATTCATTCCATTGGAATTAATCATCAGTTATTTGCATGTGGAACTGCCACTAGAGAGTTACGCCCTCTCTCTCGGCATGTGGTGTGCTGAAAACAAGTGCAAACATAAATAACAATGTGATATAAAGAAAATTATATATGCAAAATAGAACAAGTACTACCAAATTGCTTAAATAGAACAATATGCATGAACACATATAATAAACACAGAAATACTGAGCATTGCGAAAGATATAACATGAGAAAGTTATGGACAAGGAAGAAGTGAGAAAAATAATGAATAGATAAACTGAAAGGACATATAAGATTATATGTTGAATATAATTACAATTCTTATAAATATATTAGCATGATTGATGAGATGGAAGTGCATTATACGCCACAACACAATGAAATGGTTAATATTAACGAATGCAAGCTAAGCTTCTGTCTTGGGGCGATTCAAGACTGATGTAGACATGGGGAGCCCAGATTATTGTTGAGGAAGAACTGTGCAGCTATATAAAAATATGAGGGATGACTTGATGAATGATTTGGCGTTGAAAGAATCTGCGATGAAAGTGATCCATAGGAAGGTTGTATACGTGAAGTGTGATCAAGATACTTAACGGTGTATGACAATATTAGAAAGTGGAATCCTGCTCTGAGTCTATGAATATTGTGTCCAGAAAAATATCTTTATGAGATTCTAGGCATTTGGCTATGTATCGTAATGGATATGGTAATTTAATTGGGTATGCTAATCACACTGCATGGCGCTCCATAATTTTGAGCCTATTGTAGAATCTAGATTGTGCTGGGGACCAAGCAATATGGCCGAATGTAAGTATGCTACGCATGAGCGCTTTAAAAGTGTTAATAAGCAATCTTGAATTTAGCCCCCAATGTTGTCCTACGAGCCTGCGAAGCGATTGTAGCCTGTTTTTTGCTTTAAGCACAAGTTTCTGGAAATGAGCAGTCCATTGTAATTTGTTATCGTACGTTATTCCTAAATACGTCACTGAGTTAGTCGGTTCTAATCGGTTTGTTCCAACAGTGATATCAAGCAGATTAGGGTTGCGGTGAACTTTACTGCCGCATTTAGGTGGTATGATGACAAGCGTTTGAATTTTCTCCTCATTTACAGTAAGTTTCCATTTCTTACACCACGCAAGAAATGATTAACTGTGAGTTGTAAGCTTCTATTAATGTGTTGTATAGTTGTTCCAAGAGTTAGGAAAGCGGTGTCATCGGCATATTGGAAGAAATAAGTAGGGCTAGGAGGAGCAGGTACTGGTACGTCTGATGCGTACAAAATGTATAGAAGAGGCGACAAGCTGGACCCTTGAGGTACTCCCGTATATGGAAAGATGGGATGGGAGATGGTATTGTTGATACATACTTATGCGATTCGATTGAGTATGAATGAGAAAATGACTCTAACATATGTAAATGGGAATCCAAATTTAAGCAATTTGTAAAATAGACCATAATGCCAATTGCAATCGAATGCTTTCTCTATATCCATTAAAATTAAACAAGATGGGAGCGATCTATTATACTGGTTAACAAGGGTGGTCTTCAAACGTAGCAACTGGTCATTAATGCTGTATGATGGTCGAAATTCGGTCTGGAAAATTGGAAGGAGTTGACTATCATGCAGATATTGATGTAAGCGTTTTACAAGATTTTTTCCAATACTTTCCCCAGTGTTGCAGTCAGTTGTATCGGCCTATATGAACTGATAGAATGTGGTGGCTTGTTCGGTTTTAGAAACATACAAACTTTAGAGACTTTCCATTCAACTGGGTAATATCCCGTACGGAGAATAAAAGTATAAATAGGTGCGAGAAAAATAAAAACTTTACTGAGCATTCGTTGATAAGTCGGTAGGATATTTTATCAAACCAGGCGCTGTGTTGCGTTTTCCCTTGATACTCCTCTGTATTTCGTCATGGGTGATTGAAACTGTTGATTCTCATCTAAGGTGTGAGTGGTTGATGGCTGTAATAGTTGAGCAATGGTAGCTTCTGAGAATCTGGGACCCTATCGTCATATTGCCCGACGGACGGAGTGAACACAGTTTGTAAGCGAGAGGCAAATACGTCGGCTTTATCCTGATTTTAATGCAGAGGATCGTTGTTTCGGAACAGTAGATATCTTGTTGTTGTTTGCTGTCCGGTTAACTGATGAAACTTTTTCCAAATCGTGTGGGATGATTTTCTTCATTCAACTGACTGCATGTTTGGTGCCACGTCAAGCGTTTATGGGCGACAATATAATGGTGCACAGTTCCTTGCCATCTACGTGCCTGTGTTAGATATTCAGGATTATGAGTGCGCTCATATTGTCTATAATAATGCCGAGATTTTCTTACTAAGTGCAAATATTGGCAAAACATGCTGATAGTGGGAATGTTGTCATGTGCGCTAGTTGCAATGACCTGAGTGAGTGTGGTTATGGTTGAGTTTAGACTCTCCTTTGTATCCGGTGGTAGTACAGTTTCTAATGCAGCGTCAATATCCGAGCGATATTTATGCCAGTTAGTTTTATCATATAAATATATGGTGAGTTCGGCTGCTGTCGGAGAAACATTTATAAGTACATCGTTGACCGTGATTTTCACCTGTAAATGATCGCTACCTATGCAATCCAAGACATCGATATGACACCTGTCTATGAGTGAAGTGGTATAGAGAACAACATCCGGTGTAGTTTGGCTACTTGGTCTGGTGTGCTTCGGAAGGGGATATATGTGACCATGTAAGTAAAGTGCTATATGGTCTGCAAACTGAGTCTTTTCCCTCTCGGAACGGCTATGAATATTGATATCTGCCAGTATCAGAAGATGCTTGTATGTTTGAAACAAATGTGTGAAATACTCGAGTGGAATCACGTGTCCAGGGCATACATATATTGTTCCTATCGTAATTGCTATGTTAGATAGATAGATAGTTGCTGTAAGATGTTCAGGAAATCGGTAGGGAAGTCGAGTCTGATGCTGTCGGTAAGATAATTTATTATTGATGCCAATTGCACCTCTACCTTGCGCTCGTGCATTATCTTGTGAAAACCCATAGCGCATGAGTTGATACCGTGGAAATCGTGATGGCATTGTTGGTTTTAAAGCGGTTTCATTCAAAGCGAAAACATCAATATTTTCTTCTAAGAGCAGGTGTTCAAAAAGAGTTTTATGTTGCGTCAATGACCGTATGTTCATAAATAAGAAGGCCAAACCCATGATACTGTAGTAAGCTATTTGCTTAGACAGCAGTTTCTCTCGGAGATATGTGAAAGTGTACATAATTCCCTGAATATGTGGCATACAGATTGATATGGAAAATGCTCGTAGCGGCAGCAATGACGTGTTCAAGAATGAACTGTCTTTGAAAAAGAAAAAAAATTGTAGAACAAGCATGAAATATCGAAGAAAATTTTCAACTGTAAGACCAGAAGTGATTGATTGGTCTGCTTGAACTGGTGGATCAGTTGTACGCAATGGAACTATGAGTTCAGGACGATCTGAAGGCAGAGCTGGCTTAGCTTTACATTTGTAGCTGTATGTAGGATGTGACCCAGGGCATACAGAGCAGTGAGCAGGCTTTTGGTGAGTCTTTAGTCTCGTGCTGTTCAGCACAGTAACCACACTTAGGGACATTTTGCTGTCACGTGTGAATTATAAGTCTGACATCGTTCGCATCGAATAGGCAGGGGTGAATTAGTACGTGATTGTTGGAATCTGTACCTTTTCTTAAAGATGTATGCTTTCTCTTGAAGGAGGGTATCAATAAACGATTTGTTGGAGGTTAGCACACGAACCATGTACGTAGGTCCCGTTTCATTTCTGATGCGAATGCATTTGTCGACAGGAATGCCTTAAGCTGTAAGCTCTTCCAGTACTTCTGCATCAGTGATTTCAGGTAGAACACCGCGGATAACAACAGATAACATTCGTGTCTTTGGCGGCGGAGGCGTTTGCTTAATTTTACTGGTAAGCTGTTTCAGCTTGGCATTTTTTCCAAAGATTTCATAGCTAGCCTTGTTTCGTAATGTAGTTCCAAAGTTCCCATCCTCAGATCGGATAATGACACCATTCTTGGTGAAGACTATTTGCTTGGCGCTAGCTCTTGGAAGGTACATAACTATTTGGTTGAAAATAAGGCGAGAATTATTGTATTTGAGATCGAAATCCGTCAATAGAAATGAGTAAACAGTAAACGTTGAGGAATTAGGTTTTTAGCTCCTGGATTGTTTTCAGAGGTTGCATTAGACGAACATTGCATTGGTTCCTCAATGCTGATAGATGGAGCAACATAATGCGGTAATTTACAGCGAGAGCGCTTTTCAACGGATTCGATACTGCTGTCAGAAAGCTGTCTACTACGGCACTGTTGACGGGGATCCTCCCCCTTATCACCCAAAGGTGGCAGGTCTGGGCCCTTAACTACAGGAGGCATGCGATGCATGGTCTCTCGGGCCAGTAGTGTGCCGAAGAAATGTTTTAATGTGCTACAATATTTTAAAGAACATATAACATATTTGCATCCTCCTATACGCTAGTTTTTTTTCCTAAATTTGAGGTGAGTATGCGCTAGACTAGTAGCCCAGTCAAAATAGGTTTTGTGTCGGAACAAATTCCCGGAGAGCTGATTTTTTTTTCCTGTTGATAGACTATGATGAGATATGTAATTTCCCAAAAGTCCCCGGTTCTCCCCCTTGTGCTTTCCCCCCAGCCCCCCTTAAAGGTGAATTTGCCGTCTCTCAGAAAATTAGCCATAACTCCGAAACCAGTGGAGCAAATGCTTCGCAATTTTTTTATTTACTTTGTCTAATGTTAATCTACAAAAAGGTGTCTTTCATTTTTCTCGAGAAATGTATAGTTTCGTGGCAATTGTGTCTTAAACAGAAAACAACAGTTTTTTGGTGGGAAAAATTCCCTTTAATTTTTTTCTATGAGGTAAAGTAAAAAAATGTTTCAAATGAAAGTTTTAGATCGAAGTCTAAGCTTTAAAACGAGGTATAAATTGTCACGGTACGTAAAACCAGGGCTGAGTAATGTAGCTTTGAACGTCATAAGAATATGCTTCAAGCCTCACAGGAATAAGATCAGAAAATGCCAATTTTGGTTCGGGGGGACTATTCCCTACCCTCATATTGGGCTTACCGTTATCCACCACCTATGGACCCGCCGTGTCCCGGACTGGCAACAACCGGCAGCTTTCTTATATTATGAGTTTATTTTAATTTCTACACTTTTAAATAAATTCATAACAAGAACAACATCACTAACCGTCCACCCACCACTATAACCTAAGAATACTGCGTGCAATGTTTTCTAATATTCATTTTAAAATGAAGCCAGATTATTCATGTAATTGCTTTTCAAAATCTTCATTGTATTGAGGTACATTGTTGCATGATAACCCATTACAGTGCTTACACATAGCTAAACAAGTAAAGTCAGATATTCTGCAGCGACAATAATCTCCGCACGCTGCCTTGCAAGAGCATGAATTTATTGCTAGGAGGTTATCAGAAGCAAAAGGTTTCATACTCTGTATCGGTCTTAAGACTCTTCTTTTTCCATCACTTTCTTTGATATATTCATATTTCCAACCCCAATCAGTAGGATTAAGTTTGCTCCCTAACCACAATTGCACCTGTAAGTACACTCTGAACAGGTGCTGACGACACGCTTCTGAGGTCGGTGGTAATTTAGCTAAATCAAAGTATGACTTCAAAGAAGTCTTTGCAGTTAGTCTTGTAAATCTGAAATAACGAGCTTCGTTTAAAGTTGAATATTTACTTAGCTCGTACATTGAAAGAACAAACTTTTCCCCGTTCTCGACAAGAGTATCTTTTGATGCATCTTGTTGCAGGAAACATTCTGCCTCACATTTTGCCTCTGTGTGTGTGTTTTTTAATTAATTCAACTGCTTTTGTTTTCCCAATTCCAAACAATGACGAAGTTGTATCCCAGCCAGAAATAGCATGGACAAAAAGGAGAAGTTTGTCTATATTTTTGTTGGATCTTTTCAATTTATCGATATCAAAACAAGTGCTTGACGAGTTCTTTCCTCCAACATCTTTTCGAAAGAAAATGGGTCTCTTCTCTGGTGTTAATACAACTAGCAATATTAAAATATCCGTGTCATTTCCAACAACAATCATTCTGGAAAAGGTATCAATTCCAGTTTGTCAATTCCAGTTCTTACAATTACAGTATCAGCAACTTCTTCAGCTGTAACTGCTGTTAATCCAACCTTTTCCAACTCTTTACATGTGCATTCAATCAATTTCTTTTTGTTCTTTCTGTTAGAAAGAAAAGGTTCTTTTTATACGACGCATTTAGTATTTTCATCGAACTGTATTTCGCGTGAGGAATGTTTCAGTGTCCTCCTTTGGTGTTCCTTCATCTTTCGTAGTCGCCTCTTCTGGATAACCATCGAACACCACCGTACAATTATTTCCATACTTGGACAGTACAAATGATCAATAGTTCCTAACAGTATCTCCATATGTAGCATCCTTAGGCCATGAAACATAATGAAGAAGGAAACCTCCATCGATAACTATCCCAGCATCTTCTAAGCTGTTGTGGTTGCTCAACGATTCCTTCTGAAAATGCTTTAACTATAGACGATTTAGTTCCTTTCCGAAGATAAGTATCATCAAAAATCGATGGAGGTACAGAAGACAATTCATATTCCAAATACGTTTTCAGTTTATTGGGGCTGTCACATACATATAAAATTCTATTAAAAAGCTGTTGTGGGTTTATGTTCACTTTTAATGATCGAACCGATACAGACTTATGACTGGTTTGAGTAATTACCGTGTCTTTTCTTTCCAATTTTAGCTCTCCAAAACTCTTACCTTTCATTTTTTCCATAGCTGCTAAATCCACTTCATAAGCTTTATCACTGTTAGCACTATCATATTTGACCCAAAGCCGGAATGTAAAGACACGATATCCCCTGAAAGCTTGGTAAAAGGGTTGTGCTGTCTCAGCCAAAATGTAAATTTCTCAATATCCTTGTTATCTCTTTCTTTCCTTGATTTCCTTGATTCCCGCAGTTCAGTAAAATTTAAGGCTGTTCCTGAAAATTTATCTAAGGCTTCTTGTATCTTTAAACAGTAGTGTGTTCCATGAATCCATTTTGACAAAGTATACTATCTGTTATTCCTCTTCCATGCGTCAGACCTCCCACCGCTTTCATTCGACGCATTAGGCATTGTTCTATTATCATGTCTGTCCAAGTTCCTGACCAATATTTCCCATTCCTGCGAACGGTAAAATAACCTTGTTTAGTAAATAATTCGTATTCTTCTTTTGATAGTTTAGATTCGAGTTTCAACATTTGCTGAGCATATAAATGCATGGATTTAGCATAGGGCAAGTGGCCTGCAGCATGGAAGTATTGAAACATGTCTACTATTGTACTCAAGTGCATGTTCCAGTTGCCAGTTCTTTCTGCAAATGTAAATTTCAACATAAGATCTATGCACTTAATTAGATTTAGCCAAAGCTTTGCTGTCCTGCTATTTTTTTATCTCTTCAAAATTTGTTTCAATGTTTAAAACAGTTTCTGTAACTTCATCATCCAGGTTAATTTGCTCGAAATCCAGTTCCTTGTCAATAAGCTGCTGACATATGTCTTCTAATTTCTTGCAATCCTCTTCAATCTTTGGATATTCTTCTCTCATTACCGTAATGAGAGACACTGCAGTTAAACAATAAGCTCTTATTCCACTAGAATATGCGTGCCCACTTAACCTGTGATTAACAGTTGCCGAACCATAAACAGTTTCCCATAGATTTTGTAAGCCACTTCCTTCCATTATGCGGCCCATTTATCGCATATAAGACATTAAAAGGTGAAATCCACCTAACCTAAGAGTAACCTTTGATAAGTCACTATTGGGATCTGACCTTTCTATGATTTCTGTTGCTTTCAGATACAATGGTTGCTCAAAAGTAGCAATGCAAGATTGATTTCTTTTTCTACATTGATCTGCAGCAAAAGATAAAGCAGAATAGATGGTATACATATTATTTGGTTTATAAATGGTACTGTCATAACACATGTAGATTCAGAAGAATGCTTGGTGCTGCAAATAATGTTCATAAGCCCATTCCAGTCAGATTGCTGCTTTATACCTTCCATCCAAATTAAGTTTATCGGGTAAAAAATTGTACATAACTCTTCTGTGCTCTTACTAAGATTTCTGAGCTCATTGTACTATTTCGTCGGATTACACCAGCACTCAGGCTCGCTGACCCGGTGGAGCACATTTTTGTTATTTTTTTCGTTATGTGTCAAATAAATACTATCATAATATACCTCGTTTTAAAGCTTAGACTTCGATCTAAAACTTTCATTTGAAACATTTTTTTACTTAAAAGGGAATTTTTCCCGCCGAAAAACTGTTGTTTTCTGTTTAAGACACAATTGCCACGAAACTATACATTTCTCGAGAAAAATGAGACACCTTTTTTGTAGATTAACATTAGACAAAGAAATTTAAAAGAAAATGCGAAGCATTTGCTCCACTGGTTTCGGAGTTATGGCTAATTTTCTGAGAGACGGCAAATTCACCTTTAAGGGGGGCTGGGGGGAAAAGCACAAGGGGGAGAACCTTGGACTTTTGGGAAATTACATGTCTCATCATAGTCTATCAACAGGAAAAAATTCAGCTCTCCGGGAATTACTTCCGACATCTAGCTTATTTTTACCTTCCTTGACTGGGCTATAGATACTTTTTAGGTGACGCCTCATTACATCCCTGACTACAGAATTACAATGACTCTCTGTATTTTTTAAATTCTATTCTAATATCGTCACCGGAAATTAAAGGCAAGCCATCGTGCCCATGGGGTTTCTGGGAGTACTCCCATTTTCTCCTTCATTGTCATTTCACCGATTCTTCCATTATTATCTCTTGCTTTAATCATCTGTTTCTCTTAGCTTAACGAGCCGTTGATAGGAAATCAAATTGATACATTACATTTTCATTAATCGTGAGAGGGGCGAGTAGTAAATACACGCTCTAATTACTACTCGCTCTAATCTTTCGCTCTTTAATGTATCAAATTCAGAACCAATTCGTCAGAGTACTATTAGAACTTCGAAAAATCTGTTGAACGGTTGATTAATCAGAATTAGTCAGCATGAATGCTATGCGAGTATGGAAATATTGTTTAGAATGGGATGATTTAGGTACATTTCTAGAAGACCAAAAGTTAATTTGTATGTGTAATAATTTTATTTTCATTACAGTTTGTAAGATTTTCGCGAACGTTTAGTGGAAGGAAAAGTTATTTAACAAGGAATTGGTAAGACCGATTTCGAGGACACCTATTGTACAAAGAAATATACTCGAAAACGCCTTGGTTTTTATCTTAAAATATTAAAAAGAATTTGAAGAAATCTCTAGAAACGAATTTCGGGTGTGTATTGGGAGTAAGTGATTTAGCTAGATCTCAAATTTGCAAAATTTATTGAATTTCGTGTCTCAATTATCATGATCACAAATGTTCTGCATTATTGGCAGACCACTTGCTCCAACTGAGAAGCTTGCACTCTCCACCGTTTTTTGCTAATATCTTTGTCTTTACATATGATTCTTCTGTTTTGATATCGTCCATCAAATGTAGCCTCTTTCGCTCTGTCCCTCTCTTTCCTACCACCACACCTTCTAGCAAGTCCTTCATGATACAGTCCCTTCTTAGCCAATGTTCCAGCCAGTTTTTCTTTCTCTTCTCAATAACCTATAAAACTGTTCTTTTCTCCCCAGATTTCTAGCACCTCTCATTAGATTTCCGCTCAACCCAATTAACTCTATGCTTCTACACACTTACGTTTCGGAAACCTAAGTCATTTTTCATCACTTTTGGCTTTTGTCCATGTTTCTGTTCCATATAGTACAATAATCCACACGAAATATTTTATGAGCGTTTTTCTCAACTCTATATTCAAAATAACACAAAGCAAACCCTTCTTCATTCTAGAAGCTTCTTTCGCCATTCCTGTCCTTGGTTTCATTTTAAGTTCGCACTGCATATCACCACTAACTAGAAAAACTTAATTTTTATGCAACTTTACCAGGTTCCTAGCCAGCTCTATTTCTTAAAATGGACAGGAGAGCAGAAATAACAATGACAAACACATCAAGAAACACAGTAAAATCACCGGCATCATTTCACGTTTTGCTTGGAGGCGGGGGGAGGTTGAACATCCTTCAACACACACACACATATTATATATGTATATATATGTATATATATATATATATATATATATATATATATATATATATATATATATATATATATATATATAGAGAGAGAGAGAGAGAGAGAGAAAGAGAGGGTCGGATCCAGGGTTGTCTGAGTGGGTGCACCAGTAACTACCAAAATAACTAATCACACTAACACTCTTCAAAGTGATATCTGACAATGTTCTTTATCCCTAACAGCACTGATGCACAGAACTGAGAAAAGTATTTTAAAGACGGCCGCAAGTGCTATGCAGGGAAAAAATGTTCTTCAGTCCTACTAGAGTCTGCTTTCTTCCCTACATGACAAATGCTATATTGTTTTGCTTGGTGAATCCTTATCCTTCAACCTTTTGAAAATCGACTTAAACTACTGCTTTTGCATAGCTGTGCTTTCTTTTAAGCCCCAAACGGAAACATGATGGCAGAAAGTCTCGTAAAGTGTTGGTATTTTTACTGCTAGCTTCTCTTTTTAGATAGTGTATATTTACAACGAAGGGGGAGGTGCACGTGTACCTTTGCACACCCCTAAATTCGGACATGTGTGTGTGTGTTTGTGTGTGTGAGAGAGAGAGAGAGAGAGAGAGAGAGAGAGAGTGAGTGAGAGAGAGAGAGAGAGGGGGGGATAAATAGATGTGAGTGCACCAAGAGACTTCGAGGGGGGCGGTGGGTTGTAATACTGCTACTTAGACATACTTTTAAGAGTTCCAAACTCTGGGATGGGTTTTATTTATATATAAAATAAGAAAATTTCCCCTTCTGGGGAAGGGGACGACTGCCTCAATCGCCCCCCTTGGATCAGCGCCTGGCGTGCACACAGTTCCGGTTAGATCCCTAATAGGGAAGCATTGAACGTACTACAATAAGATCGTTTGTGATTATCGTTTTATGTACTCTTGGGCATTATCTAACCTGTTTAGATACAATAAATATTTATAGAAAAATTTATGCAGCATTTATGTAACTTTAAACTACTCCATTTTTTTTATAATTTCTTGAAAAACAAAAAAAAAAAAAAAAAGGTTCATCTGCACTCTGATCTTTAGGTGCTGTATATTTACAAGTCATATTAAAACTATATCCGTGTGTTGGCTATATGCATTACATCAGTCATGATTCGTATTGTGAAGTACAAATGGAATAACACAAAAATGTATCCTTATGTTTACTAAATACTTCAATAGTAGTCATACATTATTCATACATAGATCATTTTTCTACAATATTTTAAAGTCAGTCATATAAAGAACAAACAAATTAACAATTAACATCCATCTCAATTCAGTTCCAACCATGTTTCCCCATATGTTATCTTTCTAGTAGGTGTGTGAGAAACTTAGGGGGGAGTAATTGCCCTCCTGACCCCTAAATACGCCCCAGTGTGCAACTGTTTATTTACTTACTCATTTATTATTTATGCAATCTTGAACAGAGCTGTGACTATTTTCTAAGGTTATACAGGGAACACCAAAACTCAGATGCTGTAACAAACTCCTCTATGAGTAAAGATAAGAGTGTATTGTTGGAATGATGAGTACCCGACTAGATTATCATTTAACACAAGGCATTTTATGAGTGTGGAGCCCAAACGATGGATCTAATTCAACAAGTTCTACTGTATTAGATGGAAAACCACCAATTTCCAATAACTTTACTATATCTTTACTTATAAAAGATTTTCTATGGCCCTAGAATTTGGATACACCCGCTACTGTACTGGCAAATATCACGCTATACAAATGCGAGTACAAGAGTTTATCATTAACATACAACGTTGACAAATACAATGGTATATAATTCAATTAATTACAGTAAGAAATGGTTTGAGCATTGTAAAAAGTTTTGTGGGGTACGTTTGGTGCAATAAGCAAACTTACAAGGTATTTTTACCTCATATTGTATCCTATAAAACTTGAGGACGCTTGAAATATTGAGGCACAATAAATATTACTCAATTGAGCTATTTGTTCTCATGGTTTAGTTTGGTCTGATATGGAACCAATTTATGGGATGAGACTCAAACACCTCGGAAGTTGAATAGTAAGGACCATCTAATATATCGCTATCTTAACTATATATAAAACTACATTAGCTGACATAAGTTATTGAGCACTTCCTGTAGGGCTACAATTACTAAATTTGGCATGATCGTAGCTTTTCATGAACCAACCTACAGGAAAATTACCAAAAGTCAATATTTCTAATTTTTAGGAGGTCTAAAGAGGGGATAAAGTATCCCCATGTTATTTAACGGGCCTTTTTTGAACCTATAATCTCATGTTTTAGGTACTTAAAATTAGGATAAAAACTTGAAATACGGTACGCTTGTACGTTTCCGTCAGTATACCTAAGTAAATCAGCAAAATAAAAAAAATCCAAATTTAGGGTTGTTTTATAGGGAACTGAAAAATCTTTCCCATTTTATTTTTATGGAACAGATTTTACACCCCCGAATTATTGAGCACTTCCTGTAGGAATACGATGATTAAATTTGAAATGATTGGAGCTTTTCGAGACAAACGCACAGGAAAATTCCCAAAAGTCAATATTTTTAATCTTTAGGGGGTCTAAAGAAGGGAAGAAGAATTTCCACATGTTATTTAATGGGCGTTTTTCTGGGCATATAATCTCATGTTTTAGATACTTAGAATTGGAATAAAACTTTGAGATTCCGTATGCTTGTACGTTTTTGTTAATGTTACCTAAGTGAATCATCAGAAATAAAAAATCCAATCGTAGAGTGGTTTTATGAGGAACTGAAAAATCTTTCTCATGTTATTTATATGGGACGTCTTCTACACCCCCAAAATGTTAAGGTACTTCCGGCCTATGATGAAATTTGGCATCATTGTAGCCTTCCAGGGCTAAACAACAGGAAAATTGTCAAAAGTGAATATTTTTTTAATTTTTTAGAGGTCTAAAGGGGGATGAAAAATTCCCATGCTATTTAAATGGGCGTTTTCTTGGGATACAAAATCTTATCTTTTAGATAGTTGAAAATAGGAAATGAAACGATGGAATTGTGGGTTCAAGAGGTGGGAGATCGTAGGCCGAGCAAAGACAGTGTGTATGGAGCGAAGCCCCCGGATAGGCCAATTCAGGATATATGAGGAGCAAGTTCACGAAATTCAATGTTGGTGCAAAGACCGATAGATAAAAAATGCGAGGCCGAAGACCGAGCAAACTTGGAGGTGTGGGTGCGGAGTCCCCAGCTAGCCAAAGGCTAGTCTTCTTTATAAATACATTTCCCTCTAAAACGTTTTGCCTTAGTCGAGTTTGAATGAGTGACATCAAAATTAAAAATTGTTTCGTGGCGATCAAAACTATATATTCAGCCATTTTCCAAAAGTGATACTAAATAATTTTTCATGTAACTAGTCAAACGCCTTTCCACAAAGTCAAGCCTCATTATGATTAAGTTATATATTTCTCATGTGTCCGACAAGAGTAGATTTATGTCATTTCGTCAAAATCTTTGGTCGTACTCCGAATTTTCTAGTTATCTCTACAATAGTTACATATTAAGTTACTTTCCTTAAAAAAATAATACCTAATGGGCTAAAGGGTAAGCTTAATGAATATCATGAACAATATTAGCAACTCTGAAAATATTTTTTTAATAATGGCTCCACATACGCTTTCTCAGAGTTGACATCTTGAACATTTTTTGGATGTGAAAAGTAAATTTCATGAAAATCATTGAGACGGCTTTCAAAAAAAAAAAAAAAAAAAAGTTTAAGAGCGTAAGTAGGGATGGCCTAGAGAATGAGATGCCCGTCTTAAATTAGATGCTACCTCTTTAAAACGGGAGGTGGTAGAGAATTTTGAAATACACTTAAACCAAATATGAAATCTTAGAAATTTTATGTACCAAATTGAATTCAATTTAGCGCATTTCACTCGTTTCTGCGTAAATTGATATGCTCCTTCCTAGATGCACCAAACATAACCCATAAGACACGCACAAAGAAACTGATATCCCGAAACCACTGGAATTGATTAAATTATGTAACATTGTATTTCTTTCCAACACTTGTATGTTAATGATAAAACTTCGTACTCGGATTTTTGTACCTTGATATTTGTCCGTATAATACTGGGTATAGGCCTATTAAAGTTCAAGAACCATAGGCCAACACTTTTATGATTAAAGATAAAAATATAATATGGAAAGAGAAGAAAGTTGTTGGAAACTAGAAGTTTTGAATCTAATGTCCTGGATTTTTTTTCAATCGTATTAATCGTTTGGGCTCTAAACTGATAAGGTGCTCTGTGTCAAGTGATATAGCGATAGTACCAGTTCAGCAGGCTTTTGCCATTGGTGCTCTCTATTCCAATAATACAGTTCTTATCTTTACTCATAAAGGAGTTAGTTTCAGCACTGAGTTTTTGGTGCACCCTGTACATCCTTTATAAAAGGAGCTATTGCTTTGTCAAAAAATTGATAAATAATAAATGAATAAATAATTTAAAAATTTCATGGTGTTATTTCATGTACTTGTCATTGTCATTTCTGTTCTTCAAGTACTCATTTCTGCTCCCCTGTCCCATTTTAAGAAATATAGCTGGCTACTGACCTAGTAAGGTTCCATCAAAATAAATTTTTCCCATTTAGTTGATGGTATAAAGTGAGAAAGTGAAATAAATGTGTCTTTTGTGGGACCTTGAAAGAAAGAGTTGAGAAAAAACATTCGTGTGGAGGATTATACTGTATGGGGCAGAAACAGAAACACTATGTAAGGATGATGAAAAACTACTAGAAACTTACTAAATGTGGGTGTGGAGAAGTATGAAGATAATTAATTGTGTCTAACGGAAAACTAATCAGGGGAGGAGGAGGAAGAGAAACTCGTTAGGACATAGACTAAGAAGGAACTGTGTCATGAGGGACATGGTAGAGGGTATGGAGGCAGGAAAGGGAGGAAGGGTAAGCGACTACAATTAATGGGCTATATCACAACAGAAAATTCGTAGGTGAAGACAAAGAGGTTAGCGGAAGACCATGGAGCATGGAAACTTCTCAGTTGTGGTAAGTGATTTACCAACACTGGTATAATACCTATGATGATGATAATGATGACATTCCTATAAATAAATTTTCCTAATTTGAGACTTAGCTAAATCATTTACTTTTGCTTGCTAATTCCCTCCCCTAAAACATGCAGCCGAATACAGTTTCAACAGATTTCTTGAAATTCTGTTTCTATATTTTAAGATAAAAGATAAGGCGCCTCTGTATATCTCTTTTGTGCAATAGGTGTCCTCAAAATCAAACTTAAGAATTCCGTTTAATATCACTTTTTCACTAAAACTTCATTAAAAGTTTACGCACTGTATTCAGAATAAAATTGTAGCATATATAAATTAACTAGAAGATTAGATATTAGATTTAAAAACCTAAAATATTAGATTGAAAACTCTAGTTTCCAACAATTTTATTCTCTTTCAATTTTATTTTTCATCTTTAATCATAAAAGTGTTGGCTTATGGTTCTAGAACTTTAATAGGCCTATACCCAGTATTATACTAACAAATATAACGGTAAAGTATTTTATTTTGATACAGCATGGCATATACATTCCCTCTGGGCATTACCAATAATCTTCAGTGTTTCGTTTCAAAGTCTATGTAGAACAAAAAGGTGAATTACCTGCCTGCCAATTAGCAATATCTTGCACAATTTTATTATAATAATAATGGATAACAATATAATACATATGTAAAATTTTTCTGAACAGTTGATATATTATTTTTATTATTCTATTGTTCGCTTGTTTCTGTTGCACTAGAGAAGAAACACCTCCTTCAGTTCCTTTCCAGGTGGCAACGTACCAAGAACTGACGAAACGTTGCCACGTTGGACCGCAATGGATATACGTTGGAATAAGAAGGATGCTGAACGAACATCTCCAGAATTTCGAATACGAGGTTTTATCATTTACATACAAGAGTGTTGGAAAGAAATACAATAGTACATAATTCAATCAATTCCAGTGGTTTCGGGATAGTAGTTTCTTTGTGCGTGTATTATGGGCTATGTTTGGTGTACCTAGGAAGAAGCATATCAATTTACGCAGAAACGAGTGAAGTGCGCTAAATTGAATTCAATTTGGTACATAAAATTTCTAATATTTCATATTTGGTTTGAGTTTATTTCAAAATTCTCTACCACCTTCCATTTTAAAGAGGTAGAATCTAATTTAAGGCGGGCATCTCATTCTCTAGCCCATCCCCTACTTACGCTCCTAAACTTTTTTTTTTTTTTTTTTTTTTTGAAAGCCATCTTAATGATTTTCATGAAATTTACTTTTCACATTCAAGAAAACGTTCAAGATCTCAACTCTGAGTAAGCGTATATGGAGCAATTATTAGAAAAATATTTTCGGAGGTATTAATATTGTTCATGAAATTCATTAAACCTACCCTTTAGCCCATTAGGTGTTATTTTGTTAAAAGAAAGTAACTTAATATGTAACTATTGTAGAAGTAACTGAAGAAAATTCGGTATAGACCAAAGATTTTGATGAAATGACATAAATCTACTCTTTGTCGGACACATGAGAAATATAGGGGCCTATAACTTAATCATAATGAGGCTTGACTTTTGTGGAAAGGCGTTTGACTAGTTACATGGAGAATTACTTAGGAACACTTATGTAAAATGGCTGAATATATAGTTTTGATCGCCACGAAACAACTTTTAATTTTGATGTCACTCATTCAAACTCGACTAAGGCAAAACGTTTAGAGGGAAATGTATTTATAAAGAAGATAGCGATATATTAGATAGTCTTTGCTATACGACTTCCGAGGTTCTTGAGCCTCATCCTATAAATTAGTTCCATATCAGACCAAACTAATCCATGAGAAAAAAATAGCTCAATTGAGTAATATTAAATGTGCCCCAATATTTCAAGCGTCCTCAAGCTTTGAATACATTTATAGGAAACAATATGAGGTAAAAATATCTTGTAAGTTTGCTTAGTTCTTGCTAGAGAGGGTGACGTCATATTTTATATAGGAGTAACGTAGGAATAACTACCTCTATTTCTGTATAATACCATAATATCTGTCGTCTTGAAAACTTTAACCTTTGATTCAGATTCAAAATTTTTAATAAAAAAGGGATGAAGTTACATTGTATTCGGGTAGCTTTTCACCAGAAATACGCATATGATGTTAATTCCACTTAATCACTTCGTAGTTATTAAAGTTAAATATTTAATTATTAACACAATTTTATTATGAGACTTACACGGCAAGTTTGCCTTATATTACATAGTGTAAATGCATTCAAAACTTAAGGTTGCTTGAAACACCGTTTATTATTATTCAAATCAATTAGTTTTCCTCATGGGCTACTTTGATTTATATATAACCATTTTAGTGGGTGAGACTGAAAGTAACACGTAAGTCAAGAAATATGGACCACTTTTATTTTATATATAAGTTCCTGGAAGAAAGTTTTTCTACCTGATATTTACTGAAAAAAGTGTACAGAGAGTACATTGAATAGAGAGATTTAGTAAAAAAGACATTCCTATACATCAAATCAACCCTTGGAAAATAAAAGCTATCGACTAAGATATCGTTTCATATATATATATATTTAAAAAAAAAAGAAACGTTGAGTGAACAGTGACATATAATTAGAAATTGTTGTTAGGGAACCGGGTCCCAAAGTTGTAAGACTGTATGGCAGTCGGACTGACCCTGGATGCGCTCCTTATGCAAACAGAACAAATGCATTTTTTAAAAAAGTGTTAAGAAGCTTGAAAGATTTCGGATTAGATAAGCCACAGTAGGTGCTCGCTTCAGTATATACACTGAAAGGAACTAATTACATTTATCTCTTTCCATCTATCGCTCAGAGAGACTATCACAGCAAGATAGTACACATTTAATTTGATTAATTCTGGTCAGTGCTCTGATTTCCAGCATTATAACTGATTTCAAAACCGTAGTTCTGATCTCTTAAGATACTTCTCCAATCGAATGTAGATGTTGGGAAGACTTCGATATATTTATAGGGTTACCGACAATCAAATTTGCTTTTACGGGAGCCAGTATTCAGATTACAAGACCTTAAATTATGACTTTCTCAGCAACAAGGAGGTTTATTTTATAACTTTATTTTGATCAGAATTATTATTGTGGGATATATTGTAGATTAGAGAAATATATATCTTCCTAGGCACAGCGATTGATAACATATATTTCATTTCCCTCTTCTTCTATTTGTTACGCATCAACTTCTCTTGGATCACTACTTGCAGAAGGATCAGGTTAGTTTGAAAGAATAAGTAAACCACAATTTAACATTTTATTTAGTAACTTCTTGGAAGTTAGCAGTACATGTATACATATAGGCTATACAGGGCCAGTGCACCGGTGCACGTGCATTCCTTTTGTTGTAAATATACACTATCTAATAAAATGAGAAGCTAACAGCGGAAATATCAACTCTTTGAAAAACTTTCTGCTATCATGTTTCCGTTTGGGGCTTAAAAGAAAGCAGTTCTTTGCCAAAGCAATAGTTTACGTCGATTTTCTGAAGATGGAAGGAAAAGGATTCACCAAGCAAAATAATATAACATTTCTAAAGTAGGGAAGAAATCAGAAGTCAGGAGGATAAAAAAAAAATTCCTGCATAACACTTTCGACCATCTTTAAAACACTTTCCTCCGTTCTATGTTTCAACGTTATCAGGGATAAAGAATACTGTCACATGTCATTTTGAGGAATTTCAGTGTGATTAGTTATTTTCGTAGTTAGTGGCGCACCCCCTTAGACAATTCTGGATCCGGCCCTGTATATAAAGGATGTTTCCAAACAACACCGACAACGTTCGGGAGGTGATTTCTGACACCAAGATAAGGCGAAAAGTATAGACCAACATGGGTGCGCAAATGAGTGGAGAATGACCAATCACCTCACAAACGTTCTCGGTGTTGTTTCGAAATACCTTGTATATATTTGACATTCCATGACAAGGACAAGTATCTATAGAGGGATACAAGCCTTACAATGATAATTGTAAAGTGAGGGAAAATAACTGAAGTTCCTTCTATCGCAAATATTAGATATATTTTCTATAATAATTCTTATCTATCGTAGCAACGCGTATTTCAGACTAGCAAAACATAAACCTGCATTTTAATAATCAAAGAGTAATATTAGGATATAGAAATAAAAGCTGATATATGTATGAAATGAATAACTTTATAACAATAATGCAATCGAGTAATATATACTGTTTATTGATTTGAACAAGAATAGTAGTTTCTAAATTTATATATATATATATATATATATATATATATATATATATATATATATATATATATATATATATATATATATGCTGAAAAACAGTTCTTCCAGGAAGTCTAATTGAAAAGTTTAACACATCGGCAAAATATACCCTAATACAATGCAACAACATTAATTTTCTTCCAATAAATTTATATTTAAGAATTTTCTGATAGGGTTTTGCTAATATAAACAGATATATATATTTACTCCTCAATGGGTGAACTATTTAAATCATAGATAATAACAAAGAAGTACAACTCACCTATGGACAAAACTGGTATATAATTATATTCACTTCCGATTTAATTATTTTGTGCAGCACCACTGTTATATTTAACCACACAATATCGTAAACCAGAATAACACTTTACGGTAAATATGTAACAATGCTTCTGAATATATATATATATATATATATATATATATATATATATATATATATATATATATATATATATATATATATATATATATATATATATATATATATTTCCGTTGAAGAAACTGTTAAATTGACTAATTCTGATACTCGTAATATGCAATTACTTTATACGTAATTGGCTTCAATAGAATAGACAGTGCCCACTTTCACAGTAGTGATCGAATGGCTAACAATCAACGTACAGAACAAGGCAGGATCAGATCCGTCTCAAACTTTGTCCAGAGGACACATAATAGAAAAGAGGAAAAAATGCCAAATTGAAGCTGCCCCCATCCAGAAACACCAGAGATATGCTCCGCAACATAACGCAATTCGCGTCAATATGATATAAAATAAACGTCGCAAGATACCCATTTATGTCGAAAACGGGAAGAATGGGCAGCACCAGGATTATATCAAGATATTTGATATGCTATAACACTGACTTGGCGGCCATCTTGAAAGCCGCGATCTTGGATATAGCTTAAGATATTGAAATGAGAAGCGGGGTGTGTGATATATCAATGTAAGGTAAAATGCGAAAGCAAAACTAATGATGTAACCGCGAAAACATGTGTGGACGGGACGAAGTGTGGAAGACCTGAATAAAACAAACGTGTATTCGAAGGACAGAATAATAGGGCAAGACTCCACGACGATTGTACGCGACAAGTAACTACCACAGTGTCTGTGCATGGAAGTGCATCCGCCTTGAAAGATTATGCCTTTCGAGGATATTCAGATTCCCTTTTTAAACAGTGAAAACCACAGTTGCAACCCGCGATACTAGCGCTCGTTTGGAGACTACATAAGCTACAAAGGACTATCTCATATGGAGCAGCAATTCGGCAGCTCACATCGGAGTGCAGGAGATATTATCTTGGTTTGGTGATCAAAAGCACGACCTACCTGGGATTGAAGCCCACTCTTGGACAACATTTTTTATGTTTCTTCTTCAATTTTCTTGCTGTTTCGTGTAATCAAAGGACATTTCGGCCCACGTTTAAACAACACTATCTGAAAGTAAGTGTTTACGAATGAGAAAGCCCAGCCATGTTCTAGCTTACATATCTTTACGAATGATTCTTTTGCTTTTGCGCTGGTTTCTACACTGTTTTGCAACAGTCCCAAAAAGTGACAATATCACCGAAAGGCAGCCTTCTGCATTGACTCGATGAATTCCAAGAGTTATTGCAGTCTCCCACTAGAAGGCTAGTGTACCACAAAATGAGGGGACTCGACTGTGTCTGCTGGTTTCACTTGCACAGATGGAACGAAATGAACGTGACAGCAGGGGCCGGCCAGTGAGAAGTGATAGTGTGTTTGTGGGATACACAAGTCCAAACGCGCAATATTCTGTGTAGTGAATGTATTCCGCAGTATCGTTCATCTACAAACACCAATGTAGAGCTGCAATGGCGAACCCTCTCAATGTGGTGTTACTGATGCAAAGTGTAGTTCCAAAACAAGTGTACGTCCAATCGACAGAGCCGACAGTGGACGAACGACAAGCAACTGAACACATGCTGGAGATTTTGAACAACCACGATGTAACAAAAATGAATGTGGATGAGACTCTCGAAACCAGTAGAATCAATTCAAGTTGTTTCATTATGTGGTAAACTAGCCTTCTCGTGGGAGACTGCAACAACTCATGGAACTCAGCGAATCAATGCAGAACGCTGCCTTTACCTGATATTGTAACTGTTTGGGACTGTCGCGAAACAGTGTAGCAAACCGCGCAAATGAAAAGAAATGTAAGCTAGAACATGACTGGGTTTTCTCATCCGTGCACACCTTGTTTCAGATAGTGTTGTTTAAACGTGGGCCGAAATGTCTTTGTTTACACGAAACAGCAAGAAAATTGAACAAGAAACGTAAAAAACGTTGTCCAGGAGGGCTTCAATCCTTAGTAGGTCTTGCTTTTGATCAGCAAGATTGCCGATAGTAGATTGCCGTGGGATCTTGCCCTTTATTCTGCCCTTCGAATATACGTTTGTTTTGTTCGAGTCTTCCACACTTGGTCCCGTCCACACATATGTTTTTCACAGTTACATCATTGGTTTTCCTTTTGCATTTTACCTTACTTTGACATATCACGCACCCCGCGCTTCTCATTCCAATACCTTACGCTATATAAAAGATCGCGTCTTTCAAGATGGCCGCCAAGTCTGTGTTATAGCATATCACAAACATCTTGATATCATCCTGGTGCTGCCCATTCTTTCCGTTTTTGACATAAATCGGTATCTTGCGACGTTTACCTTATATCATATTGTCGCGAGTTGTGTTATGTTGCGGAGCATATCTCTGGTGTTTCTGAATGGGGCAGCTCCAATTTGGCATTTTTTCTTCTTTTCTATTGTGTCCTCTGGACGAAGTTTGAGACGGATCTGATCCTGCCTTGTTCTGTACGTTGCTTGTAAGCCATCCTCTCCAAGCACCTTTGAATGTACGTAATTCACAACTTTTCGCCAGAGGTGCTGAAAAAATACATCTTTATATCAGGTCGCATACTCGGTAGGAATACCTTTCAAGATGTTTTTTTAAAGTGTGGATAACATTTCCACACGTAACAAGTAGTAGCAGTAGAAGTAGTATACTGTTAACCATTTAAACACTACCTTCAAAGACCTTCCGCCAACGTTCTGCAAGGCCATGGATTTCATCACGGTAGAACTTGGTTCGCTGTGAAGCGAAGAAGGTATCAAATGCACCTCTATTAGGGCTTTGAATTGGCGCTCTCTAAGGTGATTATCCAAGGAACGGAACACATGATAATCGGACGGTGCAATGTCCAGGGACTATGACGGATACAATAGTGCTTCCCATGGAAGACGTAGAATGGTGTCCAGGGTAATCCTAGCCACGTGGGGCTTAGCGTTGTCCTCTAACAGGAAGATCCCATTGCGATTTAGAAGTGCTGGCTCCAGAGTTTTGAATTTTCTAGAACACAGCTCAACTGCTGACAGTACATATTGCATTGATGCTCTGTCCACCTGGAAGCAGTTCCCGATGTACCATGCTGCGAAAGTCCACCAAACACACAAGAGGACCATCTACTGGTGCAGTGCTGGTATCGGCTGTTTTGGAACCTGTTCATGGGATGCTAACCAATGATACGGAGACGTGGAGTTTCTTACAGGACCCACTTCTCATCACATGTCAACATCCTGCCCAGGAATTGCTCCTTCAGCAGACTAGACAGGGAAGAAACACAGGTGTCTGCTCGCGTTGCCTTCTGGTCCGGAGTCGAATCATGTGAGACCCATCCATCCAGCTTGTAGTGCTTCCCAAGTTGATAGAAATGCTGTCGAATGGTTTTCCACTCACACTGAATTCTATTACCAGTTCCTTTCATGTATGGCCACTGTTTGCCTCAATTGTTGCCTGAAAATCTTCATTTTGTACATGTGTTGGTCGTCCGGCATGTGCTGCGTCTTCGAGTGTTTCATCACCGTCCTTAAACTTGTTAAACCATCGCTGTATTGTCCGCGTAGTCACGACGCCCTCAAGAAAGACCTGTTATATCTTCCGCCACGCTGCAGTGGCATTTGACCCCAGTTTGAACTCGTACATCATACAAGTCATTATGGCTTTCTGTGGTAGTCCCATGTTCACTCTGTCCTTACACAAGTTCACGGTGTAACTGAACTGCCACAGCCAGGTAGTATGTTGTATATATGCACATTCGCCTTATTTCCATTCGCATTCAACTCACAGTGTGAGGGTCAATGAAACACAGACCTACACAAGAAACGTCAGAACTTTCTTTGTTACCTTTATATAATAAAGTATACTTTCCAAAAGAGTTCAACAAATTAACAATATTTTCGGTCCTAAATAGTAATATACCGGTATTAGTAATAATAATTATATTTTAGTAAATAGTAGTTGTGTATAGTCGTTAAATAGTAATTATATTTCGTTTAGAAAATTAATTACGTCGTTCGAATAAGCGTAATTAACATGTAAAACATTTAATGTACTTACTCGTAATTTAATTATTACGAATACCGTGACAAATACTTTGATGCATGTTAACCAAACCAAATGAGTGTTTAATATCTAGGTAATCGTCAGAAAATAAAGTTGGGACGGGAGTTCATGAAGGGAGGACTCCTTCGGTTTAATTGTTTAAAAGGATTAATGACAAGTTAATTAGGAAACATTCCTTAACTACAAGTTTGACGTAGTTAAGGAAAGCTTCCTTAACTATAATGAATATACATTAGGGTTGTCCTTATTATACCAGGTTATCATGAAATAAGTATCGCTGTCCAAAGAATTATGGAGACGTAACCACTCGACAGAATGCAACCAAACTTGATAGGTGCATATTTCGAAACATGCAGAAGCGATTGGTGTAGAAATCAAAATTAGTTCCAATTTTCGCCATCAGAGGTAATTTTGGCGCTGTACAATGACATGTAAGTGCAGCGTGGAAATAAAACGACATACTGGTGATGCTGAATGGTAAGAAAGGCTGTGCTTACTCACGCCTGGATGTGCTTCAGTGATACGGGTTTGAGCACCACTGTGTGCTAAAGATATGCCGCATTGACTTGATCCCTAGTCTTCCGTTGCAAGCGCTGCTATCGGCTGAAGGAATTCCACTCGCTTTCTCTCGCTTAGCAATAGCTGAACCCTTATTGGCTCAACGCGTAGGTGTGTGAGGGTGTGAGCGTTAGTTCGCATTTTTGCCACGGCTCAAGACATTTTGGCAGCACAATAGAAATGAATTGATGGTGGTCCGATGTTTGCTTCTTTTTTTCTCCCCACACTCTTTGCCTTGTATTCAAGGGATTCTTGGTTCGATTTCCGATGAAGACACGTGAATCGTATCCCATGTTAACCTGAAGGTTCCGTCCTTAGAACGTCATGATAATCTCACACGGTACTAGTCACCACGCATTTTCTTGCCCAGTGCCTTCACGTCAAAGACCTGACCATGGGTAGACCCCACATCATCATCATCGCCCATAACACATCACTAAATCACGGGATTATTAATAGGAATACAAATCAATGCCATGCCTCGCACGGGGGAGGGGGCATAATTATTTCCTTTCTTTTGTTGACTATCAATAACATCATTTGTCTTCCATACCACAC
Source organism: Thermobia domestica (assembly GCF_964235325.1). Lineage (NCBI taxonomy): Eukaryota > Metazoa > Arthropoda > Insecta > Zygentoma > Lepismatidae > Thermobia > Thermobia domestica. Next base: position 138,993,487 of record NC_137456.1, on the reverse strand, counting down.
TCACCATACTTAACACTGAACAGAAACACAATAACCTATGGAGGCGAGATTTGAAACTAATCTTTCTCTGAAATTTTGGAGTTAGCTTGTATTTTATGAGCACAGGAAAGACTTAACTTTCTTTTTGTAAGATATAGAACTCAGCAGAAAGTTAAATTCTAGCGCCTGTAAAGTAAACAATAAATGAATGTCATTTCAGGTGCTTAAATAAACGTTATGCCCCTCCCCCTCAAAAATAATCATAGTAAGTATGACATTTAACCAATCGAAATAATTTATTTTCGTAGCACAACTTAACTTACTATTTTTTCTTGAAAATTACAGAAAAGAATTTCAAAAAGACGCTTGTAAGTGCTTGTTATTATACCTTTATAAGTGTTGCCATCTAATGGATAATTCGAAAAGCTCTCGATAAATGAACAAAAGCTTTAGGCTCTATGCGGCACCATTTATCATCATTCGATTGGAATGAAATTTTCCACAGGGTAGATTTTCGAAATGTGGCACCAAATGAAGGGGTGTCCCGAAAAAAAATACAATGTTGTTAAGTAAGGACCACCCTAATATACATTGTTTTCTGGAAACTATCAAGTGCAAGGTTATTTAGTGTGTCAAAATGGAATTCCCGATGCTTTTGAAAACAATAATTAGGATTTTTATATTTAAATTCTGGATCGGAGGAGACTTATGAAACAATATGTACTTTTCTTTCTTTCTTTAGCACATGGAACCAGTGATGATTTCAGAGGAATTCAACCGGAGAGGAATTCGAAATAAACAGTAGATGAAACTAGTACTGCGAAAATGCTGGTGACTCAGATTGAACCCGAACTAAGATATACCTCGGGGTGTTTCTTGCTACGGGGGCCTAATTCCCCTACCCAGAATCAACTTCTGAAACCATCATTGTTTAGGTTCACCAACCATTCACATAATACAGCTTAAATGAATGTTTCATAATTGTATATTATGTTATATTTTCCCTTGAAAGAAATTAATATCCAGATAATTTTGTTGACAGACATCAAACGAATCTATAAATTTTCTTTTGACTCTAGCGACAGATTACTTTTAAGAAATCAAGAAATAATACACTGAAAACATTTGACAAGATACAACAATCCATGAAAGGGTTCGTGTTAATTGGATATATTCAGCTTTGGGATCAAGTAGCAAAGGACGCCGATCATGGGGAGGGTGGGCCCCCTAAAGCTCATGTAGGCCACCATGGATTTTTATGAGTATATATATTTATATTTATTTTTATTGTTAGATGTACTGTTATATGCATTTTTTGATGAATGTGCCCCCAAAGTTGCAGAGAAAGTCAGTGAAAGTGTTTAGAACGTACAAATACTTCCCAAAAATGATAGGAGAAACTATCGAGAAACAATAGGAAAGAACAGAATGAAACAAGTCGTCAACGCAGAAGAGATATGAGAATTTTCGCTGACAAACTATTCATGTAAGTTAACCTTTCATTAAAAATTGAATTTTTGTGAGAATGTATTGACACGCCTATTCAGTATATTCAGTATTTATTCAGTATATTCCAATATTTTTCATAAAGTAGTTTTCAAATATTAACTTTTAATATGTTTGAAATAGCAGATTAATAAGAGAGCTCTTCATACATATTCATTTATAATATGTCTGCTTTTGATTGTAAAATTTTGTTTTGTCAAGATTGATTAATTAATCCAATAAATGTATATCAATTTGAATTTAATTGTTTGAACAAATTATCACTATACTATCACTCATGTCAATTCTAGATTTTATTATCAATATCAAAAATATAGTTATTTACTAGTAGTCGAAACATAACTCCTTTTATCTCTTTTATCTGAGAATCAACACCCAACTATCTTAATAATCTTGTGAACCGAAATATGGCTCCCCGGCGGGGATGAACCGACACATTTGTAGTAAAGCAGAAATTATTTTGTTAACGCTATGCCAGGTAAGTTTGCAAGTGGAAAAAGATTTCTCTACTTGTAGTTTAATTAATAGACGTATAAAATATACAAAGATTAAAAAAAATGATTAACAGTTTTCATATTTGAAGTAACCCATTAGACTGACGTATTCTTTATGTTTTCCCCAATTATTGGCAGTGAACGATAAATAATTTGACAAAATTTTTCAAAAGTACGAAGCAGAAGAAAACGATATAAGAGACAGAGAAATGTAAGAAAAGTAATTGTTAAAAATTTTTCCCATTTGTTTTAGGCAACGAGTCAACGTTCACATTCCTTCACTTTCTACCTTTAAATATTGTTGTTGTGTCATCTATTTCTCATACTATAAGATATCGGTAAATGTGGAACTAACAGCTCTTTAAGTTGTAATTCCCCGCGTTCCATGATGACATTTCATTTTTTTAAAAAACACGTAGTGCAATTTTTAAATTCGTTATATTTGTTTCTCATAATAACCTCCTAGTTATTTAACAAACTAAACAGAACAATACACTGAGCAAGGATAAATTCTGACGAAAGCATACATTAATTATTAAATAACAGCGTTACAGTTTCGGCAAATAATCCTTGCCTTCCTCAGACACATTATCTGAAGCTAAAGATAATTTGCCGAAACTGTAACGCTGTTATTTATTAGATAATATATGCTTTGGTCAGAATTTATCTTTTATTGTATACAAGAAGTTGCAAAGCTAAAATGAGTGGTATTGAGCAAGGCTATGTGATAAAATATATACAAACGCAATCACTAATTGAGCTAATAAATTTATTTATTTGTTATTTAAGAAATAAATCTATTTATTAGCAGGGATCCTGCCCATGCTCGTATTATCAAAATGTCAGATTGTACGCATTGTGGTCTATATATCATATTTGGTAGGTCTAAAACAAGAATACAAAAAATACATAACATTCGTAAAATAACTGAAACAAAAAAATAGCAAAAATACCAGGATTTTACGTAGTACAAAGATTTCAAACTTGATTGGGCTTATTCATTGTTAGGCCTATGTTTAAAAACTGCTGTGATAGGCTGTAATAGCTTATTTTAAATTTGGAATAACTACAAGTTCTTTTATCTTGAAATAAGCATGTTTATTAGATACAACCAACAATAAAAATAATAAAACGAAATATTCGGGAAGCAAACAACGTGCGAGAAATAAAGTAAAACAAATACCCCATATAAAAGAAAAGGTTCAAACATACTCGACTAGCGTGCTTTAAGACGTTCAAATTTTGATTCCAGTTTTACTCTGCAAAACAATTGCCACAAACATATTTTTCTCCTTCTTGCATGGCCCACGTTTCGTGGACTATGTTTCACAAACTGGGCATTTTAACCAATCTCCCTCCCCTACACTGAGCGACCACAATTTACAACCATGTCCACATTCCTCATCATCGTCTTCGTCAGTAGGATCACTTAAATTGTCACTATCTTCATTCAAGTCACTCACTGACTCTTAGGATTCACTTTCTTCTTTGTAGTCGCGTGATGTTCTTTCCTTTGGCTGTTTCGATTGGATTTATTTTGGCTGGCGTTGAAAGGCTAAATATTTTCTAAATACTTGCGAGGATAAAGTAAAGGTCCGTTGAGACGAAGTAGAGGCAGCTTCTAAATCATTTTTTGTGTGAAGTGCTCATAACTACTTTCGCCTCATCTGCCTATCGACCACATGTGTTGAGATGCTGTGGTTGTAGTTGTGGTATCGGATTCACTACTTCTATCGTTACTATCTTGCTGTTGTCTTCGTTTTGCACTATAGACGATACAACATTTGGGACATCAGCATCCAAAAAGTAACTCCTCAAACTCTAAAGGATTAAATGGATAGATATGTTCCTGTTTTTCTGAATCTGTTAACTGCTGTTTCAACAGTGGCAGCACGGTTATACGTTTTTCCAACAAATGCGGAAATTTGATATATTGTAAGAGGTCGAATAGGGTTACGGTGAGCAGTTGACCAGAGAGTACCTCCACATGATAATAAGCGTTGAATTGATGCGTAAATGCAACGTCTAAAGGCTGCAGCTTGTGTGAGCAGTGAAAGTAGACAAACTGTAGTGACGTGTGACTCTCGAGCTAATAAAAGGTCATCCAGATTTCTAGTATGCGAAAAATGTCCATCCAAGACTAGGAGCACAGGATCTTCTGCACTGCAATTTACAAAACCTAGAGAATGCCTGAAGTAGAGGGTAAACGTGTCCATTTGACTCCATCCTGATGGATTTGCACTGAAAATTGATCCTGGAGGAGTACCATCAGTTAATTCCCGGTTCACGTCCTTCCCTGAAAAAAATATAAGTGGAGGTACGAAAATTCCACCTTCGCTTACGCAAGTCACTAGTGTTACTAAACTATCCATTTCGGCTGAAGTCAATGCACCTATTTGCTTTTCCCACTTGAACGATATAACCTTAGGATGTTTAGCCTACACGATATTTAAAACTGTCTCATCAAAGTTAAAGACACGATTGGCTGCATATGGGTGGTTTCCGTTTTCAGTTTCTAAAATTTGGATTCTTTTTTATCTTCTCCTTGCTAAAACCTTTCGCTCTTGCCATTGAGGATGTTTTTGGAGTTCTGACTTTTTGCTTTTGTTAAACAGTTTAGGAATATAATTTATTTCAGAACATTGAAATACGAATCTTTCAACGACTCGAGTTAAAAGTCCAAAATATCATCAATCCATTTCAATGTAATAACCAGCTAGTTGTACATTTTTTTGTGAGAAAACAGGTTTGCTACCTAACTAATTTTGAAGTAGGTCACTTACTCCTTTGTCTGGATTGTTTTCCATTTGCTTCACAAATCGATGAAGAGTTCCCCTAGGAACACCATATATATATATATATATATTCTGAACTTTCAGAAACCCCATCTCTTTCGACAGAATAGCTCTCATTGTAGATGATATTTTGTCTTTACCCCACGCCCTTTTCTTTAGGGGTGATGACATTGCCTGTAAAGAAATGAAAGCAATGTTAAAGCATAACACACCTCGTATGTAGCCAACATCTAATATTCAACTATCGTTAATTGAATCTCTGGTTTGAGAAACGTCATAAGTGAATAATATCAATAATGCTGTAAGTGAATGACCTTGACGTTTCTAAACTCAGGGACACTTGTTGCAGCTCGATATTCGAATCGCTCCACGCGTTCAGTTGTCGCCAGACACACAGACAGACAACACAAATGCCAAACATCTCGACTTGGAGACCTTCGCTGATGCTCAGTCTAAAATAATATGTCAAGACTAATATAACTTACAATTTAGATATTCTTATTCAGTTCAAGTTCATATACATATAAACCTATTTAGGAATATTCCATATTAGTATTCTCCTATATTTCATATTGGGAAAGTTTCCATTTTGGATAGTTCTCTTCCTACAAACGCTTACGTGATTCTCTGTGTACTGAAATTTTATGCCCTTACGGTACACTATATATTTAACCTCATATCACAAAGTCAACAATAATACATACCTCTTTGCGTACGTTCAACAGCCTTGAAAGATACGTCAAAAAACTAAATTTTTTAAAGAAAAATGTTCTGTATCAGAAGAAAATGTTTTATTATCGTTGGGTAGCAAACTACTCATGCGCAGACTGAGGGTGCCCCGTTGTACAAATTTACGTACAGTTCAGTCGATAGCAGCACATAGCAGACAAAATAATATATTTCATATTAGGTACGTGTTACATATATGGCGCCACCCACCCTAGTGTAATTAATATTCTGACAGTAAATAAGAAACAAATAATTTTGAATTGAAATAGAAGTGCAATTTTCTACTTATAAGATATATATCGGAATTGTAAGGTAATTTAATTTTTAATATTATGGAACACTAACGTGGGAAACCGTCGTGTGTTTTCGTTAACAAAATCCAATATCTTCGTACACAATTTAAATGTAATGAAAATTTCGTCAAAATTTCAAGTGAATTATATTATCTGTTCACACATCAATAAATGGTTTCATAAGTACTACAGTTGGTTTTCCACTGGAAACTTGAGAAGTATAAGTGCTAATGAGATCAATGATAGCAACAGAGGTGTTCTAAGTAATTAGGATATGCTAAATATGTGAATTTGTTCGTAATCATCTTCTTAATTAATGGTTTCATAGTATTGTGCTTTTACGGTTGATAGGTAATTACATGGTAATGGTTTTAGGATATGTTAAATCTTGCATAAACTAAAGAAGCAACTTCGAAGAGAATAAAGTATAATTTATGCATTTATTAATGATTATAGTACACAGTTAAGTGAATATTTTTTCTACATTGTATTCTATTAATAATTGATTATTATAATTATGAGAATGAAACTATGAAGAATAATAAAAAAATGGGTAGACGAAAGCGAATAATATATAAACAGTACTGTTCACTGAAGCCATATACGTCAGCTGTTATGATTGGAGCTTTGTGAAAATTTTAACATTGATTAGGCAATGTTAAAAATTAAACATTTTCCGTTATCTGTCGTAATATCAACAGATGTCTATGCATGCGTTATCAAACTTTTGACCTGAAATGTGTCCCTATGGTACGATAGATGGTGATAATGATGACACAAGTCTATTAGGAAATATCTATACACATATATTTCATCAATACTGCCATTTTATCCTTGAGCGTTTGAGTTGGAGCTGCCTTCTCGTAATCGCTTCCTGTTATATTCATGTTATTTAACCAAAAAAAAGTTACAGGGCCAATTGATTATAGTCTGTTATAGGTCAATTTGAGCATAATATAATGTATTTTAATCACTATTATGATAATTTGATGTATGTTTTCTGTGATTGTTTATATGTTGGACTTCTTGGAGTACAGGTCCTACGCATTTAGAATTTGGGTGCGTTACTGCTGTTTTGGAGCTACGCTCTAACCTGTCGATTCAGGCTGTTAAAGTCGTCTAGTGGAGATTTTCGGACTCTGCATTGGATGGATTTTATCTTGAAATCCATTTCCGTTGCGCGTTACAACTTCAATCTACTCACCTTTGTCTATCTCGTGTACGTTAAGGATGTAGGAAGAGTGAACATTACAAAGTAAGTGACATCATCGTAGTATTTCAGCGGTTTGAAAGCAGAAAGTCTCTTAGTCCACCCATGATAGTATATGTATATATATATATATATATATAGAGAGAGAGAGAGTTTTAAATTAAGTAGGCCAATGGCAAAACCCGTTAAATACACTTTTTTTAAAATCAGATAGTGGTTGTTCTTGTAACCTTAGTTGGATATCTATTATTTTCAGATAGTATTCAGTAGAATATGCCATTTTAGATAGTTGAAAATTGACATTGAAATATGTTGCAATTTCCAAAACTTGTTAAATTCATCGTGGCTACAGATGCGAAACCAGTTAAATCCATCTTCCATACTCAGTTTCGTAATCCCATACCTGCAAATAACGTCATGAGAAAAACGGAATGAAACCCAGTTAATGCCATATCTCAAACAATTTGATATTTCGTACTGTATAGGATTAGTTTAGTAGTCTGAATATTAATTGCAACTCTTGGTAAATCATTCGAAATTTTATTTTTCAACATTTGCAGTCTGAACTTTCGTTATTTTTGTGTTTTTAAACTAAGAATTAAGGCACTAAACGTCCTGATCTAACTGTTCGTGACGTGCTTCTGTGCTCATGTTTTTTTTAATAATTACTACACACACTGAGAAAAATTTGCATAGAAAATTTAACAGTAAATACATGTAAAGTTGCTTTTTTCGTAATTCCGTACTTAAATTACGTACATTTGGACTTGAAACCATTATAATGTTAATTTATCATGTAGAGAAATGGAAATACAACATGCTGCATTTTGTCTTTTATGAAAAATCTGTAGTACGCAATAAATGTACGTAACGACAGAAAGGTTCTCAGTTCTGTAATGTTAAGAATACATTCCAGACTGGACAGAAAATGTGACGTAATCCACGAGAGATAAATGCCTTTCAGGAATGAAAATATTGCAGGTTATCCTATCCAGTACGTGTTTTTTTGAAATGAGTAAGGAAAATATCGCAGGAAGAAGAACAAATAGTCTTTGTAATGCATTTTTTACATTATAATGTTAAAAGAAACTCAGTAATGTGAAAATGTTCGTAGTAAAGTGCAAACTTCACGTCAGTAATGAAATTTTGTCATGATAATGAGACCTACCCATTCTACACTGCAAAGATCAAACAAATCCGTACTTTACAGACATTATGCAAGGAGACGAAATGTTTTATCATTACTTTTAAAAGACAGTCTAAGGAAAACATGATTACGTACAATTGCTACGTACAACTGACCATTCGGAAAGTGCGACAAATAAAGTACGTAAAGGTATGATAGAAAGTCATTATAATGTTATATATCCCAGAAAATGGATAAAACTACATTTAGAACGAGTAATTTACAGTAAGTAATGGAAAAAAGTCCTGAAACTCTGTGTAATCATACAGTTGTTTGGTATTAAAGTCTGTATTGTCATGTTACTTTAATATTACCATACAGACAGTAATGCATTACTCCAGTTATAATAGGTGGGGAAAAAGAAATGTAAAATTTCCATCACCCACAATTCCACACTATATGACAAAACTGGGATGTTTTTGTGCTAGGACACAAGAATAACAGATATGGCAAACAGATGGCAGCACTATTGACTTGTAACTTTTATCCAGCAATTCACACATTCACAAAACTATTATTGAGACAGATGGGCATACAAAAAATATATAACATTATTTGTTACTTGGTATAAATGCCAAAGATACTGCGTAAACCTTTGATTATTTCAAACAATAAAATCATGCTACTTTTCATAGCCAGTACAGAAGTTATTTCTGTTATGCTTGGAAGACATGCGGTGGGTACTGGGGACAACTCAGAATTCAGAATCGATCTTCGATTCATAGGTCTGAGAATTATTAACGCTCTGAGAGCTACTAATATTACTTTTGTTCAGTCAGGGAGGATTGCTCTGCTCCAGGCAATCGACATCCCCTTGAAGTCCGTATTGCTGACTCAAGTGGGAGCCCGTGGCCATCATCATCACCTATTCTTTTCATCATCTGTTTTGTGGAGGGCCAGTGATCGCACTGACCGACATCTCTGCGAGGACGTATTGCTGCCTCAAGTGAGAGCCACAGTGGGCTTCCCCTATCACCTCATCTCATTGCATTTTCCTCTCATCTCTATTGCCAGAGTCGTCTACCATCTCAAGGGATGGCATCAGGTGGCCATCCGGGACTACCGCCGTTACCTCCGGGTCCGTCTATCGAACCTACCTCGGTGGGTAAGGGGGCCGACCGCAGACAGCAAACTACATCGCAAGGCAAGAATACTGGTAGATCCCGCTCTCGTACTCCGGATAAAGCTAACAGCACTTATCATCAACCACCAACTAAACGCCATCATACTGTAAGTGATTCTGAACAATCTGTCAGTTCAATGAATTTAGACGACGACAAAGAATTTCCATCTCTCCAGGATACCACCAAACCGTGTCTGTACTCATTTCTCCTCACCAATTTTGACACAAAGTTTGAAAATACAAAACTAGCTTTCCAGCAGCTTCTCAAATATCTACCACGCGCTTCTGTAGCACAGATAGTTCGCACTCGCAACGGAATCATCTTCAAATCTTACGATTCTAACTTCTTAACTACTGTGCGCAATAAGTGCAGTTTTGAAATCTTTGGAAAGCACGCAAATCTGAAGCGACTTGAACCTAAGGCATTTCGACAAGCACCGCCACCACGGAAAACACCGGCTCTCTCGGTTGTCATTAGAGGGGTCGACCCTTCTCTAACAGACGACGAAGTCATGGAAGAGCTCACTCTTGAGGGACACTCTATTCTAAAGTGCCTTCGTATTAAAAATGACCAAGGAGCTACCTACATGGTACGAGTTTTAACAAATTCACAAACCACTATCGATGATCTCCTCACTCATGGTGCCCTCATCTATAAAAAGAAACATCGAGTTGAGCCATCAAAGTCGCCGCCACCTTTACCATTGCGGTGTGAGCGCTGCCAAGCATACAACTCACACCCAACGTCAAAATGCACCCAGCCGAGCAAGTGTGGGTACTGCAGCGGAAACCACGAAACGAAAGCTTGCACCAACCTAACGAAGCCACCTCAATGCTCTACGTGCCCAGAACAACACCCCACATATAGTTATCGATGCAAAGCAAGGCCAACGGCCGAACCTTTAAATCCGGAGCTCACTGTTCCGTTGCGACCCGTCTTACCAGAAGTTCAACAACATGTAGCACCACAACCTCTTGGTGAAGCAATTTCCGTACAGCAACTCCTTTCATTCTTTACCATAGCTTTGCAAAACATTCACCCGTTTCTCCGTCAGCATATTCTCCAGGTGGTCAATCATGCAGCCCGCATTATCTTTAAATATTCTTTTCAAGCTACTTACTCTGGACCTCATGTTTATTTTCACGCCACCCCTCTTGAGGAATTACATGTCTCCTCCGCCACTTCCAACACTACTGCTGCACCTTAATCATGGGTATTTCTCTACTGTTTCTTAATATTCGATCACTTACTTCCCAGTACACTCTCTTCGAACAGCTACTTCTCGAAGAAACTATTCAGGCCTTTCTTCTGAACGAAACTCTTCTTACTCCATCTATGACGTTCAGGATACCTCGATACACCCTACTCCGTTCTGATTCTACCATCGCAGCACGCCGAGCAAATGGGGGAGTAGCCATTGGCTTCCATCCTTCGATTGGTCACCGCCAATATCACCCTGCATTGACTAATGTTCCAGAGTATCTCATTACTACGCTGTACTTCCACTCCCTTTACGTTACCGTAGCTACCATATATGTACGCCCTGGACACCCCATCCCACGCTCATTCTTTCTCTACATCTCCAATCACTTTAAATACTATATCATCATGGCCGACATCAATATTCATAGCCGCCCGGATAATCAGAAACAAAGCTTTCTTGACTTCATTACTACTCATACCACCGGTCATATTTTTGATATACCTAAAGCAACCAGACCCATCACAAATACCACACCTGACGTAGTCATTTCTTCTAGCAATCTCTTCCAGCGCTGCACTCTCGAAGTGCTCGATTCTATAGGTAGTGATCACCTTCCCATAAAACTTCATATCGACCAACCACAGGCTCCTCCTCTTAGTTTGCTACCTGAACCTCGTCGCGTTCCACGATTTGATCAAGCAAAGTGGGATGATTATCGCACCACTATTACTGAAGACTTGGTAACCATCGAGCCTCCTACTACCGAAGATGATCTCTACGCACGGGTCTCTGAAATCACTCACTCCATTCATCACGCTTCTGACCTTCATATACCCACAACTGAAATATCCAGGTACCAACCACGTTTACCGCCAAACTACCTACCTCTCATACATCGTTCTCGCGAATTCTTTCGCGAATATCAGCGCACTGGTAACCTAGAAGCTCTTCGTCATCATCGCCAACTTCAGCGCACTGTGCGTAACTACGTCAAGGCACATAAACTTCGGAACTGGGTGAAGACGTGTAACAACTTAGCTGAAACTTCACACCCTACTAAGTATTGGAAGCGATTTCATATGTTGACTGGGAAGCTTACTCGCACACCATATCCGCTGTTAGTAAATAACCAACCATTACACACAGACGAAGAGAAAGCGAACGCCTTTGCAGACCACCTGCAGACCACCTTCACCCCATTCCCATCTGATTTTGTTCAAAGACATCCTACTGATCGCTTGAACTTATCATCTCCATATCTACAACCCAGTGCAGCACACATTCTTCCAGACGACAATCCTCTCACAGCTCCAATTTCTACATCTGATATCGCCACCGTCGTAAACCGCAAGCGCAACACAGCTCCTGGTATCGACCACATAACTTATCGTCATATCAAAGAGGCTCCTTACTGTCTTCTTTTGCTTCTTTCATATATATATTCTTTTATTCTCCGGACTGGCTACATCCCCTGTGACTGGAAGACTTCTTCCACTCTCATGTTTCTTAAGCCCAACAAACCTCCAGATTCTGTTGCTTCTTACCGACCAATACAATTAACCTCCGTATTTAGCAAAATTCTTGAGCGTATCATTGTCATCAGATTACATCACCATCTTTCTCAATATAATCTCTTGCCTGTACACCAAGCTGGTTTCCGACCTAATTTCAGCATCAATGATCAATTGCTCAGACTTCTCAACCTAATCACGAATCATTATAACACTGCTCGGCCATCATGCCTCATTCTTTTTGACCTAGAGAAGGCTTTTGATAAAGTGTGGCATTTAGCCCTCATGTTTAAACTTCACCGTTTTAGGCTTCCACTCTGCTACCTCCGTTTCATATTCCATTTTCTTTCTAACCGCCTATCTTATGTTACCATCAATAGTACCTCATCACATCCGATCTTTATCCATTCTGGTGTACCTCAAGGCTCCGCTCTCTCGCCTCTTCTATACCTTCTGTTTGTAGCTGATATGCCAACTCTTCCCCCCAATGTTCATACTTTTCAATATGCAGATGACACTGCCTTTCTTTGCACGGCCAGAACTATTCAACAAATCAATTCTGCACTCCGCCTAGCAATAGACTCTTTTCTCCGATGGTGTGCTAAGTGGCGCCTTCATATTAACTCGACTAAGACTCAAGCTATAGTCTTCATACCACCTCGTAAACGTTCTCGAGTTCAGAAAAACCCCAATCTACTTAATCTAGAGGTTCACGGCACACGAATATCACCTACTAAACAGGTTACCTATCTTGGTATCATAATCGATCATCACTTAACTTGGCGGCCGCATCTTCACGCAATCATTCGTAAAGCGTATGCTCGGCTCAATTTACTAAAACGTCTAGTTGGTACCACCTGGGGATTGCACCCCACTACAATCCTAAATACGTATAAGGTATTCTTACGTCCAGTTCTAACTTATGGTCATCCCGCTTGGGTTGCTGCACTACCTTTTTTCTATCAGAAATTACAAGTTCTTGAAAGGCACGCATTTCGTCTGGCTTATAGGATCAAGCTTCCCAGTCCGACACAGGAGCTTTACGACCGTATCTCTTTTCCTACCATTCTCCGTCATCTTGAACAGTTGCGACTAAAGTTCATCACAAACCGGTTTCAGCAACGTCATCCATTACTTCTAGATACTATGGATGCCGACCGCCACTATGATTTAGGATATCAATTTTCTACTTGCCCTCTATCCCTACTCTTCTCTTTATATCTCAAAACCATTCCACCAGACCATCCAGATCATTTTGTCGCTTCAGCTTATTCTTCTGATCACCTTCCATTTCATATATCACCTACATATGCTGCACCGTAACCTATTGTGCTAACAGGGCTCCACTTGTCTACATTACTGTCCAGAGCAGCCCCTGGACAAGAAGATAATCTGCATTCGTCTCACTAACATATCCTTGTGTTGTCCTGTCATATGCACTTCATTGTCATTTTTTTTCCTCTGTCCTCATGATTATGAACAAAGTTCATAATGTCCAATGAAATTGAATAAAATGCAATAAAAGCAATAAACTGAAATTATGATCTAAATAAAATAAATGATTCTTTCCGCTTACTATTACTTCCCATAGACCACCTCCAATATCCTTCCTTCCCCAGTCTCTGCATTCCTCACCCCGGATAGAGGGCGTAACCCTCGCAAGGGAGCTAGCCTTCGGCTAGCACTACAAAAAAAAAAAAAAAAAAGTGGGTACTGGTATCATCTCATACTTGGGCTTAGCCCAACAGGCGGTTTTCACGATGGCGGACTCTGGTGTAGACACTGGCAAATCCATAACCGGTCGACACAAGTTATCTGGCCTCATTTCTGGACCTTCCGGATGTTCGACTAAGGTGGAAAAACGAAAAGAGCGTTCAAAAGACCTAACTGCTCGCACCAGGAGCGCATCTCAAAGTTCCATTAACTCTGTAGCATCACTCTCTTCAAGAATACAAGCTAGCTATGCTACTCGTTTGCAGCTTTCACCACCTAGTAAAAAGCCACATAAAACTTTGGATATTGAGATAGGTAGCAACAACATGGAAACCGAACCATCTGTAGCTTATGATTATTCCAGTCCACCATCTGCAACAACTTATTCATTTCTATTGACAAAATTCGACACTAAATTCGCGAACGAGAAACACGTCGCCATACAACTTCGCAAATATCTCCCAGAGCTTCGTTAAAAGAAATTATCAAGACTAGAAATGGATACATCTTTAAAACAGAGGATCCTAACTTACTCAGCACTATTAAGAACAAAGTGCCTATTGATACGTTTGGCAAAGATGCTCAACTTAGCAGCCTTAATGCGTCTAAACGAAAACAAATGCCTCCTCCAAGACGTACACCACTGCTATCTGTGGTTATTCGGGGTGTCGATCCTTCCTACACCGATGAGAAGATTCAAGAAGAACTAACCTACGAAGGACACATTCTTCAGAAAGTTCTGCGGATCCGTAACGCTACAGGCCCTACATTCATGGTTCGAGTTTTAACATCTTCACAAAACACCATAGATAGTCTACTGACAAACGGCGCATATATATATAACAGGAAGCATCGTGTCGAACCCTCTCGCCCCTCTGCTCCCTTGCCTGTTCGTTGTGAAAAATGTCAGGCTTATAATCAACACACTACCGCTACCTGTACTAACACCAACGTCTGTGGTTACTGCACTGGCGAGCATTTAGCACGTGCCTGTCCAAATCTAGAACGGCCACCTACTTGTTCTACTTGTCACGAAGCACATCCGACATATAGCAATAAATGCAAAGGCAAACCTGCTCCTGAAGTAAATCATCCAGAATATGTAGTACCATTGCGCACACACAATTATTCCACTGATGCTCCTCCTTCTATGGACTCACCTATAACAGTGCGAAATCTTCTTTCTTTTCTCACACTTACCTTACAAAATATTCAACCATTTCATCGATCTCACGTGTTACAACAAATTACTCATGCAGCGAAAGAGATTTTCCATGTTAATTTTTATGCGACTTATTCAGGACAAAATGTTTATTTCCATACCTCTCGCTTGGAAACCACAGTTTAGCATTGTCTGTTTCATCATGGCTTTAACGTTTATATTTCTTAACATTCGTTCACTTCACAAAAACAAACCTTTATTCGAAGCGTTACTACTAGAGGAAAGAGCCACAGTCTTTATTCTAAATGAAACATTCCTTACTCCATCCATCTCTTGTCAGTTTGCTGGCTACACACTAATCAGACAGGATAGCTTCCTTCCGTCCAAACGAGCTAATGGGGGAACAGCTGTGGGTTTTCCTCATCGTGTCCCATCACGCCGACATCTTTTTAACTTACCTGGTCTTCCTGAGTACCTACTACTCACATTATACTTCCGTAACATAGCTATCACTGTTGCCACCATTTATATCCGACCCGGTCATCCACTACCTACCTCATTTGTTCAGTATATTTCTGATAATTATAAACGATTTATAATCATGGCCGATTTCAACATGCATAGTAGATCAGAGCACGACAGAACCGCATTCCGAAACTTCATTACAACTCATACACTTGGCATCATTCATAATCTGCCTAAACATACAAGACGCATCTCACAAACTACTCCGGACATCGTCATTACTTCAGCTAATCTGGTCTCCCAAGTACATATCGATGTTCTTGATCCAGTCGGCAGTGACCATGTTCCAATTAAATTTCAGCTCCGTACAACTAGTATGAATTCCTCTAATCATTTTCAGCGCACTAGTCTCCGCTTTGACAAAGCAAACTGGGATCAGTATCGAGCTCATCTCATGACAGCTATAGAGCCATTACAACCACCCACTACAGAAGACGAACTATATGCTCACATAGACAATCTCACCACCACAATTCAGGAGGCAAGTTCTCTATTCATTCCAGTTTCTACCTCCACACCATACCGGCCTACATTACCTCCGCAATATCTCACATTCGTTACTCGCTCTCGAAAATTTTATAGAGATTTTCAAAGGACTGGCAATCCTGAATCACTTCGTAATTATCAGCAACTTCAGCGGATGGTCAAAAACTACATATGTGCTTACAAACTACACTGTTGGGTCAAAACATGTAATTCTCTCTCTGATGTCAATCATCCGACGAAGTATTGGAAACGTTTTAACGCTCTTTGTGGAAAGTACACCAAAACACCTTACCCACTATTACAAGGGGAATCTCGCATTCAAACAGATACAGAAAAAGCCAACGCTTCCGCTGATTTTCTTCAAACAATATTCACACCTAACGGATCTCCTCCTACTTATCACCATCCAGCAGACACAGTCAATACTTGATTTCCTTCTTTACAGCCTCATCCACACCATACTCTTCCACTTAATTAACCTTTGACAGAACCAATTACAGTTCAGGACATCTTCACTGTTGTTCGAAATAAACGTAATGGTGCACCAGGATTCGATAATATCACTTATCGACATATCAAAGAAAGTCCGCTCCCATTGCTTACTCTGCTTGCCAGCATCTTTACCTTCATTCTTCGAATAGGCTATTTTCCTATCCAGTGGAAGACTTCAAAGACGTTAATGTTTCCAAAACCTCACAAACCACTTGAAAGCGTATCATCGTATCGCCCAATACAATTAACGTCTACCTTCAGTAAAATCTTAGAACGCATTCTTGTCCGACGTTTACACACATACATCGACAGACGCCACCTTCTTCCCATCCATCAAGCAGGATTTAGACCAGGCTATTCTATCAACGACCAACTGCTTCACTTATCCACTATGGTCACACATCATTATAATTCCGTCAAGCCATCATGTCTTGTACTGTTTGATCTAGAGAAAGCGTTCGACAAAGTTTGGCACTTAGCACTTATCTATAAATTAATACGGCACCGTTTTCCACTCACATATATCCGTCTGATTTACAACTTTTTAGTGGGTCGCCTTTCCTATGTTTCTATTAACAACTGCCTATCATACCCTATTTTTCTACTATCCGGAGTTCCTCAAGGATCGGCTTTATCGACACTTCTATATATTCTCTACGCTGCTGATATGCCTCTACTACCAGATAAAGTCCATCTTTTTCAGTACGCCGATGACACTGGATTCCTTGTTTTGGGATCGACTATCCAATCAATAAACAAATCTTTGCAAACAGCTATTAACGATTTCCTCCGCTGATGTGATAAATGGCAACTTACAATTAATGCCACAAAAACCCAGGCGATTGTATTCATTCCCTCTAAGAAAACCTCACGAGTTCGTCGAAATCCCAACCGCCTCACACTTCATGTCAACCATACACCGATACAGGCACGCTCAACAGTGACCTACCTGGGCATTACATTCGATCGACATCTAACATGGAAACCTCATCTTCAAACAATCACCGCCAAGGCTTACAATAGACCAAATCTCCTAAAGAGGTTAACCGGAACAACATGGGGCTTGAAACCTACTACAGTATTAAATACCTACAAAGTTTTCCTACGACCGACTCTAACATACGGTCACACTGCTTGGATAGCTGCTGCACGCTCCTTCTACGAAAAGCTCTTAATTTTAGAAAGACATGCACTACGTATTGCATTTCGAATTAAGTTACCTAGCCCAATAGCAGAGTTATACAACCGCATTGAGTTTCCATCTCTACAGTTTCATCTCGAAAAGTTACGTCTCACCTACATACACAATCGTTATGAAGCACACCATCCTCTACTTCTGACTACTATGCATCATATGGCACTCCACCCAGCAGCATTTCGATATTTCCATCCGCCGCTCTCACTCCTGTATACTCTGTACTGCTACACACTACCTCCTGATGCACTAGACCTGGAGTTACTTGCTGACTACCAAATTCATGTTCATCTTCCGCTCATCTTTCCATCCTATGTTGCACAATAAATCCACCCACAACTGCCACCCATTCCCTACCTGATGTTAAACCCCGCAAAGGTCATTAAGTCTTTGATAGTTATAATAAGCTTTAATACAGAACTCTGAGACCCTCACAAAGTCATACACAGCTACTATTTCCATACTTCAGTTCCCTAAGAGAGGGCATAACCCTCTAACAGGACCCTCTAACAGGGTTCTAGCCGGACGGGCTAGTCACTTACAAAAAAAAACTGGGTTCTTATAATTTGTATATTCCGAAGGAGCGTGTTACGATCCTATGTAGTGGAGTCTACATTCTATTAGTGTTTGCGTGCACTATTTACTGCAAGCTTTATTTCGATGCTTGCGGAAAACACATTGCTCGATTAAGTTAATTTCGTCCCTGACTGTTACAAGCATTTCATGATACCGTGGTAAGAAAGTATATGCATGTATTCGTTCCCTTTCGTCATGGCATTTTCACAGTAGTGCATGCAGATTTAACTGGAACATACAGTGCGTAAGTCTCCACATACAGATTTAAATGCAGTCAAAGACGGAGTTTCTACCATTCCTTCATGTGATTTTTCCATGTTTGCCTCGGAAAATGTCTAGCAACAGCTAGAAATATAACATTCCTGTTTTGTGATTTTTCCATTCCACTTGAGTTTTAACATGACCGGTAATGATGTCGCTCCATTATTACTGTTATTAACTATGACGTCATATCTTTCATAAGTTCTGACGTCATCATTTTTATCTGGAAAAGTAAGGAGAAAACATACGTAGAACGGACAAGAACAATTAACATTCTCAGTAATGTTGGAAAGTCATTCTTACGAAAGGTCCTAAAAATCACTTGAATTTACGTACTTTTTACCCGTAAATTTTTCTCAGTGCAAATGGACGCAAAATTGAAACGGACTGACGCAATGATGGTCTTTTCGGCTATATTTCGTTTCCAGTTTTCCAACCATCGTGCAGCGATGATCATAAGTTTGTTGTTCAGACAACACCAAAAATGTCTAGAAAACGTGCACGATGGTTGGAAAACTGGAAACGAAATATAGCCGAAAAGACAAGTTAAGTGGATTATCCTATGGTTTAAAGTCGTTTGTGTTATTTTGCAGGGTATCTCTTTAGTTTAAGTAGAACTTTGTTGGGTGAGGGTATTCTGTAAACAGTCTCTTCAATTTGAGCATAACTTTTTCCACAGAAAAAGCTCTTGTCAATTAATGTTCGAAATTAGCCTATAACATGAGTCCTAATACATCATGGTCAAAGATTCAAAGATGCGAAATATGAAGAAACAATGGAAAATTTCAGTACTATTGTACATTTAGGAAAAGACTGTGAGATCATGCAATGGAAACATGCCTCTGACGAAATCTTAAAAAGAGAAAACTGGTAATTGCCACTTTCAATTCCAAAACTCTCGCAAAATTATTCTAAAAAAAATAGCTGTACAACAGTTCTGTTCCAAGAAGAACCATTTTTCAATTTCCAAACAAGAACTCTGAAACCAATTAGTAAGTGAGGAAAGAATATAAGAAATGTCCGAATAAACACGGTTCCTAGGGCACATTGTGTCAAAGAAGAGAAACTGCATAACATTAAGCGTCTTTTGTGTTACATTTTGCTGAAAATTGGGAGAACAACCCGAAGTTTACGTTTTACAAAGAGGTTTCTGAAGAAATACGAAAACGAGGGAATTGTGCTGCAGGACAAGACGACGAAGATATGAATTTCCATTTGGTAAAAGACGATGAAAAGGAAGTTTATAACTCATTTCTTGTTAATTTAGATCAGTTGTTTTCAATTCAGAGCAAAATTAATGTTGCATTTATGTATTAATATTTATTTGTGCCAATCTGTATAATGTATAATAATTGATAATACATTTTTTCCCAATATTTTAGTAGGCATAAAAAAAACTATCTGAATAAAGAGGTAGTGAAATGTCTCAAAAGCCAGTAAAAACGACGTTGGAAATCAATACGCTAACCGAGAATCGTTAATCGAGCGTGTGCTATTTTGCTTTTCTATTCTCTTCAGTTTATAAATTCAATGAAGTTTAGTTGAATTTGTAGTTACATGCACCGACGCAAGTGCAATTTCAGTTTTACATTGATATAAGATAAAGTTAAGGGAGATCATTCGGTAGGAGATATTGTGCGAATGGCAAAAAGCAGGGAGAAGCAGGACTCAGAAATAATGAACGAAGGATTCACAACTAAGTAAATAGAATTGTCAGTTGAATTCATGTGTCGATAATGCTGTTCACTGAGAAAATATTATCCACGTTTTGCGTGAATGGTGCAAAATAGTGCATACATTTTTCCAAATGTTAGGTTTAAGCCATAAGAGAGGTTCTGTTGTCAAATAATCAAACGTGATGAATATATCAGTTAGTTCATTCTCGAAACTAGTGTTGCACTTAGATTACCGTCTGTCTGAAAAAGAATCCATCCAAGCTATGCAGTGCGCGATAGGAAAATTCGCACTACCATAAGGTAGGAGAAATGGCCAATTGTACTCATTCAGCGTAATAAAAGGAGAGATTGCACATGCAGAATAACTAACATATTATTAGTTAACGTCATACTAGAGAATAATAATAGAATATATGTGATAACTACAAGATTTTTTGCGTATGCAAATATTTATTTCAGGGTGGTTTGTTATTTTGCTTTCACACTTTCCAGTTATGATTTAATGGCTCTAATATTGAGCAGTTTAACGCATAGTAGCATATAACTATTCGCTTTAAGTCCTGCCATGTCTCGAACCATAATTTATTAGAAGACACGTATAAAATATTGTAAAATTATGTAGAGAATAAATAAAAATATATAATAATAAGGTGATGTAAGCCTACATAAATGTAAGTAATTGACGTTAATTAAATGAAGTTTGGATATGAGGAAGGAGAATGACCATAAACTTATCGCGGTTGTTCTGTCTCTGTTGAGTTTTTCTGCGGCATCTGTTACACTAGAATAATTATTATATAAAACTAATGAATACAAAAAGCTATCTTTTCAACGTACCCGATAAAAGACAAAGAAGAATAGGTACAGCAACTACTCAAACAATTAAATACACATAGGTTTCCCAAGATATCTATATTTACTGGCAAACCTAATGGCTACATAAAAATTGGAATTTATTTATCTGGATCCCTACCAAATATTTACCTTTTGGAAATGAACCTTACTTACCTGGAATCTGTCTGGAAGTACAATTACCTTCTGTTTATACCTACCGTTATAAAATTTAACCTAACCTAACAAAACAATACTACTACTCTTTACAACTATTAATACTTACCTGAAACTTCAAATATAAATTGTCTAAGCGTAAGCATAATTAAATGTGGCAAAATTCATTTATTGAGATGCAGGATATGCAAATGTGAATGTTCATTTGAATATTTAAATATTAATGTGCACAATTTTGTAAAATAATTCTTCAGTTGCATATTTGTGAAAGAATGGATAATATACTGTTTTGGTAAAAGCGCTGTTTGTTGTGCTTCTTCGGTTACGAACCAATCGCATTGGGCTTAATCCTGATGTAGACGGAAGCGGAGTATTCGATTAAAATACAACAAAACAAAAAATTACTCTAATAGAGCAAATCAATAAAGTAGCGAGGGTGGGCGGGTGGGTTAAAAATAACTTTACTTAATTTCTCTCGACAAACTAAAATCACACAGTACAAATTACTCAAAATTTGGGATCTAAAAGCATCTACCGAAAATTTAGAATCGTAATTTATCGAAATTTTAGGATCGTGACAAAGGCGTAAGCCTCACACCATCTCCACCATGTGCCGGTGCTGTGTCATCAGTTATAGCTCAGAATACGTAATAAATAAATGCAACCAAATGGGGATGGAACTGATGCACAACACGGTACTTAACTGTAAAATTGTGGTTGAATTTAAATAAAATTCAAATGTTTCTAATTTAGAAAATGACTAGTTGGGGGAAAAGGGTGAGAGAAAGAGAAAGGTTGTAATTAAAGAATAGGAATGAGCACTAGCCTGAGAGATCCAACAGGGCTGGCGTCGTCCTGGTCATCTGGAATGATGAATATCTTTCTCTGGAGAAGTCTGGATTAGCTGGTGACAGTCAACATCTGGATCTTAATCCTGTTGAACTGCAAGGGGCGTCGATAATGCGTCTTTGCGATGTTTCCTCCTACACCTTCATTCTACTACTCTGGAGACAAACTTAAAGGTGTCTGCGGCGATGAACCGTCAGAATGGTACTCTTTGTCTTGTGGAGTCGGTGGTCCTCCAATGGTGGGATCCGCTTCTCTCCGATGATCCTGCACCTGTCCCAATCGTGTATTGAATACCCCTTGTTGTTCTGTTCCTCCTGGTTTTGTCCAACTCAAGAATGATGACCTAATCGGGAAGTATCAGGCTGTGCTTGAAGGTATGCGGAAAGGAAAGAAGGAAGCTAGTCGAAGTTTATTTAACAAATGTGCATTTACAACATGTGTCTGAGAATGTACAGTTGTAGTCAAATTTTCTTTTATAAGTTTTCAAAAGTACATGCTTCTTTATATCAAATACACAGTCACTTCATTTCCAATAGACAGATACTTCACACCCCCTCCTCGTAATTAAAATACACGAAAATTTTAATTTTCCGTAGTAGAGAAAGAAAGAAAAAAAAATATCGAAGAAAGTCCAAAAAAATTTTTTTTCGTTAAAGGTAAGAGAGTTCTTTGTGTAACATATGTATGTTTTGCATTAATCCTTGACCACAAACTGCAAAATGCTGAGTGTGCGTTCCTGAAACAATTCATATAGTTCACTGGGTAACCTGAAGATATGGCGACAGCGTCTCTGGGAAGATGGAAAGTAAGAAAAAGAAAAATAAACATTAGTGCTTGCATAATATCATTGTGAGTGACATGTGTTGTAAAACGTTAGTTAGGAGTTCCGTTAGTGCTCAGGGAAGGGAAATGAAAGGTAGGAATAATACTAAATTTAATTATCACTAACACAGATTATCAAAACTTAGATACGTATAATAAAATAAAATCATAATCAAATAAATAAATATTTCATAATCCAATGTAGACCTCTATATATATGTATATGTTCCTCTAATGCAGAATAAAAAAATAACTTCAATATCAAACGTGACTAATACGCGAAAAGAAAAAAAAACGGTGTCATACTATCTAGCTAACCAAAGATAGTAAAGTTAGACTGCACAAGAAGGGTACTGATTTCAGTTTGAGAAAAATGAGCTTTAAGTTATTTAGGCTTAAAGCGTCCGTAGACTGGAAAAGAATTCCAAGATATGGTTATAGCCCCATATACTGGCTGTAATCAAACTATATGAAATCAGCACGACAGAACTATTCACCACATATAACCTACAACCCTAACTAACATATAAATTCTTCTTATCTTCATCTTTCTTCTTAAATCTTGTCCTCTTCGGGCATCGAATACTGGACATCTATCATGGCATCGAATCCTAGACATCTGAAGGGATGGAGCATGGTTCTTGCAATCTTGATTTCAATCTTCTTACATCTTCTTAATATATCCATCGAAGTAACTATCCATACGCGTGCTGTAGATTTTCTTCATTCTTCACATACTCACATTAAAAAAAATAATAATAGAAGTAAGAAACTTCTGTAGTGATACGCTGCCAAATCAAATGAAATGGTACAATTCTTGAAGATACCAACGTGTTCCAAAATTCGAAGTATTCCAAGTTTCAAAGTGTTCTAAATTTTCGAAGTGTTCTAAATTTTCGAAGTGTTCTACCGGTAGATTTGGATGCACAAATCAAAACCAAGATAAACTAACTTCTAAGCGTGGCCAGTGCTAAAAGAAATTTCATCATCCATCTGCAAGGTGTTCCTATGCACAATCCAATCTTCAAGAAAAGTAATCCACATACAAGTTACGTGCGGACAGACGGACTAACAGATTCTTCATCAATGGGAAAATATATGGGGAGTAATCGCTGATAAATGTCCCAATTCTCTCTATCATAAACACAAAATACGACACGGTTTACATCATCAAGATGTTCTAAAAATATTCTTGTTGTAGCCAAGGCAATTTTGGCAGCTTCTAACTTCGGAAATTTAAATGCTCCAGTTGAAATGTTAGGTAATACAATTGTAGATAGGTCATTCTCCAACATTACTTTAAAACAATTTTTGTACGTCTCTCGTAAAATCTTCTTGTCTGAATTCCGTGGTCCACATGTCATAATTACATAATTAGCAGGTAGACGATAACCATTGGCAATCTTCGCTTCTCCTGGCTTCAATGATGATATGGTCAAACATTCTTCTAAAAATTCAGATCCAGCTGCGTCTTGAATGGCTTTATCTGCACCACCTAAAGGAGTTAAGGTTTCATTCGTCGGATTTACTAAGGCATCTGCTTTTATGTCCACTATGTTACCTTTATAAATACTAATCTTCTGATTGATGGCAGTATTACAACCAAATTTCGGTTTTTCTTCTGTAGAATTCTTCCCTATAGTTGCCCACGTTGGTAGATTTTCGGCAATCACAACATCCTTAATATGAAGAGAAGGGACGAAAAGTTCTTCTTCCAAACATTGTTTCCTGGGGTTGAAGATCTCTTCAGTTGGTAGTTCTTGATGGTCTTCGCATCTCGTCTTCTTCTTTTTCATCGTATGGTCTTCCGTGCAGACGTTGATAGGCATCTCTTCGTCAGAGTCTTCAAGATGGTCTTCCTCTTCCGGGTTTTCCTTCTCATAAAACTTTTTCAATCTTTGAACTGCTATGCTATCTATCTTCTAAGATCCTCGGGCGGTCTTATACTTAACAAAATATGAATTTGGATTTTCCACACGTTCAATTATGCCTGGACCAATAAACTTTCCGCTAAATGCTTTGGCGTGACCTTTTTTTCTTGTAGTGTCTAATATCCAAACTTTTTCTCCTTCTTTAAAAGCAGGTTTCGTATGTCTCTTGTCAAAAAATTTTGTCGCCGTTTTATGACGTTTGTAAAGATTTTCTTGCGCTTTGTCTCTAATCTCTTGTAGTTGCTGTAAACGAATGGCATTGTCTTCGTATTGACACGGAGTATTTAAAATTGCCTGATGAAGTAACCTAGGTTTAAAGCCAAAAAGACATTCAAATGGTGAAATTTGAGACGATAAGTTCTTGGTGACGTTAAGCGAAAAAACTATGGGTTGTAATAAGTCAATCCATTCTCCTAAATCTTTGTCACATAAGGCTGATTTTAATCGTTGTTCTATGTTTCTAATAGTAACTTCACAAACACCATTACTATAATGCCCATGTACATTTACAAAACGCATGTTAGCACCAATCATAACACATAATTCTTTAAAAAGTCCACTAGTGAATGCACTGCCTTTGTCTAAGACAATTTCATAGAAAATTCCAAACTTTAAAATTACTTTGTGATAAAGAAATGAAGCCAAAGTACTTGCTGTAACATCAGGAAGGGAATCTGCAATTATGTATCTAGTACAACTGTCTACTACAACTATCATATATTTGTGATTTAACATATTATTGGGGGAATAATTCCCAGCTACATCTATGTGGATGCGATAGAAGGGGGGAACGGAGGGATAAGTAAGCAATGTACCATACGGAGAACCAATTTTCGATTTCGATACTTGACAAATCGTACATTCTTTACACTTCTGATATATATATTTCTTCATGTTGGGAAAATACACTGTTTTTACTAACATATCATAGGTTTTAGAATAGCCAGAATGAGATGATCCCAATGCAGACGTATGACAAGCATTAAAAACTTTATAACGCAAAGAAGTAGGAACTGCAACTAAAAATTTTATACCTTGAGAAGTTTTTTGTTTTCTGTACAAAATTCCATCTTTAATAGTAAAATATAATGCTTGGCGTTCTATTTTAGGATTTCTATTTTCTTTCTGTTCCAACCAAGAAAAAATATCTTTAAAAAACGGATCTTTACGCTGTTCTGTTGCCAAATTTGATTCATTTAAAATTGAAAATGAATTTGTGGTCTGAGTAAACAAAATTTTCGGATCTTCTTGATTCTTTTTCTCGTCTTCCAAATCTCTAGGGGGGTTAGAAAAACGTGAAATGGCGTCTGCCTCTACATTACTGGAGCCACTGATATGTGAAATAGTGAAATTATACGATTCGATTTCACTCAACCATCTAGAAATCTTACTTACATTCTTTGTTTGCTTCAAATAAATTAAACTATGACAATCTGTCTTCAAATAAAAATGACGTCCCAAAAGAAAATACCTAAATGAACGTAATGAGTACAATAATGCTAATAATTCAAGCTGATATGGGTGTAATTTTCTCTCGCTAGGAGACGTTGCACGACTACAATAACTAATGGGAACTAGATTTGTGTCGTCAGGTGAATTTTGAGGTTGTTTGATTAGTCCAGAAAGAGCGAGTTTGCTAGCATCAAAGTAGAGATACAGAGGATAATCAGGCTTGTATCTCATGAGACAAGGTGCTGAAATGATGGCTTGTTTGATATTATTGAATGCTGTCTCCTGTGCGTCCTTCCAACGAAAAGGAGCGTCTTTTTTCAACAAAGAAAGTAACGCTTCTGCTAATTGACTAAAATTAGGTAAATACGAACGAACAAAAGAAGCCAATCCTAAAAAACTTTTGACTTGTTTCTTTGTTTTGGGACGTTGATAGTTGGAAATTGAGTTAATTATTCGTTTCGAAATAGACAAACCATCTTTACTAACAGTGTGACCTAAAACATCTAATGAAAAATATCCCAATTTTGTTTTTTCTGGGGAAAGCTTTAAACCAATTTCTTTTATTCTTTGAAGCAACATACGAGTTAACTGCACAATTTCATCAAAGCTATCACTAGACCAAAAATAATCGTCAACATAAGCAAATATTTTATCTTGTGGAAGACCTTCTAAGGTGAGTTTCACTAATCTGTTCATACCACTAGTAGATGTCTTGACACCCTGAGGCAAAAAATTAAAATGGTACGATCCCACGCCTGGAATCGAAAAAGCTGTAATAGGTTTTGATTCTTCAGTGAGAGGAATATTAAAGAATGCTCCAAAAACGTCGCTAGAACATAAATATTTGCGTCCTGCCAAATTAGTCAAAATATCCTGGATAGGAGGAACCGGAAAACTGTCAGGAACCATTTTTTTGTTCAAAAATCTCCCATCCTGTATAAATCTATACTGTCCATTCTTCTTTTTAACAAGCATTACCGGAGAATTATACGGACTAATACTAGGTTCAATGATCTTACTTTTCAATAAAATGTCTACTTGTTTTTTGATCTCATCCCGTAGATGAAATGGTATCGAAAATTGGGGTCGATTTACTGGAATATTGTCTACTAATTCAATTTTATGTTTATATCCCTTAGCACAACCATAATCAAATTCATTCCAAGAAAAACTAGAATAAAATTCCTCTACTAAATCATATAATTGCTGTTGTTGATGTGGCAACAATTCAGGGTTAACATTTACTCTATATTTATCATAACCTTCAGGAAAAGATTTCGTATCTACTGCATTAACTTGATGAACCTTATTGTTAGTGGTATTTTGTTTCTTGAAGTTGGTATCACTGATAACATGTTCGGCAGAACCCAAAACAACGTCTTTTTTCAAGTAAAGTTTACTTTTGGTAGGATTAATCACAGAGATTACCGGATGAATTTCGTCTACAACTGATTTACGCACAAAAATTTCTGCCTGCGTATCTATTAACTCATTGGGAACTAGTAAATTGCGAGTTCCTGCAAGATCATTTACTTTTTTCAATGTAATTTGAACACTTGAATTAGGAGGCAAAACAACAGAGCGAGCCACTAAAAATTGAGGTTTATATAATTTCGCTATATGGTTAGAAATTTCTTCAAAAGATACGTATGGCGGCAATTCAATTTTTGGAGGAATACCAAATTTAACAAAACTAAAAGAATTCCCATTGTGATCAACCATTGCAAGATGGCTTTTTAAAAAATCTTGGCCAATTATGCTATTATACGGAAAATTATTATACACTCGAAAAGGATGAGTAAAATACTGTCCTCCTAATTTAAATTTAACTAAAGCGATTTGATCACTTCCTTGAGAATTTCCTGTGACACCACGAATAAAAGTAGTTCCTTTGAGTATTTTATGCTTATTACTTAAACTATTACCAGAAATTAAGCTAACAGTGCTGCCTGAATCCAATAGAAATAAATGCGGCTTATTATCTATATATGCTTTAACATGAGGCAAATCAGCTTCGTATTGAATAGGAACATAATATCGCTTACTATTTCTAACATTATTACACATATTATTATCTAGTTTTTTCCTATTATTCGATTTAACATTCTCATTTACATTGACTACATCGACAGAAACAGGAGGCAACGAATGAACAAAGGATGGAGAGGATGCATGAATGGGATTTCTTCGCTCCAAACGCGAATGCTCATAAGATTGTATACACACAGATTTTCCTTTGTGTGCGTGAGAAACTTTTGCGAGCGCTGTTCTTTGCACAAGATCTTGTAACTGGACTTTGATACCGTCCAACTGAGTTATCAATGTATTTTTTTCTTCAGGCTGACTTACAATTTCATTTTCGTTCTGAATATTAACATCTAAAGTATTTTATTTTTGCTGTATAGCATTATTACTAACAGGATGTATATTGTATTCGTTTGTTATTGCCAAGGACTTCGATTGCTGACTACGCATTCTAACAAGAATATTAACTCTTTCCTGTAAACCTAAAGACTTTGCTAACTCAATAACAGTCTTATATGATTTTCTTACGACTACAGAATAAAATGAAGGCAATAACCCATCGATTATCAAGTTAATTTGTTCGGTCACTGGCATCTTCGGATCGTACTCGAGTATTAACTTCCACTTATGAAAAATGTAATCTAAGACAGATTCAGAATCTAACTGCTCCCTATTTCTCATTTCTTGCTCTAAAACTTGCGAAACTATGTTATCTTCATAAGCCTCTATTAATTTCTTCTTAATTTGAACATACATGAGATTATCATATTCTGCGGTTGATTGTAAAGCTAGCAGATAAGCACGAGCCCCATTTTCTAAACAATACGGCAACAAATGACGTTTCTGTACATCACGTAGGTTATGAAGGACAGAAAAATCCTCAAAATGACTAAAAAATGATTGAACTGACTCGTTCAATTTGCCGGAAAATTTGGGGGGTTCTACTAAACGATCTATAGCAGAAGACATAACACTAGTATTCTCCATTATATCTATTTTCAAAATCACACTGGAGAGAAATATCTTACACTACTATGTATATATATATATCCAACACCAAAAAGAAAAACAAAATATAACTTGGCAAAATTTTCTCTTCCCACCCACTTATCATTCGATTAAAATACAACAAAACAAAAAATTACTCTAATAGAGCAAATCAATAAAGTAGCGAGGGTGGGCGGGTGGGTTAAAAATAACTTTACTTAATTTCTCTCGACAAACTAAAATCACACAGTACAAATTACTCAAAATTTGGGATCTAAAAGCATCTACCGAAAATTTAGAATCGTAATTTATCGAAATTTTAGGATCGTGACAAAGGCGTAAGCCTCACACCATCTCTACCATGTGCCGGTGCTGTGTCATCAGTTATAGCTCAGAATACGTAATAAATAAATGCAACCAAATGGGAATGGAACTGATGCACAACACGGTACTTAACTGTAAAATTGTGGTTGAATTTAAATAAAATTCAAATGTTTCTAATTTAGAAAATGACTAGTTGGGGGAAAAGGGTGAGAGAAAGAGAAAGGTTGTAATTAAAGAATAGGAATGAGCACTAGCCTGAGAGATCCAACAGGGCTGGCGTCGTCCTGGTCATCTGGAATGATGAATATCTTTCTCTGGAGAAGTCTGGATTAGCTGGTGACAGTCAACATCTGGATCTTAATCCTGTTGAACTGCAAGGGGCGTCGATAATGCGTCTTTGCGATGTTTCCTCCTACACCTTCATTCTACTACTCTGGAGACAAACTTAAAGGTGTCTGCGGCGATGAACCGTCAGAATGGTACTCTTTGTCTTGTGGAGTCGGTGGTCCTCCAATGGTGGGATCCGCTTCTCTCCGATGATCCTGCACCTGTCCCAATCGTGTATTGAATACCCCTTGTTGTTCTGTTCCTCCTGGTTTTGTCCAACTCAAGAATGATGACCTAATCGGGAAGTATCAGGCTGTGCTTGAAGGTATGCGGAAAGGAAAGAAGGAAGCTAGTCGAAGTTTATTTAACAAATATGCATTTACAACATGTGTCTGAGAATGTACAGTTGTAGTCAAATTTTCTTTTATAAGTTTTCAAAAGTTCATGCTTCTTTATATCAAATACACAGTCACTTCATTTCCAATAGACAGATACTTCACAGGAGAAAGTTCTTGGATAGAGACAATGTGACGTTCACCTTCAGCTGTTGATGGAGTACCAGGCACAGTTTTCGGAGTAAGGCTACAGGATGTCTTCTCGAATAGATTGGATGGACTATCAGAAATTCTAGGGGGTATGAAACTTCTATTTATAATGAAACACCTTGTGTAGGTTCACCGTCATTAGTAGACATGGCATCTAGTAAACGGTCGTCTGACCGAACTCTCCTCTCGTCAGTAATTCCTTCTATGTCTAGAATATTCATGTTAGCTTGATACTTGTCTGTGGTTCCCACCGGAAGAAAGAAGTGATCAGGGAAAATATTTGGATTAAATGGGTTGATTACTGTACTTTTGAATCCACTTAGACATGAGGGACGTCCTAGAGGGTAGGGTGGCGGGAAAGAGAGGGAGACTACAATTAATGGATGATATTAAAACAGAAACATCATACGCGAAGACGAAAAGGTTAGCGGAGGACCGTGGGGCATGGAAGCTTCTCAGCTGCGGCAAGTGACCTGCCAATAAAGGCAGAATACCTATGATGATGATAGGGCAATTTCATTTGCAGCAGCCTTCTCATATGCTGCAAAGCAAAAATACCTGCAATTTGATTACTCAACTACCAGGCCTGGATGACTTTGTAACCAATTCGAAATTTCATGATCGAAGCATTGAGTATTGATCGTATGGGTGCAATGAGATGGCAGACAGGGAATCACAACTCCGTGTTCTTTTGCATAAAAGAAACATCATAGAATATATGATTTGAGTGTCGATCAAAGCTTAGGGGAACTTTATGGTTTACATCGGATCGGACATAATTAACAAAATGTTGCAACCACTTGTGAAACAAGTGAACATTTACCCAACGTGATGGACTACACATTTCTAATGAACTTGGAGTAGCTGCATCTATGAGATGATCTTTCGTGTACTTTCTTGGAAATATTAATGCGTGTGGCACAAAGTTACCAACTGAATTCATACAACATATGACAGTTACGTGCAGTCCTTTATCTCCACTTGTTAACGCACCAACTTGCTTTTTCCCTTTGAAAAGCTAAAAATCTTTCCTGGTTTGTGAACATTAGAAAGTCCCGATTCGTCAACGTTGTAGATCCTCGTTTCGGGTATATTCTCCAATTCCAGTGTTTCTGTTAATTTTGAAAAGAATATTGTTATTCGTGGCTTTTTAAATGACTGAGCTCGCAGCGCAGGTTGACTCAGGTTTTCGTAGAGATAACTCGGGATGTCTGCTTTCGAATATGGAAAACCAATCCCAATGAGCAATTTTAGTGTCCTTATTAAAGTTGTGTTTAATTCCATTCGCTTCAGGCAATTGATAGGCAGGTTGTATTACGTGTGTTGCAGTTAAACCAAAGAAACATCCTTCCATCATTTTGAGATGATCAGCTAATTCGTGTTCCATTTCAAGAGGGAAAACATCTGGATCCAAGTCCTTTCTGAACTCCTTTCACCAGAAAAAAAAAAACTCTATTAGCATTGAAAATGGAACTGTCACAAAGATAAATTATTGCAATGTAAGGATAGCTTTTTTCAATATGCTTAGGCAGGCTCCTCTAAGTGCAACTAGGCAGGCTCCTATACAACTCAGGAAGTTAGCTACAATTTTCATTGAAGAAAACACCTTATTAATAGTGCAAATTTAATTGCCACGAAAATGGGCTCTTTTGATCACTGTAGCTAAGTTAAAATGGCATTCTTGTTAGTAGCTATATTCTTGTTAGTAGCTTGTCAATAGCAGCTAGACTGACTGCAATATAAACACGAAGTTTGTCATTTCTCGCTTAGGAAAGAAACCGTACTGAAAATAGAAATGCCAGGGAAAAAATATTTCTAGCATATTTTGATCAGTAGAAATAGGTCTAATCAGCTGAAATTAGGTACGTTCCTATACAAGTGATGAAGCTACATTTTGATCAGTAAACTTGTTCGACTGCGACTTAATCAGCTGCACTGTAAAAAATAAATAAATAAATAAAAAATAAAAAAATAAGTAACTCTTTTTCTTAACTGAAATGCACTAATTTTGACATCTCGTGAATTCCTAAATATCGGAGAGAAATCGAACGTAACTCATACTTACACGAAAACGTTCTTGTCTTGGACCCGTTTTCTTAAAGTAGATTGAGGAACATTATATAATTTGGGTGCTTTTAACCAATCCATTTGCCCCGATCGAACCGCCCAAATTGCTTCCTCCATAGCTACTTTATCCCAGGACTGTCGTGCCGTAGTCCGTGTGTAGTTTCGACTCATTCTGAAACAAAAGGAAAATATTTATTAGAATTGTCAAATTGGACATTAATCTAGAGGTATAAAAAGAATCCTCATATTACTTGAAAGAACATATTTTCAGTGTCTATTCACAATTGTCAATTTAGTCTTGCAATATGTTGTAATTTGAATATTAGATTAATTTTACATGTAATAGAAGGTGTCATCCCACTTGCGACATTCCTATTAGCGACAGGAACTGTTAACTGTCCTATGAGCGACCGATTCGATCTGTTAATTGCTCTAGGAGTCACCGATTCGTTCATACTAAGATAATGAAAAAAAAAAAAAAAAACAAGGTTCTCTCTTCTTTAACTTGTTTCATGCTAATGCGATTTAGAACCTAACAAAATGTACTATGAAAAATTTCGCTCTACCTGAATTTAATACGTGAAACTACTTGCATTACACTAACAATATTTTATACGTTTTTCCTAATATTATATTTTTGAATTATTTTCTATAAATACATTGACTATATCAAGGGGAAAAGTAACTAAATATTTAGATTAGCTCCGCCTTTGTCTATGATTCTAATATAATTAAAAATTTCATGTTAAAATGATGCGGATTATAAGTTTAGATTGAATATGTTTATGGCATAAGAAAGAAATCAGAAAGAGGTAGGGGCGCCCGAAGAAAATTTTCTAGGTTGCTGTGCCATGTCTGGTATATCTGGTATTTAATATACGTGGTTTGCTATATTACGTATACATTTTCGTGAGCCAGGGGGGTGATCCCTGCCTTCCCATCGTTCGCCCATGGAAAGAGGGTGTTCACCACTTGAGGATATCAAAGAAATCTTAAAAAAATGTATTCGAAGAAATTATTACACAAGTTACAAATCTCTCGTAGGATTTAACAGTTCGTCTAGTTATAAGGGATTATTTCAGACAAGCTTTTATGTGTAAGTCAAAACCAGGAAGGAAGACAAATTAAGCAATTAGTTTTATTCAGTGTCTTTGGAAGTCTAAAAAGTAGATAGTTGGCGAAACTGTTACATGTTTAAGTTTTTCAAAATAAAATATATTACTGTGCTTAGTGAGTAATTAGATTTGAATCAAATTAAGTACAGAAAACAGAGCTTTTGCAGAAAGGGGATATTACAACTGGATTTTCAATAATTACATAGGAATATACTTTTCATGGAAATGTCCCTGTTGTCTCGCTAAGTTATTTGATATGTTTTATGTCAAATCTTACTCAAAATTAAAATAAGTTTTATTTGCACTCACTATAGAGGGAAAATATATTTGATGAACTGTATTACTGGCACGTACATTTTTCGTAGCAAGGTTGTTCGGGCGCTAATAACGCCAGAGGCAAACATATTTCACGAGAGTGAATCATATCATCTTCCATCATCTCAATGTAAATGAATCGGTCGCTCATAGGACAGATAACAGTTCCTGTCGCTAATAGGACTGTCGCTTTTGGGACTAATTCTAATAGAATGGAGCAAAACTGCTTTTTCTGATGCAGAATTTGGGGAAAGTCAGATCTATTTTGAAAGTGAAAATTAACAGATTTTTAGAATTCTACCTCAGAAGAATAGACTATAACATGAAATGTGAGATACAATGTGTAGCTTCCATTTCCAATTAGGGTAAAATGACATACTACCAGCGCCGTAACTTAGATTTTTTCTTGGTGGCAAACATTAATACGCGAATTTGGGCCCCCTAGAAAAGTTCTTTTTCTAATTCTTGGGCCCCCTCTTTCCATCTTTCTCTTACTCTTTATAAACCCCCGGAACCTGTGGCCCTCCCGCACGGCAAGATCTGCGGGCCGTTAGTTTCGCCCCTGTGCCCTTTCCATACAGGACAAATTAATTAAGGGCACAATATTGACAAATCTCAGTCATACGAATAAACATTATTTCTAGGGCCTCTAATATTTGACACTTTTTTTTTTACTGAAATTGCCCTACGACTTATATTTGTTTTATTTAACTTTTGTGTGCTGTTTTGTTTATGTAATGTAATGAATCTGTTTGATGTTTCATGTCTAATTTCATGTTCCTATCGTATATGGAGTAAGAACATTTTGTCTTAAAATGGAACCCTCGAACAGCGGGGAGCTTCCCTGGGAGCCCCCTTCCCCCACAAGTTACGGCCCTGCATACTATGTCATTTTGCACCAAGCCATGCCGTGTCGTTTTTCCTCAATAGCATACTGCGAAAAACTGGCGCCATTCTACCAGCGCGCAAAAATCCGCCAACCACGAAGAAGGCGTAAAATGATAGCTCACTGACCATAATTCGACACCGACGTATTGTTTACAATAGCCCGTTAACTTTAAAGTACTTATGCTGTTTCTCACAGCAATAAGAAAACAAATATATACCTACCTTAATACAAATCTTCCCGTCAAAATGTAACTTTCTCCTGTATTAATCTACCTTTATTCCGCTATCACTGTTCTTGTAACAAAAAAAAAAAAAAAAAAAAAAAAGTTGATGTACCTACACCATTTGATGATTATCTATCGATATCCCCTTTACTTAAATGAGTTCCATGCAGTAGTTTGTTTTAACTGGATTTTAAGTAACTTTCTTGCATACAAAATAGTTCTTGTGTATGTGTGTATGTGGAAATTGAAATCCGTATTAGTTACATTCAAAAACAGTTTTCTCATGGATTAGTTACATTCAAAAACAGTTTTCTCATCAAAAAAATACGTTTCCTCAAATTAGAATTAAACTTAGGTATAATTAAATTAACAACTTCCGGATAGTACCAAATAAATATTTATGAATTTTAATTTATCTATTTACGCTTTCTAATAAAACATAATAATTTATAGTTTTGTCTTGATTACAAATTATTCTAATTTATCTGGGTCGTTCTAATTCTAATGCAAGTATTGAGCACAAGTTATTAGAATTGTAAGATTGCTTTAGTTTAAGTTGTTTTGAAAGGCATTGTAATACAACATTTATATTGTCCTCTGTCAACCGTCTTGCTTAATTAATAAGTCTAGGGGCATATGGTCAGCAGAAGCAATAATTTCGTAATGCCATCTTTTGAGACGCATATTCAAGGTAAGCTTAATATTAGTATTATCATATAGTTAAGTGACTTTTTTAAAAAAGAAATTGCAGAGACAACGTTTGTTTGTTTGCAGTGTATGACATTTGTTTGTTTCTTTGTTTCTTTGCTTTTAACTAATTTCCTGCTGCAACAACCATTATTCACTGTTCAAGCTTTTCACCATATAAGCAAGTAAATATACAGTATTTTGAGTTGATTGGACGTTCCTTTCAACAGCGAGGCTATATGAGATTTGGACCTAGGGCTTAACATGGGATCTGAAAAACACGAGTTCCTCCCAGAAATCGAACTCGCGTCTTCCGTGCACTGTTAAAAATAATTTCTTAAATTTGAGAAATCTTTTCTTATCTGTGCACCGAGACAATATTTTCTTAGAAATGAGATTTGGCAATTCTCTTTCATAAGGAAAGTAACAGTATATTTTCTCGTTTCTCTTTATACAACCTCATCTACTATACTTTTCTTCATTTCTTATTAATGTGAGTTTCAAACTCTTATTTCGAGGAAAAGATATTCTAGGTGCACAGATAAGAAACGGCTTCTCAGATTTAAGAAAGCATTTTTTAACAGTGCGGGCAACCTCGTACGTAGCCACTAGGGAACGCGACTAGCGAGTTTAATTTCACAATTTAGACCCCAAAGCTATGAGAATCGAATCCTGAAACCTGAAGTCATCAGAGAGCTCTACCAATTAAAATTTCAATAGAAAGACAAAAATTAAATGAAATCCTTGAATTTGACTTCACACGATTAAATCCTTTAGGCTAAGAGAGACTATAATTAAAGGCAAAGGAATGATAATGGAAGAATTGTTAGAATAAGTATGTTGAAAAAAAAAAAAAAACGAGAAAACCACAGACAGGATGTTGTCTATTAAATAAAAAATAAGGACCGAAGTTATTCTTATCGAAGTTAAAATTAATGAATAAAAGAAACTTTTCTTAATAATTCCTACAATTCTTGCTTTGATACCTACTCCATTTCTGCTGGGCAGATGTACCTTACATCCAAGGGCGCCGATTCCAGGGGATCAGGAGGGCCTGATCCCCCCCAGAGCTCAAGTGGGCCCCAGCATTGTACAGTATTTATGAATATACAATATTTGACATAATTTGAATGCATAATTTGTCTTAAAATCCTCATATTTGCCTTCTGCATCTGAATGAGCCCCTCCAAATTTACAGAGAAATCGGCGCCCTTGCATCCCATAATAAACTTATACATACCATAAATTTAGATTTAGAAGAGAAATAAACTCTGGTGAAGACAATAGAAAGGGTCGCGGAAAATGTACAAAGCTAAAGTTAAAGTCACGGTTACCTGTTAACGGATTAACCCTATTGACAAACTCCGAGCCAATTGCTCTAGCTATCTATCGTAGAAAAAGCAGAATTTAAATATTCTCATCCATTCAATTGGTTTGGTTTGATCAGCATTGAGGCTATACGAGACGTGGACCTACAACTTTAACGTAGGATCTGAATCACAAGAATTATCGGGCACAATAACGGACGTGCGTGCTTACATACATACTAACATACGCTTTTTTTATGTCTTTCTGCGCTATTCTAACAAAAATGAAATAAAATGAAAGATAGTAACGAACTTATTAAACGTTTTCACTTTTAAAGGTTGAAGACTTTAAAGGTTGACTTTGAAAGACATTGAAGGATATTGGAAAAAACTTGAAAACATTGAAGAACATTGAAACCCTTTAAAGAAAGAACGTTCAAAGACTTTAAAAGACCTCAAAATCTTGATAGTTCTGCTGTCAGTGGTGTCATTTAAAGTGGTTCATAATCCACATTATGTTTTGTAGAAATCGGAGTATTTGTTCGAAATTTCACCGAACATTTTTTAAATTGAAAATCAATAGAGAGAAAGATTTGCTCTTTTCTTATTGACCCCTTTCAACTCGAAGCACTAGAATATGGGAAATTCTTAAAAAAAAAAAAAAAAAAAAAAAAAGGAATCTGTGATAACTCCCTCAATAAACTTATAAGAAATATAGTGTTGTCAACAGGAAGAGACAAGACAGGACGAGAAGTAAGGTCTCGTCTCGATCCTCAAAACAATTCTTTCTTGTCCCGTCTTGAATCTCTATAAGTTTTCCTTATTTTGTCTTGATTTTTTCCTCATATCGTTGAGGAAACTTAATGTACTAAATTAATGCTCCGATTTCTTTTCTAATTTCATCCAGAAGTTACCAGAATTTTTCCGCATCACAAGAGGTCCACAAAGGATGTGCTATAAGGAAATTCCAAACGTATTTATTAATGGAGTATGTATTGTATAATGACTCACTTACCTTTACATATGGATAAATACAATTCATTATGTTTGAACAGTAAATATTCTTAGTGTGCTAAATTGATTTGAAAAAGCGCTCCTCGATATCTCTGATCATCTTTGCTCTATGAAGGTCAATATTCAAAACCGGAAGTCGGAGTTAATATCTATTACCTCCGGTATTAGCAGAGAGCTAAGAATGAAGATAAAATGTGTTCTTAGGACACTTAATTCATCCCAGAAAAACCACCGTTGCCGTTTTTATTCTATAATGATGAACGTATAAACTGGAAATCGTTTATACCACTTCCGGTTTGATTATCATTTCCATCAACGAGTTTTAGTGTTATGACTTTTGACCCTACATATTCTGTCCAAAAATTGATGGTAATTCATCAAGTTGTTCTAGGGACTTTCCGTCTAACGAAACCGACGGACACACAGAAAATATATATATATATATATATATATATATATATATATATATATATATATATATAAACAACACTACATAAAAGCAGTTGTTTTTCACCAAATGATCCCAAGTGTTTCTGTGGTTAATATTTTGTGTTCACTTTTCTGCACCTTTTATTTAGAATTCCCCTGGACTTGAAGTCTCGCACGAAATTCCAAAGTCTTGTATGGGGATCCTAGTGAACCACTCAATTCCACTCTGGTGGACCCGAGAGAAAACCAAAACTAATTACGAAGGAAAAATATGAAAAGAGACATCTTTGAAAAGTAACATAACTATCCAATTTGACAAATGAAGATGACCACGACTAATAGCCGTTACAATAACTGGGATATCCAAATCCATTTTTGTTGTTGTGAGTTTCAGTTGTAAAGAGAAGAATCTTCACACAGCTTCCAAATCGATTCTTAACTAGCTTCATAGTGAAAAATGCACTTTTACAAAAATAAATACTACCAAACATTGGCTTTTTTTTTTTTTTTCGTTATAAGATGGCATGGATGAAGAAAACGTTCCTTAGAAAAAAGCCCAAACGAATCTGCTTTCTTCTCTGTTCTCGTTTGGAAGAAGATCAGCCTGAAGGACACAGAGTTCAAACTGCTATTTAATAGGGTTGTCTATGTATTATTAAATAATGCAATAGCCCTATATTTTAGTACTTTGTCACAATTTGAGAATCATGAATTAAATTTATTAATCATGATAATTCCTATGTCTATACACAAGTACAAAAGAAAGAAATGTCTCTTCTTCAAAACCTAGTAACCTACGGCTGAAACTTGGAAAATGTTTTAAATTATTTTTTCCTAAAGCAGAATGAATAAGATCAGCTTGTTCCGGAATCCATTGATATGTCTCATAAAATACTAACTGATTGACTTCTTTCGGGTAGTTTTATATTTAGCTCATTTAGGTGTCTTGTAATAGGCCTATTTGTCATAAATGTCAAATATCGAAGAAAATCAGTAGCTACTTCAAAGATCTTTTACTTGGCATGTTGTGTCTGCTGGAATAAACTCGTTCAGTGAAAAAGAATTTTTAAAGACAATTTCCGGCACTTAACGCACTTAACGTGCTTGAAAAGAAGTAGCTCTACATACTCTGATTAGACCTATATACCATCTAAAAATTTATGAATCTGATAATGTAAAATACTTCTATTACCGCTCCTTATCATGTTTATAATTTGGCAATTTTTTGGAAGATTTTTGTCTGGTTCAATGATTCTCCACAAAAAGCGAAATGTGGGACAATTTAAATAACTTACATACTCCTCCCATACTACCAGGTGTCGTATGTCACAATGAAAGAACATTTTGCTCATCTTCCAAATTTATCAATATCCCTTTCCGGATCCGGAGTTTTTGGGCTATTTTTTAAACTTTCAGTCAAGCAGCTACTGCATCCTCACTATTTATTCTAGAATCATGGTTTATACCTCATTCTCTTCAAAATGGAGCTGGCTTTCAAACGGTACCACTTGCATGCCCATACCATATATCAGGAGAGGGAAAAGTGATGTCAAAGGGAAAATTTTAAAGGAATTTTTTTCACACTTTGGGCCCCTCTGGAACGGCCCTGTGTGAAAGTAGAGATCTCAAGAAATTCTGATAAATAGTACTTGGTATACTGAATATGTGTGCTAAATTTCAAGTATCTATCTTGAATACTAAGGGCGGGAGAAATTTTATCAGGAATTCCCACCATGCCCCAAATTACCGTAAAACACCATGATCTCAGGTCAAAAATTTCCTGAGATATCCCTAATTACCCTAGGGTCATGTTTCGCCCATCATTCTCTTCAGAATAGAACTGCCTTTCAGGCGGTACCATTCACTTGTCTCCAGAGGCGTCATTTAGGGAGGGCAGGAGGGGGCAATTGCCCCCCCTAAGAGTTTGAGGAATATATATAATTTAATCGATTGTCTACTAATATACTAGTGCAAACCCGGAAAGCCTTATGTCTGTGGGGCTTTTGCCCCCCTCAAACGAAGTCTGAAATGACGCTCCTGCTTGTCTCCATCATGTATCTAAGGCGGGAAATCTCGAAGAAAGGGATTTTTTGATAAAAATATCCCTTTTTTCAACTTTTTGCCCCTCTGGATCCCCCCTGTTTTAACGCAGAAATCTGAAAAAAATCTGGTAAATACTACTCGGTGGACTGCATGTTTGTGCAAAATTTCAATCTTCTACGTGCAAAAATAAGCCCGCCAAAAATAATGAACATAGACTGGCCCCGCAATATTAAAAGAAAATGTATATTTTAGAATTATGACGTCATCACCTGCTATGTCTCGACGCAGGAAGGTGTGAAACCATACGTAAGGTCTTCTACAGTGCCTCTGGACTTGAAAAACAAAAAAACCCGGACGAAAAAGCTCAAATAGGAGAGTTATAACGCAATGTACCATGAAACACCCG
Organism: Thermobia domestica; assembly: GCF_964235325.1. Taxonomy (NCBI): domain Eukaryota; kingdom Metazoa; phylum Arthropoda; class Insecta; order Zygentoma; family Lepismatidae; genus Thermobia; species Thermobia domestica. Next base: position 138,952,605 of record NC_137456.1, on the reverse strand, counting down.
TATGGTACAAAGTATACCATGGGATGGTCAAAGGGATATAATTTTTAACTGTTTGACTTTCCTAATTCCTGGTAAAACGTTAACCTGAAATGTTCTTTAAATTCATCCATTTCTGGGGAAAGGAGCGTTAAATAATTTGACAAAATCTGGGGCAACGCATACCAAGCAGTCATTAAGCCCAGAAATTAATAATCGAAACTGTACTTGTCAGTACAAAAGCAAATCTAACAACGAAAACTCCTATACCTCGTAAAGACCTGTGTGAAAACGTTCTTTTTAATACGAACCCTCCAAGACTGTGGAACTGCAGAAAACCCAAATCAAAGAATACCCTTTAACACAATGGAGAATCCAAAGACCGGAGGAAGTGAACCAAGGCCAAACAAGAAAAGAAGAGAAGAGTAAAGGAGCAATACTCCAAAACCAGCAAACAATCCGGAACCCCTTGACCCAACTAAAGGCTGAGCGGGTAAAGGAAAGAGAACCTTAAAAACACTACGCAAGCTAGTCTACTATGACGCCTTGCGCAACACTACGAAGCCAAACAAAAAATTGGGGCCCAACTTGGAAAACCCCGAATACGGCTTCAAAAATCAGATTTGAACTTGGTTGAATACGCCAAAGCACCAACCAATTTCGAACCCAAACACACAAAATATATTTTTAAAAAAACTCAAATTGAAATAAACAGAGAAGTCATTGACCACCACAGACAAGTAGAACCAACAAAAAAAAAAAGGGGGAACTTGTCCTAGAAAAGCGCAAGTCTCCCTTTAGCCCACATGATACAAAAAGAGGCAATCCAGAGAAAAACAAGTAGCTCTGGACTTCCCAAAAAGAAATATTCCAACCACAATAACAAGAACGAACCACAAACGAAAAGAACCAAACCACAGAAACACGGAAACAAAGAAAACCAAGAAGGGAATCGATAGAAGACCTTACGAGTTTCTGAAGAACTTCCCATAAATAAAACCGAAAAAGCTAACACCAAAGGAACACGGGTCCCTCTCAGGACCAACAAACCTTCAAAACAGAGTTAAAATTTTACATACTCTACCCAAACAACTGAAAAACCACCACCAACAAACCCAACGAAACAACGACGAAAAGAAAGAAAGGAAAAGCAAGCAGAACCAGAAAACCAACAAAAAATGAAAAGAATCATTAATACTCAATCTCTCAAACAAAAGTACAACCCGCAACCAACTGAAAGTACTGGGAAAAGACTTTCCACTTTCTAACACACGAAACAATTCAGATTGTTCTGAAAAGGAACCCCAGGAACACACACAGAAACTAAAAAACATAATTCTACCAAATAGCAATAAAAGAAACAACAAACACTCCTCAAAGAATACTGACAGCCAAAAAAAATCCCACAGACCTCCTATATACCACATACACCAAAATTCTACAACCAAGCATGAAAAGAAAAAAGAATAGCACTCGCACCAAACCATCACGCCTCGAGGCATGCTGGGCAAAAGAAGAATGCGAGGGAGAAATTCTGTAACCACCAGCCTCATCACTAGACAGGAGAGGGCTGGATAGTCTTATGTATATTATTACATTAGACTTGGTGACAAAACATTTCTCCCGCGCAAACATACAACCACAGGGGGACCAGTTGTCGGTTGCCCATGCGAACGACTACGTTCACATGGAGTTAACTCAGACAGAAACGGGCCCTAAGAAACCTTTATACGAAAACAGAACTGAAGCCCATCGTAAAAATAATCCTAGGCACAAAACAAAGACTTGAAACAGAAAAACCTGCCAAAAATCATAGGTGTGTTGGGACTCACCATGTAAACAAACCAAACCCGATCAAACTACCGGGATGTAGCAAGATAAAAGACAATGCTGTCTTTTAGAGACAAAAAATACACCACATGCCCACAAACAAACGAGAAACTCTGAGAGAGAACTCGGAAAAAAAGGAAAAAAGAAAAAATGAAAAATAATAAAGAAAAAGAGGGAAAACCAGAAGTAAATAATAATAATAAGAAAACGAAGAGAGAAACAGAAAACTATCCAACCAAGAAAACTGGAAACACCGAATGAATAAACAATTGAAGCTAGAACCCATGAGGAAAGAAAAAAACACAACCAATACAGTCAAACATCCCAACCAGAAACCACAGAGATCGAAAACAAACCACACACACGCACAAAAAGGCTTTAATGCAGACCGAAAGATCGAACTAAAAGATCAAACAAACAAGAATTAAACTCAAGTGAAACAACAATTATAACAGAAAAAATACCGAGACACGGAAGACAAAGTATAATAAAGAAAACGGAAAGAACAACAAAAAATAACGAAACAACAGAAACAATAACCAAATTTATAGTAAAACAACCACACGTGTGGCCACATCGACATAAACCAAACTATTTAACTAATAATAATAATAATAATAATAATAATAATAATAATAATAATAATAATAATAATAATAACAATAATAATAACAGCAACAACAGTAATAATACCAATAATAACAAAAAAGAGAAGGAAAAAGGGAAAGAAAAAAAGGACGATATACAGGGGAAAACTAAAGCCCCCTCTGACTTTATATACATCACACACATATATATGTATATATAAATCTTTGCACACAAACGCTGGAAAAAAGGAGAATCCAAGCTCTCTCGAAGCAAAGGAAAAGAACGCTGGGTGTAAATGGAGGAACCGGGCTCTATGTCCCGCCTGCACACTTGATTATAAAGAGTATGACGTCATCACCTGCTATGTCTCGACGCAGGAAGGTGTGAAACCATACGTAAGGTCTTCTACAGTGCCTCTGGACTTGAAAAACAAAAAAACCCGGACGAAAAAGCTCAAATAGGAGAGTTATAACGCAATGTACCATGAAACACCCGTATGGTACAAAGTATACCATGGGCTGGTCAAAGGGATATAATTTTTAACTGTTTGACTTTCCTAATTCCTGGTAAAACGTTAACCTGAAATGTTCTTTAAATTCATCCATTTCTGGGGAAAGGAGCGTTAAATAATTTGACAAAATATTCCCAAAATAGTCAGCGAGTGAAAATAATACACGAGATACAGAAATAAGCAAAATAATTATTATGATTTTCCCCGCTTATTTGAATCACTAACAAGAAGACACACTTTGCTAAGTGAACTTCGGGGCCATTTTTTGCGAGGTGGTAGTGCACATTTAAAGAGTTAATATTATAAACTGGGAGAGCACCGTGGGCAAAAATAACGAAAAAAAAAAAACAGTCTTCTACAATATTCAAAAAGTTTTCTTCGCGCCACATATATCGTAGGACGCGCCAGTTCATGAAGTGACGGCGTGGCAGAGTGAAGAAAATCTCCGGCTCGTATGCAAAGGGTGCCAGGTTCGGTTCCTGTTCGAGTCAAACCTTGTTTTGTTCTTTGCTTCAACCAATAAAGACTCTATTTATAACTATAAATAAAATATTAATTCACCATATGTTTATAATGAATAAAACAATATAAATTTTCAAATCACTTGTAAAATCTTTGAATGTTCCATATTAACTAGCAAGAAAATTTAATCTAATCGTAAACATACTGATATCACGAGTTACGTATATTAGGCCTATGGTTAGGACAGTTGTTGTGTAATAAATGTTCTTGACTCTTCGGGCCTTATGCAGAGTCGTTTTGAAGCGCAATTAGTGCCATACTAAAAAGTTCGATTAACATAAGTCTCCTGCAGTAGTATGTAGTTTAGTATGACGCTAATCGTACGTCGAAATGACTCTGCATAAGGCGGTTCGTGTCTACATCTGTTGACAGTTGTGCAAATTACAAAGGAGTTGAGGGGGAAATTCCCTTTACTAATGCTGGATGTTTGCTATAACCAAAGGGGATTTCCCCTTTATTCCCCTTGCAATTCACACACTGTCAACAAATGTAGATACGAAGCGTCAAGAACATTTGTTACACAATGACTGCGGTAACAACAATATTTACGAAATAGATTAAATTTTGTTCCTAGTTAACATGGAACATTGAAAGATTTTACAAGTGATTGAAAATTTCTATTCTTTTAATTCATTATAAACATATGATGAATTAATATTTTACTTATAGTTACAAATGGATACTTTATTGGTTGAAGCAAAAAAAAAGTTTGACTAGAACGGTAATCGAACCCAGGGCCCTTTGCACTGGAGACGCAGATTCTTCTCACTCTACCACGCCGTCACTCGATAGATTTGTGCATCGTATATATATGACGAGTAGAAAACTTTAAGACTGTAATATTTACTTTTTAAATGTGCACTACCACCTCGCAAAAAATGGACCCGAAGTTAACTTACCAAAGTTTGCTTTCTCCTTGTAAGTTAACTAACATTCGCCTGTTATAATTCTACTTTTATCATTCTGCTGCCATCTCTTGCGGCACTTCTCAAAGTAAAGTTTTCTTGCAGAGTTGTCCTACCTTCTGACGGTGAATTCCGAAACTAACAGTTGTTTATGTAAGTGACATTGTGGGTTTTTACAGAGATTTTAAAAAAGAATTATAATAATTCGACGAACATACGAAAAAAGCAGAGCTAACGTAAAAAAGGACGGAAGGTGGTACTCTTCATCGCCCTTCCTCTTGATTCGACAGTGTCTGTGTTTCAAAATGCGTATTATTCGTCGCTCAGGCATTTCACCTTGTAAACAAATGAGTTTAATTTCACAATGTGATCAGAGATGGATCTAGAAGGTAAAAACTGGGGGGGAGGGCAACCAGACCCCAGACTATGATAGGTTATATCATGAGTTTACTATAAACTTTCAAAAATATATAAATGGTAGCTTCAATTATTTTTGTCACTCAAAAAACTGAAGAGTCTAGGCCCCCCGACCTCGGGCTAGATTCGCCACTGAATGTGACACTACGGTAGACTTCCAAACCAATGATGATTTCAAAAGGTGACATGAGAAGGATCCCTCCACCCCACCCAGAGCCACGAAATTCACGCTGAGGAAATCTCCAATATTGATCCACAAAGGTTAATTGCAATTTTAGTGTATTACTTTCACTCCTCCCCCGTATATTAAAATTCTTCCACGAGGAAATTATCCGTTAAAATTTCTGAACTCCTCACTATTAAAATTTAAGAATACAAAGCTGAAAACGGAAGTTATAGCTGGTTCTGGTTACAAAATAAAGATAGGGATCGACGTGGTTAATATTCTTAGGAAGCTAAATCCAACCAAAGGACAATTTCTTAATAACTCCTGTAATCTTTCGCTTTGATATATGTCGACAAACGGATATCTCATACTTACTCATAAAATAATGTAGGCTACAATTTAAAATAAAATAAAAGGTACGAACCATCTTATAAAACTTGTATAGTCCCTCAACTTAAATTTAAGAGTGATATCAGGCAACCAGGTATTACGGTATCATTTATTTATAAAATACAATAAAATTATAATAGACATTTTCGAAAATTTTTGTTCCAAGGAAAGTGGCAATCGAGAGCAAAGTAACCCTTCTGGATTTATTTTTCATGAGAAATAAAATAATTTCTGCCAGTTTACGCCGCTTTTAATTAAATATTTAATAATGGAAAATGAGGTAAATCATCTGAGTCATTTCTGGGAGAATAATCCAAGAGAAATTTAATAACTGTTTGTGGATTTCTTTTCTCAGAAAAGTGACATACTCCATTTATAGTTTTATTTTTATTTTTATTTTGTTTCTAAATATTTCTGGATATTACCAGCATCTATGCTCTTAATCTTGTCACGTATGAGGGGTGATATCAATCGGCGAGGACACTATCTGTGCAAGGGGGAAGAAAGGAATCGGCCTGGAACTTGTTGTATTAGGCACTATCCTAACATTTGCCTTCGGAAAACTCAGGAAAAATCTTACTCAAGATAACTGGTCTAAGGAAGCTTTTACATCTTTTTGAGCGGGTGTTCCCACCGGGAATCGAACCCGGGACTAATCGTACAAAAGGCGAGAGCGCTAGCGACTACGGTACACGGGTCACCGATAGATTATAATTATTATTTTAATAGAAAATAAAATCTACTTGAATAAACTACAAGTAGCAATAACACGTATACGCCACGTGAAGGAGTTTGGTTAGTATGGTGTTACATGTGTTCAATTAACATTTGAAGCTCGCTCCAATTTTAGTACAGGGATTAGAATTTAAGTGGAATATATTCTCCGGACACTAAAATTATTGCAGAGAACCGATATTTATTATATATTATCTATTTTGCTCCATAGAGATGTACACTAAACCGGATGTGCTTGATTTCTTGAACTTCCGGTTGTAGTAGAAAGATTAGACTGAAGATAAAACACATTCTTGGGACGCTTAATTGGTTGCAGAAAGCCACTTCTCGCTATTTATGACTATTTTACTCTCTAGAGATAAACGAACAACTAAAACCGGAAGTGGTTAATTTCTTCCAGAGTAGAGGGTTAAAAGAGAAGAGGATATTTATTTGTAGAATGCTAAAATATCACTTCTCGCTATCTCTTTTTGCTCTATGTAGATCAGTATTGAAACCGGAAGTTAAGTGTGTTTCTGTCACTTCCAATTATAGTTATGTAAGTGTATTCCTTTGTACGCTTATACGGTTGCAAGAAACCGCTTTTTACTATTGATCACCGCTTTTGTTCTATACTGATCACCATGAAAATCAGAAATGGTTGATTTTTTATCACTTCCAATGGGGGGATCATCTTCATGAACCCGATTCCTAACTTTTAACCATTTCTACATCCTGGCCAAAATTGTTTATGCATTTTTATTTTTATTTTTATTTCTATTTTATTTATTTATTTATTTTTGTCTCTTCGGACGCATGAGCATATATAAAAGAGTAAACTAAACTAGTGACAAAGAATGGTAAATTTTGGAATCAAATCTTGCACAAGGGGCAAAAGGGAGGCCAAGAAAGCATCACTCCACAACTTATTCAGTAGTATATACATACAATAAATCCTACAGCACAATTCCTTTATTTTTATACCGAATCTTCAACTGTACTCTGAGAAGTTCAAATTTACTTTCTCGTTTATGAAGTATTAGATAAAATATAGCAACAGTATCACTCAATGTTCCGCTTCCAGTAATTCGGGAGCTTATTCTCTCTTTTATTAGCAGCGACGATTTTCCATTTTATGCACATTGATGAGTACTACAAAGTTTGAACATTTAACGTTTGTCAATACAGTACTTACATCACTAACTTGTGTTCAACGACTTTGGTCAGCATAAAGACTTTCTGACAAGGATTTCTCTTAATCTTTAACCTTCAAGAGTACTAGTATACTATACGTAAGCGTAGGAAATTTTCCAGAAAATTTTACAAAACGACTATGTCCATGCATCTGTTCGTCTGTTGACTATTAAGAGAGTAAAAACCGTAAAAAATTGGAATTATTTTTTTTTTTTCTCTTTTTGTGTTCCAAGAATAGTTTTTATACGCTCCTTTAAACATCTATCCATAAGCGGAAGTGTTGGAAAGGAACTATTTTCGATTTTAACATTAACCCTCTATAGGACAATAACGGTAATATATATTGACAAGTGGCGGTTTTGAAACCGATTCAGCATCTCAAGAATAGGTTCCATTTGTATCATTTGCTCTCTACCGAAACCAGAAGTCGAAGAAATCTTCTAGCTCTCAAAGTAGCAGTTTTAATATTCAATTCTCATACTTTGGGAATTTCACCGTACTTTCATAATGTGAAACAAAATTCACATTTTAGCTTTTCGTAGTAAGCGCGTAATATAGCTTAGAAGATACAACTAATCTAGTAGAGTTTGGGTATGATGCTAAACTTCAACTTCAGTTTTCAGCAACAAGGCTATAGAAGTGATGTAATGTTAAAATTTTTGGTAGGTATACGCTAGATCGTTTTAAAAAGTGTATAGAATATTCCCATCCTCGTATATGTTAGTTCTTTCGTAAATTGAAAGTGAATATACGCTAGACTAAAAGCAATTTAGGTGATGAGAATTTTCTTCATTTAATTTCTGACTACGGATTTACACTCAGCTTCCCGAATTTTCTAATACTATTATAAAATTGTCATTAGATTTTAAGCGCGTGACGTGCACATAGAAAATACACGCCCTAATCTTATCTCCGTGGCTCAGAGTTGCCAACCTTAGAGAACAAAATTATCGATTTTCATCTTTAATATTATTATATAATACTAAAAATATCGTATATTGGTTGCACGTGATAATCATAGACACAAGTATAGTTCTACTAATAATAACAATAATATTTAATAAACTTATCTAGTAACCTTCAGTTTCGAACTATAAATCAGCGTCACTGTCCTCATTTTTTAAAAATTTTATTAACAGTAATCTGAACAATTTCCACGCCCTCTTAAACGTAATTAAAGAATGGATTGCAGGATTACAATTTGCATATTCTGAAATTATTATTGATGTATTTAGCGGAAATGACTGGCAAAAAGCTCGGTGTGTGTGTATTATAATTATTTAATGCACACATACAATTTATTTGACGTTCAAAAATGCAAAAAAAAAAAAAAAGTATGCGTTCTAAAATTATCGTATACAGTATTAAGGCTCAGATTATCGCATATGACGATATTTTATCATACGTATGGATGGCAAGCTTGCTACACTGTCACAAATTGAGAAAACAATGATGATGATCAAATGAAAATATATTGAATGGTTGATTGATCGAAGTTTAAGATCCCTTCTCAACATACAGGGTATGCGACACAGGAAACATTATTTAGAGTGGGATAATTTCGGTGCATTTCTGGAAAAGTTAGAAATTAATTTGCAACTGCCACAATTTTAGTCTGAATACAAGGCGTAAGATTTTCATAAAATGTTAGTGAAAAGAGAAGAGACCTAACAAGGAGGTGATAAGTCTGATTTTGCGGACATCTATTGTATATACAAAGAAACACATCGGGAGACGCTTAAGCTTTCATGGTAAAATATGAAAAGGAATTTAAAATCAATTGAAATTGTTTTGGGATGCATGTTGTAGAATAGAGGATTAAGAAGAAAAAATAACTGATTTATTTAACTGATTTGGAAAAGGGAGTGTGTAGGGAAAATTTATTTTGATGGAACTTTATCAAACCCAGAGTCAGCTGAATTTCTTAAAAGGGTATCAGTAGGGGAGGAGGCAGGAATGAATACTGGAGAACAAAAATGACAATGACAAAGATATCAAGGAGCAGCATGAAACTGTTTATTTATTCATTCATTTATTGTTTATGAAAACTTTAACAGAGCTGTAGTTCCTTACATAAAGAGTATACAGTTGTGGTAAGTAACCTTTTCTTAAAATGGTCCCAGGTTCGATTCAAGATCTTGAAATATGCGTTTATGGTTGTTCTGTGGTAGGGATTCAGGTTTTTACGTAGCGTAGCGGCTATGACCAGAAGAAGCTTGGCGTACTTTCATGATGATACGAAAAAAAAAAAGTCCAATTATGGCTGGTCGTTGATCTGAAACAAAAAATGCACTAGAACGGATCGTAAGTTAGTACTGTCTGATGAAATAAAGCTTGATTAAACTACATTTCAAGCCATATCAATGTCTCGGTCTGGCTATGGCTTACCAAACGGTTCATCTCTCAAAACTTAGTCCCAAATATTTCTTCAAGACAATTTCGAATTATTTCTTTTGTTCGAAACTTTAACTTTCAGTTCGACAATTTTGGTTTGAAATTTTAGGTCCAAAAATTTGATTTGAAAATTTCGTTATAAAAATTTTTTTAGTTCGAAAACAGGTTGAAACTTTTAATTCGAAGTTCTAACATTTGGATTGAAATGTTTTGGTTCGAAAATTTTGATTCCATTTTTCGAAAAATTTTAGCTTAAAATTTCTAGTTCAAAAATTTCAGTGTGAAACTGATTGGTTTCAAAAATTTGAATTCGAAAATTTTAGTTTCAACTTTCTAGTTCAAAAATTTGGACTGAAATATTTTGGTTCGAAAATTTTGATTTCATTTTTTCGAAAATTTTAATTTAAAATTTCTAGTTCAAAAATTTCAGTGTGAAATTGTGTGGTTTGAAAAAATTTGAATTCGAAAAGTTTCATTTAATTTTTTTTTGTTCGAAAATTTTAGTTTCAACTTTCTAGTTCTAGAATTGGTTTGAAATGTTTTGATTCGAAAATTTTGGTTTAGAATTTCTAGTTTAAAATATTTCAGTGTGAAATTGTTTGGTTTAAAAAGTTGAATTCGAAAAGTTTTATTTCAAATTTTAGTTCGATGTTTATAATTCGAAAATTTCAGTTTTTCTTTTGTTTGAAAATTTGAATTCGAAAATATTGATTTTAACTTTTTTGTTCGAAAAGATTAGTTTGATGTTTTTAATTCGAAAATTTCAGTTTGAATATTTTTGATTTGAAAAATTTGAGTTCGAAAAATTTAGTTTCAAATTTTCACTTGAACTTTTGTAATAACTGGAAATTAGTGGACTCAAAATTTAATCGAATAGTTAAAAACCGTTTATTTGTTAATCGAATAGTTAAAAACCGATAAATTTTTAATCGAATAGTTAAAAACCGGATAACGTTTGGCGGTTAACCGTGAAACAATTCCCTCTTTGCACTCACTGAAAAATTTTGGCTAAAATATTTTGAGATGATTTTAACTAAACCGTCAATGTTATTTAAGATATAAATTACACGAACTAACACCAAGACCAAGAAGGTAACCTTAAAGTATCGTGGTTCTCTCTTATCAAAAAGCTTAAGAGGAGTGCATAGGGATATTATAGTGATCTATATTAGGGTTCTATACTATTATACCAAATGTTTAAATTGGGCGATTTCCAAAATTTAAGGGGTGGGGCCAAGGTACCCCTCCCAAATTTTAAAGGGGTGCACAAATGTACCTATGTCTTATGATAGGGCATAGATCCCTATATATAACCATATAACCATATAATGTAATAGGACATCATCCAAGAGAATAAATTAGGCCAAAAGACCAAACACGTGGTTGGGCAATTTCTAAAATTTAAGGGGTGGGCCAAGGTACCATTCCCAAAAATTTCAAGGGATGCACAAATGTACCTATGTCTTATGATAGGGAATAGACCCCTATACATGACCATATAACCATATAAGGTAATAGGTCCTCATCCAAGAGGATAAATTGGATCGAAAAACCAAACACGTGGTACATCATATTGCTTATGTTTATATTTTGGCAATTTTGTACCCCTAAAACGGAACGAAGTGAACCACCCAAATTTATCATGATACATATTAGAGTCCAGTAGTATAATACCGAATGCTTAAACTGGAAAATATTCAAAATTTAAGGGGTGGGCTATGGTACTCCTCCCAAATTTTAAAGGGGTGCACAAATGTACCTATGTCTTATAATAGGAAATGTACATCTGTATACGTCCATATAACAATATAAGGTAATAGGACCTCATCCAAGGTGATAAAATGAGCCAAAATACCAAACACGTGGTTGCAGTAAAATTTGGTAATTTTGTGTCCCTAAAAGGAACGAGGTGGACCACCCAAATTTATAATAATATATATTAGAGTCCTATACTATTATACCAAATGTTTAAATTGGGCAATTTCCAAAATTGAATGGTGTGGGCCAAAGTACTCCACCCAAATTTTAAAGGGGTGCACAAATATACCCATATCTTATGAAAGATAATGAACCCCTGTATACGCCCATATAACTATATAAGGTAATAGGACCTCATCCAAAAGGATAAATTGGGCCAAAAAGACCAAACACGTGGTACAACGTATTGCTTACGTTTATATTTTGGCAATTTTGTACCCCTAAAAGGAAACATGTTTTCCCCTCTTTCGTCCTATCATTTCTCATCACCATCGTTTTCGCTGGGGACGTTAAATTCAACATTTCCTAAACTAGCACCAAGAATCGAACTCGGAACGGTTGCAAGGTATCCATGTTCACCCCTGAAACGGAACAAAGTGGATCACAAAGTACTTATCAAATTTAAGGAAATAATTTTAAATATGCCTCCATATAACGTAATAAGGCTCCAAAATCAATAATCATCAAAGGGAACGAGGTCCGATACTCCCCTCCCGCCCCCTAACTCCTGATGTAAATTAAGGTGATCTTATGTGTCCTGAGTGATCCCTGCCCCTGAGTAAACATAACCAAAATTTCAATAGGTAATGCAATCCCAGGCCAAAACATCTCTAACTCATTCGCTATGGTCCATGTGGATCCCAAAAGTGAAATAGGGTCAGCCCGACGTCAAATAAACACATTAGCTCAAACCAAATACCTCTACCTCATTCGCACCAGTAAGGGAGGTGGTGGCTCAGTGGTAAAGCGTTCACCTCTGCTGTATGGGGTCCTGGTTCAAACCCCCGAGAAATAGTTTTGTGGTGACAACATTATGCTTCATTTTTCTCCCACACTTTCATTCCTTTCTCATCGTCACCGTCTCCTTTAACCTAATCGTGGGACGTAAAACTAAAGATTTTTCATTTGCACCAGTGTTAGTCCATCTCATCAAAGGGATAACAATCCGAACCGCATGAGCTTCTTCCGGGAATCGAACTCTGGTCTCCCACGTTAAAGGCGCATACGCTAACCGGTTAGCCACGAAGGAACTCCAAAGTTTTCGAGTTTCATATTAATACTAATACTAATTTATACTATTACTGAGGTCTACTAATTCATAATGTAATAGATCATCAAGAAAGAGATCAAACCTTGTTTTGCTAATTTTATACCCATAAAAGGGAACGAAACAAGCCATCATAAGTTCCAAGCTAAAAATCCCAGTTCAGTGACGTCAAACGAACATATTAGCTCGAACCAACTACCTCTAATTCATTCATCCAGTAAATGTGCTGTGACTCAATGGTAAAGCGTTCACCTCTGCTGTATGTGGTCCCTGGTTCAAACATCACGAAAATAGTTTTGTGGTGGGCAACATTATGCTACATTTTCCCCACACTTTCATTCCTTTCTTATCGTCACCGTCTCCTTTAGCCTAACCGGCATAACGTGGGACGTAAAACTAAAGATTTCATTTGCACACGTGTTAGTCCATCTCATCAAAGATATAACAATCTTCAAATTTTATGTCATAAAAGGGAACGAAAGCATTCGTAAACCTGTACTATTTCATAACGTAATGAATCATCAAGATCATATTTTTAGTAATTTTAAAGAATCATCATGACCTCTGATCCAATATTCCCAATTCTATTACGTCATAGCATGGCCAAGGTACCTCTGATTCATTCGTAGCATCGTGCATGGCCCCTGAATAAGCATAAGCAAAATTTCAATAGGTGACGTAATCCCGGGCCAAAGCATCCCTAATTCATTCACTATGGTGCATGGGGCCCCAAATTGGATAACCAAAAGTTCGGCCAAGTGACGCGATTACTACTCCACGTACCCCCTGCTTCGACACTCGATGAATGAAGTACCGCGCAAGTAGCCGTATGAAAGGAAAGGTTGGTTCGTTTTAAGAGAGAAGGGCCGCCCACAGGGGGGATGAATGGCGCAAGTTGTGCCATCGAGAAAAAAAAATGGAGGGAATAAAAAAAATTGGGGATGAATTTTACTCTAATGTCGAATAAGTAATTTTGCTGTCTCAGAATAACATTGGAACACGATGCGATTAAAAAAAACTCTCAAGAATGAATGCCCCTACCCCCTGCTTAGAAACTCTATGAATGAAGTACCGCGCAAGTTGCTATATGAAAGGATGGCACCAAGTTCTGCTGAACAACAGTTACAAACACTCAAGGAATCACTTTCAAATTTAGATTTGAAACTTGCCCATGTTGTCTGTTGAAAATTATAAAGTAGTTTGACATAATTGTGAGCTAGTGGTAACCATACAGACAACAGCCAAGTTTCAAATCTAAATTTGAAAGTGATTCCTTGAGTGTTTGTAACTGTTGTCCACCAGAACTTGGCGCCTATTTTTGTGATTTCAATTCTTTTTAAGGCCACTCGTACTTGGCTCTTTTACAGGAATGTCTTTTGTTGGATATCACTTCTTTTTGTAGGCTAATTTCGAGGATAACATTTTCTTTTGGTATCAAACTCAATAACTTGTAACTTGCGTCTTACTTTTCATGTACAAGGGAATTATATTAAAATTTTGTAAAGAAAAAATAATACTACTAATTGTAAAAAAAAAGAATACCTGTGCCATACACAGTGTGTTGAAGTTTTTATACCCTTCAATATCCTTATAGAACATATTTAGTATTGTACACTACCAAGGCTACTAATAAAAGTAATGTCATTTTTATAATTATTACTGCCCCTACTACTACTACAAGCATTCTATAATACTACTACAGGAAATAAAAACAACAATTACTAGTACTATAAAAATACTGCTACAATTGTAAAAACCAAAAACAACAGGAAATAAAAACAACAATTACTAGTACTATAAAAACTACTGCTACTGCTGGGCAATTGTTTTTAGAGGACTTGAGTTTTGAGGAGGGAAGAGATTATTAGTTTCGGGGGGAGTGCGCCATCAGCTTTGGGGGGGATGGGCACCCTTGGTCACGGCAATATAGTACATATTCAATTTTAGGATTTCTGGTCAGTACTCTGATTCCCAGTACAATTACTGCTGGCTTTCGAATCTGCACTTCTGTATGCCATAAGGTATTTTCCAATCAAATGTAGATGCTGGGCGACACTAATATATCTATGTGGTTACCTACAATCAAATCTGATTTTATGTCAAATATAGTCCTGAGACTAAAAAACTTTAAATTCTGCCTTTCTAGGCAAGAAGGACGTTTGTTTTACAATTTTATGTTGATCAATATTATTTTTGTAGGATATCTAAGGATTAAAAAAAATATCTTCCTGTGCACGACTTGAAAAATAAGGATTCATTGTAACATACCTATTTAATTTCCTTGTTCTTGTATTGTTAATACATCGAGCTCTTGGATCACTATTTGCATGAGAATTAGGTTACCTCAAGACCATAAGTAAATCATAACTTAAAATATTATTTAGTAACTTCTAGGGAGCTAGTATTGTAATGTTTTGTTCTGATTATTCTTTCTTTCACTTGAAGCAAATAAATTTCACGTTTGTTCTACAGATAGTAGAACATTTAGCAAGTAAAGATTCTTTGGGAAATTCCTCAACAGATGCCCTTGTAGTGATGCTCAAAACTAACAAACGATAAAATATGAACTTCGATTTGTATCATAAGATTCTAATTTAGAAAAAAATACGTAATTAGTTTCTACGGATAATGTCTCTTACTGTCATTTTTAAATCTGCTTGCCATTTCCATAGAATGTTTATAAAGCATTTATCGCTTATAGTGAATTAAATGTTAGCAAAACATTCGAAAGCTTATTATGTATTATTTAGCAGTGTTGATCTTTATCCATCAATAATTTAGTCCTAGGCTTCACCAGCATTGTCATGCAACATTATAATTTCATCAAACATAACTGCAAGCAACGTGGGGACAAGAGGCAATTGACCAACGTTGAAATTTAGAAGTAGGTTCAGTTCTTCGGAATACGTCCTGGAGTGAAATAGTTGTTGTTAGTCACATAGTCACTTTTGTATTAAAATATTCTTATATGTTCACTGTAGTTAAAAAAAAAGTTACGCAAAGTGAGTAATTATTTTACACGAAGGATTGTGTGCACGTACTCGCGACTACTTTTACGTCGAGCTTTTTCAATGGCTTGACTAGAATATTTTGCTCGACGAGGTAGGAGGACCAATAACTACTGCTGTAGAAGATTAGCTCCCAGATGCGTACATTTCCAGATCCGTACATGTCAAAATCATTCCCAAATCTGTAAGAGTGCCATAGGCGATGACATGACATATTTGGATATTCGTAAGAGATTTCACACTTCCTTACGTACCGTACTTAATAACTGATACTGCTTCTGTGCATTTTTAATCAAGTTTGAGCAGAGGAGAATATGGAATTGCATGCTCAAGAAAATACGAAACGATAATAACAATAACAATCATAATACATTAGTCCCAAAATTAAATTCAAGAAAAAAAGGTAAAAATTCGTTAGTCCCAGGACCTGCCAAAAGGCAGAATACTTAATAATAATAATAATAATAATAATAATAATAATAATAATAATACATATATACATACATACATTCATGCTTTCCATACTGTTATATTTTTTTTTCAGGTAGTAGCAAGAGCACTGGTAGTAACAGTGGCTGGAGTCAACTCCTCGCGTTGAATTCAAATTTGCCCAATATATTCCCGAAATGTGTTTGATATAATTTCACAAATCACATCAAAGGGATACACAAGTCAGCTTTTATAAAGAGCCTTCGCTGAATTAGTATTTGGATATTCTAAAATCTTTTTCCATCTGCAGCAGCCCGTTTACCGTTGTTACCATTATCTATATGGAATTCTTATCAATATACTCTATGTACACACGATTTACAGTTTATGACGTTTTATGAATATAAGAAAGTGCAACTCAACATCATCTAACATCTCTTAAAACATCAAAACTACCGAAAATGTTCTTTATTATTATTATTATTATTATTATTATTATTATTATTATTATTATTATTATTATTATTTGTCGAGCTGCACATACTGCATACTTTCTTTCTTCTCCTACCTTGCAAGCTGAGATACTTTCTGTATTAAGCATGATCACTTGTCCTGTCTTCTAGCTTGAGAAAACGGACTAATTCGATGACATGAGGATGATATGCAATTTGCTGCACTATACTGAATTTTAATATGAAGTTTTCTAATAGATTTAGCATTAGCACAAATCCTACCATACAGGCATATACACAGTGCTATAATTTAAATAAAGATGATATTATTTTACAAACCTTTCCTAAACTGTTTCTACAAGTAGGCGTCTAGTGATGTTATATTGGATCCAGTTTCTTCCTAACAACACACAACACAGTTGTTAGGTTTTGCGGTTAGGTCAGATCATCTTTCAGTTATGGTTACAGTCCTGCGATGAGGCAGGTCGAACTTTCCCTTACATAAACTGAGCCAATGTTTGGCTCAATGGAACGGAGTCGCCACCCACTTGTTTTATTATGTGGCAAATTTGTAACTGAAGAATAAAAGATTCTAGGCGACATGAGGAATAACAGCCTGGAGTTTGTTGAATCACAACGCAAGGTAGAAGACAAATAAAACCTTGACGTAACATTTTACTATGACATCTAAAAAATCAAGTCATTACTGAGTAGAAATAATATTTAATAACCATATTCACACTAAAATTTCTTTTATCTTTAGTTTTTAGAACATTACCGGTACTATACATGACAGACATTATATAATATAAGGTAACAGTTTTTTTTATTAGTTCAGTTGTAACTTGTGTAAAATTCAATTATTAATATTCTGAAGATTAGGATAAATAATTACCGTATAATAGGTAACAACTATGATCCGCTCACCTTTCATTAGGTAATGTAATCTTCTCCTCTGTATTCATTAGGTTAGTTTAGAATGACTTTCTTAGTTGTAGACATACCTTTATGTATATTTACATATTTTAATGTTTCCGTTTTCCTTTTTCCAGTTTCAGCGTATAAATATATACATACACGTCGCAGCCTTCGAAACTATGTATCTCATGAGTAGTACGTACATTAATTTTCCCTACTTAATAAATTAATATTTATATTATTTTCTCTATTAGTTCACTTTACTTATTTCAACTCTCTTCTTTTGTATCATATTTATATAATTATATTAATTATATGATATAAAAGAAGATTGTTGAAATACCTAGGTAAGTAAAGTGAAATAATAGAGAAAATAATATACATGTATAAACATTAATTTATATAATTATATTAATTCCTCATCTTCTTTTTCTTGTACATTAAAAAAATCTTATTTTATTTACCTGTAGGATAAGCCAACTTCCGCTACATTAATTGATTGAAACTCTGGACTAACATAGCGTACCTAAGTATAATATGACTTCTGTAGTTTCTTTTATGACATTATTCATTTATGTACCTGAAACATTAATATAGGTTACTCCAAATAATCATTAACAGATATCTTAAATTATATAATAAAGCATAATCCCAGCTATTCGTCTAACATTTGATTTAGTTGATATATCATATCATGCATTCAAATTTTGGGTTAATAACTAATATTCACAATACAAGAATTCGAAATTTTGCAGAGTTTTAGTGCAAACATAGAATTTTGAAAGTTTGATTTAATGTTTTATATTACTGATTATATCATTTTTGGGGTGACTTATAGGGAGAGAAGAGAGGAAAGTCTCTCCTGATCTTACAATTACTGTTTCATTATTATTTACATCTTCTTTCCTTTAACGAAATAAAACCACTAATTGTTTCTATTGAATACCTCTTCAGTTTTTTCCAATTAAAATTATTTCCCCATAAAGTATCGAATTTGTTCGTTTCATTTAATTTATATTTAAGAGTAATCTTTTAAATCCATAAACTATTTGTTTTTTTATTCGAAAAATTTAACTTCTTTTATATTTAAATAATCGAAAAATAAAAATGAAATCTGTAAGTTTTACGTCCCACGGATATGCTTAAGGAGACGGTGATGATGAGAGATGAGTGAAATGGTGGAATGAAGAAAGTGGGAGGAAACGGAAGAATGCCGAGAAAACCCACGAACACGGTTTTTGTCCACCACAAAGTCCACACGGCGCGAGCTGGGATCGAATCAGGGACCCCAAGCACCAGAATTGAACGCTCTACCACTGAGCAAGATAAGACAGACATATCAGGGACCCCAAGCACCAAGATACAGACATAAGACGGAAGTATTGGAGATGGAGAAGAGAATGATAATAAGGAAGTGAAAAGAAGCAGATTAGATAAAGAACGCAGGAAGAGATAAGCTGATGAACTGGACAGGGGGCTTACCTATGAATGAATTATGGCAGATAATTTTGGATAATGTAGACAAGATGAAATTGAAAAACGCCCTTATAAGGACCAGAAATGGTGGAACGTGATTGGTTGGAGAGTGAACACGGGGACCTACGGGATTGGCTGAAGGCTTTAGCCAATAGAATTTAGACTTTTTCATAAGAATGACTATATATTTGTCTTCATTTATGTTCTACAATTCATACTGACTCAAACTTTCGAGCGTGCCACTTGGATTAATCGTCGCAAGCTGAGTTATGCGTAATAATAGATTACACACTATCCAAACGTGTCATTGGAAGGACAGTGTGGAAAAGAAGCATCGTTTACAACACCGCTTTCTAAATTACGTAAGACTTTTCCCGGTCTTTTGCAAAGACCCGACAAAAACGAGACTTAACGGCAGTTCTGTTCTTTTCAGAGCTTAACTGCCACTACTTTCGGCCCTTCTAAGAGCCACTTGACTTGTAACCCCGGTATCAGCTCCGTTCGCTGCCACCACCATCGGCCCTTCTAAGAGCAACAAAAGCTAAATTATATTACTAAATTATATTACTCCCTCCCAACAGTGTCGGCAGTTGACGCACCTGAAGGAATGGTTATAACTATCTGCTTTCCTGGCCCTTTTGAGTCTCCGAGCTCTGAGTAGGAACCCTCGTATATACAGGTTTTGCGGACACTCGGGAAGCGGGTAGGGATAGCTAGTCCCAAAGGGACAGTACCATAGCTAGACCCCCTCACAAACACACGCACTCACAAACAACATAGCAATCCCTGATACCTTGCGGTGTTATACGAAAGGATTGACAACACTCAACACTCACAGACTCTTACATATATAGACACCCATCACCTTACCCCCTCCACATACCCCATTCCAAGGAATTCTATTTCAGAGAATTCAAGAGACACTTCATCAAGAAGATACGAAAACCGCCCAGGACTCCTGCACAAATCTCTCCAACATGAAAACTCCAGGAAGAAAAGCAAAGGATTCAACATCTTTACGCAAGCCTGTTCAGACACCATCCCAGAAGAAACAAGCTGAAATTTATCAAGCTACAACAACTCGCAAACTTTGCAGCGACACTACACGGAATCGAGAGTTCAATTGGGGATCATCTGATGAAGGTCCAACTATTCAGGCAGTTAATTCATCATCACCAACATTCATCTCTCAAGACAGCCCTTTCAAAGAATCTGATTTTTCTGCCACATTCTCCAAAGACTGCGACCCAACTGCATCGAACAACCACAGCAGTAACAGCTCCAGCTCTTCTGACTCCGGCTCGCCACCTCCGAAAGAACCAAGGGGACTTCAGTAATAAAGCTAATTGTGAAACTGACATTGCATACTCCCATGAAGAAGAAGACGACAGTAATCTCACCGCACATCAAGAAGAAGAGAACCCACCTCCGTATTCAGCTCCAAAGGCTACACAATTTTCTGCCAAACCCACTTCAACTCCTACTTCACAGGAATCTGATTATTATTGTGTCACCATAAGTAATCTTCGAAATGAATATTACGAGAAGAAGACATTAAACAGCATGGCCGACGTCAGCTCAATAACAAATATACCATATATTTCATCAAGAGCATCCGAGGCATTCGCATCAAGTTTACTTCCTTATTTGACAAACAACAATTTCTGAAATTACATACGCCGTCGGAATTCAGCTATGATAAGACATGGTACACTAATGAAGGACGTAAACGCACGCCTCAACCACCGAAAGCTGCTTTCACCTGCGTAATAACTGGAGTGGACCTTAGCTATTCCTTAGAAGAAATCAAGAAAGAACTCACTCAACAGCACATTGATTATTATAACGTCATCCGGACCAAGTCTGATCGTGCCCCTCTATCTTTCCTTAGATTGTTCTCATGCAACCCTGAGGAAATTAGTCACCTCATAACCAACGGAATCATCATTGGTAATTACTACCACCGAGTTGGAGCCTCCAAGAGTCAGAGAAGACAGCTGCCATGCTCCAAATCCTTTCAATATGGCCACATCTCATCCAACTGCAATGCCACGCAACATTCTTACAAATGCGGTGTTCATCGTACTCCTATCCACAAATGTTGCATTAATGAGAACACACCCTTTTGTGCAACCCGCAAAACCAATGGACATAAAACTGCTAGCAGCACCTGTCCAAAGCGTCCCACTTCTGCAACTATAGAAGACACTCATATTCCAATCAAGATATATCCCAAGGACAAACTCAAATCAATATCTCAGAAAACTACTCAAGATACAACAGGCCATACTGAAAATAATGAGCCGCCTCAAGACAACACTACTGCTGATAACGCCGCCTCTTCAACAGCAACAGTACCAACTCTGAATGAAATCAAGACAGCCATAGAAGAAATCACCTATAACATCATCCAATGGGTCACCGCAGTTCTTACCCTGGCTATAAAACCAACAGAAACCCAGACTCTGTAGAGTTGAATCTAGAAAGCTACTGCTGCCATCTTCCACGAAAAAAAATATTCTCAGCTCAACGCAACGATACGATTACATAAAAATCCCAAAACATAATCAAAATAGACGAGATGTGCGAGACTAGAACTGCTACTGAGAATGCCGCAAATACATCATCATCCATCACTACAATTATGTATATCAACATCCAAAGTCTTCGTGCTAAAATGATAGAGCTGCTCCCTTACATTCAAGACCACAAGATAGATATCATCATTATTAACGAAACTCACTTCACCAAAACCTACAATATTCATTTACAAGGCTATAATATCATCCGACATGACCGCATAACCCACTAGGCGCTACAGCAATTATTCTCAAAAAAGAAATAAAATATACAGAGATCACCATTTCTACTAATCTACAGGATGCCACGACCACTCCGCTACTCATCAAACTCCAACTCCAAACGCCTATTCATATCGCTACCTTTTATAATAATCCTAGCACTGGCGTAAGCAACTCTTCCATTACTCAACTACTTAGCAACCATACTTAATCTCCTACTCGCTCTTATATCAATTCTCAGCACGAAAAACCTTGGTGACCCAACAACCAATACCAATGGCAGAAAACTATTACAATACATTATCAATAGCTCTCTAATCCAGTTCAAAATACCAGGACCAACGCGCCTCACTCAACGATCGGAAGAAACTGATACCAAACCAGATAAAATCTTTTGCACCAAAGGAATACTGAAATTCGGACCAACCATCCATACTGAACTAGTCTTACCCACTGACCATCTAGCTTCGGACATCATTCTTCAAAATCCTAAACTTCCAGCTGAATATCTCACAATCAAGAATTTCAAGCAGGCAAACTGGGATGACTACAAAGCTAGCAGAACTAGGAACCTCCAGAAAATAGACATCTTACAAACTCCGCATTCAATCCAAGAAACTGCAAACGCAACTGCCACCGCCTTACAAGAAGCTGATTGGAACTTTATACCCACCACCACAATTATCCCAGGATTGGATCGATTATCATAAGAAATTATCAACCATTTACGACATAAGCGATATCTTCAAAGAACTTACAATCAACATCGGTCGCCAATCACCAAACTTGAACTCAACAATTTAATTCGCAATATCAAAATTATGATAAGAACATTCCGTGAAGAACAATTTAATTCCTTTTGTGAGAAACTGAATCAACTACAAAAGGAGAACATCTCCAAATTTTGGCTCGAAATTAAAAAAAAATACGAAAAACCAAGACTAGTCTAAGACTACCAACCACCATCGATAACATTTACTTACCAACTGAACAAGATAAACTTCAACATCTAGCTAACGCCTTCTCTACCAAGTTCCAGGAACCTCTGTCAAATACACCAGAACAGCATTCCATTCTGAAACTAGCTCATACAATCAAGACAATTATCGCCAACCACGAAGATTTAACTGCTGCTGATCTTGCTGATAATCATCATCCTTCCATCGCCGACTTACTTGAACCTATCCATCCTATAGAAGTTGACGAAGCCAACAAAAGCAGAAAGAATTCTGATCCAGGACCTGACAAGTTTACCACACAGCATCTGAAAGCTGCCCCACCAATACTCCACGCCAAACTTTCTGAATTATACTCCGCTGGTCTTTTCACTTGATATGTATTATCTGTCAGAAAAGTTAATGTACACCTGTTTTTCGAGTCTGGCATTCCTGCTCTCCATCCGTGGAGAGTATGAGAATTAAATCAATCAAATGTTTACTGAGGGGCAAAAAGAAAAGTTTAATTTGAATAAGACATTGCAGAGGGACACAAGCTGTGAATATGAATAGTGCATAGTTAAAATAAAGGACGACACCGAAAGAGAAAGCCACAAACAGCTGTTAAATTTAGAAAAAAGAGTAAAAATTGTTGAAGTGGGAAAATAAAACAAAAATACAAAAAATACGCCGAAAACTAAACGTTCTCCATGCCATGATCTTGGTGTAGTGGTTAAGGTGCTGGCTTACAAATGCAAAGGTCGCCAGTTCGAATCTTCGGTGAGGACATTTCTAAAAATTTTTTGTTTATAATACATGCAGCTCATGAGAGATGGTAAAAGAGGTCGTATTTAGTCTTTCGTAGCAATTATTATTGGTAAGGTTTAGTACTTAAAATACTTTTTGTATTTGCGTATTGCTTTTATTCTTTTCTTCATTTCAAAAGAGAAAAATATCCGTACAAATGCCACCAAAATTCCTCATATTTTGAATGTAAACGCCATTTGCAATTAGTAAAGAATAAAATTTGAACGTTCCGATGTAGCTGCAAAAAGTAAAAAGAAAAACATGGAAGTAGACCACACTCATGGTTATTAAAAATATAATTTCTACATGCCTTACACCTCCCGACCACGTTTCTACGTTAGCAAGTAAGAGGTTTGTGTTTAGGTTAGGCTGGTCAATACGTTTTGCAAAGGGGCCCGGTTTAGCTCTGACGCACCACAGGTGCGAGAAGGGAGCAAAACACTTTTTCTCTCTCCCTCTGTGTGTCTGTTTATCTATCTATCTGTATATATGTAACGCTATTTGTGAATGCCATAACCACCCTAATTTTCAGCGGATTGAGATGAAACTTGGCACAAACATTAATTGTTGAAATATCTTCAGTTCGTTAACCAGAATAATCAGACGAAAGTGTTCAAAACGGCGGCCCTTTAAACTCTTAAAAACTTCGCCAAATTTCGCCCATAAATGGATATTCAGAAAGTTTGAATAACTTTTCCTCTTTTACTGAAATATTTGTGTGCAGAGACTTATTGAAATATTGGACCCGATTGATCCCATAAAGAATGTTCACGCCCTTTTCGCTACGGTCAGGCTTTTTTTTTTTTTTTTTTTTTTGCAGGAGGGGGTTATTTTCGTATCGGAACAAGATGATTGCTAGTGATGATATGAAATTACACATTGAAAGTGAAGTAACTTGTGAAACGTGTTATTTGAAAGAATAATATAATAAATGTGCTTTCCTCTAACACAGAGAACTGTAAATCATGTAATTCGAATTCGGGAGCCTGAATGGCGAGGAGTGTTATTTGATTTGCTTTTTAGTAACACATTGCATTGCAAATAAAGGTAGGCAACATTAGTGGTAAGTAAAACAATAATAATAATAATAATAATAATAATAATAATAATAATAATAATAATAGTTGTTGTTTGTGGCAAGGCAATATCTTCCTCAATTCTTCTTCAAACGTAATAATTGTAACGCCATATCTCCCTTACAAACAAAATATTAGTAATTTATATCGAGAGAACGGGAAACTCTTGAGTGATGGGAGCAACGTTGGACAGTATACACTCGTAGTACTCAGAAAAATAAGCGATTTCAATGAAAAATGAACGAAGAGTCATTGCCGTGGGTAGTCATGGAGCCAAGCAGAGCCCTCTTTAGGCAAAATGTCGATAACTTATATCGAGAGAACAGGAGGTGATAGTGAGATGGGACCAACGTTGGACACCGTGGACCCAAACGGCGCATCGAAAAAATTAGGGGGGGGGCGGGCACCAGCCAGCCTTACTTATTTCCACATAATGATATAAAATTATATTGTCGAAATACACACACGAGTTAGCTAGTAATATTTCATATTATTATTATTATTATTATTATTATTATTATTATTATTATTATTATTATTATTATTATTATTATTATCATTATTATTATTATTATTATTATTATTATTATTATTATTATTATTATTATTATTATCATCGACAGCGTCGTTTAATTACGTGTGCATGTTTGACATGAAGCCAAAGAGAAGATCCATCATTCGTAGAAAGAATAAGAATAGCCAGTTACTTTAATTGTGAACGAAGGCGAAAAATACGAAGAGTGTGACAACGTTAGCGAAAAGAAATAATACTTTCTCTCAAATGGATAAAGTATCCTGCCGAGATAGATTCGTCCACTTTTTTTTTTTTAACTGACTCACCGAACGTGTTTCAGAAACTTACTTATTGCTAATTTTACTTGCTTCACTCGTTTAACTTGCTTTTTCTAATAATTTATAACGACAGGGACACGAACACGGAAACATCGAGGACAGTTAAAAATCATAGATGCTCTCTCGCCGGGAATCGAACCCGGGACACCATACATTAAAGGCGCAGGTGCTAGCCACTAGACCAGCGGGCAGGGCACTGCTCACTCTCTGTGTCGTTAGGGATTACGACCACTGTATTGCAAGCTATCACTTCTGTGGGTTGTATACTATGATCACATGTTTCTTCTTTGCTGGAACAGTTAAACCTACATTCTATGTAATACATGAGGTATTTAGACCTACATCATCTTCATATAATGTAATAAAAGTGTCATGCTGGGAATAAGAAAAAGAACATTCCTTGGACAAAACGAAAACTATTGGTATCAGAAATATTTATCTACGAGGCATGCGCAGTAGTATATTTCAGAATACTTACTGTTTAGTTCAGTAAACGAAGAAAGGGGTATAAAAAAGCAAATATGTCGAGTTAACGAGATCGACTAGAGTTGACAGAGGCGGAAGCAGATGTGTAGTAATGCAACAACTTCGTTAAATTGATAATTGGTTCTTTATTCTGTAGTAGATCGTGTCACAACTTTACGGGAGAGCAGAGAGAGATTTACTAACGCTGTCATATAGTAAGCTTTAGTAACACGATCATACAGACACAAATGGATGTAACTGTGAGTACTACAACTTGGATTTAACGAAAGCCGTTTAGATATTCAGTGATTTGCATGGTTGTATAAGACACAAAAAGATAAGACACAATGCAATACTTCATATCTCAGCTTCCAGTAACTAGATACATGCAATTTCAGGATAGATACTGAAACTGCTGTCGGATTTTAATACATGACGTATTGCAGGATACAAAATGCTTTGCATTACTTGTTTGTTTGTAGACAGCTACTAGCTTAGTGTTCTGAAAGGTTGTGAATAAACTAGGGATAGTCAACTCCGGAATTATTACTTTTCGGACTCCCGAAAGTAAAACCGGACAAATTTCGGAATTCGGAAAAATCCGGAATTTAGAAATTTCTGATTTCTTTAACATTCCGGAATTCGAAAAAATCCGATTTTTTTCGAAATCCGGAGTTTTTCTCAATTCCGGAATTTTCTAAATTCCGTATTCTTTCTGAGTTCCGAAATTATTCTGAATTCCGGAGTTTAACTGAATTTCATAATTTTCCGGAATCCAGAAAGTGAAAGTTCCGCTTCCGAAAAATAAATTTATTTTGGTTAATATGAATCGTGGCGGAAATAAGTCTTTGACCAGGTAATGGCGACTTCTTTGAAAGAAATGGGATGTATGAGATTTCAATCTGTCATATTTGTAGTTTCGTGTGGAGAAAAAACAAACTTGTGAACCAACGGTTTAAGAACAACTCAAGTTATTAATGTAAACTTTTCCGACTTCATAAAGGAAATACGAAATACATTTTGAATCGAAGAAATATAACATACAAGTTTGCAAGCGGAGACAAAGAAACCTTACGTAACCAGACTAAAAACGAATCTTTTACCGCATAGCGATCGCGGTTGAGTGGTCAAGGTGCTTGTGCGAATGCACATTGTAATGTCTTTTTTTTTTTTTTACTTTAGGATTTTTGATGGCGATTGATTAGCGATAACATATGTTTTATTATATTCAGATATTTGAATACTCGGACGTTTTAATATTTGAACTATCAAATCTTCAGTAATAATAATAATAATAATAATAATAATAATAATAATAAACTAATAATAATTATTATTATCTCGTAGAAGATTAAAAGCTAGGAGCTAATTATCGCTCAGGTCATACCATTACAAGCAGAAGCGTGACATTTGAAAAGAATATTTCGGTTTGGTTTAATGTTGCTCACAAGAAGAGGACTTTCTCATCTCGTTTCTAAAACAAATAGAATAACATGAGAATTAACATTTTACATTCGAGACGGGTCAAGGCTAACTCAAAATTTTCGTCTCTCTTTAGAGATGAGAATCGAGACGAGACGAAAAGTATCGTAAACATTTCCCTTCTTGTCTCGATTCTCGAAACAGTGTATGTCCATTCTTTAAGTAACAATTGGTCTGTAGACTGGATCTCATAGGCTATTTCGTTGCATTATATTTCAGAGCTCATTGAATTATGCTCTGTGTAGGTATTTTGTAGCAAAGCTGTTATATTTACCTCTGCATATCCTAAAAATTAGTTTATTATATGCCTTACTGTTGCGTGATATTCAGTTATATTTATTAGTTATTTTCCTTAAAATATACAGTAGAATACTTCTTACATGAAACTTCAATCTAACGTTCTAGTTTAAAATGTTGGTAGCAGCAGAGGTGTGTCTTGAAGGTACGGAACCCTTTCCCCGAAATCTACTTTTAAGTAAGTTTTGCCAAATTTCAGGGCAAGTTTAAAACTTTTTATTATTATTATTATTATTATTATTATTATTATTATTATTATTATTATTATTATTATTATTATTATTATTATTATTATTATTATTATTATGTCAACACCGTGTATAATCTTTAAAAGATATACGGTTTGTATCTGAATAGTAAAAGCTAATTGACTGTCGATCTCGGTCGTCGAGAAGTCTTCAGGAGGGAAGGACATCGGTCACGTTCTGGGTTTGAGTTCCGAAGGGGCAAGTATTCGGGCTCGAGCCAAAAATTCTTAAAAGTTATAGGCTTCAGCCAAACCTGTTCAAAACAGCTGGGACCGGGTTTAGGCTTCTCAACGGCTCGAGCGGCTCGGCTCACAGCTCATTCATTATCGAACCGAACCGAGAAGTGAGCCGAGCCAACAGCTCACCCAACCGAGCCGATTCTCACTTTCACTACTCGTATTATACAGTAATTTCGCCGTGCAAGTTCAATAGTATAATAATAATAATAATAATAATAATAATAATAATATATTATTTCATCGATCCTGCGCGGAAAGTGAGAATTAAATCAATCACATGTGTAGTCAAGGTAAGGAGAAAAGCCTAAACTGAATAAGACATTGAAGCGGGTTACAAGCTGGGAATAAGAATAGTGCAAGGTGTAAATAAAGGACGACACTGAAAGAGAAATCTAGAAACAGCAGGTAAACGGAGACTCGCTCGCTCGTTCAGCTCGGTTTAACTCGTTTTGAAATAATGGCTTTAGACTGGAAAGCGAAAGCCATGAGAAATATAAGCACTAATGTGGAATACTTTTAGTGTTGCTCACGACAGGGGTGCGTCTCGTCTCGTAATTTTAGTGCATCTCGTGGGGCAATTTTAGTGTATCTCGTCTCGTCTAGATAACGAAAAGACAATAGTTTTTTTTATTATTATTACGAGACAGCCTCAAATGTCGTAATCACCAATATAAGTATATACTGTAGTTCTTAAAATCGGTTTGGGTACAAAACCTCGCGGCGACAACCTCGCGACCAAAACCTTGCCTGGCCATAAACCTCGCCTCTCAAAACCTCGCGGCCCAAAATCTCGCCGGTCCGAAACCTTGCCTGGCCAAAACCTCGCCGCCCAAAACCTCGCGGGACAAAATCTCGCCGGGCCAAAACCCTCCTGGCCAAAACCTCGCCGCCCAAAACCTCGCGGCCCAAAATCTCGCCGGGCCAAAACCTCGCGCCCCAAAATATCGCCATACCCAAAATCTCGCCTGACCAAAATGTAAATGTTCCAACAGATGATAAGGATGACGGTATAAAAGACACTGTTTCAGAAGAAGTATCACGGATATTTGAGCAAGTCCCGCCATACCATATGAAAATTCTATTTCTGCATTAGAGGATTTCAATGTGAAGGTAGGGCGACAGGATGTTTTTAAACTGGTTATAGGGAAAGAAAGTCTGCATAAGGAAAGTAATGACAACTAACGGGGTTAGTTTCGTGAACTTTGGAACATCCTTTGAACAACTTTCAAAACTTAAAATTTTAACAAAAATCTAATAATATTTATGAAAGTATGAAATAATATATGAGTTTTTACGACGTCCTTTGATTATGTCCTGTAGGTTAAAGGAGACGTAGATAACCAGGATGAAGGAAATGATCGAATAAAGAAAGTGGGAGGAAACGGGAATAACCCGAGAAAGCCTACGCACACGATGTTCTGTATCATCATCATCATCATCTTATTATTATTATTATTATTATTATTATTATTATTATTATTATTATTATTATTATTATTATTATTATTATTATTATTATTATTATTATTATTTGTAATGTGGAATTGCATATTAAGAAACTCATTGGGTAAATGTTAAAGAAAAGTTCCATTCGCGGCGAGGTTTTGGCCCGGGAGATTTTGTCCCGCGAGGTTTTGGGCGGCGATGTTTCGGCCGCGAGATTTTGTCCGTATCCCCTTAAAGTCAAGGCTGAAACCTCCACGGGCGAATTCTTGAGCCCAAGCAGAAGACCAACCCGGGTATTGATATCAACCGGCTCGGCTCGTATCAACTGAGCAAACAGCTCGAGTCGGCTCGGTTGGGATGAGCCCATGACCCGAGCCGGCTCAGTTGGTACGAGCCATCGACTCAGCTTAATTGAGCTTTCTCGGTTGGGATGGGTCACCTACTCGCCTCATATGAACCGGTTCGAGCCAGCTAAGTTGAAACTAGTCCATCCCTTGCCCTGAAATTTGGCAAAACTTACTTAAAAGTAGATTTCGGGGAAAGGGTTCCGTACCTTCAAGACACACCTCTGCTGCTACCAACATTTTAAACTAGAACGTTAGATTGAAGTTTCATGTAAGAAGTATTCTACTGTATATTTTAAGGAAAATAACTAATAAATATAACTGAATATCACGGAACAGTAAGGCATATAATAAACTAATTTTTAGGATATGGAGAGGTAAATATAAAAGATTTGCTACAAAAATACCTACACAGAGCATAATTCAATGAGCTCTGAAATACAATGTAACGAAATAGCCTATGAGATTCAGTCTACAGAGCAATTGTTACTTAAAGAATGGACATACACTGTTTCGAGAATCGAGACAAGACGGGAAATGTTTACGATACTTTTCGTCTCGTCTCGATTCTCATCTCCAAAGAGGGACGAAAATTTTGAGTTAGCCTTGTCCCGTCTCGAATGTAAAATGTTAATTCTCATGTTATTTTGTTTGTTTTAGAAACGAGATGAGAAATTCCTCTTGTCGTGGGCAACATTAAACCAAACCGAAATATTCTTTCCAAATGTCATTTGTAATGGTATGACCTGAGCTATAATTAGCTCCTAGCTTTTAATCTTCTACGAGATAATAATTATTATTATTAGTTTATTATTATTACTAGTATTATTCCTGAAGATTTGATAGTTCAAGTATTCAAACATCCGAGTACTCAAATATCTGAATATAATAAAACGTATGTTATTGCCGATCAATCGCCATCAAAAATCCTAAATTAAAAAAAATACAACGTGCATTCGCACAAGCACCTTGACCACTGAACCGCGATTGCTACGCGGTAAACGATTCGTTTTTTGTCTGGTTACGTTAGGTTTCTTTGTCTCCACTTGCAAACTTGTATGTTATGGGTCTTATGAATAAAGTTGAGCAAGGTGAGTTTACTCCAATTTTGGAGAGTTTACTCCTTTTGGTATGAATAAAGATGAGAAAGATCAGCAAGTTCTTCGAAAGGTCACTCAGCGTCTGAGCAAGGAGTCAGCACTATTGAGATGGCTCTAATTTCGTATGAATAAAACTGAGATCTCTCTCACACTTCGGAGTACTCTCTCCAAAAATCTTGAGTTACCTTATTTGCTGACTCAAGTCGTGAAGTGAAGACGTTTTGTGGAAATGGTTGTATTCAACAAGGACAGGAAATATACAATGAGCACAGAAACACTTTCGAAGTGGACTATAAAACTATCTATTGCTTCGATAAAGAAATCGTGGAGTGGTTAAGTAATTATTTCCTACGCGAATCAAACACAACTACAGGCGGCGGGTACTTACTAACGAACAGAGAAGGCGATTTTTAAAATACTTAAATGATCCCGGTTTTCAAAGCGGAGTAGGGGAGGACAGAGATACTGGATCAGAGTACTGTGTCTGTTACATTTTCAAAAGTTCTAGGGAAAATAGTAGAGAAGGCCCCGTGGTGAGAAAAGTTCCCATCAACTCTTGCTGCACAGCAGACAGCAATAAATAAATGGCGCCAGCAGTACAATTTTCCGTTTGCTACAGGAGTTATCGATTACACACATGTGAAAATTAAAAGACCTCATGAACACGGGGATGAGTATATAAGTCGTAAAGGACGTTACATTTTGAAAGTTCAAGCCACTTGTAACTGAGACGAGGAATTTACGAGTGGGATACTTCCTAACCAGGTTCTGTGCACGATTCGCGAATATGAATGAACTCAGCTGTTCGCATGATCATGGCAGAAAACGGATCACAAGCCTTGTTTCTGGGAGACTTTGGATATGCCATTGCTCCTCGGCTTATAACTCCTTTGCACAATCTAGCTACAACAACAGAAAGAAAATTCAACAACTGCTTCACCAGGAAACGCTTTATAAGAAAGATGCTTCGGCTAAGTGAAGCAACGATTCTCTATTTTGGAAAATAAAATAATACTGACAACCAGAAAGTGCATTCTAGTCTGTTTTGTTCTGTATTATGTGGCTAAATATCTGAAAGATGGGGATTTTGACATTGTTGAGAGAGAGTTTGAAGAAGAGGACGCCTTTGCGAACCAACGCGGGTTCGAATGCCGATAATGTTGGACATGCTGTCTGAATTTTCATGACTTTCCCTGGTCCCTCCATATAAATTAAGGACAGTGCTTTCATCAGAAGCTCTATCCACTTCTTCCTTTCTTTCTTATCCCACGGAAAGTTTAAAATTTGATGGCATGTATTCTTTGTTAATATAAAGGCCATAAATACAGTGAAATTAGATAATAAAAATTATAAATAAAATTATATATTTATTGGACCGTTTCATTAAACATTCACTTAATTGGACGTTAAAGTGAAAAATCTCGCTCGAGTTCCCACACACGAAATTGACGACTTTGGATTATTAGCACGAAGCTTATGTGAGAAAATGCTGAGATAAATAACAGCGAAAGACACATGTGAGAAATAAATTAACACTACGAACTGTAGGCTATAGGCTAAATCTTAATTTTTATCTCACAGGAAGACGCTTAAATACGTCCGTGGACACCATGTGGTTCGTGGACCCCATGTTAAGAATTCTTACTTTATTGTAAATTGTTATATTTTAACCAGAAATAGCATGACTTTAGACTAAAGTAGGCTTACCTTCAGTCTCTTAATAGATCTAACGGATTGGAATCACCGTGCACCGTCCATTAGCTTCCGTAATATTTTTCTATTCATTCAGTTTTATTGGCTTGTTTCAAGTCTTTTCAGTCCATTTTCTTCTTAAACCTGGCTTTCATGTTAGCTATTTCTTATTCAACTGCGATTCTGTGACAGGGACACCAAATGATTCTTCATATTTTTTCCTAATGGTTGAAAATGCAGATACTTTTTCTTGTCTTACTTCTGGCAACACGAATTTACTAAACATGATTGGATAATCTCTTATCATGTCCACAAACGCTTGTAAAGAAGCATCCCTTTTTCCGCCATTATCTTCTATATACCTAATTTTTAATACGTTTGTTTGAATTACATAAACATCTGACAGACTACTTGCTTGGCCGTCTCGGCGCGGAGTGAAGCAAACTCTATGACCATGCTCAGGTTATTTAGGAGTAAGTTCTCACAACTATGATAGTTTTTATTCATACGAAATTTGAGAGTTTGCTTATGAAACAGAGCTTGCTCACCTCACTCATGAGCAAAGTGAGCAGAGTCAAGGCTCCGTTTTATTCATAAGACCCTATATTTCTTCGATTCAAAATGTCTTTCATATTTCTTTTATGATGTCGGCAAAGTTTACATTAATAACTTGAGTTTTTTCTTAAACCGTTGGTTCACAAGTTTGCTTTTTCTCCACACGAAACTACAAATATGACAGATAGAATTCTCATACTCTCTATTTCTTTCAAAGCAGTCGCCATTACCTGGTCAAAGACTTATTTCCGCCACGATTCGTATTAACCAAAATAAATTCATTATTCGGAAGCGGAACTTTCACTTTCCGGATTTCGGAAAATTATGGAATTCAGTTAAACTCCCTAATTCAGAAGAATTTCGGAACTCGGGAAGAATCCGGAATTTAGAAAATTCCAAAATTGAGAAAAACTCCGGATTTCGAAAAAAATCCGGATTGTTCCGAATTCCGGAATGTTAACGAAATCAGAAGTTTCTAAATTCCGGATTTTTCCGAATTCCGGAATTAATCCAAAATTGGAATTTTCCGAATTCCGGAATTTCTCCGGTTTTAATTTCGGGAGTCCGAAAAGTAATAATTCCGGAATTGGCTATCCCTAGTTTATACACAACCTTTCAGAACACTAAGCTAGTAGCTGTCTACAAACAAACAAGTAATGCAAAGCATTTTGTATCCTGCAATACGTCATGTATTAAAATCCGACAGCAGTTTCAGTATCTAACCAGAAATTGCATGTATCTAACTACTGGAAGCTGAGATATGAAGAATTGTATTGTGTCTTATCTTTTTGTGTCTTATACAACCATGCAAACCACTGAATATCTAAACGGCTTTCGTTAAATCCAAGTTGTAGTACTCACAGTTACATCCATTTGTGTCTGTATGATCGTGTTACTAAAGCTTTCTATATGACAGCGTTAGTAAGTCTTTCTCAGCTCTCCCGTAAAGTTGTGATACGATCTACTACAGAATAAAGAACCAATTATCAATTTAACGAAGTTGTTGTATTACTACACATCTGGTTCCGCCTCTGGTCGCTCTCGTTGACGCGACATATTTGCTTTTCTATACCCCTTTCTTCGTTTACTGAACTAAACAATAATTATTCTGAAATATACTACTGCGCATGCCTCTTAGATAAATATTTCTGATGCCAATAGTTTTCGTTTTGTCCAAGGAATGTTCTTTTTCTTATTCCCAGCATGATACTTTTATTACATTATATGAAGATGATGTAGGTCTAAATACCTCATGTATTACATAGAATGTAGGTTTAACTGTTCCAGCAAAGAAGAAACATGTGATCATAGTATACAACCCACAGAAGTGATAGCTGGCAAGACAGTGGTCGTAATCCCTAACGACACAGAAAACGAGCGGTGGCCTTCCTGCTGGTCTAGTGGCTAGCATGTGCGGCTTTGGTGTATGGTGTCCCGGGTTCGATTCCCGGCGGGGCAGCATTTATGATTTTTAACTGCTCTCGATGTTACTCTGTTCGTGTCCCTGTCGTGATAAGTTATTAGAAAATGCAAGTTAAACGAGTGAAGCAAGTAAAATTAGCAATAAGTAAGTTACTGAAACACGTTCGGTGAGTCAGTTTTAAAAAAAAGTGGACAATGAACTGGCTGTTCGCACCGCCTATGCGAGTTCGAATCTATCTCGGCATGATACTTTATCCATTTGAGAGAAAGTATTATTTCTTTCGCTACAGGCACTCACTCATTTCGTATTTTTCGCTGTCGTTCACAGTTAAAGTAACTGACTATTCTTATTCTTTCTACGAATGATGGATCTTCTCTTTGGCTTCATGTCAGACATGCACACGTAATGAAAAGATGCTGTCGATACTAATAATAATAATACTGTAATATGAAATATTACTAGCTAACTCGTGTGCGTATTTCGACAATATAATTTTATATTATTATATGGAAATAAGTAAGGCTGGCTGGCGCCCCCCCTAATTTTTTTCGATGCGCCTTATGGGTCCATGGTGTCCAACGTTGGTCCCATCTCACTATCACCTCCTCTTCTCTCGATATAAGTTATTGACATTTTGCCTAAAGAGGGACTTGCCGTGGCCCCATGACTACCCATGACAATGACTCTTCGTTCATTTTTCATTGAAATCGCATATTTTTCTGAGTACTATGAGTGCATATTGTCCAACGTTGCTCCCATCACTATAGCTTACAACTTCCCGTTCTCTCGATATAAATTGCTAATATTTTGTTTGTAAGGGAGATATGGCGTTACAATCATTACGTTTGAGGAAGAATTGAGGAAGATATTGCCTTGCCACAAACAGCACCTATTATTATTATTATTATTATTATTATTATTATTATTATTATTATTATTATTATTATTATTATTATTATTATTATTATTATTATTATAACGTGGGTTCCTGTCACCACGGCATGGCGCGTCCTCAGGTTGCGGATCGAGGAGAAGGCCTCTAGATATAGAGGTTAGCTGCGAATATACTGAATAAGCAGTCGCGGACAGACGACTAGGAGTGGTCCTCCAGCTTGGGGGTTTGGGTAAGGCTAACACCCTCATCCTGTAAAAAAAGGTACTTGTTCAGAAACATTCACAAAAGCCTCGGACAAGGACTGATAACTTGGCACGACATCAGCAAAACAAAATGGACATGAGATTTGGAACATGGAATATTAGAAGTCTTTATAGGGCAGGCGCGTTAAAATCTGTAACGAGTGAGTTAGAGAAATACAGGATGGACTTAGTAGGAGTTCAGGAAGTTAGGTGGGAAGGAAATGGATCTGAGAATTCCGGAAATTTTACGTTCTTTTACGGGGAAGGAAATAAAAATCACCAGTTAGGAACAGGGTTTTTCGTTCACAAACGAATATTACCAGCAATTAAACGGGTTGAATTTGTTACTGACAGACTTTCTTTTATTACTCTTAAGGGACGGTGGTGTGATATTATTGTTTTAAATGTACATGCTCCAACTGAAGATAAGGGTGACGATATAAAAGATAGTTTTTACGAAGAAGTGGAACGGATATTTGACCAACTCCCGCGATACCATATGAAGATTCTATTAGGGGATTTCAATGCGAAGGTAGGACGAGAGGATATTTTCAAACCGATTATAGGGAACGAAAGTTTGCATAAGGAAAGTAATGACAACGGTGTTAGACTCGTGAACTTTGCAACATCCAAAAACCTAATCGTGAAGAGTACAAAATTCCCACATCGCGACGTTCATAAATACACTTGGACATCACCAGACGGAAAAACACATAATCAAATTGATCACGTTTTAGTAGATAGAAGAAGACAATCTTGCATAATTGACGTCCGGTCGTTTAGAGGGGCTGATTGTGACACTGATCACTACCTGGTAGTAGCTATAATACGGGAGAGATTATCGTTGAATAAAGGTAATATTCAATGTCCGAAAACGGAGAGATTCAATTTAAAGAAATTAGAAGAGAGCCAGGTAAGAGAGGAATACCAGATTGAAGTTTCGAATAGATTCGCGGTTTTAGAAGACTCGGAGTGCACTAGTGTTGAGGATACTTGGATTGAAATTAGAGATAGCATTAAAAGTTCAGCAATAGAAAAATTGGGACACGCGGAAATACATAGGAACAAACCATGGTTCGACCAAGAATGCATTAAACTAGCAGAGAAGAGAAAACAGGCAAAATTACGGTGGCTACAAAATCCGAATGAAACAACTACACAAAATTTCGCAGATATCAGGCGGGAAACTTCCAAAACTTTTAGAACAAAGAAACGGGATTTTTTGAAAGCTAAAATTAAGGAACTTGAAGATAATAGTAAAAATAAAAATATTCGGGACATGTATAAGGGGATCAGCGAATTTAAGAAAGGCTATCAACCTCGTGCTTATATATTAAACAAATCTGACGGAACAGTTCTCACCGATACGGATAGCCTCTTAAATAGATGGAAAGATTTCTTTGACGATTTGCTGAACACGCAGCCAAAAACTAATGTGCGTGGAGAAAAGGAGATACACACCGCACAACCGTATATTCCAGAACCCAATCGAATAGAAGTGGAAGCCGCTATAAAGAAATTGAAGAAACACAAATCTCCGGGTGTAGATGAAATTCCGGCTGAGTTAATTTTAGCTGGAGGCGAAAAATTGTGGAACAAGATACACAAACTCATTCTCCTTATCTGGAACAAGGAAGAATTGCCACAAGAGTGGAAAGAATCAATCATTGTTCCAATTCACAAGAAAGGCGACAAAACTGACTGTAATAATTATCGAGGCATTTCTCTTCTGTCAACATCCTATAAAATCCTTTCAAATATTCTGTTAGCAAGATTGACCCCATACGCAGATGAAATTATTGGAGATTATCAGTGCGGATTTAGACGAAATCGATCAACTATCGACCAAATATTTACCATTCGCCAAATACTCGAAAAGAAGTGGGAATACAATACCCCGGTACATCAACTATTTATTGATTTTAGAAAGGCTTACGACTCAGTTAGGAGAGAAACATTATACAACGTTCTTACAGAACTTGGAATACCGAGAAAGCTAATTAGATTAATTAAGATATGTTTAAGTGAATCCCAAAGTAAAGTCCGGGTAGGAAAATTTTTGTCCACGAGCTTCCACGTCGAAAATGGCCTGAAACAAGGAGATGCGTTGTCGCCATTATTATTTAACTTTGTGCTAGAATACGCCATAAGGAAAATCAAAGATAGCAACCAGGGCCTAGAGTTGAACGGCATTCACCAGGTTATGGCATATGCTGATGATGTAAATTTAATAGGGGATGATAGGAGAACAGTAGAAATAAATGCAGAGATCTTATTAAACGCTTGCAGGGACATGGGTTTAGAAGTAAATGCAGAGAAAACTAAATACATGGAAGTGCGTCGGGACCGTAATACGGCAAATTGTGGAGGCGTTAAAGTATTAAATAATGCTTTTGATAAAGTGGATACTTTCAAATATTTAGGATCAATATTAACAGACGAAAATCATATTCACGAAGAAATTAAATGTCGACTAAAAGCAGGGAATTCGTGTTACTATTCGGTTCAAAATCTCTTGTCGTCGCGAATTCTGTCGAGGAATTTGAAGCTTAAAATATATAAAACGATAATCATGCCTGTTGTTCTGTATGGTTGTGAAACATGGTCGCTTACTTTGAGGGAAGAACATAGACTGAAAGTATTTGAGAACAGGATCCTGAGAAGAATATTCGGACCCAAGAGGAACGAGAATGGGGAATGGCGGAAGCTTCATAACGAGGAACTACATAATTTATACGGTTTACCCAACATTGTTAGGGTCGTCAAGTCTAGGAGGCTTAGGTGGGCAGGTCATGTAGCTAGAATGGAAGAAAGTAGAAACGCTTTCAAAGTCTTGACTGGTAGACCCATAGGAAAACGACCATTAGGAAGACCTAGGCGCAGATGGGAGGACAATATTAAGATGGATCTCGCAGAGATAGGAATACAAAGTAGAAACTGGATGCAATTAGCTAAGGATAGAAGTCAGTGGAGAGCTTTTGTGAACGCGGCACTGAACCTCCGGGTTCCATAGGCCATAGAGAGAGAGAGTTATTATTATTATTGTTGTTGTTGTTTTACTTACCACTAACGCTACCTA
Organism: Thermobia domestica; assembly: GCF_964235325.1. NCBI lineage: Eukaryota > Metazoa > Arthropoda > Insecta > Zygentoma > Lepismatidae > Thermobia > Thermobia domestica. Next base: position 138,913,712 of record NC_137456.1, on the reverse strand, counting down.
CCTTTATTTGCAATGCAATGTGTTACTAAAAAGCAAATCAAATAACACTCCTCGCCATTCACACTCCGAACTCGAAATACATTATTTACAGTTGTCTGTGTTAGGGAAAAGCACATTTATTATATTATTCTTTCAAATAACACGTTTCACAAGTTCCTTTCAATGTGTAATTCCATATCATCGCTAGTAATTATCTTGTTCCGATAGGAAAATAACCCTCCTCCTGCAAAAAAAAAAAAAAAAAAAAACCGTAGCGAAAGGGCGTGAACCTGCTTTAGGCGATTAATCGGGTCCAATATTTCAATAAGTCCCTGCACACAAATATTTCAGTAAAAGAGGAAAAGTTATTCAAATTGTCTGAATACCTATTTATGGGCGAAATTTGGTTCCCTTGGAAGTTTTTAAGAGTTTGAAGGGCCACCATTTTGAACATTTTCATCTGATTATTCTGGTTAACAAACTCATCAAGATATTTCAACAATTAATGTTTGTGCCAAGTTTCGTCTCAATCCGCTGAAAATTAGGGTGGTTATGGCATTCACAAATAGCGTTATATATATACAGATAGATAGATAAATAGACACACAGAGGAAGAGAGAAAAAGTGTTTTGCTCCCTTCTCGCACCTGTGGTGCGTCAGAGCTAAACCGGGCCCCTTTGCAAAACTTATTGAGCAGCCTAACCTAAACAGAAACCTCTTACTTGCTAACGTAGAAACGTGGTCGGGAGGTGTAAGGCATGTAGAAATTGTATTTTTAATAAACATGAGTATGGATTCGAACACTCCACTTCCATGTTTTTCTTTTTACTTTTTGCAGCTACATCGGAACGTTCAAATTTTATTCTTTACTAATTGCAAATGGCGTTTACATTCAAAATATGAGGAATTTTGGTGGCATTTGTTCGGATTTTCTTCTCTTTCAAAATTAAGACAAGAATAAAAGCAATACGCAAAGACAGAAAGTATTATCAGTACTAAACATTACCAATAATAATTGCTACGAAAAACTAAATACGACCTCTTTTACCATCTCTGACGAGCTGTATGTATTATTAACAAAAATTTTTAAAAACGTCCTCACCGAAGATTCGCACTGGCGATCTTTGCATTTGTAAGCCAGCACCTTAACCACTACACCAAGATCACGGCGTGGTGAACGTTTAGTTGTCGGTGTATTTGTTGTATTTATGTTTTATGTTTTCACTTCGACAATTTTTACTTTTTTTTCTAAGTTTAACAGCTGTTTCTGGCTTTCTCTTTCGGTGTCGTCCTTTATTTACACTATACACTATTCGTATTCACAGCTTGTGCCCCTCTGCAGTGTCTTATTCAGATTAAACTTTTCTTTTTGCCCCTCAGTAAACATTTGATTGATTTAATTCTCATACTCTCCACGGATGGAGTGCAGGAATGCCAGACTCGAAAAATAGGTGTACATATACTTTTCTGACAGATAATACCTTTTGCTTGGAATACATCATACACCATTCTCCTACCTAAACTTGGAAAACCGACCAATCTCACTACCAATCTACGACCAATAGCACTTACAAACATCTTCCCTAAAATCATGGAAAAAAATTCTGTTCAGAATGCTTCATCTATACCTGAACAGCATCAACCTTTTAATACCACAGCAAGCAGGCTTTAGATCTCAACACAGCACCATCTACCAACTCATGTGGATATGCCATGACATACAAATAGTCTTCTCCAAGGGTCACATCACTGGCGCAGCGTTCCTGGACCTCGCGGGTGCGTTTGATTCCGTTTGGAATGACGGACTTCTATGCAAACTAACCCATTACAACTTGCCTACAACAATTATCAGATGGCTACATAAATTCCGACAGAACCACCAAAATCAAACTTAACGACCAATACTCCAACAATATACTTATCCAACGAGGAGTTCCACAAGGATCGACAATCGCACTCCTAACTTATCTTCTATATGTCAATGATACGCCCATCAATCCGAAGTTCACCACACAACTTGGGCTTTTCACAGATGACACCACCTATTGGACATCCACGCTGCTCACGCGCAATGTACTCATCCGATTAAGACAGCAAATAGATGAATTTGCAAAATGGTGCCTTAAATGGAAACTGCAGCTTAACCCCAGGAAAACTCAACTCATTCTCTTTATTCCACCTCGCAGACGTCGATATTCCATTAAAGACACCCGCAATAAAATTAAAATTCAAAACCAAGAGGTCCCAATTATGACAACAGCAAAATATCTTGGAGTTCTACTTGACAAACGACTAACTCTTAACGCTCACATACAGGATGTTAGAAAGCGTACAATTCGCACTACATTAGCCCTCAATAGATTAGGCATAAATCCTTCGTTGAACCTCAAAAATAAGATTTATCTATATAAAATGATTATTCCTCCCACGCTCCTCTATGGACATCCTCTATATTCTGGACATAACATAGCTCTGATGTGTCGAAAGCGGAACGCTGTTGGATAAGGAAACTCACAAACAACTTTCAAGATAACGATGCCAAGCCATATTACGAACAATTTCGACTATTGCCTATTAAAGATGCAATAGTCAAACTCAACAGAAAATACAGAAATAGAATTTAGGAAAAACAGTTCTTCAAAGACAATTTCACCGACTTTGACAGAACTCCAACGAATCCACCCAAAAAAAAAAAAAAAGCCATACAATCTACACCTAAACCCTAATAATACTTAGGCACGTTCTCCACCACCATCCCTTTCAATCTAAACAAATAAAACCTTTCCTTTATTCCCTAACCCAAAGCACACACACTCATTACTTCAAAAACTCTCTTACATTCACAACCAAACTAGCACACTAAATACGATATCAACCTCATACAATAAAACTTGGAGCCACAGGTACAGAGCCACAGTTCACAGTTCACAGTTGTCATGACAATTTATTCGGTTATGAGTATCGAGCTCACGGTAGTGAGCTCCTGCCTCTTATTTGAAGTTGTGGTGTTTGGCGTTTTGGATGACGTAGATGAAGTTGTTCGAATGCAACTGTCGCATCCTACAGTATGTGAATTTTGGATGATGATGAGTGATGAGGATGATAACGATGAGAGGCGAGGAGCTATTGCTGAAAGAGGAATTAGAAGAGGTTGCCATTGGTTAGTTTAAGGAGGGATCTAGAGTTTGGCTGGCGCTCTAAGTGACCAATCAGGAATAAGTAAATGGCCCTGATAAGGGTATGGTCCTGTACGTATTGTATCATTCTTTAATCTTGAATTGTAGTAATGACATCTAGTATGTCACTTAGTATGGAGAGCTTAGTAAGAACATCAGGAGCTGCTTTGAGGGCAGGAAGTCGTTGCCGCACTGCTGATAAGATTTTTGAAAGGTGGAGATCACGAAATATGTCTATAAGCTCTTTGAGAGTATCAGTAGTATTAGCTTCTTTTTCGTCATGCATATGGTCAGGAGTCGCTGTACGGGTTGTAGCATTGGCTTTCTGGGCATACGTTTCCTTATAATTCACTGTTTTTTCCACTGGTATTGTTGAATCAGATGATAAAGATGGAAAATCTTGAGGCTTGAACGACGGTGGTTGAGAACTCTTCCGTGAAAGGATTTTATGAATGACAGGACATCTTTTGAAGTTTGCGGGGTGCCCCCCTCCACAGTTGGAACACTTCACTTTATCATCTCGAGATTTTCGAGGACACTCGTATGTAAAATGATGGGCAGCACATTTAATAAGTGACCATACTATTATACTTCGGTAACGCACAACAATGGAATCACACACAATAAATGAAGCAACGAAATCAGTGACTTGCTTTGTAAACTCCTTGCCATACCATTTCATACATTACACTGGGCAAATTTGCATAACTGCTAGAAGCCCGTCTCTGCCAACTTGGCAGAGAAAAGTTATTACATTGATTGATTGATTGATTGATTTGTGTTCTATAGTGTCTCGAGAAGGATACGTTAGATATCCAAAACTGTGACACATTATAGTTTAAAATACAGTGTGTGTTGAAGCTTTGGTCAGCGTTTCTTTTGTTACAATATTCAATCGAAAGCGATAGATAGACTTGTTATTTGTTATAGTACTCATAATGTTTGTACTACCTTTTTATTTCCATAACCCAAATTTTATTTTCAAAAACACAAGTTTTATCTGTTTTAAACCGATACCTCGGCATGTTATACACATCAGTGAAAATTTCGTAAATCAGATATTTGTTTTATGTCCTGTTGCAGGGGAGCACTCATGTGGGGATCCAGTTGATCCAGACCCTCCGAAAAAAAAAATGGTAACTGGTCACATATTTGTAAATTTTCTTAATAAAACTATACTATACTAGTTTAGCAGAGAAATAATCGATGAAGGCTAAAAATTTAACCTTACTCATCATCTGTATTATTTCTTTTCTGATAAAGATAATCTATTTTTTCATTTTTCGTTAAAAATTACTTATTGTGTTTTTCGGCTATAGAATAACACTGGTTCGGTATTACCTGTAGTATCTTATATTATTGAACCCACCCGAACAAAAGTGGGCGCCTGTTGTGTTGCAACTAAATAATTATCTACAAATCTCTTGTAATTATGTGAACTCGTAATTTACTATTACAGTTTTACAAAATTTACACGTGATCGAAAGGAAGTAAAACCCTATATTCGTAAATGCAACTAGCTCTGTCTAGTTTACTCTTACATCTTACGGGAGCACAATTAAATTTTCACGCAATTCCATTTTAAAATTTAATATTGTAACCTGCCAAGAAAACAGTAATGGGTTAATATTTACTCACTTTTATATTTAAAATAAATTATAAACTCTTTTAATTTTAAACTTTTTAATACATCGCTGCTATTTACTGGTGTTACAGCATAATTACATAAGTCTGTGATAACAAAAAAAATAATTAAAAAACTCACATACATATCTTTTAAATATACAATATTTTTTTCATTCAAGGAAAATACAAACCGTGATATGTAAACATGGTAAAATCGGAGAAATACAACTATCTTCTCGTGATACACATATCTAAAATCTGGAAATAGACAGAAGAGAAGCAGGCGAATAATACAGCAACAGAGTCGTAGGCAGACTTGAGGGCCAGCAATAATAATGTATACTAAATTTGTAGTATGAAGGTCACGTTTACAGAGTACAACATCTCTAAAATTGGTAGTGAGTATTCCCAATGTAAAACATGAGTTAGAAAAAGTGTCAGAAGGCGCATCAAGAAGAGTGCTATGTTTGTAGCACAAGGTCCCCTCTCTTCAATCTCTCGGGGACTTCCAAAACATTAAATTGCACGGTGTCTAATTTGATACATCGTTGAAAAAAATAATGGGAAATCAAACAGCTTTTGTTGGGAATAGTGTGGGGCATCTTTTACCAAGTTGCCACCATTGGGTTCTGAATTTTTCACAGTATATAAAACTCACAGTTTCAGGGGTGCCCACAAGGGGAGTCTATGACGCAAACTGCTTCATTGAAATATTTGGGGGAGGGTTAAAATCTATATAAATATGTTTGAAGGACGGGTGTAAAAATTAATCGAAAAGAATATTTTATTTTCATGAAAGAACACCTACGGATAACACAATGCATAATTTTTTTCTTCTGTCCTTTATACCACGATACTGACCAATTTGAGTAATGATTGAAACGGTTTTAAGGTTTTCGGTTGCATTCCTTACCTGAAAATCATCTTGTCTACGCCACTTCAATCTGCACTTTTTCTGAACTTTATTACATTAGGGGATATTTATAATTTTTTTAAAATTAGCTGATAGTTCAATTTCGATGTCGAATGCCCTGTTAATTAAGTAACTAATCATCCAACTTTAGCTTGAAGTTCACATGTGTTTTGTCCAGAGTTTGGAATATGGAAAATGGTATTTAGATAGCAGATCCTTGACCAGTCATTACTCTTGTCCATGTTTAACCAAAGACATAAATCCTCTTTGATTAAAGAGTTGTTTTGATTTATATTTTATATGCGTTAAAATTCGTTGCATCAGACTAGATTGATATTTGAATTAGTCGGTTATAGTAGCTTTTTTATGTTACAGCATTTTAAATGTTTAATAGTGACGACAATTTCCACGTATCAGTAGCCTCAGATAAGATATTTGTTATCCTGGGCCTCTATCTTGAAACTGTTTCAGGATTTCTTTTTACTTTTGGCAGACTGTAGTTGAGCCTAAATTTTAGCCAATGTTCTTTGGATTTTGCTTGCTGAGAACTGTTTGTGGTTTGCAGGAAGAATTTTGTATTTGAACTTAAAATTATGGATAGTAGAACAGACGATTTGGCAAGAGAAAGTGTTTGTATATACATAATATTTAAATTTGAATTGTCATAATTATATGATCAGGCTGGAAGGGGGGTAAGTCAGACAGTTGGGGGGTGCGTCATGAACATAAGGGGTGGGCACCACTGGTTAAATGGTGGCCATTTCGTAAACTACGCTTCACTCGAAAAAATCTTCCTATGAAAAGTTGTGTGTTTTTCATTATCCTTTCAATAAAGTATCAAATTACACACTTTAGAACGTAAAATTTTCAACTCACCCCGGGATTCCTTGATAAGAGGCAAGTGGGGTAAACTGGTCACTCTATTTGATCCATCTTCTGACATTTTCCCATTATTACTTTTTATCTCAGGGACTAGTGATTTATTAACATGGTACATTTTACTTGACTGTGCAGTAGTTCACAATTAAATGATGGCTATTTGATAAACGGTGCTGTTTGGTAAACGATAGGAAATCTTATAGAAAGGCTATGTCCATGTATCTGTTCCTCTGTCAACAATTATGAGGGCAAAAACCGTCAGAGATAGCTTGAAGTATTTCTTCTTTTTTAATTTTTCTTAGTGTTCCAAGAACAGTTTCCATATCCTCATTTGAACATGTATTGAAAAGTAGAAGTGCGGGAAATGGCCTATTTTCAGTTTTAACATTAACTCTCATAGGTCAACAACGGTAATATATTCTGATAAGCGGTATTTTTGAAATCGATTAACCATCCCAAGAACAGATCCCGATTGTACTTCAATTACTCTATCAAGACCGGAAGGAGTAGCAGTTTTAATATATAGTTCTCATAGTTTTGGAAGTTGCATCGTACTTTCATATGAAACGAAATTCACATTTTATGCTTTCCGTAATAAGCACCCAATGTAGCTTAGAAACCACAACTAATCTAATAGAGTCTGGGTATGGTGTTAAAATTCAACATCAATTTTCAGCAAACACGGCTATAGAAGTGATGTAATGTTAGAATTTTTTGTAGGTATATCCTAGTCCGTTTTAAAAAATGTATATACATTGTGGCCCAAAAGTAGGTATACATCCCTCCATTGACCAAGTAATCATGACGTTCTAGTTTATGAGTTTATTTGCTTCTGCTGTTCCGAGAGTAAGATATAAGTAAAAAGACATTAAGAACAAATAATAAAGAAACCAGGTCTACTTGTTTGATAACGATAAGAAATGATACGAAATACAGTGAACTGAACAGTACGGGACTGTATACCTACTTTTGGGCCACCATGTATATAGCATATTTCCATCGCTAGTTCTTCTGTGAAATTAAGGTGAGTGTACGCTAGACTATAAATATTTTAGATGACGAGTATACGCCTCATTTATTTCCTGGTTACGGTATTACAATCAGACCCCGTATTCCCTATAATATTCTAAGATTGTCACCAGACATCAAACGCGAGACGTTCACATGGAAAATATACACTCTAATCCTATCTCTGTGGTCCAGAATTGCCAACCTTAGAGAACAAAATTAACTATTTTCGTCTTTAAAATTGTCGTTAATGACTAAAAATATCGTATATTCGTTTTGCATGTGATAATTGTAGATACTAATATAATTAATATATAATAAACTTGTCTAGTAATCTTCAGTTTCGAAATCATAACTCTGAACAACAACAATATTTCAACACCATTGTAAACGTAAATAAAATTAAAGGATGGATGCAGGGCTACCATTAATATATTCTGAAATCGTTATTCGTTAACTTTTAGTGGAGAATTTGCTCTATAATTATTTAATGTACATCTACGATTTATTTGCATATTCGAAAAGAAGTGTGCTTTCTAAAATTATCATATGGTTGGAAACTTGCTGTGATCTAACAAACTAAGCAGTACAATTGGAATCTGGAATCAGATGAAAGTATGCTGATTGGTTGATTGATCGCTATTTAAAACTCCTTCTCAGCATAAAGGTTACACAAGACAAAAGATATTGTTTAGGGTGCAATGATTTCTTGCATTTCCACATTAAAAGTTAGTCTATATATATAAAAATTTTAATCTGTTTACAGCGTCTAAGATTTTCATAAAATTTTAATGAGAGGAAAGTGATTTAACAAGAATTGGTAAATCTGATTCTCTGGACATCTACTTTACAAAAACAATGTACTGGGAGGCACTTAAGCTTTTATGCTAAAATATCGAAAGGATTTTGAAGAAATCTTGAAATTGTTTTGGGGTGAATGTTAAAGAATAGGGGATTCGGAAGTAAAAGTGAGTGATTAAGCTAGATCTGAAATTTGGAAAATTTATTTAAGGGATGTGTGTGGGGAAAATTTATTTTGATGACACTTTATCAGACATATAGTCAGCTCAATTTCTTTAAAGGGTACAATGGATGCAGAAATGAATACTGGGAAGCGGAAACGATAATGACAAAGACATCATGGAGCACCGTGAATCTGTTTTTTTTTTCACTTATTTATTCATTTATTATTTATGAAATATTTCACAGAGCAGTAGTTCTTTATATAAAGAATATACAGGGTGCACCAAAAGTCCTGTGCCATAGGTAACCTCGTTACCAGTAAACATAAGAAGAAAATGGAAAGTTGTTGCAAATAGGTAGCTTTTAATGTAAAACGTTGACTTTTTCCAATCGCACCAGACTCTTGGGTTCCTCACTGGTAGTTTGCTCTGTACTAAATGAGATAGCAACGTGTTTCGTGGCGGATTATGAAATAGCAACGATTGCAGTCCAGTAAACTTTTCGAATCGCAAATGAGGATATTAAAAAAAAAAAAAAAAAAAAGACGCTGGGAACGTGCACATTGTTGTGTGAGAAAATCTAGAATACTTCAAAAATGTTTCCCAACAATGCTGTATTGTTGGATTGATTAGGACCCACGGGATGGTAAGGACGGTAACGGTTTTTAATTCATGAGGATGAAACCCTATGGCCGCTCCCTTCATTGTATACACAGTTGCAAGTTTCACTTCTCTCTTTTCATCTAGAGCACAGAAGACTGTCACGGCAAGATAGTGCATATTCAATTTTAGGATTTCTGGTCAGTACTCTGATTCCCAGTACAATTACTGCTGGCTTTCGAATCTGCACTTCTGTATGTCATAAGGTAATTTTCCAATCGAATGTAAATGCCTGGCGACACTAATATACCTATGTGCTTACCTACAATTAAACCTGATTTTATGACAAATATAGTCCTGAGACTACAAACCTCAAATTCTGCCTTTCTAGGCAAGAAGGAGGATTATTATACAACTTTATGTTGATGAATATTATTTTTGTAGGATATCCAAAGATTAGAGAAATACATATATTCCTGTGAACAGCTTGAAAAAAAAAGATCCATTATGTTTTACCTTTTTCATTTCCCTCTTCTTGTAGTGTTAATACATCAACCTCTTGGATCACTACTTGCGTGAGAATTAGTAAACCATAATTTAAAATGTTATTTAGTAACTTTTAGGAAGCTAGTAAATATATAGGGCCTACCTACATATATTTGTAATGTTTTGTTACAATCATTCCTTCTTTTACATAAAAGGAAATGATTTCCGCTTTCTCCCGACAGATGGTAAGGCATTCTGCACGTAAAGCTTGTTTGACAAATTCTTCAACAGATGGCCCTACAATGATGCTCAGAAATTATATACGATAAAATACGGACTCTGATTTGAATGTTGACAATCAAGTTCCGGAAAATATACCATAATTAGTTTCTGTGGTTCATGTCTTTTAGTTATCATGTTATAATCTACTTTCCATTTCTGTAGTATTTTGATAAATTATTTGTCACTAATATCGAATGAAATTCAATGATATAGAAGCAGATCAGGGTGTGGAACCAACAAGATATTTTTACACCTCTCCCTGGTTGGCATACACCGCAGCGCCTACAAAATTCAATAAACCGACGTACAGATCCCACATCTGCTTCTCTGCGCCCATCTATCAGCCACTCTTTAGAACCCAATAATCAACTTACCACTCCGATCCAACCAGATGATATTCGCCAAACATTGCTCCGTAAACGAAACACTGCACCAGGCTTTGATTCTATTACCTATGTTCTGATCAGGCAAGCATCACCTGCTTTTCTACTTTTTCTTAGAGCCATATATACTTTCATTCTGCGAACTGGATTTTTTCCATTCGACTGGAAATACTCAAAAGTTCTTCTATTTCCTAAACCTAACAAATCTCCAACTGACGTACAGTCCTATCGCCCTATTCATCTCATCAGTTGCCTTTGCAAAATATTAGAACGCATTCTAATCCGCCGCATGCACGCTCATCTTACAACTCATAATCTACTTCCTATTCATCAAGCCGGTTTTCGACCTCATTTTAGTACGATGGATCAGTTATTACGACTATCTACGGCTGTTTATAATCAATACAACACAGGTTTTCCTTCTTGTCTGGTAGCCTTTGATCTAGAAAAAGCTTTCGACAAAGTTTGGCATCCTGGTTTACTATACAAACTCCATAACTATTTTCTACCATCCTCGTATATCAGATTCATCCATTCGTTTTTACTAGGGCGACTAGCATATATCTCTATTAACGGAACACTTTCTCATCCGATCTTCATCCAATCTGGCGTTCCTCAAGGCTCGTCACTGTCTCCTTTATTATACCTATTGTATGTTGCCGACCTTGTTGTTCCAAACAACATCAACATATTTCAGTTTGCTGACGACACCGCCTTTTTCACGACAGCCCGCACAGTGCAATCCATCAGTAAAACTATGCAAACGGCAATTGATGCATTCGTTGACTGGTGTAATGTATGGCGATTAAATATTAATTCTACCAAAACTCAGGCTATTGTTTTCCTACCACGTGGACGCCATTCACGAATATACAGGAATCCAAGTAGATTAAACCTCCAAGTAGATCATACACCTGTCGTGGCGTCAAATACGCTTACCTATCTTGGTGTCATATTTGACTCCAAACTTACTTGGACCCCACACCTCACCAAGATCATACGCCAAGCGCAAAATCGGCTCAACCTCCTCAAGCGCCTAGTTGGTACAACCTGGGGATTAAAACCGTTAACAGTACTTCATACTTATAAAGCATTTATGCGCAGTACATTAACATATGGTCACACGGCCTGGACATCTGCACCGCCAAAATTCTATCAGAAGTTGGCTATCTTAGAGCGCCACGCTCTACGCCTCGCACATCGCATCAGCTTACCGCATCCGACACGGTTACTTTACGAGCTGATTGACTTTCCACCTTTATTGCTCCATCTCGAACAGCTTCGTACTCGGTACGTCTGCAAGCGAATTGAACAGCAGCATCCCATGTTACTCGATATCCTACGGTACGATCGGGATCACGACGCACTCCCAACTTACGTTGATACTCCCCTACAGCACTTCATGACTCTTTATCATTTGCAACTGGATGATGCTGTAGTGGATCCCGAAATATTTCACATCTACGAACCACGTGAGCTTTCATCATTCATATATCCATCATACGCACCGTAACTACCTATTAACATGGGCTTCCTCTGTCTACATCAGTTCCTGAATCGCCCCAGGAACAGAAGATAACTTGCATTCGTCAGTACTAACAAATACCTTGTGATGTGGCGTTCAGAGCACTGCATTTCATCTTCATCTCCATCTTTCCATACTGCCTCCTGTACTATATTCATTCCAGTTTTGCATTCGTCTTACCTCAGCACTACATGGTAATAAATGTATTATTTTCTACAATATTATTGTCTCATGCTTATATCATACTTGTACTTCATTAGATGTTATTGTCACCCTTCCATCACCTCTCTGTCTGTATATGTATTTAATAAATAAATAAATCATATACTTGTGCACCTCTTAGACCAGCCACATTAAACTGCAAACTACCTTTTCTATAAAGCACTTACCCGAAGAAAGGGCAAAACCCTTTAGCGGGACGACGAAAAAAAAAATGTGGAACCAAATGAGTCCTGTGATTCCGTTCCATTGATGAACATAACTTTGTTACTGCATTTAGCAAAATATTCAGATGTGTGCTAGGTAAGTCGGTTTCCTTACCTTGTCCCCAAAATAAACACAGCATTTCGAGTGATGGTCTTTCCCCATCAATGATTAGTCGTTATACTTCACCAGTATTGTCATGCAACTTTATTATTTATTCAAATATGATTGGCAGCAAGGTGGGGTGAAAGGAGGCAGTTACCCACTCTTGAAATTTGGAAGCAGGTTCAGTTCTTCGGGATACGTGTTGAAATAGATGCACTTAGTCACACAATCACTTTTATATTAAATATTACAGTATATTCACTGTAGTTAAGAAAGTTATGTAATGTATGTAAATAATTGCTTTACATGAAGTATTGTTTGCACATATGTATCACAAGGTGTCTCTGTGTTCACGAGTACTATTATGTCGAACTTTCCCCATGGCTTAACTAGTATATTTTGGAGAGAAGGAGGAGCACGGCCACAACTAACTAACTAACCCTAGGTCTATTGAACCCGGAGGTTCAATGCCGCGTTCACAAAAATTCTCCATTGACTTCTATCCTTAGCCAACTGGATCCAGTTTCTACTTTATTTCCTATTACTGAGAGATTCATCTTAATATTGTCCTCCCATCTGCGCCTATGTCTTCGTTATCATCGTTTTCTGATTGGTCTTCCAGTTAAGGCTTTGAAAGCGTTTCTACTTTCTTCCATCCTAGCTACATGCCCTGCCCACCTAACCATCCTGGACTTGATGACCGTAACAATGTTCGTCAAACCGTATAAATTATGAAGTTCCTAGTTATGAAGTTTCTGCCATTCCCCATTCCCGTTCCTCTTAGGCCCAAATATTCGTCTCAGGATCTTGTTTTAAAATACTTTTAGTCTATGTTCTTCCCTCAGAGTAAACGACCATGTTTCGCAACAATACAGAACAACAGGCATGATCATCGTTTTTTATGTTTTAAGCACCGCCCGCTGGAGTCACTCCTTTCCCTCTCTTTCTATACTGCCAGTCGAATCACCAAAATTAACAGAGATCGCGGTAGGAATATTTTTTCCAAATTCCGCCGCATGGGTGCAGAACGAAGCGAGGCTTGTTAGTATCCATCTCATAGAGGAAAATACATTGTAGGGTTCAGTGTTTTTGCAAATTAAAATGTATTACCGTTATATGATATTTTCTGAGTTACGAAGAGGTATTTTAAAATACGTTGGGATATCGTTTCACGAAATACCATCGAGTATTCAACTGCAGAAAAATGGTTAATAAATAAAATATCAAGACATGATGATACGAAGGGAAGTAACTGAATTCCTCCATTTGTTGTCAACATTCTGTAAAAGATTTTTTTAAATGCAAAGTCCGGAAGCTAAAACAAGACTCTGTGCCCAATGTGTTCTTTATAGACGACTAAAAGAACCACCTAGAAAGGCGAACTTCCATAATCTAAACTGTGTTACGTTCGTTGAAGCTACTATACCGGATTTCAAGAAATCGGTAGATTCATTGAGAAATATGAGCCATTATGTTTGCCAGTTGTGCAGAATGCACTTTGTAAAACTTACAGTGATGAAAAGAACAAATTGCTGTTATCAGAAAAAATAGTAAAAAAAAGTTGAGAAACCACTATTCACATATGGAGAAAGCATAAACGAAGCGTTTTGATTTTCTTGCAAATTCAAACTTATTTTCAGAAAGACAGTCGAAATTCTAAAAATGAGGATTGGAGAATTTCTACCGTTTCGCATTATTATTATTATTATTATTATTATTATTATTATTATTATTATTATTATTATTATTATTATTATTATTGATAATAACATTGAAATTTCGAGTGAGTGGAGAGCGTCGTTCGCCAGAAAATAGCTGCAAGGTCGGTGTCAGATTTAGTTTTTCCACCCATAGGCAAAAAAAATATTTGCCGCCTCTCATGCCTATGTACAAAATTTTAACACGATGTAATATTTATATATATTGTAAGGATCCCCACGTTGCCGTACCAGGCAATAACCACGTGTGATCTACATGTGTTAGTAATAAATAAAAACAAACAGACGACGGTCCCGAAGAGGAGTCGATCACCATCGCCAACAGTCGGAAGGACGAGAATCGACGATGGAAGCCGACAAGACAGAATAAAAAGGACCTGCACACCTCGACCAACATTAATCTTCCCGGATTGATCACAACACCTAAAACCCCTCTCACGACGCTCGGTCACCGAGAGGTACCCATCCTTATACCCACGACGATCGGTCATCGGGTTCCTTTCTTCTCTTTCACGACGCACGGTCACCGAGAGAGAGATACCTAATCTACACCTCTCTCACGACGAACGGTCACCGAGAGTACCTCACCTCAAAGCCCACGACGCTTGGTCACCGGGCTCCTATCTAATTTTACCTAAATATTAGTGGAATTTCTTATTATAATTAGTGTACATAAACTTTTTATAATAAAAAGGTGAAGGGAAAAGTCCAAATCCCGAGTACATTTTATTGCTCTACCCAAGAAATTTTACATGGTAGATGCGTCGGCGTCTATTTACAGGCATTAAAAGGACTTTTCTACGGGACGCTCTTTTTATTACCGAAAACAGACTTAGAAACTTTTCAACAATACAGTGTAAATGTTACTAAAAGCAGGATCATATAAAAGATAGTATCCGTATGGTCATAAATACTCTCATTACTCTTAAAGGTAGATTGATTCGTTATAGGTTGGCAGGTATTTATGCCGAAAACTAGATCCGGGTAAAATACATGTAAAGAAGGTGATAACAATATGGCAGAATCAGGCTCCCGTATACCTGTTAATATCCCTCACTTAACTAGATATTCTGGTCACAGTACAGACGGCTCGGATCGATTTTTCATGCTGTTTGATCATTTGGCTTTACTTCAAGCTTGGACTCCCGAAAAGAAGAAAGAAATTCTTCCTATGTATCTGCAGGACGTAGCTCTCGACTTTGTCTTACAATTGCAAAATCTGAATCAATTCGACACACTAAATTACGAACAACTGAAAACACAATTAATTTCTCTGTCCCACCCAAATTTACCAGTGTATAAGGCGGAATTAGAAATTTTCCAAATTCAACATGACGAAAATGAATCGGTCGATTCATATTTCTTAAGTAAATTGAGGGCTATCAGACAGCTAATGCCAGAAGCTTTACAGGAATAGAAAATTCATTTTCTTTCGTTGGGACTACAACGAAATTTGCTGCAAAAGATAGCGTTAGAATCCTTTCCAACAATCCAGCGGCTGCAGGATCGACTCCATGAATTGGAAAAAGCTCAAGATCTCATGCAAAAGATGAATTATGTAGAATTGTCACAGGCAATTCATTCTTTAATCGGCCAATCTAACCGCCCCTCAACATTTCCTGTGAACGACTTTCATAGCCAAACGAATCCTATTTCATACCTGCCAACCTATGTACAACAGCCAACTTCTACTGTGCATCACACCCAACCTGTTATTAGTTATTCGCAATCGTTACCTTCTGCACCTCCATCGCAGAATATCTTCCCTCCTCAGTCAACTTCCTCTGCACCTGAAGTTTCGAATCCGCACCCCCACCAAAGTCAAAACCCGCCCTCACAACCTCCTCACACGGACCTTACCAAATTAGCTAATCAAATGGCCGAGCTATCATTAATGGTGGCACAGAATGCCATGAAGTCCAATTATTGGCGTAACAACGGACGAAAAGCGGATGCGAAGAATACCAATAAAGGAAATAACGGTGGTAGAAAAAAGAACAATTTACTAAAAGGCGATAAAATATCAGTCTGCTCAATTTCTTATAAGAAGAACCACGGAGCATCCACGTGTTTGAATAATCCAAAAAATTCCAACCAGGGAAACGCATAGATGGGCTCGCAGGCCAAAGTCAAGCCTCGCGGGCCATTTCAGAAAAGTCGGCGCAGGCCACACAGACACCACCACAATTAAAATGTGATGGCATTCAAGAAGAGCAGGCAACAGCGGAAACTTTTAAGGATACGGACACAATTTTTTTCACCCAGACGACCTATAATGAACATCGTGAACATGTTAGCTGGGAATAGAAAATAATAAACTGTTACTCAATATTAATGTAAACACAAGCAGTCTACCAGCTATAATAGATACGGGTTCTACTCTTAGTCTATGGTCAAGACGGGACGTACCCCCAAAATGTACGCTAATACCATTTCAAACTCGTATCAAGGGCATTGCCAACAAAGTTCTAACTTTAAAAGAAACAGCTTTAATTTAATTTAAAATTGGCACTACCACCTTCTCACATTACTTCCGTATCATAGATGCTGACTTTAGTCCGATTTTTGGGAATGACATTCTCACAAGACTTTTCTCTCAAATAAACTTGGAGAATAAATCCATATCACTATGTAGAAAACCTAGGAAACCTGCGTTTCCAAGGGAAAAACAGGAATCGGAAGAAATGTCACGAGACACTACTCACTCTTTGCACTTGCAAAGGAATGCAAACGTCATCACAGCAAGTAAAGTTACGATTCCGGCTAAGTCACATTTCTACTTCCCTGTATTGATTCAAAGAGAAACAATTCATGACGTTGCATTTTATATTACTCCACTACAAACATTATTAGACCGATACGGCTTACAAGCAATGACCATGAGAGTACCGAGTAACGACCTTACGCTACTAATTTCCAATCCTACGGCACGAATAATAACGCTAAATAAAGGTACACCAGTGGCTTATACAGAGGAGGGCGTGGAAGAATTTTCATTTAGAATAGAAGAAGACGAAAAGAAAGCGCATCAATTTCGTACTCAAGAAGAGATAAAAGAGAGATTAAGACAAACTGCTAAAACTTTTAACATTGACCTTTTTGATATAAATCCGGATTTACCGGAATACCAGCGAATAGCTGTAAGCAATTTATTGTACAAATATAGGGATGTGTTTTCATACAGCCCAGAGGATATAGGCTATTTTAGAGATTATGAGCACAAAATTCGTATAGATAAAAGTGCGTCATTCCATCACCGTTCCCCACCAATTCCATTAAAGATCAGAGATCAAATTGATAAGCAGATACAACAGCTGTCAGATGCAAAAATCATAACGGAGACACAGACTAGTAATTTCTCCTCGTCTTTAATTGCGATCAAAAAGCCAAACAGTTCAGATTTCAGGCTTGTGAGGAATCTCCAGGCATGCAATAGTTATACAAAATACTTAATCATACCATTTCAAAATACAGAGGACGTTTTACAGGTTTTAAAAAACCTAATTTCAACCTCGGACATTTCGCAGTGATATTTTCAGATAAAATTGCATCCAAAAAGCACTAAATACATGACTTTCGAGGTAAATCATACACGCAAAAGTTATAAATTCCTTAGATGCGTAATGGGACGTTGTTCCTCTACCCAATCTTTAACCATAGTCATAAAAATGCTACTAGACGGCTTACCTAAACGCGTTACCAATTTCGCAGACGTCATCGTCATTGGTTCCTATACATGGGAACAACAACTCTCAGATTTGGAGCTTTTATTCCAAAAAATAATCAAACACGACTTCCGAGCCAACCCCAAGAAGACGCACCTGTTATATAGAGAACTCCCAGTACTAGGATTCCTTGTATCCGGAGAGAAGATAAGCATCTCACCAAAAATCACAAAGAAGATTAAGAATTTTAAAAAGCCGACTACCAAATGCATACTTAAGAGCT
The DNA here is from genome assembly GCF_964235325.1 of Thermobia domestica. Lineage (NCBI taxonomy): Eukaryota > Metazoa > Arthropoda > Insecta > Zygentoma > Lepismatidae > Thermobia > Thermobia domestica. The sequence continues at coordinate 138,895,699 of NC_137456.1, read as the reverse complement.
TTATTGGCCTCTGTTCTTATTTACGAAGTCATATCAAGGACTTCAAGATCAAGATAGAACCTTTTCATCAGCTTCTTACTAAAAATGCCAAGTTTAAATGGACAGAAAAACATGACGAATTATTCGAGAAGCTAAAAGAAGACATTTTGAAAGCCCCTTCTCTCTATCATTTCGACGAAAAGCTAGAGATAAGGCTGTACACAGATGCATTCTCCCACAAGATCGGAGGGCTATTAGCCCGTTATGATCACAAAACTAACGAAGAAAGAATCGTTTCCTATTGTAGCAGACGTCTCACAAAAACTGAGACCAAGAGCTCAGTCTGGCAAAAAGAACTATACGCTATTATATACGGTATACGCAAATTTAGATATTTCTTACTCAATCGTAAATTTAAATTGTTTACAGACGCAAAATGTCTAACTTCTTTACGCACTCATCCGGACAGAGTAGGAAAATAAACTCGCTATAGACTTTTCTTAGCTGACTATAATTTCGATATCTGCCACGTCGAAGGAAAGAAACATCCGGCTGATATCATCAGCCGCTTAGAGCAGAATAGCAGTGATATTTCAGAACCCATGAACCCACATCAGACAATCGAAGATCTACAAACATACAGATCCTGTTTAGATTAAGAGGACAAACTGTCAGTGCTCTAACTTCAACTTTCATTTTAAACTTTACTTGTGTGATAATATCTCAAACAGTGATATCAGTGACCAGTACTTTTTAACTTTACTTTGTGTTTCAGTGTTATAGCGATTTCCAGTGTATACTGTGCCCAATATGCAGATTCCATATGTTGGTACACGAAAAAATAATCCAGTGGCTTACTTTTTTTCTACGCCCCGGGGGTGTAAGGATCCCCACGTTGCCGTACCAGGAATAACCACGTGTGAACTACATGTGTTAGTAATAAATAAAAACAAACCGACGACGGTCCCGAAGAGGAGTCGATCACCATCGCCAACAGTCGGAAGGACGAGAATCAACGAAGGAAGCCGACAATATAGGATAAAAAGGACCTGCACGCCTCGACTAACATCAATCTTCCCGGATTGATCACAACACCTAAAACCCCTCTCACGACGCTCGGTCACCGAGAGGTACCCATCCTTATACCCACGACGATCGGTCATCGGGTTCCTTTCCTCTCTTTCACGACGCACGGTCACCGAGAGAGAGATACCTAATCTACACCTCTCTCACGACGAACGGTCACCGAGAGTACCTCACCTCAAAGCCCACGACGCTTGGTCACCGGGCTCCTATCTAATTTTACCTAAATATTAGTGGAATTTCTTATTATAATTAGTGTACATAAACTTTTTATAATAAAAAAGGTGAAGGGAAAAGTCCAAATCCCGAGTACATTTTATTGCTCTACCCAAGAAATTTTACAATATTTTTCAGAGTAACATACCACGATTATACCCTTTAGGCTAAGGAAGACGGATGATTAAGGCAAGTGAATGTTGATGGAAGAATTAGTGGAATGAAATGTGGAAGGAAACGAAAGTACCCTGAGAAAACCCACGGACACCATGTTGTTCATCACAAACTTACTTGGCCGAGGATTGAATCAAGGGCCCCACGCATCAGAGGTAAGCCCCTATATATATATATATATATATATATATATATATATATATATATATATATATATATATATATATATATATATATATATATATATATATATATATATATATATATTATTTTTGTTCAAATTTTAACGAATTTTCGTTTCGAATCTGCTGTAAAGAAAGTCAAATATATACAAATTTACGTATTTTAAAATAAAGTTACAGAGAATGATCAGTTTGTGTAAGAATAAAAGAAATTGTTTCGAATTTTCGGCCAAAATAAGATGCGAAGGGTCCATAAGCTTTTGCCTTTAAAATAAACTGCCTTCTTCCTTGTTTTGTACCGAGCGAAGGTATCTATTAACATAATCATACTGAACGTCATGCAGGGTGTTTACTGTCTTTAATCATTTTTCGTCTTTTCCATTTTTTTCGGGCGATCGTAAGATCGTTGTGACCTTAGGCCCGAGTCTAGTTGTTCTAGTGTTAAATCAAGTCTTGCGGAGAATATATACATATCAGGTACAAATTTTGGGGGGTTGGCCTAGAAAAAAATATATGAGAATCCATCTTGGGGAGGTGGGTAGTAAATCCTGACTTCATTTTATAGTGTGTAAATTCAACGGCATTCTTGTGTTTTTGATATGATGAGTCGTTGCTCTTTTTGTCAATAATAATAATAATAATAATAATAATAATAATAATAATAATAATAATAATAATAATAATAATAATAATAATAATAATAATAATAATAATAATAATAATAGTAATAGCATAATGATAGTGGTGCTCAATCAACACAAGCAATGTGATCTGTTTATATTGAGCCTTATCAACTGAGTAGATCATAATTTAATTGGTTGGAGGGTGTTTCCTCTGCTTTGAATTTATTTCTTTGAGAAAATAAGGACGATAATTTACGTATTTTCATTTAAATATTATTTATTTTTATATGTGAAATATGTATGCAAATCATAAATTATATACCATTACTGAATGATACAGCTAACAACGACTACATGTCTATTGCGCTCTTTTTTGTGTTAACCTTTCTATTACTTCGTGATAATAGATATGTAGAATTTTTTTTTTTTGTTAATTAAAAGTGAAATTCTTATTTAAAAATATATATACAACTTTGCCGTATGTAAGTAAATTATTGAAAAAGTGTACTATTTCCTGCAAAAATTGGAGGAAAATATGCTGAATTACTGTAGAGCTACATTGAAGTAGACGAGAACAAGCCTCGGCTGTCCCTGCCACCTAGCGGTCACTTTTTGTTTTTGTCGTACGCTATGAATCGTTGTTTCGACAGGCAGTATAGAGAACGAGCGAGAGGAGTGACTCGAGCGGGTGGGGATTTTAAGCTTCAAATTCCTCGACAGAATTCGTGACAACAGGAGATTTTGAACTCAATAATAAAACAAATTCCCTGCTTTTAGTCGACATTTAATTTCTTCGTGAATATGATTTTTGTCTGTTAATATTGATCCTAGATATTTGAAATATCCACTTTTTCAAAAATATTATTTAATATTTTAACGCGTCCATAATTCGCCGCATTACGGTCCCGACGCACTTCCATGTATTTAGTTTTCTCTGCATTTACTTCTAAACCCATGTTCCTGCAAGAATTTAATAAGATCTCTGCATTTGTTTCTATTGTTTTCTTATCATCCCCTATTAAATTCAAATCGTCAGTATACGCCATAACTTGGTGAACACCTTTCAACTATAGACCCTGCTTGTTATCTTTGATTTTCCTTATAGAGTATTCCAGGACAAAGTTGAATAATAATGGCGACATTGCGTCTCCTTGTTTCAGGCCAATCTTGACGTGAAAGCTCATGGACAAAAGTTTTCCTACCCGGACTTTACTTAGGGATTCATTTATACATTTCTTAATTAATCTAATTAGCTTTTTCGGTGTTCCAAATTCTGTAAGAATGTTGTACAATGTTTCTCTCCTAAACGAGTTGTAAGCCTTTCTAAATTCAATAAATATTTTATGTACTGGGGTATTGCACTCTGACTTCTTTTCGAGTATTTGGCGAATGGTAAATATTTGGTCGATAGTTGATCGATTTCGTCTAAATCCGCACTGATAATCTCCAATAATTTCATCTGTGTATGGGGTCAATCTTGCTAATAGAATGTTTGAAAGGATTTCATAGGATGTTGACAGAAGAAAAGTGCCTCGGTAATCATTACAGTCAGTTTTGTCGTTTTTCTTATGAATTGGAACAATGATTGATTCTTTCCACTCTTCTGGCATTTCTTCATTGTTTCACATAAGGAGAATGTGTGTATGTATCTTGTTCCACAATATTTCGCCTCCAGCTAAAATTAACTCAGCAGGAATTTCTTCTACACCCGGAGATTTGTGTTTCTTTAATTTCATTATAGCGATTTCCACTTCTATTCGGTTAGGTTCTGGAATATGCGGTTCTGCGGTGTGTATCTCCTTTTCTCCACACACATTAGTTTTTGGGTGCGTATTCAGCAAATCGCCAAAGAAATCGTAATGTATAAGCACGAGGTTGATAGCCTTTCTTAAATTCGTTGATCACCTTATACATGACCCGAATGTTTTTATTTTCACTATTATCTTCAAGTTCCTTAATTGTAGCTTTCAAAAAATCGCGTTTCTTTCTTCCAAAAGTTTTAGAAGTTTCGGCCTGATGTCCAGGAAATTTTGTGTAGTTGTTTCATTCAGATTTTGTAGCCATAGTAATTTTGCCTGTTTTCTGTTCTCTGCTAGTTTACTGCATTCTTGGTCGAACCAATGTTTGTTCCTACGTATTTCCGCGTGTCCCAATTTATCTTTTGCTGAAATTTTAATGCTATTTCTAATTTCAATACAAGTATCCTCAACATTAGTGCACTCCGAATTTTTTAAAGTCGAGAATCTATTCGAAACTTCAATATGGTATTCCTCTCTTACCCGGTTCTCTTCTAATTTCTTTAAATTAAATCTTTCCGATTTCAGACAATGAATATTTATTTTATTGAACGATAATCTCTCTCTCTCTCTTGTTATTGCTGCTACGAGGTAGTGATCAATGTCACAATCAGCCCCTTTAAAGGAATGTACATCAATTATTCTGGATTGTCTTCTTCTGTCTACTAAAACGTAATCAATTTGAGTATGTGCTTTTCCGTCTGCTGAAGTCCAAGTGTATTTATGAACTCCGCAATGTGGGAAGTTTGTACTCTTCACGATAAGGTTTTTGGACATTGCAAAGTTCACGAGTCTAACACCGTTGTCATTACTTTCCTTATGCAGACTTTCGTTCCCTATAATCGGTTTGAAAATATCCTCTCGTCCTACCTTCGCATTGAAATCCCCTAATAGAATTGTCATATGGTATCGCGGGAGTTGGTAAAATATCCGTTCCACTTCTTCGTAGAGACTGTCTTTTATATCGTCATCCTTATCTTCTGTCGGGGCATGTGCATTTAAAATAATAATATCACACCACCAACCCTTAAGAGTAATAAAAGAAAGTCTGCCAGTCACAAATTCAACCCGCTTGATTGCTGATATTAGTCGTTTCTGAACCAAAACCCCTGTTCCTAATTGGTGGTTTTTATTTCCTTCCCCGTAAAAAAAACGTAAAAATTCCGGAATTCACAATTCCATTTCCTTCCCACCTAACTTACTGAACTCCTACTAGGCCAATTCTGAATTTCTCTAACTCACTCGTTATGGATTTTAACGTGCCCGCCCTATAAAGACTTCTAATATTCCATGTTCCAAATCTCATGTTCATTTTCTTTTGCTGAGGTCGTGCCAAGTTATCAGTCCTTGTCCGAGGTTTTTGTGAATGTTTCTGAACAAGTGCCTTTCTTTTTACAGGATGCGGTTTTTAGCCTTACCCAAACCCCCAAGCTGAAGGACCACCCCTTATTGTCTGTCCGCGACTGCTTATTCAGTATATTCGCAACTAACCATTGCAAGAATTTTTTAGAAAACTTTGTTATTATAATGTTTCTACTATCTTCTTATCCAAGTTCCCTGACTTACTTGTTGCTTCCTTAAATTTTATTGTTTTCTTTCTCTTGTACTTCTGTGGTTTTTCACGTAAGATTCCTTTCCTCATCGATTCTTTTATGTCTATCTTCCATTTTATTTTCAAAAACACAAGATGCTGGTATGTAAGTAATATATATATATATATATATATATATATATATATATATATATATATATATATATATATATATTTGAATTTCGTTGGTCAGATATCTGTTTCCAATTATATATTTTGTACGTTCTGTTGTAGAGGCGCATCTATGCGGGGATCAATCTGGTCCTTCCCCTCTCCCCAAAATTTCGAAACTTTAATTACATTTGTACATTTTCTTACTAAAACTGTACTAGTTTAGCAGAAATAGAAATGATGTTGGCTAATGATTTAACGTTGCTCATCATCTGCACTACTTCTTTTCTGATAAAGAACAATCTAGTTTCATTATATTTCCTCAGAATATAGGTAAAACGAATCATTATCGTTTTTTCTCCTGTAGAATAGTACCGTATCCATTTGTTATTACCTAAACATAATAGGCTTATGCAGAGTTGTTTTGACGTATGATTAGCGTCATACTAAAGGTCTGACTACTGCAAGAGACATAAGTTAGTAGAAACTCTTTAGTACCTTTAAAAACTCTTTTAATCACGCATCAAAATGACTCTGTATACGGCCCAGTTTCTTGTATTATTGGACTCCTCCGCAGAAAAGTTTCTGGATTCCCGCCTGTTATGTTGCTAATAAATAATTATCTACAAATCTTTTCTAATTACGTAAACTTAAATTTTCTATTACAGTTTTGTACACAATCTACACGTGCCGTTGTGAACGTAGGCAAGTATATTCATAAAAGTAACTAGCTCGGTTTAGTTTACTCTTACATCTTACGGAAATACAAACAAATTTACACAGAATACCATATTATAATTTAATATTGTAATAATGCTAAAAAATCAGTTCTGGATTAATATTTTAATCATTTTTGTACTTACAATAAACTGTAAAATATTTTAATTTTAAATTTTATAATAAATCGCTGTTATTTACTGGTGTTACAGCTTAATTATTAAAGCTTGTGCTAGCGAAGAAACACAAACACGTATTATTTAAATACCAAGAATTTTTTAACTAAGGAAAATACAAACAGTGATGTAAACATGGTAATGTCGGAGAAACATAACTGTCTTCTCGTAATACTCAAACCTAAAATCCCCAAATAGACAGAAGATAAAAAGGTGAAAGATAGGGAAAGAAAAGCTCGTAGACGGACTTGACGGACAGCAATAACCATCTATATTAAATTTGTAGTGTGAACATTACGTTTATCAAGTACGACATATCTAAAATTGACAGTCAGCAGTCCCCTGTCTTGCATGCTCAGGGAGCATCCAAGAAATAAATTGAACTGTTTGTAATTTGATACATCATTGAAAGAATAATGGGAAATCAAACAACTTTTGTTGGGAATAATCTATCCTGTGCAGTACTGTTTACTGAATTCCCACCACTCCGAATTCTTTCATAGTCAGATAAATCTCACAGTTAATTGAAAGCCATTTCGTAAACGGTGCCTCATACGAAAAAACTCTTACTATAAAATTTGTTTGTTTCTCCTCTATATTTTCAATGAAGTATTATATTATACTTACAATTTCAAATTTTCCATTTACCCCGTAACTTCCTGATAAGAGGCAAGTGAGGCTAGCAGATTACTCAATTTGTAGCACCTTCCGACGTTTTTATCTCTCACGTTCCGTTTCAACTTTTCAACTCAGCCGCTAGTAACTTATATCTTCGGGATATGTATTTGACTGTGCAGAAATTCACAACTAAATGATGGCTATTCCGTAAACAGCGCTTATACGATTTTCCCCCCCACAAAGATTGTAGTTTTTTAATGATCTCCCGAATGATATAGAATATGACATATCTTGATATTTCAAGTTTTCCGGAGGTCAGGGTCCCATGTGACAAGGGGCCTTGCGGGAGTGGGAATATGGACAAGCAGAATATTCCATTTGATAGCCTTCTGACATTTTCCTATCTCGCTTTCTGTTTCATGTTTCTATCTTCAACCTTTTGTGATTTATAAAGTACTGGGTGTTTGAACTAAAACACCCGGTATATGTAAAGGATGTTGTGTTTATGCATATTTTGGATAAAATTAGATTACTACGAAACTAGAAATGAGTTTAAAAGTAATTGTAAAGATTGTGACAATAGAAATTCAATGAAATATTTGACAAGCAGAAATGATTTATAATATTGAACCAAAGATTTGGACAGAGCAAGAAAGCGAGTTAAATGTTGTGTAAGTCAATTTTAGTTTCGAAGGATTAAGGGTAAAATTATGAATAAATAATATATTCAGCGTTTCACGGAAAATACTAGACGATTCTTGTAATATTTATGAATTGCATATTAGCCTTCTTACTGTAAGATTGTTTTTGCATCGTTACCATTAACCAAGGGGAAATATGGATACAAATTACAATTACTTTAAATGTTGGAGACTATAACCACTGGAGTTGACATCTCTGAAACAGAAAGTTCTCTCATGATCCTCAAAAGACATGAAGAATACTTGTATATTAATAATTGAAATACATAGTTAAACTGAAGGCGTAAACTAAGTTATTTTGTAATTCTACTGACAGTGTCGTATCAGGCTCAAGCCTCCCCGAAATAAATAAATTTATGTATAGTATATATAATAACTGTATACCTACATAGAACCAGTATATATACCCATTCAGGATAATATGCATAGCCCCCCGAAATAAAATCCTAAATACGCCACTGCATACTGATTAGAAACAGCTTAGCATTTACAAATAATAATAATAATAATAATAATAATAATAATAATAATAATAATAATAATAATAATAATAATAATAATAATAATAATAATAATATACTTACTTCCGTAATAGGGTATTTTATAAAGATATGATGCTTATTGGCTTGAATTTCTGGCCTCAAAGTCCAGTATCAAATATGGACTAGCAGCAACGAAAATAACAATCCGGAGTATTTATATGACTACAAATTAATATAAAACTTTACGAGATACGTTTCACATTTTGGTTGGATGAGTATAACTTTCATCATTATGTCCTTGCTACTTACGCTTTTGGATTAAATGAAACACGATTTAAAACTTCATTCTTGACATTTCAACAGTGTCTGTGCTAACGTAATAATACACGGTGTATATCCGTGTCAACTGCTAACACCACCGCCTCTCATATTTGAAAGTAGAAAAAACAAGAGGAAATTATATTATTGGCTTGGAAGAAGAACTAATTTTGAAAATAAAAATTAAAAAATAAAAAGCAACAAATTATATTGAATAGGCCCTTATATACATAGGTATATATATATATATATATATATATATATATGGCGAGTCAAAATAAGTGTTACAAGCCAATATCTCGCGAACTATACATCGTATAAGAAAAATATTAAGAGAAAAATGTACAATACAGAGGGGCCTAAGAAATGAGTCAAACATTAGGTTTTCCTCGCCCCCCATTTTGGGGGGAGGGGGTGAACGTGAAATTTTCAAATGGGAACATAGGTCGAGTGAAACCTCGTTCGAAAGAGCTTGAAAAATTGAACAATTTTTGTAGGAAACAATTTTTGATATGGGGCACCGTTTTCAAAATAGGCCGCAAAAATGGTCCTGTAGCAGAAAAAATTTCCAGTACTTATAAATCGGAAACGTATGAGTAGGAAACGATTAAACAAAAAATGAAAAACGAAAACATCATAGGCAACGTGGAATGATGTTGTCGTGGTGACCCCAGGGCCCAAATTATGCTGCCCCGGGACCAATTTCAAAATTTCAAATGGGAATATAGGTTGAGTGATACCTATAGATCGTGGAAAGCCAAACAGCTTTGTATCCTCGTCGCCATAAGTGCCTTTACATCGCAGTGACGGGTATGTGACCACGCAGTACTCCAAGGAAGGGATGGTTGTATAAGAATTTGTGATTAATTTTGAAGAGTTTTTATTTTGACTAGGGAATTAACATAGGTGAAGGGAGTAAAGACACAGATTTGAAGCATCAGTTCACTGTTATTGAAGCATCAGTGCACGAAAAGATTCGTATTCTCAGTTTTTCTATTTATTGTTTTATATTTTAAGTTAAACACCACAATATGTATCACTGATATCGCAGATCGTATTATTTTTTAAAATCGTGTTTGTAACCTATTGTCAAAACATTCATCTCCAGACATGATGTAGAGAGAAGAGAAAGAGAAACGACATCTGTAATATATGTATATGTGATTCACTAAGTAACTAGAAATTAATTAAAGGACACATAAGAGAGCGAAAAGGAGCTCTAGAAGTCGGAACTTTTTAGAAACGTCCTAGATAGGTGAAAATATAGTTAAAAATTGCAAAAGGTATCATGTAAATTACCTCTCTTTTCTTATATTCTAGTATACTTTTTCTTTCACATCCAAACATCTCTATTCAGAATTACGAGATAAAGGTGAAGAGAGAAACATTTCCATTTCAAGAATTATATCAGGAAAAAAATCTTTTGACTTAGACTAGATTCGAACTCGCAACCGTTGAATCCATGGCTCAGCGCTCTACCAATAGAGCTAACAACTACTGTCGGAAAAGCCAGATTTCTACAACTACCGGTTGCTGAATGGTGTGTATTAACCAAGTTTGCCGAGATAATTGCTTCATATAGCTATAATAATAATAATAATAATAATAATAATAATAATAATAATAATAATAATAATAATAATAATAATAATAATAATAATAATAATAAAGCAGAAGAAGAAAAGAATCTAAAAAGTCACATATGTTAAAAGTTTGACGTGCAGAGTAAGTCCTAATATGAGATTTTATTAATTATATATAATAAATGTAAGCGTGGTTTATTCGTGCGTGCTACTCAAACTGCGCAACTCACTACCTAGTCCCATAAGGGTTGTACGCGTATGGTACAGTAGCCTTGCGTCCTCCAACCGTGAAGAATGTTTCTGTTTGAACCTATGCGTGTCCTAAGAGGAAGGAGGAGATTGAAAGAAAGAAAAGTGGTTTAGAAATTATGCAAACGTAGAATATGTCACGAGGTGAGGTGATATAGAATTCAGCGTGTCTTTCAGCTACTACTCTATACAAGACGTGCATCTACGACTTAACGTGGAACCCGAACCACACGACTCCTGACGGGAATCGAAACCCGTATCACGTCTAGTTCTATCATGGGAGACACAGGAACATGTAAAAATAATCGAAAATGAACGATATTAATGTTAAATCCATAGCTTTTGAGTGCATGAATTATGTATGATACCCTCTATATCGTTCACATCAAATTTTAGCATTATCTGCATGGAGGTTTAATGGGAGGGGTGAAAATTAAAAATTCCTAATTGAAATATATGAGTGTCTATTCAATAGCTTTCGGGGTCGCTGAAATGCATAATTACACTCCCGATACTATTAAAGCCCAAAGCTTTACTCTTTCGTTGGCAGGAAGTTTATTCATTTACTTAACTCAGGACACCTTAAAGTTAAGGATATGAAACTCAATGCATATATTTCTAATTCAAAATTATTAGATGCGTATTGTAGCTTAGACTTCTAAGGAGGGGAAGGGACAATTTACGCAATGATTTCCTTCACATTCGAATAAAATACTGCCCCATTATATTGCAAAAACTCATTTCGAGTGGTGTCATTGCTAATAGTTTTCCGTATTTGTTTATATCGCTACTCATTTATAACAGTATCTCACTTTTCCTGTGACGGGAGCAACACCTAAGCGAGCATTCAGTAAAGTAAATGCCATTAAAATCTATATTCATAGCACAGTGGTGCAAATAAAGTTGAGCTCTTTGGCAATCTTTAGCATGGGAAGCGCATAAAGCCACCACATTGGAAAAGCAGCTAATGAATTCCTCTCCGAAAAAGATCACCCGCACATTTATTTTACAGGTGATGTTTTATAGTTATACTTAAGTTTGTTGAAATTGCTCCAGCGAGGCAAGACACTGAAGTCATTCGTAATAAGGGGGAAGGGACATGTAAAAGTAGTCAAATATGAACAATATTAGTATCGAAATCATAGGTTTCGTGGTCGCAGATGAATAGTGACGCTGTCGATGTTGCTTAGGTAGAAGTTAAGCCTTGGTTGGCATGGAGGTCAGAGTGGGAGGGTGACAGGCAAAAAATAAATAAAATAAAATCGAAACATCCTATATTTGTGTCGAATATATATTTTTCGGTATCTCTGACATAAATAGTAATATTCCAGATGTGGTATATGACCAAGGTCGGCCCCATTCGCATGCGGTTTCAGAGGAGAGAATCGGTGAAGATTTCAGAACAGTTCCTTTGTCTTAAATTTCAGTACACTGAGAGGGAAGAGTGGTAACACACAAATACTGGTGTCACATCCGGACCTATCAGAGGTATGATTTCTGGGGAACTGTCGTTGCTCCAGGGAGGCATTACCCCCTGATCAGTCCCTAACATTCTTACTGCTTTACAGGGGCGTAGGCAGGAATTTATTTCAGTGATCGAAAGCATTTTTAGGGGTAAATTGTGCACCCTCCAGGAGCCCATGTAGCATCGTACGTTCAACAGTACTTTTTCTGAGTCAAAACTTTGTCTCTCTCTCTCTCTCTCTCTCTATATATATATATATATATATATATATATATATATATATATATATATATAACAGTAACAGGGTCGGTTGTAGACATTTCGTAACTGTAAGCAAATAATATTTAGGCACCCCGCCTATATGATAATAAAGGAATTGAATGCTGTAATGGACAAAAATTCTTCAGATAATTGTTACAATTACAAATTTCTTCAATATATAATAATTCAGTCTTCCAGTGAGTATTAAAGGAAAATGGCAAAATTAAACCTAATTAACTGTGGATGAATCATGACCAAAGTTCCAGTTTTAATAATGTATATCTTTTTATTATGATTATTATTATTAAATAAGCACAGGAAACAACTAAAATGTATACCTAAGATGTATTTTGACAAATACAGTTGAAACATAAAAGTCGAAATAGAATAAAACTAATGAGCTTCAAGTCTAACATTATCACAGGTTTGCTTTTGACAAAGAGATATGCTCTTACACTTCATTAAAAGCATATTTAAATAGTGTTTTCTAGTGATACAAATATGGTAATTAGCTTAATTTCTCGTTTTCTTTGTTAGTGTAAAGTTCATGTTATAAAGACACTTTTCTGGCTTTCAATTTGGCAAAATCTCTTATTATTTCATCCATATCAATTTCATTCAGAATGTCATCTTCAATGGCCATCAAAGCTAGTCCATTTAATCGTTCTTGAGATATACTTGATTTCAAATAATTCTTTATTAAGTTTAGTTAAACTAGTTCAATACACAACAAATGACAAAAGTGTGTCTTAATTTATGTGTAATTTGTCCCCGATCAGTGGCAGAACTTTAAAATTGGGTTTCTCCGCAAAAATTCTTTTCAGGGCCCCTTATGCCTATAGAACAATTCAATTCTTTCATGTTTCTTTCCAACATAGACGTTCGAAATCAGGCAGTAACACAATGTAAACACAAGTAATGATGCACCCATTGAGGTCCGAAGATTTTTTCGGAATAGCCTACAAAATGCAAATAATTTTGTGTATTTGCCCCCTGAAATTATGCTAATTGGCGGATCCAGACTCTCAGACTGCCTGTTCAGTGTTTCGTCCACACATATTTTAGGGGGCCACTCCCCCGGGAGGAGATCAAAATAATACGTCTATAATATAATAATAAATAAAAGAGTACCAGCAGTGGCCCTACTAAGTGTGCCCCCCGGAAGATGTTTTCTGAATAGAAAACTGCACCTATTAGGGATGCGCACGATACAAGATTTGTGGCTGTCTCGTCTCGAAAATGTGCTGTAAAAGTGATGGCTCAACTCGAAAAATGTATATTTCTCTATTGGAAGAGCCGTGTCTCGACTCGAAATTTGTCTGGAAAATTCTGTCTCGACCTGGCCCCTATCGCATCCGTAGCACATATGTCGGTACATCCCTGAACACAAGTAACTAATAATCAAAACTCTACTTTGCATTAGAATTATTACTAATTTAAAATATCGCTCCATCTAAATTTATTAGCAGAGAATGGATTAATAATTATTGTTATCTGTCATAATAAAACGAGCATCTGTATACGCTGCTGTGATTGAAAGTGAGAGTACTGAAAAAAAATACTTGTCATCCAAATGACCTTTCGTCGCTTTGGATTATATCCTTTCAAGTTATATACTTATATGCCACGTGAAAACTAATTGTATTCAAACAAATTTTGAAATTCATGAAATTTAATTCAGACCCGTAACCGAAATGACCGTATCGTTCCATTTTAATTCAACAATTAAATTACTGCAATCAGGTTAAAATAAATTTGTCAGCTTCAAAAGAATGTCGACCTGCAAATGCTTCGTTAACAGTGACTGATATTGACAACTCCCCACCTCAATATTTGTCTAATTTTGTCCAGCACTCGAAAGAAACTTTTTTAGAGCCTTCGGTTGCCTCTTATCTTCTTTCACGTTTTGTAGCTTTCTTTTCCGATAAAATGCTCACTTGGTTTTATATCGTTGGTCATTATTATTACATGAAAAACAAAGTACTATTAAAAAGTGAAAGCACACATCATTATAAATTAAAAATATAAACAAAAACGAAATGACTTAGGATAGAAATGGAAATGTTGACGAATGACAAATGACTAATAGATATTAACAAAGTGAGCATTAAGCACTGGACAGCGATTGTGAGTCATTAGGAACTTAAGTTAAAATTTCCCTCAGAAATGATTTTTAAAGAACCCATTTGTACCGCCCGTCTTTTCTTAGTATTCGCTCCACTCCCTGGACGAATGGACAAGAAAGCCTACTTGCTTGCATGGGGGCCCGAAGAATGTTTTTAGGGTGGTCATCTCCCTCGTTACTATATTATGTTTGGTATTTTTATTTGTATTAAGAAAATCTTAAGAAATTATACATATACATTATACTTGTCGTAAGCCAGGTGGGGCCTGGCCCTTTCGTCCCCTTTTGGGTGCCCATGCTTGCTTCAACTTTGATAATGTGCATTTCATTTAAGTGATCTTTCTCAACCCTTAACTGTTGAGAAAGGAATGAAGAGTCTGTTATATTTGTATTTTGTGCATATGGTGGGATTGTGGAAAGAATACCAGTCGTTAGCTCTACGGTCATAGTGCTTAATACAACATCTATTGGAAAGCTAAATTTACATTGATTTTATCTCATATTCGTAAAATATCCCTTTTCCCTCTTTAAAAGATCTATCCTGTGCCATGGAAATTTTCCTCAAACTAGCATCTCTTGTGAGTGTGGCATTGGCATCAATTTCTAGAGGATATCAGGCTTAGCGCCTATTTTGAATTCTCCCTGTATGTTGTTATTGTTCTTCAAACAAGAAATTGTAATTATTAAATAATAAAGAAGAGACTTCCCTATGTTGTCACCTCATCCCAATACAAATTCATGCTTACCATTCTCTTCCTAGTTTCCGTAACTTCATCAAAACAAGCTCAGCCACGCCGTTTCAGCAATTAACAAACTTCCCTATTGACCAAGATAATTGTGATGAGCTAGTCATCCACGTACGGAGCACCAGGAAGAAGCGAAAGCAAAGAAGTAGAACAAAACCAGGGGACACGGGACCCTAGAGGTGAGAAGTGTGACAGAAGCCGCCAGAAACACACTTTGGACCCCTATTCAGAAGAGTCGTCGTAGCAGCAATTGAAAGACGGTCGGCACGCCTGGGCCCTCCCAACCATTGCATGACAGAGGTATCATTCTGAAGAGGCCAGGACATCTGGGAGCTGTTGCCCTGAGGTCGAGAGGTTCTACACTCTCGAACGTGAGGTCCGGGATCGATACCAGATGGAAACACTCAACGAATTGGAGGATAAGGCTTCACCCGATATTTGAAGAGGCTCATCATATCGAAATGGCTGAGGTACAGTAAAACCCTTTCCTTTCCTAACCTTTGTGTCTCTGTGATTTCTTCTATTAGAAAACATGCATTTCATTTCATTCATCCCCAATTAATTACTTCAGCGCTGTACTGCTCAGATCCCCACGTACTTTC
Organism: Thermobia domestica; assembly: GCF_964235325.1. Lineage (NCBI taxonomy): Eukaryota > Metazoa > Arthropoda > Insecta > Zygentoma > Lepismatidae > Thermobia > Thermobia domestica. The sequence continues at coordinate 138,879,901 of NC_137456.1, read as the reverse complement.
TCTCTTGCCATGCGAAGTGCTATCCCCACATTCTTTCAGTAAAGAACTGATAATTGAGCAAATAACTGTGGTTGTAACTCTACAGTACAGTACAGCAAGAAATTGATGTGCGAGTCCATTTCATTTGTAAAGTGGTGCTTTACAGCCAACCAAGCGAAGATTCGACTTTATTGTCCTTTTGATGTATTTTATCTGTATCTCAGTCTGTACAATATTTATTCGGAGCTATATGAGGAAAATTTTTCATCATAACATTTTTAAAATGAATATTTACATTTAAAACAAAATTCATTTTTCTAATTTGGCGCCCTGTTCACCTGGCGCCTCCTGCGAACGCGTAGTTCGCAGGATTCAAGATCTGGCCCTGCAGTAACAATGGGATTCTGTATTACCGCCCGACTATCGTTGTTGTGAAAACATTCATCATAATATGACGTAGGAAAATGAGTTACATTAAGGTCTAAGATCTAATATCAAAGTTGAAACATCGCAAGTAAAACAAAAACATATAATAGCAAAAAGTTTTGAAAATAATTTCAGTTTAAACTAGCTGCGACTACATTTAATTCAAAATTGAACTTCTGGAGCGCAACATATGAGCGTAACTAAAAGAAAAAATCAATAAAAACAGTCGGGATTTGAACCTAAAGAAAACAAGTAGGAGTCCCTTATACTAACCATTCATCTACTATATTTTGTTTACTAAAAATATTTTCCATGCAGCAAAATACCATTTCACACTGAAACATTAACAACATAAGAACAAAGTTTTCAAGAAAATTTGCCAAAGCTTATGTATTAAAAGTATCCCGGTATTCGCCCAGTGGTACTGCAAAATCACTAGTCAGGATGCCTCGTATCGAAATTTGAACCTGGAGACTCCCAATTACAAAGGTCAACGCTAACCAGTAACCTACGTTCGCTCAGTAAATGTCATGAAATTACTTTTCTGTAATTATTTTTGGAAAATGTTTATTATTTTCATGAAGCAAAGAGTGCATCTTCTACTTGGGTTGAGAACTATATACTATACTTCTAAGAGTCAACTAATAGTTGATGTTTATTATTTCCGTCGATTTTCTACGTCTGCTAAGTTATTTCAATTTTTTTTAAGTTTTCCCTTCCGGTTATGACAATGATTAGATATGAAGAGTCCTCTTATACAATTCTTGATCATTGTAACATTTTTTAGTCTAAATTCTGAATTATTGAAAATATTTAAATTAGTTAGAATGAAGAGGATAATACTAAGAAACATGATTAGAAAAAAAGAAACATTGTTGTTTAACGAATTGATAGAATCAAGCTTTTTCAAAACATAAAAAATACTGTATGGTATGGGATGATCATGGAAAAAGTAAAAATAGCCATCGAGGACACACTAACCAACCACTGTACGCAGGTAAGTCAAGGTTCGTTAACTTGAAAATGAAATGAAATGAAATCTTTGAGTTTTACGTCCCGCGGTTATGCCGGTTAGGCTAAAGGAGACGGTGATGATGAATAATGAATGATATGGTGGAATGAAGAAATTGGGAGGAAACGGGAGAACTCCGAGAAAACCCATGCACACGGTGTTTATCCACCACAAAGTTCACTTGGCGGGGACTGGGATCGAACCCGTGACCCCAAGCACCAGAGGTGAACGTTCTATCACTGATTCGTTAACTTGGTAGACGTATATGAAGAAATCACTAACAGAAAATAGCTGATAGCTTTACGCCTAACCATCTCAGCGACCTCGAAACTATGAACTCTACATGAACATCGGTTGTCGTTTTCGATCATTTTATATGTTACTCCCTTCCAAGGTCGCAATGTGTCTTGCCCCTTATCCCAATGCATGAAAAGCAAATGATATTTTCGCCAGCCAGGGGCAGGGAAGGAAGAACGCACACAACTCGCTGTATAGCTTTAGGGCAAATACCTAAAGGCACAAGCAATAAACCACTTGACCAAGAGCAATGTTCACAACCATAAGACAGGGTAAGCCCACGCTCAGCCTGTTCGACACAAAATCACTGACCCTTCGAACAAGATAACATTATTGCGCTCTCAGAGTCAGGTTTTAATTGCATTTGTGTTGAAGTACGTTTTCTTTGATTTTTAAACATTTGCACTGTTGTGTATGATATTTTCTATGTGGAATATTATTGAATATTTTCAACTGTACACATTGTGTAAATAGAACTCATCTGTATTTCTTACATTGACTTTGAAAACTTTAGCAATGCCCTCATGCGCTGTGTACGGCTTTAAAATGAGCACACGAAATAGAAAAGTTGGTGAAGCGAATGTCAAGTTCCGTTCATTTCCAAAGCAGGGAGATTTACAGCAATTGTAAAGCAATAGGGGTGTAATTTTGTCATCTGTGGTTGGACCCAAAAAGCCGTAGGTCCACGCTGCTTATGCCCTTAGCAGAGCTGAGCTGATTTTGAGTTTAACATCCCGTTCAGCAGCGAGGCTATATGATATGTAGACCTACTGGTTGCAAGGGAAAAAATATTTAAAAAAATATATAAGGAGGGGGTATAATAATAATAATAATAATAATAATAATAATAATTACTGTTACTAACCGTACCTCCCTCGGGAGATAGTGATTATGTTAGGCAACCCGCCTTACAAACAATCTCAATTAATTAACTAAAAATCTCAAGAATAACTGCTCCAAATCCCTTGCATATATTTAAAAGGTGTATAATGAAGATATTATACAAGTTCTAATATCCTATTAACCCAGAGGATATCAGTTTCTGGCCGTGTCTAGGGGTATAAAATTTGATCCAATGAAAATTATATACGGGAACATATCCTGTTAATAAAAGCCTTATATTCTTTCCTCTATGGTTTATTTATAAAAGAAAAAATCTTTGGGCTTAACCTTGAATCAATCTAATTCGCAAAAGAGTTATCGAGTCCACAAGTTGGCTCTCGGAAACTATATTCCAAACTATAGCCCGTATTCGAGATATAGCTCCTACTCTGCTATCTCTTTAAGAACGTTAAATGAAACCTTAATTCAACTAAAGTTACTCTAAATTTTTGGGCCTGCGGACTCACCTTCTATGCATTCACTTACACGCCTTCCAGTGAGCCCTTAATTTTCAAAGGTTCCTTCGGCACTCGTTCAGAAATCTGGCCTAACACCTACTCGTAGTAAAACCTGTCAGAGGCAGTACTACTAAATAAAGGATTCTAATCTAATCAGTTTACAAGGAGTGGGTAAGGTTAAAGGTAAGGCAATATTTCCTCAAGTAGGAAATAAGTATGTTCCTCACTTCGGAACAGGGTAAATTGTTGAATGTTTAACAAAACGATATAGGCTCATAATCTCTATCGTTTAAGAGTAAGACCTATAAACTCTATCCAGCAGGCCGATCACGACACCTGCCTTCATAAGGGGAATCGAACCAAAACCATAGGAACCGTAAATACCAAATTGCCCTGCTGCTGGCCCTCAAGTAGAAACCAGACTTAACTGAGAGCTTACAAAGCCTCAGAAAAACTCTAAGAAAAATCCAATTTCCAAAATAGGAGTAGGATTAAAATCACATATATTAAATTAATAACTTCTAACTAAATCTTTATAATTCAGAAAAGAAAGAAATTCCTAACCAGGGACTGCCCTACCAAACCTATCTTACCCAGGAGTACAGCCTCTCGTTTGAAAAGCTGCGAAACTTCCTGTCTCAGAATCACTCATCTGAGTCTCGAAAAGTGCTAAACTTCTAAGGAACCTATCATAACCTATAATGCCATCACTAAGGCAAAAAAGCCAGCATAAAGCTGAAAAAGTGATCTTCGAGGCGTCGAACGTAAAGTCTAGCCAAAAATGAAGATGAGGAGGACAGCTCCTCCTCGTATTTATAGGGAACTACCCAAAAGGGACGCTTTGACCTCCCTTACAAACAATCCATTGATAATCCGAGAGAAAGCGGTCTCCCCCCTCTCGAAAAGCTGGCTGGCTAAATCCAGAAATAAACTGGTTTCTCAAACTAGCAGTAGGAAAGAAAGATTTTTGTCAATAATTTTAAGAATCTCTAAGAAAAAAAATACATGGAATATACAAACATATATACAATAATAATATTGATAATAATTCTTACATGCTAATCAGAATATATGAATTAAATGATACCCAGGCCTGGGATCCCCGTCTTATATTAACATAATTAAACATATAATAATACTAATAATATATGTATACCCACGATATTAAAATTTTAAATATATACAAGCAAGAGGCATAAAGTGACTCCTGCATGGTTAACGTGGAATCCGAATCACATGAGCTCCCACCGGGAATCGAACCTGGGTCTCCCACGCCAAACGCACGTACGCTAAGCTTGTGCCCTTAGTTTTATGAATTTTACCAAATGAATGAATATCTACATATTTTAACACAGTATATGAGTTCTTTGCTATATTGCTTTTGTAGTAATATTTTTGTCATTAATTTGCTTATTATGTATCTTTCTATATAAAATAACAAGTTCTGGCTGGCTGATTGATCAACGCTAGGCCAAACCGCTTAAGCTAGAAACTTGAAGTTTAGAAAGGGCATATGATTTGTAATGTAAGATCCCACTAAAAGAAGAATATTTGGAAATTTGAAGGGAAAAGGGAGAAAGAGGAGTGGCAATTATCTTAAAATGCCCATACCTTGGAATCTTTGAGTGTTAACGACATGAAATTTGGTATATGGACTTCTCATTTAAAATAATTAGATATGTATGTAAGCGTTTTTATGATATTTGCCCTAGAAAGGAAGAAAATAGGGTAAAGTTACAATTGTTATAATTGGATGGTCATAACTCGAAAATCGTTAAGGTTATTGACATGAAAATTGGTTGAGTTGGTTTTGAGTTTAACGTCCCATTCAGTAGCGAAGCTATATGAAACGTTAACCTACTGATTAACGTGGAATTCGAAATACATGAGCTCCCGCCGGGAATGAAAATTGGTGTTTAGGTTTTGCAAGTAAAACAATTAAAGACATGTTTCTGCGTTTTTCATTTTTCCTTAAAAAAAAAAGGTTTAAATTGTAATTGGTAAAATAGAATGGCCATATTCCAAAATCCCTTAAGAGTAGAAACATCTTGATTAAAGATGTATTTCAGCGTTATATATATATATATATATATATATATATATATATATATATTACGGTTAGAAGAAAAACAGCAGGAAGACAAAGTTGGGAGTTGAAATTGTTACAATAAGATAGGCATATCTCGAAACCACTTAAGATCAGAGGTCTTAGGGATATGAGAAGTGAGAGGTCGGAGAAAGAGCAAATGCAAGCGTCTAGGGGCGAACTCCCCGCCTAGCCGAAAGCAAGTTATGCAATAAAAAAAATTGCATCAGTTAGACTTTACACGGCGGTTTCTGGGTGTTCGTTTTTGAAGCTCCAAGTTAATCACATAACTTCAATTTACATGTCTTTATTTTCTAAAATTCAGCAGTTGTTTATAAGTGGGTATTTTGGACTCAAGTTTTACATTTAAATTCATATGTTTTTCGTTATTTATATCTGGTATCAACTTTGTTTTCTTTATCAGAAAGATAGAAGAAATTTTCGATTATTTTTACATGTTCCTGTGTCTCCCATGATAGAACTAGACGTGATACGGGTTTCGATTCCCGTCAGGAGTCGCGTAGTTCGGGTTCCACGTTAAGTCGTAGATGCACGTCTTGTATAGAGTAGTAGCTGAAAGACACGCTGAATTCTATATCACCTCACCTCGTGACATATTCTACGTTTGCATAATTTCTAAACCACTTTTCTTTCTTTCAATCTCCTCCTTCCACTTAGGACACGCATAGGTTCAAACAGAAACATTCTTCACGGTTGGAGGACGCAAGGCTACTGTACCATACGCGTACAACCCTTATGGGACTAGGTAGTGAGTTGCGCAGTTTGAGTAGCACGCACGAATAAACCACGCTTACATTTATTATATATAATTAATAAAATCTCATATTAGGACTTACTCTGCACGTCAAACTTTTAACATATGTGACTTTTTAGATTCTTTTCTTCTTCTGCTTTATTATTATTATTATTATTATTATTATTATTATTATTATTATTATTATAGCTATATGAAGCAATTATCTCGGTAAACTTGGTTAATACACACCATTCAGCAACCGGTAGTTGTAGAAATCTGGCTTTTCCTACAGTAGTTGTTAGCTCTATCGGTAGAGCGCTGAGCCATGGATTCAACGGTTGCGAGTTCGAATCTAGTCTAAGTCAAAAGATTTTTTTCCTGATATAATTCTTGAAATGGAAATGTTTCTCTCTTCGCCTTTATCTCATAATTCTGAATAGAGATGTTTGGATGTGAAAGAAAAAGTATACTAGAATATAAGAAATGAGAGGTAATTTACATTATACCTTTTGCAATTTTTAACTATATTTTCACCTATCTAGGACGTTTCTAAAAAGTTCAGACTTCTAGAGCGCCTTTTCGCTCTCTTATGTGTCCTTTAATTAATTTCTACAGTTACTTAGTGAATCACATATACATATATTACAGATGTCGTTTCTCTTTCTCTTCTCTCTACATCATGTCTGGAGATGAATGTTTTGACAATAGGTTACAAACACGATTTTAAAAAATAATACGATCTGCGATATCAGTGATACATATTGTGGTGTTTAACTTAAAATATAAAACAATAAATAGAAAAACTGAGAATACGAATCTTTTCGTGCACTGAAGCTTCAAATAACAGTGAACTGATGCTTCAAATCTGTGTCTTTACTCCCTTCACCTATGTTAATTCCCTAGTCAAAATAAAAACTCTTCAAAATTAATCACAAATTCTTATACAACCATCCCTTCCTTGGAGTACTGCGTGGTCACATACCCGTCACTGCGATGTAAAGGCACTTATGGCGACGAGGATACAAAATTTGTTTTCATTTTGGGCAAGCCTGTTTCAAAATGGAAGCCAAAAATTGTTCCACATTCAGATAGAAAGTGCAGTGGTCAAATTGAGTATTACATGCCAATATCAAGCGAACTACGCATCAAATAAGAAAAGTGTTAAGAGTCAATGTACAGTGAGGGACACTTCTAAATGGTACAGCCATATGGAGGTTTACGGCTAAGGTGCTGCACCAGTTGAGTCCGAAGCATTTGCCAGGAAGTATTGCAACCGAATTAACTTTAAAAGGAGGCGGGTGGCATAATCGCCAGGCACTGATAATTCCCATACACTTGGGCGAAATTCCCACTACCGTCTACAGCATCATTTCTCCAAAATGAGATGAATCTTAGACATTTAGTTCTTATGCCAAACATACTACTTGATACTTGTCCTATTCGTGAAGATAAAGTGCAACAAAAAATGAAAGTCCAATCCTGTTGCTGTTGGAATGAACTCTCTTTAAGTCGTTTGATCTGAAATGACTTTGCAGAACCTGAATAAATATTCTGCCACTTCAGGGGGGATGTAAGAAGAGCGAATGCTCCCCTCCTACAGTATGAAAACATATACTTTTAATCAAATGCTTAGCGAGAGTAAGCCCATTGGTATAGCGCTTTTATGATTTGAAATCTTGCTCCCAAGCCATCTTATGTGATAACTGACAACATAGGAGAACGGGAGATGCAAATATGATGAAGGAGAAAAACACTCACATGTGCAAATTCAGAATTGGAGACAAAATGATCGAATAGCATCCATATTTTGTCGCAAATTTTGATTTTGTAAGTAGACATGTAAAAGCTCGCCCGAACCTGAGAGCATCCCATTATCAATTGTTGAATTCAAGTGGAGAACTCAGTTGAGAGCATCAGATGATTAGGGAGGAAGAGAAACATCTTAAGATATGGGGAACGAACAATGGAAAAAAATACCAACTTTCCATGAACGGACTCGAACCCTCAACCCCTTGATTATCAACCCACGCCTCAGCTCACTCATCCACGGAGACACACAGGATGACAGACAGTCATACGTCAGGGAAAAGCGTACGTTATGACCAGTGATTTATTTGTAAGAGGAAGCTAGAGAAATTCCCCGTCTCTAGTTTTTCTTTCCTTGGCACTAACTTAATTACTGTTGTCCCAGCCTGCGAAGAATATTTTCCACCTCTCTAGAAAATTTCCTAAAAAATTGCATACACTTTTAGCAACACAAAACATGTAGTCATCGATGTTCTGCATAATTATACTTATACAAACAAATTATTTCCAATTCTATGAATTCCCGTACCAAGTAAACAGAAGTACTGAGTATGAAATTCTATATCTCGCGAATAGTTTTGCAGAAAATACCTAAACTAATTTTTCTATTGGGAACACGGAGAAGCACACACGTGGGGTTTAGGAAGCAGATTGCGCCCATAAGATTTGTTTTGGTCAATAAGGGACATACATTTACATTCAAATGGCAAAATCACACGTTTAATTATACCATAATTTTATTTTTAAGAGCGCCAAATGCGTAGAACGAAGGCATTCTTCTTGGCTTGGAAGAATAAAATTATGGCTGAAAGTGGAAGTAAATAGACTGATTATAATCAGGAACAGTGGATGCTACCAAGCAGTGGCGTAGGCAGGAGGTTTGGAACGCCCGACATTTGTAGAAGTTGGTAATATAAGGCCTAAGATTGGGGTTTTATTTAAACTTTCCCGGGGTGAACCCCCGGACACATCCCAAACGAACATTTAGCCAGCGGTCCTCCTGAAATCAAATCCTGGCTACGCCCCTGCTACCAAGTGATGTATTCTCTGTCACATAAGAAAATGCATGTTTTCCGTGGGATTGTATCTTTTCCCCATTACTATTAGAATGAAATCGCTACACATTCCTTGCTACCATAAAGCTTTTAAATGTTTTAAAAGTTTTTAAAGTTGAATCCCAACCAAATGATAACTGCATGATCTATCTCTTTGCAGTTCACCCAAGACACTATAGAAATATCGTAAAACTTAATAAAAGGAAAAAAAAGTTCTTTCACAGCGTGAAGCTTACGATTATCGCCATATATTTATAGCGTAGACAGTTTGTGAACCATATTCCGTAGCTCATTGGATCCGTGCAGACTTCCTACTTCCGCGACCCGTGTTCGAATCTTCGTGTCGCTATTTTTTCTTTTTATTTTATTATTGATCAGGTATGCTGCAAGTATTTATTTATTTTTTTCTTGTCAAGCGGAAAAATGAAGTAGAATTTTACAAGGGTAAAACTCTAGATTTGACTGTTAATAAAACTATGAATAAGATTACAGCTCAAAATAAATTAAATATGGTCAGGGAAATGGATTTCAGCTGTTTTGTGTGTGATCAGCGCATTGACTTCCATCATCCTTATTTCTGGAACTAAATATCACTAATTATGTTTTTTTTCGTTTTTATATAAAATTCTCATCTTTTAGCCCTTACCAAAACAGATTATTGTCCAAACTGTCACTATGGGATTACATTTCATTATATAATGAATGAAACGATATATATATATATATATATATATATATATATATATATATATATATATATATATATATATATATATATATATATATATACACCAAAAAATATCGAAAATAATATGACAAATATTATGAACAATTTTATAATGGAACTAAGCAATGTTTTATAATACAATAAACTGAATGAAATGCACGGTATTTGAAGTTAGCGATAATATTGCCAGTAGATTCTGAAATGCAAGTTTCCTGAACATATATGGACACTTCACCTTGAAATATACACTTTGAATTTGATTCTCGGTAGAATCTTAAATATGTTAAGAACTTTAAACCTTCAATAACGCAACGCAAGTTTGAATCCCATGGTTGTAATATGTCGTTACAAACTCACTCTTTTTATATAAATCAACCAGTCTAAAGCCGGATATTTGATCAAAAGGTATTTTCTCCTTTGCGTATATTTCAGGGAGAAAATTTAACGTCAACTTTTTATTAGCAAATGTAGCAACTGATCAAATTGAATAATGCTAAAAATAGCCTACTTCGCCTGCTAGAACTTATGTTTGGTAGAAGTTCATACATCAAATCGTTTTTTTCTTGTTTGTTTGTTTCTTTTTTTTCTTAGGTTTCTGAATACTTCTGAAGATTTTAATAGAATGCTTGTAATTATACATTTATGATTGCTCTGTTTGATATGAAAATAATATTTATTATGAAGAAAATGATCTGCAGAGCTCTTTGTGGAATGTCTGTTATTAGTTGTAGTAGTTGTTTTTACTTTAGCGTCCCATTCAGCTGGAAGGCTATATGAGACATGGACTTACAGCTTAACATGGGATCCGAAACCATAGGCTTCTACTGAGAATCGAGCTCCGTTTTTAGGAAAAAATCTAACCACAGTCAGTTCCTACCCGTTGGTGTTAGAACATACCCTATTATTATACTGGTATTTTGAAGTAGTGATAATTGGTTACGAATTTCGTGACCTGGAAGCAATCACACTCGTGTCCCGGCATGACCGGAACAGACCTTGAGACGACGACACGTTGTCATACGCACGATGAATTTGTATGATAATGTTAAATATTAAAGTTAATACATCATTTTTATATCAATAAATAACTTTGATAAAAAAGACAGTAAGAATATTATTAACGTATATCTACATACCATGAAATCATGAAAATAAAAAAAAATGACTTCCATCTCTATTCGGAAGGTAGGTATATTGTCACGTGTCGAACCGAGGTGTTTGCTATGTGACGTTATGCCTTCAGGCAAACTACTGACTATCGTCTAGGTATGTCTGAAGGGCCACCATGAAGAAAGAAAGAAATAAAGAAAGAAAGAAAAAGGTATGCTTATTTCATGGGGAGAACAAAATAGAATAGTCTATCTGCTCCTTGACATTAAGTGTTTGAAACCGATGCTGTTATGAATATCCATTTTTTCTAATTTCCTTACGAGACTAAATAATTCTCCTATATATGAAAGAAAAATATATCCCATATATCACACAGATAGCGAAATAAATAGCATATTTATCAACGCCTTGGCGTTAAGTGCTTTAAAATTGTTCAGAATATTTTTCCTTATTCCCATAATAAAAAGAAAAAATGAGAATTGTTAATTTCCGTAGAAAAAGAAAGAAAAATATAATTATACTTATTAAACAAAAAGAATAAAATAAAATATATTTAAAATAAAGGGTGCGGCAGAAATAGACGATGTAAAATGAACATAGAAAACGTAACCCAATAAATAACGCGCTCATTGTTGTTTTGTTTTGTAAAGTGGTTCAAAGCATTGTATATGCATGTAGGTTTGTTCGACTGTTCCGTGAGCATGCGCAGTATTGGAAGAACTACGCAAGCCTTCCGTCAGTAGCCATGGAGCGTTGGTCTAACGAACATCGTGCTTTCGCAGTGGAGTGTTTCTTCAAGAACAAAGACTCTGCAACAATTACGCAGCGTAAGTATCGGCGTCATTTTAACATTGGCAGAAATGGACAGGTACCGACACGACAAACTATTCTTAATTGGGTGAAAAAGTTCCGAGCTTCGTCTTCTGCAATATCAAAGAAATCCCCAGGTCGTCGACGTTCAGTGAGAACACCAGGCAATATAGAGAGGGTTCGAGGAGCATTAATTAGAAGTCCAAGGCGTTTAGCTCGTCGGCATGCTGTGTCACTTGGCATGTCAAATAGGAGTGTGCGGCGAATATTACACCAGGCCATACACTTCCACCCATTCAAAATTCAGACGGTTTACAAGTTGCTTCATGAGGATTTTAATCCTTGCGTACAATTCTGCAATACGCTGTTAAAATGATTAATGAGAACCCAAACTTTATGCAGAGGTTAATCATGTACGACGAGGGTCCTTTTCACATTCATGGGTGTGTAAATAAGCAGAATTTCCGTTACTGGGCAAGCAGAAATCCAAGGATGTTGCATGAAGTGCCCCTTCATAGCCCTAAAATAACAGTATGGTGTGGTGTTTATTTTGATGGAATTATTGGACCATACTTTTCAACGACGAGGATGGTAACACTGTAACTGTCATTTGTGCTCGGTATGTGGACATGCTCGAAAACGTTTTACTCCCAGAACTACGAAGGCGTCGCCTTAGACAGATGTGGTTCCAACAAGACGGGGCCACGTCACACACAGCAATTGCATCGATCAACATTGTTAGGAGGATGTTTACAGGACGGGTTGTCTCGTCGCGGCAATGTTCCTTGGCCTGCACGCTCGCCCGACCTATCGACATGTGACTTCATCCTATGGGGTTACTTGAAGCAACAAGTGTATGCAACAAAACCTGCAACATTACAGGATTGGCGTGAATGCATTCAACATGCAATCCACCAAACCCCGCTGGACATGGTTCAACGAGCTGTGAGTGCTGTGAAGAGACGTGCAAATATCTGTTTGAATAAGCATGGTGCACACCTCATTGACATAATTTTCAAGACGTACTTACCATATGTAATGTTTTGTATGTACACCTTGTCTCACAAAGGTTGAGCGCATTCTTTATTGGTGTTTCGAGGCAAAAATTTTCTAAGTCCGACTTCGGGTACCTTCGGAAAAAAGTAAACCAGGTTCGAACCTCGAATCCAACCTTTGCAATCGGGAAAAATCTTGCAGATGTGTTTTTCTTCTTTTAAATATAATAATATAATAAGTCCATTTATCACTTATGTCCATTGATCAGTCCATTGCACGGCATTGTAAGTATTGAAAGCGTAAGTTCACTCCCGAGTTGAAACTAGGAAGCACTCTTAAACAATAAAACTTAGCAAGTTTAGACTACATGAAAATAATAGATAAAACCACGTTTAAAGCCCTTGTACGCCTTCTAATGCATTTTTAGTTATTCACGTGATAACATTCTTTGTGGTCAATACCCCAAAACTATCTGTTTGGTCACCTACCAACCCCCGCCTTTCGTTAACCAGCTACAGTTTAGTTTTCATTAGCTTGTTAAGAATGCAGTTTTTCCACTCCAATAGCCAGGAAGTAAGAAAAGAGATTATTCAACTTCGTCTTTTCCACATCTGTAAACCGTGTTCATTTAAAGATTTCCTTATGTAGAAAAAAAGAATAAAAAGACCATAAGTGACCTAAAAGTTACCTTAAAATATTAAAAAAAATGACCTGAAATTTCAAAATAGCAAAAAGAGACCAAAAGTTGATCCTAAAAAACTATATTTTTAGAACCTAGAGTTGATGGATAACGTTTTTACTTGAACTTGCCTTCTCCTATGCGTAAGAGAAGAAAGTTGACTTGTCAACAATATCCGGGCCCTGGTAATTATTATCTTAAATACACCTATATATCGCCAGATGTATTCTCCGAAAAGCGGTTGTGTTAGCTCAGTGGTACGCCGTTGGACTTCAAATCGTAAGGTTGAGGGTTCGATTCCCATGTGAGTCAACGTTTTTTTTTTAAATTCTATTTTCCGCAATGCATGAAAAATTATATAAAATAATTACATTAAAATACGTCAGTTGTATATATATAACACATAATCATTGCAGAACATAGTGATTATTATGCTTAAAACATAACAGGTGTTCACAGTACGTTGGTATTCTTTGATATACGTGAATGTATAATTCAAATTAAAAAAAAAATATCATCGCAATAAATAAATTATGTAGTGTATTTATTTGCAGCTATTTGTCATATAAAGGTTACTTCTCAACATTCGTATTACGGCATGTCATTGACATTCTTGAAAAAATATCCGAGGCATAAAAAGAGGGTATAAGCAGAGAATCCAAAGTCGGAACGCTCGCAAGAAATTCACGAACCCCAAAGGTCACGTGAGCAGACTGGAATTGTCCTTATGAAGCATGCCACAGCAGGTCTTGACATAGATTTTCAATTCAATACCTGATATATGCTTTTGTAATGTGGAAGTGGTGATGCCTTTAGTCGCTCTCTCTCACTTTCTCTCTCGCTCACTCTGTATTTATATATATATGAAAGTGGATGTATGTGTGTGTTTCGACATAATTCTGATATGTCTAGAGCAATTTTAACCATATTTCTTACAATCTGGAAAAGAGTACTGTCGGGATACATATCAAAAATGCTAGAAAAGGATCGATATTAGTATCGAATCCGTAGTTTCGTGGTCGCTTAGGTAAACAGTTCTACTTTCAATTCAAGTCCAGTTAAGCTCCCATTAGCACCCAGGGTGGTTACGTAGCGACAAAAAATATCGAAATCAACCGATATTAGAGCCGAAGCGTAAGTTTTCAGTGCTGCATTTCCCATTAGTCCAACTAGGCCTGTGCCTAGAGGGCAACATATTTGAAGAGCGCAAAGTTTAAAATTTTATTTTTTTTCGTATGAAAAAGTTTTAAAAATCGAGAGCAAATATACTATTTCATGTGCAATCCTCTTTTACTATTCTAATATATTTAATGATAGCGTAAGAAATCTGAAAATAATTCAGAACATGTTTCCCATTTATTGTTTGTTACATAGTTGTAGCTGTAGCATCTAGTGACTGGTATTTAACTGCTCTAAATTCACTAATTAAGCATATTCGAATTAAGTTTTATTTGTAAGTTAGGGATCAAGGGGCGGAGAAATATGTAGTTATTGGGGGCGCCGAGATCAAAAGTGCGTAGGGACGCCGAGCATCTAAATGCAGCACTGTTCGCTAAATTAATTGGTAGAAATTTTAATGCCATTTAAGACCAAATTTAGTCCTTGCGGTGGCAGTATCCGTTTGCTGTCCTAGGACGAATGAAAGGGGCTGACATCAAAATTATAAAAAAAGACCTACATTAGTGTCGAATCTATAATTTTGGGGGTCTCTTAGATAAAGAGTGGCACTTTCGATGTCATGTAAGTTAAGCCCTCATTAACACAATGAAGGAGTATGTGAAATTTGTGACATGTAGAAATAATTGAAAATGACCAATGTTAGTATTAAGCCCATATCTTTCGTGGTCCCCAAGTTCATTGAGAGCAGTTCTGATGATCTTTAAGTTCAACTTCCAGTAGGAGTAAGATTCCCCAGCACATCTAATAAGGAGAGTCGAAGGGAGTAACATATACAATGATTCAAAACGACCGATATTAGTGTAGAGTTCATGGTTTCGTTATCACCGAGATAAATAGCAACACTTCTGAACGAACATGTCAGCCTGATTTTGAATTTACAACGGCAGCATCGAAGGCATTGCTCGCACAGCTCTATGTATTTTATTGTTCCTGTATAAATGAATATTTCTGGAATGTCTGGGACAACCTTTACCAAACTTGGGGGACATATTACTTTCAATCTAACAAGAAAATATTGTAGTAGTATGAAGTTACGGAAGTTGGGAGGTGTGGCATGTAAAAATAATGTAAAACGACTGATCTTAGTGTTTTATCCATAATTTTCTCGGTCGTTGAAATGGATAGTGATGCACCCAATGGAGGTTACATCCAAATTCATCCCCATCTTCACAGGATGATGGCCTGGGAGAGCTAAAAATAAAATCTCAAAAAATACTTATATATTTGTCGAATTCATAGTTTTCGGGGTGAGGAAGCGTTTCTAATAACTTTGGAAGGTAATTTGTACCCACTTCAAGATGGGCTTTTTAATAATATCAATTTCTCACCTTAAGAAGAAATTACATTACAACTATGATATTAAGCCAACCTTCGCAATCGATGAAAAAATTATGTGGATGCATCTTTCGTCTTTTAAATGAAACAAGACATGTTAAAATCAAAGACGGAGTGGGTCAGTGGGTCGGTTGGTAAGTGGGTGAAATGGGTCAAGATTTGTGAGTGGGTCAGTGGATCGTGGGTCAAAAGGACGTGACCTACTGCGAAACACCACTCACCGTGACTCACACTGGCCCACCGGGTGTCCACCCTTTTAGTTCAAAGATATTTCGTCCAAAGAACATTTCGTCCAGAGACATTTAATCCAAAGACATTTGGTCCAAAGGACATTTCGTCCAAAGGAGAATTATTTCAAAGGACATTTCGTCCAAAATACAATTGGTCCAAAGGACATTTCGTCCAAAAGACAATTGGTCCAAAGGACATTTCGTCCAAAAGACAATTGGTCCAAAGGACATTTCGTCCAGGGATGTTTAGTTCAAAGCACATTTCGTCCAAAGAACATTTGGTGCGGTAACGCTTGGGAGTCAAGGGTTTGTTTCTATTAGAAGAGTAAAAGTGATACATATAACATTATGACTCAGTAGCTTCTTATTTCTAAAGGAAATTTGAAATAGAGATTTATTCCTCAATTTTCATTTCGACAGAAGAAATAATGCTGAGATATTCAGAAAAACGTAAACGCCTGAAAACAAAAAGGCCAAACAACAGGAGTGAGGGAAAGGTTGCAGTGTGAAGTATGTTGCTGTAATAACTGCTAACATGACATCTAAAATTTTCATGTTGTGAATGAAATAGTTCTGAAATAAGTACCGGTAACTAAAATTAATGGGGTTTAAATTTGAGTAAGTTAAATATTAGGTATTCAAACCCTTGTGTTAGAAAAGTGAAAAATTATGTGTCAAGTATATTTGAAGAAATACTGAGAATAGAAAAATACACATGTGTGAAATATATTCTTAGTCCAAAGATAATAATCTTAAACAGTCACATTCTTGGCTGCAACATTGTGAAAAGTGATTGACAAATATAAGATGAATGTTAGAACATTTCGTGTAGAATATACGTATCTTTTCAGGTTAACCACAATTCAGGTTCCTATTCGTAGACTATTGATAGTGTGTAACTTCGGCAGACGTTTCTACATAATTAGTGAGTTGTATGACAAACCAGAATTGTTAACTTGTCTTGTATTTTTATTTCAGTGTTACTCCTTATGCAAATATAGTATATAGTTTTGCTTTCATATTAATTTTCTCGGTACAGCACAGTACATTTAAGATATCCATTGCAAAGTCTCAAACCAAATACAAGATTCACATGACCATGAGGAGGCAATGTTGTCAGCAAATGAAGAGGGAGTATGCTCTTCAAACAAGTTGTTTATCATTTTGGGAGGTGAATTCCTTAACCAACGAAGCTAGAACTGTATTTCTGCGAAGCTAAAACTGTATTTTTGTAAAATTATTAATGAAAGCAAAGAAAGGTGGCCATTTAGTTTTCAGGCGTTTACGTCTTTCTGAATATCTCAGCATATATTTGTTTTATCGAAAAGAAAATTGCTGAATAAATCTCTATTTCAAAATTTTTTTTAGAAATAAGAAGCTACACAAGTAACACTTCCCAAGTGTAACACTCCAATTTTGATTAAAAAAAATTGGCAGGCAGATACTACACATAAAATAAATAAATAGGTATTTTTTATTTTCTGCGGAAAAACGGTTTTAGGGGGCAAAAGCCCCCACCCAAAATTTTGAAAGTTGTCGCCCGAAAGGCAAGAAGAAGTGGACCGAAATGAATGAAATCGTGCACAAATATTGTAGACGAAAAATGAGGGAATACGGGTTTCGTGTTTTTCTAGAAAGAATGGTTGGGTGGGGCGCGGACCCCTCCAAACCTTTGCTCATGAAATATCAAAAGTGCTAGTAACAGTATGTCAGAAGTGCCTAAATTTACATGAAGAATTGCACCGAAACTTTGTGTATGGACAATACGCAAAAATAAATGAACACGGGTTTTTTATTTTCTGCGAAAAAAGGGTTATAGGGTGCAAAAACTCCCACCCAAACCTTTGAAAGTTGACGCCCGAAAGCCAAGAAGAAGTGGACCGAAGTGAATGAAATTGTGCACAGATATTGTATTTTCCTGAAAAGAAAAAAACTGTTGCGCGAACCGAGGCGTTGAGTGGCGGAAGGTGTGGACCGAAGCGAATGAAATTGTATATAGATATTGGATACGTAAAATAAGGTCTTTCGTGTTTCACAAGTGTCTCCATCTGATTTCTTCAAATTTTACAGATCAACAACAAGCACAAACAGTATAGTGTATTTTATAGCATTTAAGAAGGCACGTTTAACCCTTACAATGATTTTCCGCATAAACAAAAACACGTGTCGATTAATTTCCTGTTTGCTATTGATGTGCCAAATTTGAAGCAAAGCGGATAGGGACACTTCAGAAACACGAAAGATCTTATTTTACATAGGGTCTCTAAAATGTCTACCCACAATTTCATTTGCTTTGGTCCACTACTTCCTGCGCTATTACGGTAATATTTACTTTTTTTCGGAGGAGGCGGAGGCCCCAACACTGTTTTTCCGCACAAATTAAAACACGTTTCGTTTATTGTTTTGCGAATTGTCCCTATACGAGGTTTCGTTGCAATTCTCCATACTCCTTAAGAACCTCTGACGTATAATTATTTGCACTTTTGACATTTCGTAATCAATAGTTTAAAAGGTCCGTGATATACGCAACCGCTTTTTTTGTTCAGGAAAATACGAAACCCAATTACCTCAATTTACGTCTACAATATATGTGCACAGGTTCATTCAATTCTGTACATTTCTTCTTGCCTTTTAGGTCTCAAATTTCAAAATTTTGTGTGGGAGATTTTGTCCCTTAAAACCGTTTTTCCTCAGAAAATAAACTCGCATTTGTTTATTTTTTGCGTATTGTCCCTACACAATGTGTCGTTCCAATTCTTTATGTCCTTTAAGCACTTCTGACATACTGTTATTAGCACTTTTGATATTTCACGATCAAAGTTTTGTAGGGGTCTGTGTCCCACTCAAACCTTTTTCTTTTTTTCAGAAAAATACGAAACCAGTATTCCCTCATTTTATGTCTACAATATCTGTGCACAATTTCATTCACTTTGGTTCATTTCTTGTGACCTTTCGGGCCTCAAGTTTCAAACTTTTGGATGGGGGCTTTTGCCCCTAAAACCGTTCTTCCTCAGAAAATAAAAAAAAAACGTGTTCATTTATTTTTTGCGTATTGTTCCTACTCAAAGTTTCGTTGCAAGTTTTCATGTTCTTTACTCACATCTGACATACTGTTATTAGTACTTTTGATATTTCGTGATCAAAGGTTTGGAGGGGTCTGTGCCCCACGTAACCATTTTTTCCAGGAAAATACGAAACATGTATTCCCTCATTTTACGTCTGCAATATCTGTGCACAATTTCGTTCACTTCGGTCCACCTCTTCTTGCCTTTCGGGCGTCAACTTTCAAAATTACGAGTAGGGGCTTTTGCCCCCCTAAAACCACTTTTCCGCAGAAAAACACGTATTCGTTTATTTTCTCAAAATCGGAGTGTTACACTTGGGAGGTATTACTTGTGAGTCATAATGTTATATGCATCACTTTTACTCTTCTAAGAGAAGCAAACCCTTGACCCCCAAGCGTTACCGGACCAAATGTTCTTTGGACGAAATGTGCTTTGAACTAAACATCCCTGGACGAAATGTCCCTTGGACCAATTGTCTTTTGGACGAAATGCCCTTTGGACCAAATATCTTTTGGACCAATTGTGTTTTGGACGAAATGTCCTTTGGACCAATTGTCTTTTGCACCAATTGTGTTTTGGACGAAATGTCCTTTGGACGAAATGTCCCTGGACCAAATGTGTTTGGACTAAATGTCTCTGGACAAAATCCTTTGGATGAAATGTTCTTTGGACCAATTGGCTTCTGGACGAAATGTCCTTTTGACCAATTGTCTTTTGAACGAAATATCCTTTGGACCAAATGTCTTTTGGACGAAATGTCCTTTGAACCAATTGTCTCTTGGAAATTAAGCCAATTTCAAGATTACATTTTACGATAACTTCTGCTTGTGTTAAACCTGATTTCATGAAGCAAGTTTTATTTTTGAAAGTGTAAGAACTACTATTGTTGGTATTGACTGAAACTGATGAAGAGAAAGATAATGTAAATGTAAAAGTTGAAAAGAAATCGCTCGCTTATTTAACACAGCACAAGTAGTGGTGATAAAACGTTATTTTGTAAAGAAGAAATAAAATATATAATTCTAGCCCGAAATGTCTTTTGGTCATTAATTAGAAAAAAAAATAAAATTAAAACTATTTTTTTCTAAAAACGAAATAAAATATTTAACTTTAGCTCCAGAGGTCTCTTGGACATTATTTGGGATGAAAATAAAATCAAAGTTGAATTTGATGAAGAAAACGTAAGACATTTAATCCAGCTTCAAATGTCTTTTAGGTTAATTGAGAACAAAAATGAAATGTATAAGTTCTTTACCATTGAACAAAAGAAGAAAAGATCAATAAAACGCAAATATTTGGAAATGAAAGAATTCTAGTATTTTGTCTACTCACCTTCTGCTTCTATAACGTCACCCAAACGATTAGGTATACTAGCTACAAGAATCGAGAATATAGTTGGATGTTGTTGGAAATTATTCCAGAGTTCTATTACATGTGCCTCAAGAATTCTTTTTATACGGTCTCGTCGACGTTCTATCTATTCTTGAACCATTAACGCCCAAAGATGTTCTATGGGGTTAAGGTCTGGCGATCGAGGAGGCCATTCTATACATATTAGCTCTGGATGATCTTCCAACCATGCTTGAGTTTGCCTCGAGGTATGAACACCACTGTTGTCTTGCATAAACACGAATTGCTCTTGTTCTGGAAATTTTTCGTGTTGAGACGGAAGCAGTGTATCCTCCAGTACTTGGATATAAGTCGCACTAGTCATTCGTCCAGGAACAGGAACGATCTCGCCCGAACCTTCAGCTGTCACATAGCCCCAAAAATGAGCTGAAATTCGTCTTGAATGTTCGGTGCGAATGACATGTTGTGGAAGACGTGTGTCCCGCGTGGCCTGTATATTATCATTCTCCCTTGCACATCAGAGAGGAACACCTTCTTATCAGACCAGATGACGAGATCCCAATAGGCTTGTGGAAGACTCACGTTCTTCTTAGCCCATTCTGAACGCCTTTCCTTGTGGTAATCTGTCAAAATAGTTCTCATAGCTGGTTGTGCGTGATGGAGTCCAGCCGCAGTAAACCGTTGCCTTACTGTCTTGTGTGAACATCCTGTGTTCAACAGCTTTGTCTCTCAACACAGACTGATGACGCAAAGGATGGTTACGTACTTCTTCAACGAGAGCTTCATCTTGGGTCTCTGATGTTGCCCGCGGTCTTCCACTTCTGGGTCTTGACTTAGTTCATTCTCTGTTTCCCTGCTCCCTATGACGATCCAGTCACTTTCTCACGATTCTAGGATCACACCCAAAATCTTTAGCAATGAGAGACAATTTCTCACGAATAGCAGCACGGCCAATAATCTCGCCTTTTTGAGCGGCAGTTAACTCCAAAGCGCCTTTAGTTCTAGGCATTTTTGCTGACACTAGAATCACAAACGAAATACTCCACAGGATGTATGAATATGAAGGCGTGTGTTAAGGATCAGAATAATATTATGTGTTGATTTATTTATTGATGCATGTTCTCTGTGGGTATTATTAATTTTATTTTTGTAAAGAAGCAAGTTACTACCCGCAAATATAAATATAATTCTAGCTATACTCTTTTTCTATTTTTGACAAAATAATATGACGAGTGTGGATCTTTTTATTTGTTTTTGGGTGTGAGACTGTTGACCAGGGTGAAAACATGATTTTTTTTAAAAAAAATATAATTTTTGTAGATTTTTTTTTACTTAAATCGATTTTTTTCTTATTTAGATCAAAACTTTCTTCTCGTATGATACAAGTCGCGAACTGCAGAAAAGACATTAGGAATTAGTATTAAATGTTAATTATGTCATTTAGGTGGAAGTATTGGGATTTAATTTTGAATTAATCCCCAGTCGTTTACCTATTTCAATCCCAAACAATGTGTCTCAAGCATTAAGGAAAAAACTTACAGCAACGATTATCAATATGACACTTTTCTTTTCGCGAAAGTTACTGATGTTTGGCAGGGGCATATTTTTATAATCGAAACTAGCTAGCCGCACGAAATACATATAAAGTCCATAAATTTCGCCTAAAATTAACTAACTCTATGGCGTATGGAACCCGGAGGATCAATTTCACATTCACAAAAGCTTTCCCCGACTTCTATCCTTAGCCAACTGGATCCAGTTTCTACTTTGTATTCTTATATCTGCGAAATCCATCTAAAAGTTGTCCTCCAATCTGCACCTAGGTCTTCCTAATGGTCGTTTTCCGATTGGTCTTCCAGTTAAGACTTTGAAAGCGATCCTACTTTTTTTTTATCCTGGCTACATGACCTGCCCACCAGAGTCTCCTAGACTTGATGACCCTAACAATGTTTGGTAAACCGTATAAATTATGTAGTTCCTCGTTATGAAGTTTCCGCCATTCCCCATTCCCGTTCCTTTTGGGTCCGAATATTCGCCTGAGGATCTTGTTCTCAAATACTTTCAGTCTATGCTCTTCCCTCATAACAAGTGACCATGTTTCGCAACCATACAGAACAACAGGCATGATTATCGTTTTATATATTTTAAGCTTCAAATTTCTCCACAGAATTTGCGACGACAAGAGATTTTGAACTAAATAATAACACGAATTCCCTGCTTTTATTCGACATTTTATTTCTTCGTGAATATCGTTTTCGTCTGTTAATATTGATCTTAGATATTTGAAAGTATTCACTTTATCAAAAGTATTATTCAATATTTTAACGCATCCAAAATTTGCCGTATTACGATTCCAAATAACTTCTATGTATTTAGTACATAAATTTCGACTGAAGTTTTAAAATCTATTATTTTTTTATTTTTTTTTTCGCAGAGGGGATCGAGCTTTCCTAAATACGACCCTATTACCTGAAAATAAACAAATAGACGTGGACACATAAGAACTTTCGTCTTAAATTTTCATGATGATTTCTCCGTTGGAATAGTTTTAACGATTTAAAAACCCTGTGTTACAAAGAGAAGAAAGCAGGATCCAGCCGTTACCCGTTCAAAACGGGATTTTCTCTAATCATCCTCTGCATGATACTCGTTTTCATATTGTGCTTACATAATTTGAGTCTCATTGTATTTTATTATTATCTTCCATAATCGAAATAACAGAACAGAAACGGGATTTTACTTATATTCACTTTAAATTAATTTATTTGGGATTTTGATTTAAACCAACGACTTTTATTCAAAACATCAAGTGATTTAAATATTGATTAAAAACGTGATTTAAATCAGACTGATTTAAATCAATCCACCCTGCTGTTGACCCAATGAAATTTCCTTCAGTAGTAAGCAACTACTTATTCAATGAGTCATCACTAAACGCTATAGGCAAAGAAAGGCAAAGCAATATCTTCTGAAGGTCGTTTGAAATGCGTGTCTTGTCTTTGGTTTACCTGTGAAGTGAAGGCACTTTGTTTCTTCTACTAAGTTCTGACACATTTTGTCAATGAAATGGTCTGTCTGTGAAAACACAGAGAGGAAAGAAAAAAAATTGAGCTATTCGCGTCAGTCTATTAGATCTTTAAACTAGTTGGAAAAATAAACCATGTCCTGTATTTAACCAAAATATGGTTAATAAACTAGCGTTATTATCATTAAAGGCCGTATGTGTCCTGGAACCTTGTATTATACCTGGAAAAGTTCGTGTTAGATCCAGAGGAAATGTAACATTTTATGATTATGCAACGATAAATGAAAAAATGGAAGTACACTCTGTCTTAGTGTTCGGTGCGGAAGACCTGGGTTCGATTTCCAGTGTGAGTTTATCTGGTTTGGGACAACACGTTAGGCTGTAGGCCCATGTCTCATATAGTCTCGGTGCTGAAAATTAAGTTAAACTTCTAACCATCCAACCCATCAGTCTTAGAGTTCATAAGATTATGAGAAAGTGATTGGTGTGATCCGTGATGCCTTGCAATTAAAAAAGCTACAATGAGAATCACAATGCTGGATATAAAAGTTGATCTCTCGCTGAAGCATCATGATTTATAATTAAATTTCAGACTTTTATCTTCTAAAAATTGGGCCTATGGGTTCCTAATATAAGCTTGGCAAAGTAGTTAAATATATTCTAAACGTCATGAAATAGAATCAACAATTAATTTAAAATTATTGACTGAGTATAACTGTAAACCCAGGGTTTAAAAATAAATATGTAAAAATAATTAGACACATAGTTGCATTCGTCTGGATTTTCAAAGCACATTTTCACTGTTCACATCAATTTAAAAATTATCAACCAACTAATTACAATTTCCATTCTCCACACGAGAAGAATAAGTGTACGAAAATGTTATTTGGGAAGTATTTAAGCCCCTTTCCTTCCCCCAGAAAAACAGCGAATGATAAAAGCTATCCCAGTCAATCCACGTGTTAACTACGTATGTTCAAAATTCATTGTAAACAGTTAAATTACTTCCTTGCTTTGACCATTTAATTAGGATCATGTAGCAATTACCCCCGTTCCCCACCCCATACATTCTACACGACAAATTTTATTGAAAAAAAAACGTGTTATGAACGATTTAAAAAAATAGAAAAAATTTCCTTCGGCCAGGTTTGAACTCACGCCAAAAGCAATTCTTGATACCAACCTACAACGCTAGCGCGCACGACCACGGGGACCGATAGCAACAAGCGTATGATTTCTGTTATATACATAGGTATAAGCTACGTAGCAAGATATGGATAACGCCAACCAGAATCGTGTATTTAGTTACTACTTGCGGGAGTACTCTCCCGAGCAGGATGTCAACAACCTAGTCCAGGATAGAGGTTAACTATGCCAATAAAATTCATTTCAAAAGGTTCACCCATTTTTCGTTATGATAGACAACGCATTTTTCATTTATGTACTATGTAGATATACGTTAATGTATTCTTACTGTCTTTTTTATTTAAGTTATTTATTGATATAAAAATGATGTATTAACTTTAATATTTAACATTATCATACAAATTCATCGTGCGTATGACGACGTGTCGTCGTCTCCAGGTTTGTTCCGGTCATTCCAGGACACGAGTGTGATTGCTTCCAGGTCACGAAATTCGTAACCAATTATCACTGCTTCAAAATATCAGTATAATAAAGGGTATGTTCTAACACCAACGGGTAGGAACTGACTGTGGTTAGATTTTTTTTCCTAAAAAAGGAGTTCGATTCTCAGTAGAAGCCTATGGTTTCGGATCCCACGTTAAGCTGTAAGTCCATGTCTCATATAGCCTCGCTGCTGAATGGGACGCTAAAGTAGAAGCAACTACTACAACTAATAAGACATTCTACAAACAGCTCTGCAGACCATTTTCTTCGTAATAAATATTTTTTTTCATATCAAACAGAGCAATCATAAATGTATAATTACAAACATTCTATTAAAATCTTCAGAAGTATTCAGAAACTTAAGAAAAAAAAGAAACAAACAAACAAGAAAAAAAAAACGATTTGATGTATGAACTTCTACCAAACATAAGTTCTAGCAAGCGAAGTAGGCTATTTTTAGCATTATTCAATTTGATCAGTTGCTACATTTGCTAATACGAAATACTGTGGTTATTACAACAGAGGCTCGATCATCCAACTGAAAACCTATATGGGTTCGTTTAGCCAGGATTTCGTAATGGGGGAACGGGGAATGACATGAAATTGAAAATTGAAAATTTCTTTAACAAGTGTAACTGGAATGTATATTACCAATCTCATGTTATTCGTGATTGTGGGCATTTCTTAAGTTCTTCAGAGAGTCTATCTAATCGAACCTGTTCATCGATCGTCATTTGTAGTCCATAGAATTAGCATGGAGCTAGATGAAATTCGGAATGCTCCGTTACAATAATATCCATTTTCAACTTTACCTCCCCCTGTTTCCTCTACACAAAATTCCTCATAAGAAAAAGTAGCCAAACTCTTGCTGTAGCTTTATATTTTTACCGGTGATTCTTCTTTTTCTCGTTTCTTTTTGTTTCATCCTTAATAAATGTTTACATTTCTGGTTCTGAAGGGGGGGGTCCGGACCCCCCGGACCCACCCCTTGGCTACGTGCCTGCATATATGTTCAAGAAACTTGCATTTCAGAATCTACTGACAATATTATCGCTAACTTCAAATACCCTGCATTTCATTCAGTTTATTGTATTATAAAACATTGCTTAGTTCCATTATAAAATTGTTCATAATATTTGTCATATTATTTTCGATATTTTTAGGTATATACATATATATATATATAGTTTCATTTCATTATATAATGAAATATAATCCCATAGTGACAGTTTGAACAATAATCTGTTTTGTTAAGGACTAAAAGATGAGAATTTCATATAAAAACGAAAAAAACATAATTAGTGATATTTAGTTCCAGAAATAGGGATGATGGAAGTCAATGTGCTGATCACACACAAAATTGCTGAAATCCATTTCCTTGACCATATTCAATTTATTTTGAGCTGTAATCTTATTCATAGTTTTTATTAACAGTCAAATCTAGAGTTTTACCCTTATAAAATTCTACTTCATTTTTCCGCTTGACAAGAAAAAAATAAATAAATACTTGCAGCATACCTGATCAATAATAAAATAAAAAGAAAAAATAGCGACACGAAGATTCGAACACGGGTCGCGGAAATAGGAAGTCTGCACGGATCCAATGAGCTACGGAATATGGTTCACAAACTGTCTACGCTATAAATATATGGCAATAATCGTAAGCTTCACGCTGTGAAAGAACTTTTTTTTCCTTTTATTAAGTTTTACGATATTTCTATAGTGTCTTGGGTGAACTGCAAAGAGATAGATCATGCAGTTATCATTTGGTAGGGATTCAACTTTAAAAACTTTTAAAACATTTAAAAGCTTTATGGTAGCAAGGAATGTGTAGCGATTTCATTCTAATAGTAATGGGGAAAAGATACAATCCCACGGAAAACATGCATTTTCTTATGTGACAGAGAATACATCACTTGGTAGCAGGGGCGTAGCCAGGATTTGATTTCAGGAGGACCGCTGGCTAAATGTTTGTTTGGGATGTGTCCGGGGGTTCACCCCGGGAAAGTTTAAATAAAACCCCAATCTTAGGCCTTATATTAACAACTTCTACAAATGTCGGGCGTTCCAAACCTCCTGGCTACGCCACTGCTTGGTAGCATCCATTGTTCCTGATCATAATCAGTCTGTTTACTTCCACTTTCAGCCATAATTTTATTCTTCCAAGCCAAGAAGAATGCCTTCGTTCTACGCATTTGGCGCTCTTAAAAATAAAATTATGGTATAATTAAACGTGTGATTTTGCCATTTGAATGTAAATGTATGTCCCTTACTGACCAAAACAAATCTTATGGGCGCAATCTGCTTCCTAAGCCCCGCGTGTGTGCTTCTCCGTGTTCCCAATAGAAAAATTAGTTTAGGTATTTTCTGCAAAACTATTCGCGAGATATAGAATTTCATACTCAGTACTTCTGTTTACTTGGTACGGGAATTCATAGAATTGGAAATAATTCGTTTGTATAAGTATAATTATGCAGAACATCAATGACTACATGTTTTGTGTTGCTAAAAGTGTATGCAAATTTTTAGGAAATTTTCTAGAGAGGTGGAAAATATTCTTCTCAGGCTGGGTCAACAGTAATTAAGTTAGTGCCAAGGAAAGAAAAACTAGAGACGGGGAATTTCTCTAGCTTCCTCTTACAAATAAATCACTGGTCATAACGTACGTTTTTTCCTGACGTATGACTGTCTGTCATCCTGTGTGTCTCCGTGGATGAGTGAGCTGAGGCGTGGGTTGATAATCAAGGGGTTGAGGGTTCGAGTCCGGTCGTGGAAAGTTGGTATTTTTTTCCATTGTTCGTTCCCCATATCTTAAGATGTTTCTCTTCCTCACTAATCATCTGATGCTCTCAACTGAGTTCTCCACTTGAATTCAACAATTGATAATGGGATGCTCTCAGGTTCGGGCGAGCTTTTACATGTCTACTTACAAAATCAAAATTTGCGACAAAATATGGATGCTATCCGATCATTTTGTCTCCAATTCTGAATTTGCACATGTGAGTGTTTTTCTCGTTCATCATATTTGCATCTTCCGTTCTCCTATGTTGTCAGTTATGACAAAAGATGACTTGGGAGCAAGATTTCAAATCATAAAAGAGCTATTCTAATGGACTCACTCTCGC
Organism: Thermobia domestica; assembly: GCF_964235325.1. NCBI lineage: Eukaryota > Metazoa > Arthropoda > Insecta > Zygentoma > Lepismatidae > Thermobia > Thermobia domestica. The sequence goes on along the minus strand of NC_137456.1, from coordinate 138,851,883 downwards.
TAAGCATTTGATTAAAAGTATATGTTATCATACTGTAGGAGGGGAGCATTTGCTCTTCCTACCCCCCCCCCATGAAGTGACAGATTATTTATTCAGGTTCTGCAAAGTCATTTCAGATCAAACGACTTAAAGAGAGTTCATTCCAACAGCAACAGGATTGGACTTTCATTTTTTGTTGCACTTTATCTTCACGAATAGGACAAGTATCAAGTAGTATGTTTGGCATAAGAACTAAATGTCTAAGATTCATCTCATTTTGGAGAAATGATGCTGTAGACGGTAGTGAGAATTTCGCCCAAGTGTACGGGAATTTTCAGCTCCTGGCGATTAAGCCACCAGCCTTCTTTTAAAGCTAATTTGGTTGCATATCCCCCAGCAAATGCTTCGGACTCAACTGGTGGAGCACCTTAGGCGTAAACCTCCATATGGCTGTACCATTTAGAAGTGTCCCCCACTGTACAATACAGAAAGCCTGAAATTTGTGTTAAAGAAGTTCCCTCACCCCGCTTTTGTATGGAGGGGTGTACATGGAATTTTCAAATCGCAACATAGGGCGAGTGATACCTCTTTGGTAGATCGTGAAATACCAAACAGCTTACTACAAAAGTTGTTTTGATTTCAGGCAAGCCTGTCACAACAGCATTACCACAACCTAATATCCTGTAAAGTAGTAGAATAACGTTTAGTAATTCTACGGATATGTCCGATGTTAAAAATTGTAATTTCTATGACTGTAAAGCAAATAATTTCAACACTTACCATGTTACAAATGATGCTCGATATGTCCTCCATCCTGCTCCACACACCTCCGTAAGCGGCGGCATAGGGATGTCCGTACATCATGTAGCATCTCTGGAATGATAGATGCACACACACCTTAGATACCCGCCTTCATATCATCAGTATTTGTTGGTACGTTGGACATTACCCGATCCTTAACATAACCCCAGAGGAAAAAATCAAATGGGGTTAGGTCAGGAGATCGTGGAGGCCAGTGAATAAGACCTCGACGCCCAATCTATTTATTCGCCATACGGTGGTCCAATAAGGCTCTGACCTGGCGTGCGTTGTGTGCTGGTGCACCATCATGTATCTCATTCTTATACCTTCAGCGAAAGGAATATTCTCTAACAACTCCGGGTATAGTACATCACTGATAAATGCGGCATAGGTATCACCAGTAAGACGTCCATCAAAAAAATATGGCCCAATGATATGGTTACCAAGGATGCCACACCATACATTAAGAGACCACTGATGCTGATGAGCAACTTGTCTCTGCCATAGTGGATTTTCCCTAGCCCAATAATGCATATTATGTTAGTTTACGTGTCCTGTGTTTGTAAATGTAGCTTCATCGCTAAACAAGATGATGGATATGAAGTTGCGCTGTCTGTTTTCCATACCTTCCAACCATAGACAAAATTGCAATCTGGCATGAAAATCATTGCCAGATAGTTCCTGATGTAAGATGATATGATACGGATGAAATATGTACTCGTGCAAAATACGCACTACAGATCTTTGGCTAACTCTACTGGCCTGAGCGAGGTGTCTCGTGATAACATGTGGGTCTACATGCACTGCTGCCAATATTCCTGTTGCACGTTCTTCATTGGTTGCAGAGCGATAACGATCCATACCTCGTCCCCGGACAAGACTACCATGTTGCCGCAAACGTCTCTCCAATCGCAGAAATGCCATTGGCGTTGGGGATAGCGCATTGCATATATTCGTGCCACGTTACGATAGTTTCTTCTACATTCGCCCAACACCAGCAACATATCTACACAATGATCAAACACCGCCATCGCTCTATTCACCCGCTACCCAAACTAATAATATTAATGCGATAGTGTTCGTTTCCTTGTACGGAAAACTTATCACCAAAGTTGATATCCCGTTCTTTCCACGCTTTTGAACCGTTCAACACACAACTACAGTCCCTATCTACAATATCCACACTGCCACTTCCCTTTAAGTCACTAACACTCTCACTAACAGCTAGGCAATGTAACATCAATGATGATTTGACGTAGAACACTACTACTCAACAAGAAAAAAATAATACCATACTATTTACACTGCATGAACAAACAACACACAGGTACATTCAAATGTTCTCAGGAGAACAATGAAAATCACATTCCCTGTCCCCTGTGTGAATTGACACTTGTGTATACCAACCATTATTAAGGAGGTAGAGTACTAGCTATTGCTACGCTTCTAATGTCTATTTTCGGGTTTCCGGCACCAATTTATAATACGTTAAAATGTCTATTTTCTGGAGTTGAGACACCACTAATTTTACTACATTTATTTCTACGTAGTATCTAGATTGTATCCCGGTTCTTAAACTAGGTGACAAACACAATTTACCATTTTCTTAAATTGGTTTTAATACTTAATCTTGAGAAGCGTTTATATTCCACATTTACATATTTAGCAAGAAGTCTGCACACTTACACTTACATTTATTACGTTTCCATAGCGATTACATTAATAGTTGACGATCAAAAATAATCTAAAGATATTTCTTTGCAACTTTCTTTTCTTTGTATAAAACGGCTCAAATAATTCGCCTCTGATCCCTTTTTTTATAAGATGGTACAGATTGTTAATGTTGTACTATGTTCCGAAGGCCATCGGTTCCATTCCCCAGGCAGTGACGTTGACGGGCTTTCCTTACTCAAACTGGGCACATGTTGAAATGTTGCCTACAAGTAGGGCCTAATAGGTACCTTCCTATCCCTTTCTCATAGGATTGTAGTGATTGAGGAACGACGTCTCTTTGCGCATACGTATTAGTATTATTCATTGTCTTATTATTTTCATTCATATTATTATTATTATTATTACTAGTTTTATTATTATTTTTCGTAGTAATATCCTTCTCCTTCTTCTTCTTCTCATTATTATTATTATTACGTTAACCCTTATAGGTCGATTTTGCCCCCGAAGTCGATTTTACTTGTTATTCACTTACAGTATGATGATGGAACCTCGAGTTCGACATATTTTTAGGCCTGTCTGTTTTGTACATTGACTCTTAACACTTTGCATTTGATGCAATAATTCGCGGGATATTGGCTTGTAACACTCAGTTTGAACACTGCACTTTCTATCTCAATGTGGAACCATTTTCGGCGGCCATTTAGAAACAGGCTTGCCCGAAATCAAAACAATTTTTTTTACTAAGCTGTTTGGTTTTCCATAATCTATCAAACAAGGTATCACTCGACCTATATTCAGATTTGAAATTTTAAAATTAGTCCCGGGGCCTCATGATGGGGCCCTAGGGCACCACGACAACACCATTCCACGTTGCCTATGGCGTTTACGTTTTTCATTTTTTGTTTCATATTTTTCTACTTAGCCGTTTCCGATTTATAAGTACTGGAAATTTTATCTGCTACAGGACAATTTTTGGGGCCCATCTTGAAAACGGTGCCCCATATCAAAAATTGTTTCCTACAAAAATTGTTCAATTTTTCAAGCTCTTTCGAATGAGATATCACTCAACCTATGTTCCCATTTGAAAATTTCACGTTCACCCCCCTCCCCCCAAAATGGGGGCGGGGGAAACCTAATGTTTGACTCATTTCTTAGGTCCCTCTGTATTGTACATTGTCTCTTAATATTTTTCTTATATGATGTATAGTTCACGAGATATTGGCTTGTAACACTTATTTATAAGTACTGGTAATTTTATCTGGTACAGGACCATTTTTGGGGCCCATCTTGAAAACGGTGCGCCATATCAAAAATTGTTTCCTACAAAAATTGTTCAATTTTTCAAGCTCTTTCGAACGAGGTATCACTCGACCTATGTTCCCATTTGAAATTTTCCCGTTCACCTCTACCCCCAAAATGGGGGGCGGGGGAAACCTAATGTTTGACTCATTTCTTAGGTCCCTCTGTATTGTACATTGTCTCTTAATATTTTTCTTATATGATGTATAGTTCGCGAGATATTGGCACGTGGAATGGAGTATACAGCTCCTGAATAGTGGTGTGTAGAACTTTGTACCATTCTTCCTCCAAAACATGCTCCAGTTCCTTAAGGGATGCTGATGGAGGATAATGAGACCGAACACGCCTTTCTAACTCAGACCACAATGGCTCAATGATGTTCAGATCTGGCGACTGTGGGATCCAGGGGAGGTGTAATAGCTCCGGGTCATGCTCCTTAAACCATGATTTCACCGTTTTTGCAGCGTGACAGGGTGCCAAATCATCTTGGTAGATGACATCACCATCAGAGAAAAAGGGTTGGAGCATGGGTGGAACCTGGTCTCCCAAAATGGCCTTACATGCCTTAGCATTCATTATTCCATGCAGGGCTATGATGGGACCTGCAGAAAACCACGATATCACTGCCCATACTGTAACAGAACCACCCCTATGCTTTACAGTTGGGAGCAGACAGTCTGTATCATAGGCCTGTGATGGTGTTCTCCATACGTAAACAAGACCGGTTGTTGGAAACAAGGTGAATGTAGATTAATCGGACCACATTACGTGTTTCCACTGCTCATGAGTTCACGCCTTGTGGCCCTTGAAACACTCGATACGCCTCTTCGCATTTACTGCTGTGACCAGGGCTTTGGCGATAGAGGCCTTGCCATGAATTTTCATTTTATGAAGTTCCCGTCGCAGTGTTTTCGACGAAACCGGGTTCTGTAGGCAGTGGTCTTCTTTTTAGGTGCTACAATCTCTTTTAATGCTATCCGGTCCCTATCTGACAGGAGTGTTTTTCGACCACTGTTGTTTTTTGCTGACGTCGTTTACCCATGAATTGTGTATGCCCTCGTGACATTGGACACAGTACCTTTCGATACCTCCACCATGTTCACCACTGTTGCCACTGAAACTCCAACCAGACGGACACCAACGATCATGCCTTTTTGGAAGTCTGTCAGGTCGCCCATTTTACCGCACCACTTTCACACCACGACACTCACAGGTAAACTGGTTACTGCTGACGGAAGAGGAAGGTAAAAAAAAATAATAAGAAAAAAACGATCGGCAACAGCAAAACGTGTTGTACAGTGGACGGCCAAACTTACGTGTCTTGTATGAAGTGTTTTTAGATATAGGTAGTTTCCATGTACTCTTTCCCCTAGTTTCCGGTATTACCATGCAAAGCAACTTTTATGTTGGTCACACAGGATTCACCTCACTTTCATTCCGAAGGCATTTGTTTTTATAGTGTAATCGGGCGTTTCTGTCTGCTGTATACGGTTGTTCGATCACTAGCTCTGATGTTTGTGCTTTACGTTGTGCCAAGACCAACATACGTTCTACTTACACAAGCAGTTTGTGATCGTCACCTTACAAAGCCTGGTACCCCTGCTTTACAAGGTAAGAAAATATAGGAAACGCAAATTGAAGTGGGTGCAACAATGATAGGCACACGTCAGAGAAACATGCATTTTTAATTCATGCATATTCCGTCTGTAACACTACTCTTACGCTTCTACATTCGGTTGGAATGCTTTCGTCGTCGTTGTGAAAAAATAAAAGAAACCATAATTGTTAATTTGGAAATTATAACTAATTGGTAGAATTGAGAGGTATCTGAGAAGACGACGAGCATTTTAGTTTATAGAGCGTGAGTTGAAATAAATATGAATAAATATTTTAAAAAAGAAAGTCGAGGGTCTTGGTTCGGGAGAAAAAGAAAAGGAAGATCGTTAGGGTGTTTAGGACTTTGGATGTGTGTTTCGTACCTCAGCTCCTGGACGTCGACTGGTGGTCTCCATGTCTTAGTCTCTGTATCAAATAGTCATGGAAGTTGGAATGGATTTCTCCTGCTGTTGCTCACACTCGCTTCTCGTGCACTTCTAAGCTCCTCTCGTACACTATTGTATATATATATATATATATATATATATATATATATATATATATATATATATATATATATTGGTGGCAGCCAAAATTATGTTGTCAGTACTCATTGTGAAAATACAACGCTATGCTGCTTTTGTGTTTGTTTTTTTCACGTGATTTTTGATATGAAAAACATTGTTGTGGTGTATCTTACACACGCAGAAATGATTTTTATGAAGCGGAGTGTTGAATATACTTATTTACGATAGAACAATAGTCGATACTTTTATTTATAGAATTTAAGATTTAGAGTTCTGGGCCTTCGGCATGTATGGCCAAGTTAGACCATCAAGTTTGAGTGATGACGTTCCTCGGTAAGCACACTGTCCGGGGAAAGGGAAGAAAGAAAGGCCTGCAGAAGGAAGGAAGCGGCCTGGGACCTATATGTTAGGTACCACCCTGGTTGCCTGGTGTGAATGAGGAAAACCCAAGAAAACCTCATTCAGGATGACTGGCCTGAAAAAGCTTTTTACCCCCTTCTCGACCAAGTGCTCCGACCGGGAATCGAACCCTGAACTCTTCGCACCAAAAGTGAGAGCATTAGCGAGTATGCTACGCGGGACTACACTTTTAACTACAGTATTAAATTGGTTTACTGTATAAAAAGTGTTGAAAGAGAACAGTGATAAATAGTTACCGTAAGTGATGATTTCAGAAGATTTTACGGTGGAATTTTAAAACACTAGAGGAACAGTTGGGGATCAGGAGAGGTAAGGACATAAGAGATGCAGAAGGTGATCAGTGAAGGGTTTCAAGAAATAGGCAAAAGATCGTGTGTTCTATTTATTGATCTAGAAAAGGGTTTTGACTTCGTGAATTGGGAATTGTTGTTGGTAGTTCTAAAGAAGGTTGGGTTAGAATGAAAAGACCGAACATTCATAAGAAAATTATATATAAACTAACAAGCTAATGTTAGAACAGAGGAAAAAATGACAGAGGAGACTGCAATTAGAAAGAGACTTCGAGAGGGATGCTATCTCTCCCCAACATTAATTAATATTTATTCAGAAGAGATAGTGAAAATAAGCCTACATAATGAAGATGGCATTCCGTTTAGAGATAGAACGATATGTTGTATACTGTTTGCAGATGATATAATACTTGTGTCGGAATCAGAAAATAAATTAAATAAAGTGCAAGAACACTTGAGAAAGAGCTGTGAAGAATATGAAGTGAAAATAAATGTCAAAAAGACACAAGTCATGGTGATTGGAACAAAACGGTAGGTATCAAATATAAAAGTAGGAGGGAATAAAATAGGACAGGTGACTAGTTTTCGATACCTGGATAGTATTATTAGTTATGATATGAAATGTGAACATGAAATAAAAACAAAGATAGGAATCGCAAAAGAAGTTTTCAGGAGGAAGAAAAATCTATTGTGCTGGACCTTGAATAAACAGTGGGCAAAAAAAAAAAATCATAAAATGTTTCGTATGGAGTATTGTGCTGTATTGATCTAAAACATGGACATTTCCCAAAGGTGATTAGAAAGAATTGGAAGCTTTTGAAATGTGGGTGTGGAAAAGTATGGTCGAGCAAGGAGCGAATGAGAAGATCTTAGAAATGGTGGAGAGAAAAGAGCAGTTTTAGATATTATTAAGAAGAGGAAGAGAAACTGGTTGGACATTTGCGAAGAAGAAGCTGTATCATGACGAACGTGATAGGGTTTATGATGGCACTAGAGAAAGGGATGGAGCGAAATAGTCTACAATTGATGGACGATATCAAAACAGAAAATTGTACGTGAAAATGATGTTAGCTGAACGTGTGGAGCATGGATGCTTCTCAGTTGTTGCAAGTGACCTTCCAATAATGGCAGAACATCTATGATGATGATGATGACCATGATGAGGTGAAGAGTAGTAGTACTAGTAATCTATACTGAGCACGATAAACGGTATGGCCCGGAAGAAGTTTCACTCTGGCCCATCCCCTGAAATCATTACTCAATATTCCTATCGTGTGATGTCTCAGAGCTTTGAGAGCGCAAACATCGAGACTCAGTAATCACAATAACGAAGGAAATTGTTTACCAGAACTATTTTATATTTTTACCTTGTGCTTTCTTCCGTTCGTCTGGGAGACGAGAATTGAAAACCTGCTTTTGATAGGGAAGGACATCTCTCAATGTCAATGGCAGAAATCAACACTTCCCGTTTTAATGTTGATAGCGAAAGAATAAAAACCTTATATATAGCTAGAAGTGGTACTCTGTAGTTAATTAAGCGTCTCAAGAATGTATTCCATGTTCAATCTAATTTCTTTACTAAAACCAGAAGAGACAGAAATCAAACATTTCCAGTTTCAACGTTGATCGTTATAGAGTAAGGACGATGACAGATAACGTGAAGCAATTTTCTGTAATCAATTGAGTGTTCCGAGAATGAAAATCCTTCAATTAATATTAAATGTATTTTTGCCACCGATTTTTTTTTTTTTTTTTTTTTTTAAGTTGATATTGACACAATAACTGAGGTACATTTTTACCTCCTCTGGTTTTGGTAGAGAAACTGGGATACGCAATTGACTATAGAAGACTGGTTCTCGCTCTCTATTATTCTTTTTAGTCTATAGAGATACACGTTAAAATAGTAAGTGGTATATTTATGCCACTCACGGTTATAGTAGAAAGATAAAATTGAATAGGCTTTACACGCTCAATTGATTGCAGGAACCCATTTCACGCTATTTATGTCCGTTTTCTCTATACAGATCTCAATAAACCATAAAACCGGAAGTGCTTGATTTCTGTCACTTCCGGTTCTATAGAGGGTTTAAGCGACAAGACGATACGTACGCGTAGAACGCCAAATCGATTTCAAGAAATATGCCCCTCGCTACCTCTTATAGTTTTTGTTTAGGGATGCGCACGAGACAAGATTTGTTGCTGTCTCGTCTCGAAAATGTGCTGTAAAAGTGATGTCTCGACTCGAAAAATGTATATTTCTTTATTGGAAGAGCCGTGTCTCGACTCGAATTTTGTCAGGAAAATCCTGTCTCGACTCGTCTCGTGCGCATCCCTATTTTTGTTGAAAGTAGATCAGTATTGAAACCGGATGTTGAAGTGCATTTCTGTCATTTCCGGTCTTAATGGAGAGTTATGTACGGAAGTACAATGTATTATTGGTAACCTTAATAGATAGCAAGGGAGACGCTTCTCGCTACTATCTACCGTTTGTTCCATTCTGATCAACGTAAGAAACGGAAAAAGTTGACTTCTATCACTTTCAGTGGCTGGACCATCTACATCAATGAACTCCATTTCTAAGTTTTGATTTTCTAAATTCTGGCCAAAATTAATTGTGTGTGTGTGTTTTTTTTTTCGAGTAGGCCTACATATAAACAGTGAGGGTAAATATAGAAAAGAATTTTAGTACGTGAAATTTCTTAATGAGTACTCCACAAGCTAACTTCTAATAGTTAGACTCCCAAAGTATTCTATCCATACATGTGGGGAAATATTACAGAACAGCTATGTTGGGAAATGATGAAAAAGCAGAAAGGTACATAATTCAATGTATTAAAGTAGGAAAGGCAAATAGCTTTTGAGATATCAAATAGTTTTTGTGTGTGTTAAGGGGTAGCTGTGACGCATTTAGTAAAAAGCTTATCAAAAGCTGAAACGACTGAAATCTACTAAATTGAATTTAATTTGGTACATAAAAGTTGTAAGATGAGTTTATTTCAAAATGTTCTAGAATCTTCTGTTTTAAAGGGGTAAAATATAATTTCACGCGGACACCTTCCGCTCTTTCTCGTCCCTACTTTCGCTCCTGAACTTTATTTTTAATACATTCTCAGTGATTTTCGTAAATTTACTTTTCACATCCAAGAAGATATTCAACAAAGATGTCAAGTTTGAGGAAACTTATTTGAGGCCATCAGGAGAAAATCTTCTTGAAGGTGCTAATAATCTTTGTGAAATTTACGAAGCCTACACTTTACGTATTATTTACTTTAAAAAACGATAATTTAAAATACAATTAGAGACGAATGCAGGAATTCGAAGTACGCCAAACACTGTTAAAAATACTTACTTAAAAATGAGTAAAATTGACTCAAATTTGAGAACATTGTGTTCTCAGAATAGCTCCGAATACATTGATCTCAAAAGTGAGAAAGTGTGGGTGTTCAAAATATAAGAACAATATGTACTCAAATTTGAGTAAATTTTACTAACTTTTGAGTAAAAATTCTCTTAAAAGCGAGATAAAAGATTCTTAAATAAAATGAGAAACTGCTATTTCTCAAAAATAACGAGAGCATATTTTCTCAAAAATGAGAAAGTTAACCGTAAAATGAGATGAATGTAATCAACATTGAGAAACTCTTTGTTCAAAAACTAGTAATGCTCTCCTCACAATTGAGAACATGTATACTCAAAAGTGAGTAGAAAAGTATTCGAAATGCTCAGATAGCCGCAAAACTGAGAGACACACGTTCTCAAAAATTGAGAATATTTCCTCTCAAATTTAAGAAAAACTCTTCTCTAAAATGAGAAGGGTTTTTTAAAAAAAAAATGAGTAAAAAAGTACTCAAAAATGAGATTTTATTAGTATTCAAAAATGAGAATAAAGTACTTATTCTGCTGCCTTGCTGGCACAGGGAAGGTTTCCTGGAACTAGAAAGGTAGATTACTCTCACACTGCACTGGACAATTTATAGTAAGTACGCCTTCTACACATTAATATTGAAGTTAAAACATTTTCCTCTTAAAAGTTGGAAAATAGAAATCAGTTTTTGAAAAAATACGAGTACTTCAAAAATTACTTCTATTTCCCAGCTTTGAAGATGAAAATGTCTAACATCAATATTAATGTGTAGAAGGCGTACTTACTATAAATTTTTTAGTGCAGTCTGAAATTCATCTACCTTTGTAATTTTGGGGGATTTTCCCTGTGCCTGCAAGGCAGCAGAATAAATACTCCCATTCCTATTTTTGAATACTAATATAATCTAATTGTTAAAGTACTTTTTTACTCAATTTTGAATCTGCAAGGTTACATTTTTAAGCTGAGACCTGTTTTTTCCATAAATAGCATAGATGAGAATTTTAATTTAATCAACACACAAGCTCCTTGTAACTTATTATATTGGTTTGCGTAGTTTTAAACAAGTAAGCCTGATATGGTGGACAAATTTTATGTGCACTGGTTTTCTCGATGTATTCTCGTTTCCTCCTACTTTCTTCATTGCATCACTTCATTATCATTGCCTTCTCTTTAGCCTTGAAACATAATTATGCGACGCTACTAGAGATGCAAAAAAGCCGGCTTTTTTGAATCGATGGTTTTTTTCACATAAAAAGCCGGCTTTTTTGGGAAAAAAACGAGAATTTTGGAAATTTTGGCTTTTTTCAACCTCATGATTTTTCTATCTAAATAGCTTTCTTATAGTATATTCTATAGTTAGATAAGAATTCCATGACCTGAATGTCATATTTCGCTCTGAAATTCACCATCAAGATGGATGGAGCACATGTTTTACGAATTAAAGCTAACATGAAGAATGTAGTATTTGAGGGTAATTTTAGAGGCTATTTAACTTTATTTTAACTTTTGAGTTATCGACATCTTTTTTCTTCTCTAGTTTGTCATCCGTGTTTCATTTCTAAGAGCTTTTAGTACTCTAGCTTCTAGCGCAAAAGTTAAACTTGCCCGTTTTTCTATTTATCCGTCAAAGCGTACGTTTTTCAATATATTCGTCAAACCGTACTTCCACATTTCTGTTATACTGTAGCTGTGAAGTGATTTAGCAATAATTTTCCGGACACAACCTTGAATACCAATTTATACAAATAATCAGTAGCGGATTTAGAAAAGTACTTTAGGAGGGGTTTTTCTGATTGTTTCGTTTCCTAAAAAGTCCTAATTTTATTTGGGAAGTGCTTGAAGTTTATGAGTACAGGCATAACTAATATTTCGCTTCGTTTATATGTTTAGCGATAATCTTCCGGATACAACTTTAAAAATCATTTTATACTGAGAATCAGTGGCGGATTTAGAAAAGTATTTTGGGAAGGGTTTCTTACTAATGTTTAGTTTTTTTAAACATTCGTAATTTTTATTTGACGGGAGCTTAAAGTTTATGAGTAAAGGCATAAATAATAAATATTTCGTTTGTTGCAGACATTCCGTAACTTTGGGGAACGGGCTTCAGTCCGAAAGACCGCCCCCCTAACCTTCGCAAAACCGTCACTGCTGGTAATTAGTAATAATAACGATTTAAAAACAATAAAAAAGGAAGTCGCCCAACTCACAGTACACGCATTATTTCTACATTCACAGATGGAATGAAGAAAAGCTTTGTCAGAACGGTCGAATGCTGGTTGAATTCCGGACTTCCCGATAGAAGCGCAAAAGCCAACCACTCAGTCATGTTTGCTGTGCAGTTGTATTTAGCTTAACTTAAATATATTCCGTAGTATTTTTGGGGGGGGGGGAGTTCCGTAATGATATGTTGAATCCCTCTTGTTAAAAATTCAGAAAACTTGAGGATTGGGTAAACTGTGATGGTGGTTCTATAAAACTTAACTGTAGAATTTCAAGAATATACAGAACCAAAAGCTCTAGATGTTCAGCCTTTAAGTGTATCATATAAATCTAAGTATTTCTCTTATGTTTTATTTTAATTTTATTTTGTTTTAAAAAGAGGGTATGGAATATTTTGAAGTAAAAATACTACATACTATTTTGCTAGTTATTTGTGTATTCTTTAAAAAGAAGTGTTTACTTTTAGGGTTGGCTGGTTAACACCAACTTTTTTTTTAATAACTGGTTTAAACCACAAAAATAAAAAGAATGAAAAATGCGAATCGTGTGAACTTCATGGTGACGTTTCCAGATATCAAACCACCTGCAATAGTTTTATTTCCCTTTCACCTTTTAATCAAGGTGTCCCATGTTCAATTCTCGGTCGAACCACAACCCTTCTTTCATGCGTAACCCAAGTAGCGGTTCGGATGTCAGTTTAAGCGAAAGTCTTCTCCTTGATAACCTCGGTATTTCGTAAGGATGTTAAACCTAAATATATGAAACAAACCAAATTGTATATTTCTGCATGCCTAAATGCGTGTTGTTTTATAAAGAAGCCAATATCGCTTAAATATATTGATAGAAATTGGCAAAATTTATCGATTGCCTACGTAGCTTCCAACATTAGCTTGGATTGGACTTTCAATGATATCTACGTACCGGTACTAAATTTGTAATTTAATACCTCAGTTTTAGCGTACTGATTATGGTACGTTGACCTTTAAATTTTACATGCAAAGCAATAACAGGATTTCCCTGTTATTGTCTTACATTTCAAGTAATGACGGGATTTTCCCAATGGCTAGGGCGGGAGATTCTCAACTTAAGAAATTTACTGACCGCACTTCTTTAAGCTTATGGGGGTTCTTCCGGCATAACCCCGCTGTTGCATAATAACATCAAGGCGAAAAAAACTTATTTCGGTGAATATGTAATATAAATACATAAAGCAAAAAATCAAAGTCAAAAAAGCCTGGTTTAAACCAAAAAAGCCTGGTTTAAAACATCCCCCAAAAAACGGGTTTTCGGCATTTTCAAAAACAACCACGGTTCTCGCCAACTCTGCTTACTTTTGTATATAGGAGGTTAAAAAATTCTTATTATATACATTGGTTAATCCTGTGGAATTCATAATGTAAATATGTTGAAGAAAAATTGTTTAAATATTTTTTTCGAAATTCATAGTTTATTTTCGATGTTTTATATTATTATCAGCATCAACCACTAATTAAATGATATTTTGTGTTATAGAGAAGCGATACAAAGTCTGTTTTATCAATTTAAAGCAGTATTTTGAAAAAAGCCCAAAATTTCCCAAGCAAAAAAGCAAAGCAGAAAAAACCGAGTTTTTTCCAAAAAAGCCGGTTTTTTTCCGAGCCCTTGCATCTCTAGACGTTACACACACACACACACAAACAAACTTAAATGTATATATATTTGTTTCATTTTGATTAAAGGAAAATATGTTTGTACATTGTATTTTTTATTTGTCAAATAATAAACTAAGTTTATACATGAGCACAATTTTTATAACAACTTACATAAGACAATGAGAATATATGAACCCTCTGAATATGCCTACAAAGTACTATGACAGATGTATGCATTCGTTGGAAAACAGTCTGTGTCGACTGCCAATGGACAATATAAACGGCTATGTTTGAGATCCTCCCAGAAGTTTTTCATTTGCTATAAATGTGTCTATGCCTTCATCTCCCTGGAAACAAAGAGATTGTGTAATTAGTGACAATAGAAATGAAAATAAAATGAAATACTTAGAAATACTTATTCATGTATGGCGATATCTCGAATAATATTAGTGTTGCTACGTTCTAATTTGAATTAGTATCAATTGAAATACGATAATATAGACTCTGGTAAAGACAGTAAAGAGAATTACGCAATATTTCTTCAATTAATATTGAAACCAGAAGTTGTAGTAGATCTACCATTTAGTGTTTTAGCAGAGTGATTAGAGTGGAAATGGAATATATATTAGGGACGCTTAATCGATTAAAAAATATACAATGTGAGATTACTGTCTATGCTCTATAGTGATCAACGTTAACCGGAAATGCTTTATTTCAATCACTACAAGTAGGTGGATCACATCCATTAACGAACTCCTCCGAGATAATTATCTAGCTGTTGATTGCAGAAAACAATTTTAAAATTATCTTTTGTTGAAGAGTTATTGAGCAGTGTAACGGACGTACTAAGCCAGAGGTGTTTACCCTTGCGAGGATATCCCTCTCGAGGGCATCCTCACCCTCAAATTCTCTCTCAATCATAATGACGCGAGGGCGATGACAAGCTTGGACAGCGAGGGCGAGGGCCAACTGTCACTGTCAGGGCTAGAGCGAGGACAAATTCCCAACACGAAGGCGAGAGCGATGGTCAACTCTCTTCGAAGGTGAGGGCGAGGGCCAATTCACTGTGAGAATGAAGGTGAGTGAAGTCGGAGTAAAATGAACACCTATGGTACTAACATTACAATATTATATATATCCCACTTGCGTGATCCTAATAAACATCAAATGAAAGACTTAAGACCTGACTCGTCTATGGCGATTTTTATAATAATAGTAGGGTTGTCACGTTCTGGAAGGATTAATATCAATTGAAATAAGATTATAAAAATAAGGAAATTGAAAGGTAACCAAAAACATTTCGATCTGTTTCATCTATGCAAAACAAGGAAACAATAAACCTGAAAATTAGTCATTTCTGCTTATGTGTGACGAAAAAAAAACATAAGTGGCGTCTTTTAGCGGAGCTTCCTGAATAAATGCTTCTTCTGCCACACTTAATACATTTAATCAAAGTCGAACAGTTTTAAGAAAGGCTATGAGTCACCAACATAAGTAAAATCCTCTGATCAGTTTCCTTCACTGTTTCCCTTCCAGGAAAAAAAAAGAAAGAAAGAAACAATGAATCACACCACAAATTCTAATTTATATAAAATTTCACCGTTATTCGATTTCTACCTTTTTAGCAATTGTTAAACAAATTACTAGAATGCTTTGAGAACAGTAGCGTAACTAAGAATGCATGCCCCCCTCCATCCGCGAAAATGTCAAAAGGGCTCTTCCTGTTTCTACATTCATGGCACACGTACAATTTATACAGTAGTAGAGTTATTTTTCCATCTAGTCAGACACTACTTGCTAATATACAAAAATTGCACATTATTATTATTATTATTAAGCAAGTACATGGGACTAAAAAGTTTCTTAAAAGAAATAATTTCTAGGAACTAGGAATTAGATTTCTGGGTTGTCGGCATCTAAGGCCAAGTTAGCCCATCCCGTATGAAGGATGACGTCCCTCAGCGAGCCCACTATACGATGAAAGGGAAGGAAGGAAGGATTGGGAAAGGAAGGAAGCAGCCTGGGACTATTATATTAGGTACCTCCATCCCGGCATTTGAATGGTATGAATGAACGAAACCCAAGAAAGACTTCTCTCAAGATGGCAGGTCTGAAAAAGCTGTTACACTCCTTCGGCCGAGTGTCCCCAACAGGAGTCGAACCTGGGACCGCTCACCTCAAAGGGAAGAACAGAAATAATTTCTTCCTAACGTTCACATTACAACTAACATATGAACACTCGTCAAAACTTGTGGAACTTGCTCACATACTTCTAAACCGGCGTATTTTTTTTTTTTTTTTTCGGAGAGTAATTCGCTGACTACTTTCTCAATATCAACGTGGTGCCATTCTTCGCTTTCGGTGCTCAGGATTGGCAAAGGGCTCAACCAATGCTGTAAACTGCCCTCCCAATTAAGCTTCCAGTTGTTTGATAGGATTCATTTGAGTTAAAACTTTGTTGCTTTGTATGATGTGATATGAACAGGAACTTATAAATAAAGCTTTAAATAGGTTTACCACATAACAGGAAAAAAAAAAATGAAACGAAAAAGTGTTCCGAGCCTCATTCAGTAAAATGTGTCCTATTAGAGCCCCAGACAAAATATATATTTAGTAAGGCTTTCAACTGGGTGAAATATTGTCTCATTTAGTTAACTTGTGAAGCACCGTACTATTTTCAAAAGCATTGCAAATAATTTAAGGTATTTCTGCTGCCCACTATCTGAACGAAATACATTCCTTTAAGATGTAGCATATATGTAATCTGGATATTACTTTAGTAAACCATCAACTGGCGCCCCAAGAAGTATCGAACACGTTTAGTAAGGATTTCACTTCAAATGCCATCATTATTCTAGGGGGCCTCAACTTGACATATTTTAGGAGGGCTAATTAATGTTTGGTCTTCCAAGAAAAAGCCCATGTTACGGGGCTGAGCTCAATTTCATCTTCGACCTTGTTCTACGAATATAAAGTTTGATGGCTTTTAGTGTACTGAATGATCGCTCAGGAGTGGCTTCGTCAGAGGCAAAGTGAGATACAGTTGCAAAGAAGTACACAAATCCAGAACACTACTAACATAGGAAGTTATCTACGACTAAATAATTGGCTAATTATTTCCAAGTTAAAATTTCACTAAATTGTTTCTTCACTACTCATCGGAAACTTGTTAGTTGTTGCAACAAAAGGCGATACATTTTCCGGGTAGAATTCACTAAATCCATTATAGCTGGTTCCGTGATTCCTTTTTCCTCTAAGTAGAGTACTCTTGCAGTAATATGAAACCTGCAAAGTGCTTTTGAATGGAGTTGAATTTCAGTTTAGCGTCTCTTTCAGCAGCGAGGCTATGTGAGACGTGAACCTACTGATTAACGTGGAATCCGAACCACGTGAGCTCCCGCCGGGAATCGAACCCGGGTCTCCCGCGCCAAGGGCGCGTACGGTAACCGCTTAGCCACGGAGGAACTCTGCAAAGTGTTTTTAACATCCAAACATTATAAAGTTATACTCCGAAACTTAAATACCGGGAGCCTGTTAGTTACGCCACTGCTTGAGAATACAGATTATTCATAGAAAGGAAACTTAATGACTACATATCAGGGTTGGCTGGTTTAAACCAAAAAACGAAAATGTTCGTAAAAGTGTAAGTGTTAGTAAAATCTTGATGAACACACATTTGTGGGTTATCACGTTTCACTCCCGTATATTATTCGTATTATATTCAGACCTAAATTCCCCATTCATTACTCAAAAAAGATTATACTACAAAAGCAACTTTTTTTATGTAAGTTTATAAAGTTTGTTTTGTGATTTTTTTGTAGTCATTATTGTTATGTAATTGCAATCAAAGAAACATTCTAAATATTGTTTTGTTTACTATTGATAAAATACATCGAAATGCCGTACTTTGTGTGTGTGTGGGGGGGAGGGTCATACAGACCCAACGAGAGGAATTTAGTGAAATGAGAAGTATCTTCGATATATATTTATGTATAAATGAGTCTGAGCCAAAGTGGACTCAAATAATTCGTATCTTTGTGATATGCAAATTAAGTCGTTGTATTTCTTTAATTTGGACCAATAAAAGTCGTTGTTAACTAACTTGAATTAAATTAGTTCTGCTGTACCCCGTAGTAGTTTGAAATTGTCCATATGTAATTCAGTATAATGGTTTCACTTGTGCAACTGTTTATCTATTTGTCCTTCTGAAATGACTCTTGAGAGCTATATTAAGAAGCATATAAAGATCAGAACAACGTATTTTTATCAGGATTCCTTCGTGAGTGAGTCGGCAGACGTATCGCATTTGTGGCCAATTAGTCCTGGTTCCGAGTTCAAATGGAGGACAATTTCTCTCGGATGTAACTCGAGAAGCAGTTTTTATTCCGCTTTAAGCTTATATGGCCCCTTCCAGCATAACCCGGCTGTTGCATAATAACATCAAGGCGAAACAAACTTATTTCTGTCCATATATGATATGAATATGTAGAGCAAATTATTTAAACCAAATAAACCTGGTTACATATACAGATAACGTTAGAACCATCCATTAGTATGCAAATCAAATTATTTATAAAACCATCCTTCTATTAAGATATTTCCAAAACGTATAACCTGGAAAGTAAATGTATTAACACTGTAATTATGAAACTATGACTACAATTGAACGATAATGGACATATTCCTAATCAGGAAGGTATACAAAAATTATGTGTCCAATGAAACGCCTGACACGACTTACCTGTAGCTCTGCAATGACATATTCGTGGCTCCTGTAAGGTGCCGGCCTTCTCCTTACCATTTTAGATCCTTTCTTACGTATGATTACACCTTGTGGTAGTAGAAATGGAAGCAAATGTAGTGCGCAATTGATTGCTATAGGGAGAAAATATGACTAAGTCAGTATATAATAATGTTTGCAATTAGTAGATATTGCTATTGTCTGCCAAAATATTTTTTGAAGTACAATGTAAATCACACTAAATTGTTCAAAAACTACTTCCATGAGTTGAAATAAGGTTTTACTTAAAGTGTACTGCTTTCTAAAGCCCTAGATAATTGTTATATTCCTTAGCACAATGATGGGGAAACATTTTGTGCCACAGGCCAAAGAAAAACGGAAAAAAATATAGGTGGGCCAATATAATTTTAAAAAAGAACAACAGTGATTGTATCACTTGCAAAACCAAGCTCTATTAATACTCGAAAGATCATGAGGGGGAATGTGATAAATGGTATTGTGAATGCATTTTTAAACATTTCTCATAATTTGGCTGGAAGTATAATCCACAGATTTTTAGAAGTGAAGTTATATTCGTCAGGTAATGAATCACGCCGTGGGCTGGGTGGAAACGTTTAAGGAGCTACATCTAATCCGCGGACCATGCTTTGCCCATCACTGTCTTAAGACGTGAAGATAATAAGCCAAACATGTGCAATTTTGAGTTCATGTACGTTTATTTAAAAGGTATTACCTGTTTGAAAATACTGACTTATTTTTACTTCTCAAAGTAAAGCATATAAAAGCTACTATTTGCTGCGATTGAATTTTAACAATAAAACAATGTTTGTGAATAGACACTATAACAGCGTTTCCCAACCGGTGTGCCGTGAATGGACCGCTGGTGTACGCGAGGAAATAGAAACAAAATTATTAACTCTATAGCAATCATATTGCAAGACATAAGGAAAAATGTAAATTTGTATTTCACATTACTATGAACCCCACTATGAATCTACAATTTTATGTTTCATACCGTGCTACTTTTCTGTTCATTTTTAATGTTGAAAACAATATTTGCTATCATTGTTATGACCATTATTGCTTCTTTATTGTTGCAGGCTATTTCGTAACTTGAAATTTTAAAATATTCAATGCTTTCGACAAAGCAAACATGCATACAAATTACCTACATTTGTGATTTAAAAGTAAGAGATTTGCTTGTTCGTTTGCTATTTAGTAATCTTCCTTCTTAGTAAAAGCTAAGTACAGTTTTCGAAAAAGAAAGTGTATTTTTAAAAATCTGAGTCCTATATCTCACTGCAATTGTTTTCAATTTTTAAATTAGAATGAAAAATAAGCATAATGATATACCACGGGTGAAAACCAGTGATCGAACTTTCTTCTCAGATCAGTAATCACAGAAGAAATACCACGATATTTTTATATTTTCAAATAATATTGTCTATAAGTGTGCCGCGAGAATTCAAGTTACAACCGTAGTGTGCCGCAAGTTGAAAAAGGTTGGGAAACGCTGCACTATAAAAAGATAATGTAAAGAAAAAAAAACAAATCGGTGCTTTGCCAGAAGTAGGGTTGTGTTGATAACAAATAGACTCCTGTGTACATATTATACATGCAACCTGAAATATGATAAATATACACGAAAACTTGATCTTACTCACCAAGAACTTTCTCTAGCGAAACCTTAAAGAAAATTATCACTGCCAAACAGATGACATTGAAAACAGACTCTGTCGCGCCGAACAAATTTTTAAATTCAGCATCGATCTGAAATATAAAGATTTAATTGTTATACATATATATTCTATTAAATAATATATTTTACCTTTTTCTAGTCATGAAGTTCCAAAGTAGTTCATTGTCATAATGTTTTACTGCAATGTTAGAAATGCGCATACATGAATAATGTGAAGTAGCAATTAGACTCTTGTTCAGGCAAAGTAAACTATGATAAAATCAGGCAGATCGTGCTGTTACTGGTTGTACGTACAACTAATGTAAGATATTCCAGAAATTAGTACGATAAATTTTTACCTAATAACATTTAGTTTTATATTAATTTGGTATCTGATAAAACACTGAGATAAGACTAAACGTTCGAGCTAAACGTGTAAACCTGTTCTTCAAAACCTCGAAATAACTCACACGGAAAATATTACACCTCTCACGATGTCATCGTAGAGTTTTGCATGTATGCTTTGCTTGTAAAATTCCCAACTCTAATGGGGAAGGTAGTAGGGGCTACCGAAATTGTTTGGATTAGAATACTGACTACTATAAAAGACAGAATAAAAGATAAATGCCAGAAGTATTTCGTTACTATTAAAAACCCTGCCAAATCATATCGTTGCAAACATTCAAATGAAACAAATGAAATCAAAGTTTCAGTATAATGCCTTCCATTTATACTCTGTATGCTACAGAGGTTGAAGTCTTGAAGGCCGAAGTCCCGAAACAATGAGGTCGTGTGTTTTGTAAAGCTGTATATGAGAATGGTTATTTCTTATTTTGAAGGGAAAGAAAATCAGAAGTTTATTGGTTTCTTCCGAAGCCTACTTTTGTTTAATTGAAGTAATAACTAAATATGATACTGGTTGATAGACTTGGATTTTGGGGACTAGTCCTTTTCCATCCAGGGGCGTGTAAGAGGAAATTGCGGGGGGGGGGAGTAGAATAGTACATAGTAGTCATAAGTATTGAATATTGTCAAGGCAGATTTTTAATTGTAGATTCCATTACAGGGAAAACGAAGGTAGTAGTTGAATATATATATAAAAAAAAAAAAAAACTTGAAAAAAGCTGTATCCCTTAAACAACGTGCTTTTCTTTCAAGTGTACGCAGGGGGAATGAGAGATGAATTTGTCACTTGAGAAATAAAGGAAATGGAGAAGTGGGAGGAAATGGGAGAACTCCGAAGAAACCCACGCACACGGTGTTTGTCTACTACAAAGTTCACTTGGCGGAAGTTGGGATCGAACGAAGAACACTATGCACCACCTCGGCCCTTGGTAAGACGGATTCAAAAGCACTGTACTGTCAGATTCATATCCTGACTGAAATGTGCCAGTATAAAGTCCCAGGATTGTACGGACAAGACATTAACCAGGTTGAACTGCACCAAGCCAAAGAATCTAACTAGACGGTAAAGGGAGACAGTGATGGATGAGACGTATGAATAATAATACAAAAATAGGTACAATGAAGGAATTGACATGAAACTCGAAAAAACTAACCTTCTATGCAACTCGCATACCTTCATTTTTCAGGCTCCCACACTTCCCGATGAGTAACGAAACCAACATCCGTGTTAAACAATAAATAATTCAGCTGAAACAGCCACCATAGTGTTCGTAATTTGAGGGAAAGTTCCCTAGTCTAGGGAAATTTCATAGGTAAATTTAGCAAAAGGGAAAAAAGGGAATTTTTAGATAAAACGTGAAAAATTCAGGGGAATTCTCTAGTTGACTGATTAACAAACATCACTACTTAAATTGTTCTTTGTTACTCAGAAATAAACCAATACAATTGCAGTAGTTTGTATGTGCTGCAAGTAGCATAATTTGCACCCATTGTTAGCTGGTGGGGTGCACGGTGGCTCAATGGGGAGCGCTTACCTCAGGTGCATGGTTTCCTTGGTACGATTTTCACCCAAGCAAGCTTGTGATAAACAACATTGTGTTCGTGGATTTTCTCGAGGTACTCCCGTTTCCTCCCACTTTCTCATTCTTCCATCATCATTCACTTGCTTTAATCATCGTCTCCCTTAACCTAAAGGCATAATCATGGGATGTTAAACTGAAAGATTTCACTATATTTCATTTTGTTGGCTGTGTGTATACTTTTGTAAAAAAAAAAAAAAAAAAAAAAAA
This sequence comes from Thermobia domestica, assembly GCF_964235325.1. NCBI lineage: Eukaryota > Metazoa > Arthropoda > Insecta > Zygentoma > Lepismatidae > Thermobia > Thermobia domestica. The sequence goes on along the minus strand of NC_137456.1, from coordinate 138,829,468 downwards.
AAGTAAACGTAAAAGTAGAAGGAAAAAGGAAATGAATAAAACAAATGTGGTTGGTAGCAGAAGCGTCATTTCAGATTTTGCTTGTGGGAGGGCAAGACCCCTTGATATAAGTAAAATTTAGCGTTTTTCACTGACTACTATTCTACTCAAAAAATCTACGTAAATCTCAATCTCAGGGGGTGCAATTACCCCTCCCTGCCCCCTAAATGACGCCACTGGTGGTAGTTCCCTTAATATAGCTAAATTAAAATTATTACATAACTTCTGTCATAGGTATTGGACACTCAACAAACAACGGAAAATTTGATAAAGTGAAAAGTTTGTGTCAGTCGAGGGAAATTTTCTTAAAGAAACCTACGAACAGTACCACCAGCTTCGTCCTGCACTGACTCGGTTAGATAGCACAGTTCGTTCGTGTTTATGCCATACGTCCACACTGTATTTACATCGAGCCCTTCTGAAGTTAATCTGTATGTAGTACTGGAGCTTCTTATTTAGTGCTGCTAAAAAAAAAAAAGAGCTTTAACCCAACCTGATAATGTAAGAAATGTGTCAAAACTTGATAGAACAGTCTGCTCGAGTAATGCCTGTGTCTTTTTACATTGTAGCTTATATGCAACAGATACGGAATCCGTATTTATATGGCAATCGTAAAGGAATTGCAATTTTTCAACTAATACCTCTGGTGGTCCCTTGAAATTTTATCTGTGCAAGTGAGCAGGCCGGTAGCCAGCCCAAAAATGAAGGGGGGGGGAATCCAACCATATTATAGTTCATTTGCCAGTGGTGCCCACCCCCTCATGTCCATGATGCACCCCCCTGACTTGTCTATCCGTAGGTGTTCTTCCATGAAAAAAACTTTTCGATTAATTTTTACACCCCCTCAAACATATTTATATAGATTTTACCCCCCCCCCAAATATTTCAATGACGCAGTTTGCGTCATAGCCCCCCTTGTGGGCACTCCTGCATTTGCCGTGAACATTTTAGGCAGGCAGTAAAAATTTAGGAGCCCGACCCCTAGACCCCCCCCCGCGTGGATACGGGCCTGCAAGTAAGGGCAAGGTTCTAGATTACTGGTCCCTCTTCCCATTGAGCAATAATAAAGACAGAAAACAACGTGCCCTGTGGGGCTCTAACCCGCCTTCACTCGCTAACGCTCGCTCAGCAATACTGTGTAGATTAAATGTATAATAAACTTTAGTAGGGAAAGAAACCAACCCAGCTACTAACCTACATGGGGAACCAGTAATCTAGAACCTTCCCGCAAGGGAGTTCTTTTTATGTCACCCACCACAAATCTTTTAGGGGACAATAAGAACGAAATTATTAAAAGAATTGTATTTTTCCAACAGTTATTTAGAGTGCAGCGCCAAAAGTAAACCTGCACGCCCCAATTCACCAAAAAAAAAATAAATAAATAAATAAAATAAAATAAACAATTTACTGAATATATTGGAAAGTCGCATATCATTAACACAACAACTTTGTCTAAAATATAGAATGCCCAGAAGCATAGAGTGAGGCTTCCGGGCATTCTATCTGAGAACTAGTACCTAGAAGCATTACTTATGATTTTCGAAGGAAAATAATGGATTGTCGGGATTAACCGTCAATCGATTACAATGATCGCACACAAGCAAAGTTGCATTCACACTTAAAACTAAATTCATGTTGCTAGCAGTACTTACCTGCGAAATCCTGTATGATTAGTAAACAATGCCTCCATGTTGCCTTGTAACTTTCTCTTTATCCATCCACTAAGTAGTTCCTCCATCAGCCAGAATGAGAACATATAGTTCAGGATTATAAAGGGCTTTTGTGCTCTTATGTTAACTTGTTGGTACTTGTTTTCCATAGTCTTGCATTTGCAAACTGTCTTTTATATCTCACGATATTCAATTATATATCTATGTCATAAAACAATATTTTTTAAGACTACATTATTACTCGTTTTTGAGAACCAGTTTCTGACTCAAATATGCAACTAAATTTCCTCATTCTCATTTTTTGAGTTATTTTCTCCTCAAAATTGAGACAAATTTACTCAGTTTTTTTTGAGTAGTAAAATGTATTCATTTTTGAATAAATCATTTTTAACAGTGAAGATTGTGCTTAAATGGCATAAATCTATTTTTGTCTGAAACGTGAGAAACATGTGACTTTCTGAATGGTTCTTTACTTCGTGCAAAGGCGTTTGACTAGTTTTCCGTACAATTATTTAGGAAGAACCAACAGGTTCATGAAAAGTTTGAATTTATCGTTTTGGTTGCTAGAAACAAGTTTAAATTTTGGTATCACTCATTTAAAATCAACTTAAGTAAAACTGGTTTAGAGGGAAACAATTTTACAAAGAAAATAATGATATATAGGGTGGTCTTTATTGTTTGAATTTCTCCTCTCCTCTTCCTCCTTATTGTTCTTCTATATTGGTTCCTTGTAAGACCAAAGTAACGCATGAGAAAAAAATGCCGCAATTGAATAATAATACGTTCGCCCCAAGTGACCTCAAGTTTTGAGTGCATTTATAGTATAAATTATGAGTAAGTTTGGAACTGCAAGAGCAGTGACAACATACTTTTTTTTTTTTAAAGGGTAACGTAGGGATAACCGTGTCTATTACTGTATAGCGGCCATCTTAAATTTACCACCTTGGATTCAGATTCAAAATTTTTAACAAGAAGTCGTTCACATTACATCGTTTCCGAGTTGCTCTCCATCACAAAAAAAAGTCGTTATTTCCAAATTAATAGATATTACGTTCAAATATTTGCTTATTAACTTACATTTGTCCTATCAGACTCACAAGGTAGCTCTGCCTGATATTGTATACTGTCTATAAATATAAAAACCCATGGAATAAAGTTTTCTATTATATATTTATTGAAAGCGAGAGAAACAAGTAAGTTGAAAAGATAGATTTAATAATAATAAAAAAGATATCCCCATACATGAAATTATTGTATGGGAAAATTAAAACTATAAAGTAAGATACTTTTTCATATTTTTCGTCACTAGCATTGCTTCAATGCCAGAAAGACTTCGAAACTGACTAACTAACTCTATGGCCTATGGATCCCGGATGTTTAATGCCACATTCACAAAAGTTTTTCATTGATCCTTAATCAACTGGATCCAGTTTCTACTTCCTAGTCCTATTTCTGCGAGATTCATCTTACTACTTTCCTCCCATCCGCGCCTAGTCTTCCTAATGGTCGTTTTCCGATTGCCTTTCCAGTCAAAACTTTGAAAGCGTTTCTACTTTCTTCCATCCTAGCTACATGACCCTCCCACTTGAGCCTCCTAGACTTGACGACCCTAACAATGTTTGGTAATCCGTATAAATTATGTAGTTCCTCGTTATGAAGTTTCAGCCATTCCCCATTTCCGTTCCTCTTGGGTCTGAATATTCGTCTCAGGAGCTTGTTTTCAAATAGGTTCAGTCTATGTTCTTCCCACAGAGTAAGCGACCATGTTTCGCAACCATACAGAACAACAATCATGATTATCGTTTAATATATTTTAAGCTGCAAATCCCTCTACAGAATCCGCCATTACAAGAGATTTTGAACTGAATAATAACACAATTCCCGGCTCTTAGTCGACTTTTAAAACTTCCTAGTAAAGAATAAATCTTTCTTATGTTTTTGTTTGTTTAACAAAGAAATTCTTTATTAAAAATTCGTTTTAATCAAAAACATATTAACTATTATTATCTACGACCTTTTGTCATATTTCGGATAGCTTTATAATTCCATCGGTGTAGAACTTCTGCGGTTTATCTACGAAAAACTTGACGAAGCGATTTTCAGCGACGCTTCCGTCGGCCAATTTTTTTAACATTAAGAGAGTTCTGCAGAGACCGCAACAGATGGGTGTCATACGGTGCAAGGTCTGAGCTATGCGGTGGATGCATCTAAAACTTCCCACCAAGTTCCGTCATTCTGTTCCGAGTCATCAAAAACGTGTGTGTCCGCTCATTATCATGATGACCCTCCATGAACGACTTCAAAGCCTGGATTGTCGGCAAACAAGGTTATGTTGAGTGTTTGGTGGGATTGGAAGGGAATTGTCCATTACGAGCTGCTGCAACCTGACGAAACCATGAATTCAATCATGTACTTTACACAACTAGACCGTTTGAACAAAGCAATCCAGAGAAAGCGACTAGAGTTGGCCAACAGAAAGGGAGCTGTGTTCCATCATGACAATACGCGGCCACACACATCTTTGATGACTTGGAACAAATTGACGGAACTTGGTTTGGAAGTTCTGATGCATCCACCGTATACCCCGGAACTTGCATCGTCTGACTATAGTTTGTTTCGGTCTCTGCAAAACTCTCTAGATGTTAAAAAGTTGGCCGACAGAAGCGTCGCTGAAAATCACTTGGTCAAGTTATTCGTAGATAAACACAGAAGTTCTACACCGATGGAATTATAATGCTACCCCAAAAATGGCAAAAGATCGTAGATAATAATAGTTAATATGTTCTTGATTAAAACTGATTTGTAATAAAGAATTTTTTGTTAAAAATGTACCAAAAACCGCGCAGACTTTTTATATGACCCTTTATAAAGAATATCTATTATAAAACTTCAAATTGCGCATTGAAGGTTATAAGAAAAAAGTCTATATTCAAGAGAATAAGTCACCCATACTAGTTTGTCAGGTTAGACCTCATTGTGCCAAATGAACAGAACAACACTGCACACATGATTGTCGAAAAACTACACGAGGAAAGGGAGTCAAATGTGTCAACTGTCCCGAGTCCCACCACGTAAATTTCTTGGGATGTCCTGTAATCAAAACGAAACTGATTACCAGGAATCCAGAAGTCCATGGGAAAGTCTCTATCTAGAGCACCAGTTCCTCTGTAAGAAGACCAACACAAGCCAAGGGAAATAATATACAGATGAAAAAAAAAATCAATGCAAAACCTCCTCCAGCTTTTAAAGACTGGAACCTGTTTTCCCTACTTAAGTCAGCTTAGATCCAACATACCACTCTTGAAATACGCTCCGTACGATAATTCAAGACTGAAAATTATACTGGAATTTCTGTTGAAATTCCTGAATACACCCAAGAAAATCTGATAAAATTTCCAGCAGTTGAAAATGGAACAATTTCTCGGATGTGTGATAGTTACCTCGACTATGCCAGATGGCAAGCACGAATTGGCTGATACCATTATCCAATCACAAACTACTACTAGTATCTATATAAGATAGCATCATAGCAACTAAGATAATTCAGTGAAAAACTTCACTGCAGCACCCCTTCATATTCAACGAGATTGCGAGAGTTGGTTTCGAATAAGTCATCTAAAGACGGACAATGCCATCATCTTCATCACATATAGAAAACAAGTTTCAATACCTGAAAATGGGAAACGAAACACAGAACTATAACCGTCATGTTAACCTTCGAAGAGCGAACACCGATGATTAATTGCAGTTCCCAGGGAGGAGAAATTCTCACTCGGAGCAACCAAGTTTCTCTCAGACTTCACCATTAGGATGGGCCGATTTTTTAAAAAAATTCGATTGGCTGGATTGCGGAAAAGTTGTCTCGTGTTAGTGGTAGTCAACACACAAAATTTGGATTTTTTCTGTCAATCCTTTCCTTTGCCTCATTTGACTTGAATACTTTTATAATTGCAACCATGCAACCCGCACGACACTGCGATGAAAATTGTACTACACAGCTTTTTCGGTTTTGATTTTCGATTGTCCGGGTTGCGAAAAAGTTGCCTCGTGTTAGTGGTAGTCTACACAGAAAATTTGGAATTTTTTGGTCAATCCCTCCCTTTGCCTCTGCGGCTTGAATATTTTTACAGCTGCGACTTTGCAACCCGCACAACACTAAGAAGAAAATTGTACTGGCCAGCTATAGCTTTTGGTTGTTTTTCATACTCAAGCATTCTAAGCCTAAAAATAGAACGCAAAATAAAAGAGATGCGATATTGTTCCTATGTGGTTAAAAATTATAATCAATTAGACGAAAAATTGTATTTTTATATTTGAATTCATGTTCATATATAGCGTGAAAAATATGTTGTCAACCTTATATTGCAGCTTTTTTTACGTATATCGTGAACAATTTCTTTTAGACCGTTTATATTATAAAGAAAATTTTAATCAAGTAATCTGGTATCAAGTAATTTTGAAATTGGCTGGACAATAATAGAAAATATATATTTACCAACAACACACATGACTATAATAGTAATACGTAAAGGATTGTTTTATAAGAAGTCTGAAACATTATAATTTTTATACACAGTCAGCGGCCTGAGTCTTTCGCTGCCTGTCTGACCTGACAAAATGGTAATAAAAGATTTCAGTAATGATCAGCAACACCTTTTGAACATTTGCCGAGCCGTTTCAGAAGGTTTGTGTCCACCATACGTTTTGAAGGAAAAGCCTGGACCAATTGTCATGTACCAATGGTTGACAGCTTCTCGCATTCTCCGATTATATATATGCACCGAAAATTCCGATGAAGCACTTCGTTGATTTGCACAGTATGTCAGCAACGGGACGTGACACTTATGGCAACTTGCTCGATCTGCATCCTTTCTTCCAGAGGAATTAAGAATACTGTATATTGTGATTAGCTCCAACGCTTACTTTGCCCACCTGGAAAAATTATTGTTGGCCATGATCACCGACAGGAACCAGGGCATCCGAACTTTAGGATGGAGAAGAATAAAAAGTGTCGACAGAGTAAGAGATTAGTGTACGTGAATTTGTTGTTCCGAAAGTAAACTTACATGTTAGACGCAAGTAAATATCATGAGATGATTGATTGCCTCTCAACGGACGAGACCGAGCCACCATTAGAAAGAGAACTTTCTTCGAGCCAGATAAAAGAAAATATTAGAACGGCCGCTACAGCTTCTGAGGAAATTAGATGTTTTCGTGCCATATGCAAGCGGTGAGGTGGATGATAAAATTAGTTACAGAAACGTCATCATTAGTGTGTGGAGCGGGTCGAAAAGATAGCTTTATCAGGGCAAAATTAGAACCTCGAAGAAAAACGGCAGAAGTTGGACTCCCAGCAGGACTATCAAATGTAAATGAGCCAAGAAACGGAAGCAAGTGGGCGGATGGGTGGAACTCGATTTGCAGTCACCGCCTTGTGGTGGGTGCTAGGGAGTTTCAGAGTGTATGTGCCAAGACAAGCTAAGAGCTGCAAGGGAAGGTTTATCAACAATTTTTCATGGCCTATATTCATATTTGAAAACATCAACAATATCTTCGTCTAATTGATTATAATTTTTAACAATCTGGGAACAACATTGCATCTCAATTTTATATTCCGTTTTATTTTCAGCCTCAGAATGTTTCAGTGTGAGAAAGAACCAAAAGTTATAGCTGGGCAGTACAATTTTCTCCATAGTGTTGTCCGGGTTGCATCGTCGCGGCTATAAAACTATTCAAGTCCCATGAGACAAAGGAAGGGTTGACCAAAAAAAATCAAAATTTTGTGTGTTGACTGCCACTAACACGAGGCAACTTTTCCGCAACCCTGCCAATCGAAAATCAAAACCAAAGAAGCTATGCAGTACAATTTTCTTCGCAGTGTTGTACAGATTGCATAGTCGCAGCTATAAAAATATTCAAGTCCCAGGAGGCAAAGGAAAGGGTTGACCAAAAACAATCCAAAGTTTGTGTGTTGACTGCCACTAACACGAGGCAACTTTTCCGTAACCCTGCCAATCAAAATTCCGAAAAAAAAGTGTTTTTGGCCCACCCTTCCGAACATATCTTGTATCTTGCTCAATGCGGATTCCAAGCACGTTCCCAGTACTTCTTTTTATCCCCAATGTACTGAAATTGCCGTAGAAAGTTACAGTCGAGTCAAGCATAAAATGTTGAACCTAATACCTCCTATGGAGAGGTATGTATTTTAAGTCTATTGATAAGATTATTAAATAACATAACAATTACACTTACTCATAGGACAAGGAGCCATATTTTGCTCGAAGTCCTATCATCTTCCTTTGGAAGTGGTAAACCAACAATCTGTCATTTAACGACCCAGTACTTGTTTAAACGTTCCAAATAACTGTTTAAAAATAAATATCTTACTCATGATGTTCTCTTCGATAAATTTAACTCTTAACATAGAGAATCGGGGCGAGTCTAATGAAACATGTTATAGTATTTTAATAAAAATTTTTAAAAACATATATAGAAATAAAGCTTGAGTAATATATTAATTGAACAGATTAATTTCATATACTTCCGAAACACTCCCCCATAGCTCATTCAACATCTTCAGCTTCAGAAATATTTCCAGTTTAAAATTATTCTTTGGTATTTCGCTCTTTTACGAAAGACTCCTCACCATTCACTCGACCTATGTTTCTGGTTTCGTTTTCTCAAATGTCAATTTGATCTACAGTGTTAAGAGCATAATTCTCTCCACAATGTCTTCTCTATGTATGTTCCTAATTCTTCCTGTGTATTGGGTAATTACGGCGATCACTGCATTGTATTCCTCATAATAACTCATATGTTTTCTGTATTAAATATTTCAAGAATTAATTGGTATTTTACGTATGGACACCCAAGGGATTGTTCGTTCTTACACTGTTAGTCTGGTAACATAAATAAGCACCAAATTGCAAACTATAATTTAAAAGGAGCATTACAGATGGCACAACTTTTTTTTGCTTTTATTCTTATTTGCAATCAGTCAAAATAATTTCTTGTAGGCTATGACTTCAAGGGCAAACAAACGTTCTTGAAAGAAACATAGAATCAATTTTGAACTATAGTATCTCCACTCTGGTCACTATTTGACGTCTCATATTCAAGTAGCAGCAAGTTATTTTAGATCAATTTGCTATTTTTCTCAAATTAAACAATATCACAGTATAAGCTGCGTAGATTAAGTAAACATAAATTTGTAAATATATTTCGTAGACCAAGCTAGCAATATCAATAATATTTTAAATATCTTGAATAGATTAAGCTAACAATTATCAGAACCTTGTAATGCAGTTACATGGGTGGTATTAGCAAATACGATTAACTTTTAATATAAGATATTACTAGTCACATAACATTTGTTGAACAAGTCACAAATATTTTTTAAAAAAAGTTTTGTTACTAAGCAAGTACATATAAATTGTTATATTATTTATGTCAATGAAATATTCAGAGGCAACAGAAAAAATATTCATTAGCCAGAACAAACTAAGACGAGGTCTCCATTGCATTCTGTAGCCTACAGATTTTAATTATAATTATCTTTAGTGCCGTAACGTGGGTTCCTGTCACCACGACATAGCACATCCTCAAGTTACAGATCGAGGAAACCGCGAACATACAAAATATTGAATAAGCACTCATAGACAGACAAGGGGTGGTCCTCCAGCTTAGGAGTTTAGCATGAGGCTAACAACCTCATCATGTGAAAGAAAAGTTACATGTTCAGAAACATTCACAGAAGTCTCGGAACAGAACTGATAACTTGGTACTGCTTCAGCAAAGTTAAATGGAAATGAGATTTGGAACATGGAATATAAGAAGTCTCTTTAGGGTAGGCGCGTTAAAATCCGTAAAGACTGAGTTAGAGAAATACTGGACAGATCTAATACGTGTTCTGGAAGTTAGACGGAAAGGAAAGCAAGCAGTGAAGTCCGGAAATTTTACATTTGTTTATTGGGAAAGAAATAAAAACACCAACTGGGAACAGGGTTTTTCGTTGACAGACGACTAACATCGACAGTTAAACGGGTTGAATTTCTTAATGATAGACTTTCTTTTATTACTCTTAAGAGTCGCTGGTGAGACATTTGATGACGGGTATTTGAACAATTCCCGTATGAACATCCTATTAGGGAATTTCAATGCGAAGGTAGAACGAGAGGACATTTTCAAACTGATTATAAGGAATGAAAATTTGCATAAGGAAAGTAATGACAACGGCGTTAGATTTGTGAACTTCGCAATATCCGAAAATATAATCATGAAGAGAATAACATTCCCACATCGCAACGTTCATAAACACCTTTAGTCTTCACGAGATGATAAAACACATGATAAAGTTGATCATGTTTTAGTAGATATAAGAAGACAGTCTAGCATAATTGGTGTTCTGTCATTCAAAGGAGTTGACTGAGACACTGGTAACAGCGTTAGCAAGAGAGAGATATATATATTATCGTTGAATAGAGGAAATATTCAACATTTGAAAACGGAGACGTTTAATTTAGAGTAATTTACCTCAGAGTAATTTAGAGTAAGTAACTTCATTAATTTTGATTTGATTTGAGTTTAAAGTCGAATTAAGCAGTGAGGGTATATAAAATAATGTGGGATCTGAATCACATAGCTCCACGGGGAATTAAATTTGGGCCTCCCAACCCGAAGACACGTTCGTTATCCATATAGTCAGGAAGGAGCTTGGTATCTTGATTTAAGAAATGCAACTCTTGGAATCATATGTTGGGTTAGTGGTGCCCACGAAACGAAAAGAGAAGAGAAGAGAGCTTCTCTTTGTCGGATTATCGTCCAGTCTCGATTCTCGACGAATTCCTTGTCGTCTTGTCTCGACTCTTGGAGAAAGCTTTACTTGTCTCATTTCGTTTTGTAAATGTATGAACTAAACTTTATGCCCTGATTTCCTTCTTAATTTCATCTGGAAGTTACAATAATCCTTCCGTGTCGCGAGAGGTCTATGAGAACTGTGATATAATAACATATAAACCGTATTTATTATTGAATGGTATTGTGTAATGATATGCAAATCTTTACACGTTGAAGAATGAATTTCACTTCGATTGTACAATCATTTTATCAATTTATAGTTTTTATACTATGAGTCATGTAAGACTAAAACCTATAGAGATAGAAGACTTGGGTGAGCTAGTGTTGGCCACGAGACTCAGGAAATGTCTTGTCTCGTATTGATTATCGTTTCTAAAACGAGACAAGAAATATCGTGTCTGTCATCTCGTCTCGAATTTTAAAATACAGTTCTCGACTCGTGTCGAGCCGAAAACCAAGAGGAGACCAGACATTTATCGTTTTGTGGGCAACACTGTATTAATACGAGTAGCGTACATCAATAATGCACTTTAAAATTTTCCATTAAAGCTGCAAAGTTCATATTTCATCTGCTTTTGGGTTATCGGGTCTGTCTGGATTACTAAGTGTATCTGAGTCAACGATATCTGAGTATGACGTTGATATGGATGAAACTTTGGCCAGTCTACGTTCGTAAATATCATAGAAAGATGATTCAAAGTGGATAGACATTGCGAAATCTAGCAGAAATTGTACTCATAGTTCTTGTACTGTGTAATGGTCCATTTCGATTCATTTTATTAAGTAGCCGAGATGAATTTTCTGTCTTACACGAAAAAAAAAATAATGGAAATTCAAGATCGTGACTGAACGTGTCTACAACATGTTGCGAAACCTCACTTGCTCTACTTCTGTGAACTTTTTGAAGTTTATGTGCTGTATTAATTTATTTAACAAATGCTACATAATCTTAGGATATATTTTATTCTAGCTTTTGGTTTTTATGACATAGAGCAGTGGACGATATTCTATTTTAACACATTATTAAACAAGTATCTGGTAAGAATTATTGAGGAGAAATTGGTTCAACACAAGGTATATCTATCTGGAATTGACTTTGATTAAATTAAATAATTTTTCGTGCTTAACAGAGATAAATAATAAACTCGTTCGAATTAAACTATATAGGGGAAACAACATAGTCGTTGGCACTCTGACAATTATTGGCACTTTCCTTAGTTTTTTCTCTTTACTAAGGAAAAATGAATACGTGTTGGTAAAAATTTCCTGCAGCTGGCAGCTCTGATCCTCTCTGCTCGCGTTCCCTTTGTTTGTTTTGCGGGGAACCTTTCAGTTGGAGGCAAGCTCTAGTCGACAGTGGAAGCTATTTGGATTTTTCAATTTTGCAGGTAATTCCTATACTTTTTGTTAAGGATATCTATCAGCTTAAGAGAAATGTAATTAGTTTGCTATTATTTAAATTGTTTTAATATTTTTTGTACGAGAGGAATTGGGTCTACTAATCATTCCAATGGTACATTTTCAACCGATTTGTTTGTCTTTCGAGTGAATGCATGGGGTGCCAATAACTGTACGAATGAAAATATAAAATGTCAGTTATTGGCACTATAGTGCCAATCACTGTCTCTGATGCTGAAGAATAAAATAGCTTGAAAACTGTCCGATGGTGCTTTCCATCTCCACATCTATTCGTGGTCAAAATTTTGGTTTCCTACTCTAATAAGTAACAGTTATTGGCACAGTGCCAAGAACTGTATAAATGATTATGCCAATGACTGTAGGGATTTGCAGCAGAATAGGTTCTGGTAATGGAATATGTCTAATATGCCTATTGAAATTATTTGTTCATGTAGTCTAGTTAAGGGGCGGACTGGCAAAGTTTGGCCCACCCGGCTGAGTTAAAGAGTTAGCCCACCATCAAAATTTATTATAATAGTTTGAACTTTGTGTTACAGCAAGAAAGTATTTTTCAAAACTCAGCTAGTCGGCCATGAAGTGCGCGTGGTCAGACACAAACATAGTTATTAACAATGGCGAGCCTGCCTAAGTCAATGTGAATAACGGAGTAAACAAACTCCGGTAAAAAAAAGTCTGCTGTGAGATTCAAAACGTTAGTCCCAAACGTCTGGACGGTTATGGACATTGTTGGTTTTAGCAACATGATCATTTAGTTTCTACTTTCTTTTTTTAAATGGTAGGGCCTAGATCAATGTCAAACTTAAATTTTTTTCATATAAAATTAATTACAAAACGTTTTCTTATTGTTGCAGAAATCGGCACACAATGCCAAAGATTGGAAGAAAAAGATATGCACTACAACAGAGAAGTGCTTCCCTTGAAGCAATATCAAAAAGTGTAGGAATAAAGACATCATCGAAGCAGTATGGCATTCCTCAGTCTACATTACAATTCCATCTGAGAAATCAAGATGTGAAATCATCTTCCGGACCACGACCCATTTTAGAATAGGAAGAACCATTGTTGGTGAAATTGTTAATAAAATGTGCTGAAAAGAGTTTTCCTAGAAAGAAACAGGATATTCTTAAAAGTGTTCAGGACTTTCTCGTGAAACATTCTCGTCCTAATCCGTTTCTAAATAACATGCCGGGAGATGGATGGTATAAATCGTTCTTTCAAAGAAATCGTAAGGTTGCGGAAAGAACGTGCGAATCTGTTGCAGGTGCGAGAGCTTGTGTAACAGAAAACGACTTAAGTTCATGGTTTCATAATATACAGAAGTATTTTGAAGCCAATAACCTTACAGATGTTCTGCAGGATGCAACACGTGTTTACAACGGTGATGAAACTAACTTTTTGCTTTGGCCGAAAACTGGAAAGGTGTTAGCGGAAATAGAAAGGAGTCTTTAACAGTTATGTTTACTTTCAGTGCTGCAGGTGACGTAACACCCCCAACGATAGTTTCCCTTTGTTCGTGTGCCTAATGATGTGGCTCTATCTGTGCCTACAGGATAGGGTATCGGTCGCAGTAAGAACGGGTGGATGAAAGCCGAAGTATTTTATGGATATATAGGTAATGTGTTATATCCGTAATTAAAATCGAAAAATGTCAAGTTCCCGATTATATATTTTGTGGACGGTCATAAAACTCATCTTACTTACCAACTTAGCGAACTTTGCTGCAAGCTTCAAATTGAATTCATTGCTCTGTACCCCAATTCTACAAGAATATTACAACCTGCTGACGCCGTATTTACACCATTGAAGGATGGGTGGAAGCAAGTGGTACGAGAGTGGCAACTTTATAATCAATTGCAGTCTCTGACGAAAGCTAAATTTGCTCCTCTGTTGAAACAAGCACTTGACACTTACATTTCGCCATCTATTATACAAAATGGATTTAGGGCATGCGGTTTACACCCATTTGATCCCAACGACATAGATTACACTAAATGCTTTGCAAAACCAATACAAACAGTTCAAGAAATATGTGGTGGTAATGAGCAAACTAAGGATGTAGTATTAATCAGAACCGAGTTTGAAAGTATAGTAGGAACTGATGTAATGAGAAGACTTCAGGAAGTTGACAATGAACAAGTCCCTGTAAATAAGAACGAAGAATTCCATGTACTGTATCGCTTATTTCAACATTTTATAGATAATAGTAGGCCTAAGTCTTCGGTAGAGAGATGTGTTAATGTTCAGTCGGGGCAGGCGAACAATCAGCAAGGTTCACCTGTATCATCTGCATGTATCCAACTCAATGATTTCAACCACTCAGATACTGCTAGTGATGCTCATACTCTTTGTGAAGTAAACCCTAGTACACCTACCAATGGCAGTACTACAGATGCAAATGCGTTACAAAAAGGTTCCGGATCAACTCCAAAAAAGTTAAAGACCAAACACCCGTTGCTGTAAGGTGTTTTAGTATGGCCAGAAACTCCTAAGAGAAAGGGGAAACGAAATGTAGGAAGACTGCCGTTTGTAATAACGTCCCATAAATATCAAGCTATTTTGCACGACAAAAATGAAGAAAGCAATCAGCTGAACAATAAAAGATCAGAAAGCAAACAAGGAAGATGTCTGAAAGAAAGGAATAAGAGTTAAAACGCAGAGGAAAAGCATCTGCAAAGAAATCAAAGCATGAGGTCTATCTCGATTGTTCAACGCAGATAAGCGGTCCTTCAACTTCTAACCTTGAACAAGACAAAGGACTGACTGAATCATTACAAAATGAAACGCTCACAGGGATGCTGAACTTCGATTCGTCATCAGCTGCGAGAAGGAACGTAATATCCTGCAAACACTGTTTTCAGCCATTCTTTTCTGGAAAGGTGGATCTTGAATGCGAGTTGTGCCACAGCAAATATCACAGTCGTTGCATTCCAAAGTACCATAAGGAAAACATACCAGAAGATATAGAAGATGGATTTGTGAGTCACGGGTGCTACGTTCTACAGGATGACAGTGAATGTGGTCTCAGATGAGGACGAGATTAATGAAACGGATTGACATAAATCATCGAAACATACAATTTTGTTTCTGTATTTCCCATTTTTTAATTTTAAAAATATGTTGTGCATTCCCCGGTTTCAATTTGTTTTTACTTCATAATGTTCAAGGTCTAAAATGTCTATTTCTTGTCTATTAATATATAATAATTGATATTACTTCCAGTCAGGCATACAAGCCTTATTTATGCTAATCGTATCTTCTACTGTATGCTTTATAATGGTGCCAACAACTGTCCTCATTGGGTGCCAATAACTGTTTTTTGAGTGCCAATAACTGTAAGATCATTGTCACATTACAAAATATATTTTTATTGCCAAACTTTACATTTGTATTGTAATTTCTCAACATATTATTCAATTAGAGATTCCCAGAAAGTATATATTAAAAAATCGCCAGTATTTGTTATAAAATAAGTCTGTTATAAAGATATGAATGAAAACAAATCCTTAAAGTGCCAATAACTGTATGGTTTCCCCAACCAAATATTTTTATAGAAATAAAATATTAGGTTGTTATGAATAAAATGTGTGGTTCATTTCGAAATAATGTCTCCAAGAAAGAAATAGTGGAAAATTACAGTAGTCAAAGTAATTTCCGTCTTCAACCATAGTTTTGGCATCTCTCAGTCACAGCTTGGATTCCGTAACGAAAGATATTTGACGTTTGCAATGCTAAATCTTCAACCGCACGCTACACTGCCCCAATTATCAGGGAAAGACTTCGCTCTTAAGAAAATAATTGAGATGTCGGAAGTCGCCGAGATCTTAATCAGTGTTAAAATGAGGTAGAGGTGTAAGTGTTTCAAACTGCAGCTCATGAAGAGATTGCAATGTTTAGTGTTGAATATGTGGAAGAACACCATTGTCCAACATAAGACTATGTCCGTTGACCATTGCTGGACACTGGTGGAAAAATTTCTGGAGCATTTCATTAAGTCCACTACTGTAACGATTTCGTCTGAGAAACATAGTTGTTATCTCTCCCACCATAGACCACTATACAAACCACCGCCGAACGATAGCACTATGGTGTATGTCTATATCTCGTCTGCAATGATACGAAAACTTTTCCGAGCGCATCTTGCCATTATGTGGCTTAGGAGCTCATCCGAACATGATGTTGGTCGCTTCTCACTGAGCTATTTTGCAGTGCTGTGTCACCCAGATGAGATGTGCCAAAAGCAATCTGGTATCTCTCGTTCATTTACCATTTCTAACTCAAATTCACTGGTAATCTTTCTTGTACAGCGAGCTGTGAAGAACTCATAAAGAAAAATCACGTGAGATTATGTCTTCTCCATTTTACAGTTTCATATTACTTTGTTCAACAACTCGGTACCTCATATTTGCGTACCCCACCCTGTTTGATAGACGTGTAAAAGATTTGTGATATTAAACGAGTGATTTTAGTCCACCTCTGTGTTGTATTGAGGTGAGTTTCCCACCAGTTATAATACAGACATTCTATCCACATCAACCTAATAACACATTGATAATACAAGTATAACTTGACTTCTTAATTACTTCATTTTCAGCTATTTTAATGGAAAAATTTGAAGTACACTCATAAATGGTACATACGTAGACTTGAGCTTCTCACAATCTTCACATAATATTATTTTGAAACAGCAGTTAGCAAATAGCAATTGCTCGTTTAGAAAATACTTCCATATACTGACGCAGTTCATCTCTAACACTCTGCTCATATGAGATTTTAAACTTAGTACCAACATATAATAATATCCATATAATAAATCTGATTAGGTATTTCAGGATATTCATTTTATTGAGGTCCAGTTTATGCTAAGGTCATTCTTGCCTTAACGTGAGAGAATTATTTAATTTTTTTATAATTGCAATATAGTATCATCTTGCTTTATTTATTTATTTATTTATTTATTTTATTTCTATTAATTTAAGTAGTACACTGTAATGCTGTAACATCTGCTACAAACTTTATCCGTGCCTTTTATTATAGACTGGAATATTCTCTTTCATATTTCAAGAGATGCCACTGTGACACTAGTAGGTAATTTTTAATACCACAACATGTACAGCCGATATTGTTAAGTTTAGAAACCTTTTTCTAATTGTTTCTTAATTTATTTGTGCATGAATTTTGAACTAATTATAAAATTTCTCTTGTATAGGAAAAATTTCAAGAGACAAACAAATTTCGCCTTGTACTGATCTGACTGAGTCGAGAAATTTCAGGGTCTCAGCTGGGGGTCATCTTTCGAAATAATAAATGCTCGGAAACTGATGTGTTATCTTGCAGTACAAAACAATTTAGGTGGGAATCAAGTAAACTCTTTACTACATAATCATTAAATTTATGTTGTCTATCATAAAATTTAAATTTCGAAAATTTCAGACGGATGTGGTACATCACATACAGGTAACTGAACAAATGGAAAAAGTGAAATTTACAGATTCATACAGTATAATGTTGGGTCACCTTTTCCCCTCGAAATAGCTCTAATGCGACGTGGAATAGAGTCATTGGATCATGAATGGTATCACGTGGAGTATTACACTATTCCGCGTGTACTACATCGCTCAATTCCATGAGACAGGATACAGGCGGAAATCTGCAGTGGATTAGAGTTCCAAAACGGATCACAGATGTTCAATTATGTTCAGATAAGGGGATTGGGCTGGCCAGAGGAGTACTAAACGTTGTCCCGATGTTCCTCACTACGTCACAACAGATCAAACTATGTGAATGGGTTCATTATCATCCTGAAGTATGATGTAATAGCTAAAAAGAAAAAGTTGGGAACACTCCAAGATCATTGCCAGAACGAACTTAAAAGGAATTAATTTTTCTTAATAACTTCTACAGGCTTTATACAAACTGTTCTATGTACTTTATTATTATACTCATTAAACAATTCTTGTAATATATCTGTCCGTTTATCTTTTCCATGTGTACCAATTTTTTTCCACCTGTTTTTTTAAGAGTTCTGTTAAACCATTCTACGATATGTTGTTTTACTTGAGACATGCTCAAAATGGAGGGCTCAAACTTGAAAAATTCGCAAAATATCATCTCTCTTTGTGACGTACGGTTCGCAAGATATGGCTCCTTAAATCTCCCGAAATCGGAACATTTTTGGCCAATATCTCGGGAATGGTAAGAGTGATGCGAAAATTTTCATCTCTTTTCTTAGATATTTCTCGATGCTCTATCGTATGGAGGGCTCAAAATTAAAAAATGGCAAATAAATTTATGCTGTAAGCGTCGGTGGACCACCCATGGGCAACTAGCGATGTCTTGCAAAACATTGGTGGCTCCGAAGCGATGATTCGCGGTGGCCCCACTTCCGTTTTGCAAATTATACCACCAGCGGCAGAGACGCAACGAAACGGAAATGAACAAAAAAAAAAAAGAACAAAAAAATACTCCCTCAAAATATGTTATATTGCTTATATGCGTAATTTGTTTACATTAAGGTGAGTCTAGAAAACACTGAAAAAGTTAAAAGAAAATTTCCCAGAGGTGGGTACGAACCACCAACCTTTTAACTACTAGACGCGTACTTTTCCGACTTGGCTACGAAGAGGATGAAGAAAACGTAGCTTGTAGAGGGACAAATCGTTTAGGTCTTTTTAATTTGGCTGATCAGAGTGCTCCTGTAACCATGTATATTCGACGATAACCGTTTAGGATCAGATAGAATCCGCTTGCTATGTAATATTTTAACAAAATGACCCAAGTATATTTTCTTTATTTCATCTTTCTCCCATATTCACTTAAATGATCGACAACAGTTGCCATCTAAATTCATACAATTATATGCACTCATCTCAAGATTTTTCACTTCATGATGTAGATGCAGGGGTTACTCTTGACCTCGGGAACTCACTTTAGGAGCAACTCGTCAGGGAAAAATAATATATAATAATAACCGCATGCACATGACTGATTGGTCTCTTTGCGATTCTGCATGACGAATCGAAGAAGTGCGGACCAAAATAAAGTCCTTGCTGCTACGCGGTGGTAACATCAATACCCCGATCCTAGACATCTCTTTCGACTCGATGAAATCCTGCCACCAGTGGCACACTAGCGGCAATACTTCGACTCGTAGCTACAGCGACGATTGACATTCCGCGGCAAGTGGGCCACCAGATGTTGGCGACGTTTACGGTATGGGGAACACACACACACACACACATAAACACACACAGAGAGAGAGAGAGAGAGAGAGAGAGAGGGAGAGAGAGAAAGAGAGAGAGAAAGAGAGAGAGAGAGAGAGGGAGAGAGAGAATTCATTAACGAACTTTTTAAGTTCGATGAGCATCCGAACCATGGGATGCACAAGGTCCTCTAAAATACTACATAATCAGGGTAGTTACTCGACCAGTGTGACCTAGCTCAGAACCCAATGAAAACCAAAGTATGGTGACCCACAGCATCAGAGACTCATCACCATGTTTCACGATTGAGTGGACTTGTTACGGCTCATCAACTTCTATACTCAACCGCCTCACAACAATACGACCCGTAGTTTGAAATAAGGTGAAAGATAACTCATCCGACTATATCACATATTCTCAGTCATCAGCGGTTCTTGTTGCATGTTCGCGGCACCATTGGCGTTGTGCTGAAGCGTTATACCAAAGGTTTCTTTCGTGCTACCAAACCTTGTATATTCATATCATATTTATTTATTATTACTGCCTATGACAAGAGTTTATCCCAATTACAACAGGCTTACAATATTAATATTATATCTAAAAATGAACAATAGAAGAAAAAGAAGGAAAGAAAAAATATGTCAACAAGGTAGCATCAGGATATTTAATGATATAATGTTAAATTCGTAAAAAGAGAAAAGATATGAATAAAAAAACCAGAAACATAAGACAAATAAAGTAATAAATCACATTCGGCCAAAAATCATAAAAGATACATTAAAAGTCTAATATAATGTTTCTATGAACATAGGAACATGAACATATGAGATACTTCCAAAGTGATTTTATGAAAGAAGTATAATAGATTCGATTAACTAACTAATCAAAAGCAATTACTATAGATACAATGTTGTCACTAAGAAAATTCAAAATAGTAACATCAGAAGTTTGTTGAAATATTAATAGCTTACATTATTAACGTATTACAATTGAATTGCCTTATATAATAAATAAGGCATAACATTGCAAATATCGTAATCAAATACTTATCGATTGAAATATCTATACTGTAGATAATCTAAAAGTGGTAATATTGCTATAACTGATCTTTTGTAGGCAATGAATGCCATAGCAAAATCAATTTCAATATTATTGTGTATTAACTTGTTCAATTTTCTGCACATATTCATCACGTATATATATATATATTTTTTCTTTGATTGAGGTCAGGTAGATTATCGTTGTGATTTTTTAAAATTGAGATCCTATTTGACTTGCAAACCAACGGCTATATGTAATGATATTTTGGATTAAGCCGAGATACTTACTTATCCTTTCAGTAAAGCACTAAGACATATATATATATATATATATATATATATATATATATATATATATATATATACCGGGTGTTCAGAAAATAACTATTTAGTGCTATGTTGTGGTGTGCTAAGTGATGACTGATATGATTGTCAATTAGTAATACAACATTTTAAATTTTTTTGAACATATTTCAACCATATCTGAAAACGTATTTTTATTTGTTCGTAGGTCAGATTTGATTGAAGACCAACGTCTTGTGTGAGATCATTGTGATCCAGATCATCATGCTGGCGATTGAACAAAGAGTGTTTCTTGCGGAGCACGTGTTCCGCAATGGAGACAAGTTTACCTCAGCAGTAGAAGCTGCATTTGCAGCAAAGTTCCCATTAGTGAAGATGCCTAACAGCAATGCTGTACGGAACCTCATCAGCAAGTTTCGAAAGATCGGAAACGTTCATATTGCTCCAAAATCATGTAGCCCATCCACAGCCACATCCACAGAGAAGGTGACGGAGGTGCAAGACGTGATGTTGCACAGTTCAAAGAAGTCGGTTAGACGACTAACTCAGGAGGCCCAAGTGTCCATGGGTTCCGCTCACAAGATTCTCCGGAAGTCAGTTTCCATGTATCCGTACAAAATTTCGGTCGTGCATGAACTGAGACACACCAATCGCCCGGCGCGTGCGAACCTTTACAACTGGTTCCTGTCCTTCCTGCAGGACAATGGTGAGGGGATTCTTGACAAAACGTTTTTCACGGATGACGCATGGTTTCACCTCACCGGTTACGTGAACAGCTAGAATAGTCGTGTGTGGAGTACGGCAAATCCGCATAAATTTCATGAGTCACTGCGTGATTTCATTATCAAAAAGTTGGTGTTGGGTATGATGTGACTCGTAAACGCGTCATTGGGCCAATCTTCTTTCAGGGCACTGTAAATGCAGAACTATACTGCACCTGCATTCTGGAGCCCTTCCTAGGTGAGTACGAAATTGAGAATGCCTGGTTCCAACAGGATGTTGTGACTCCACATACCGCCTACAAGGCGACGAGCTTTTTACAGGACATCTTCGGTGAACGCATAATCTCTCCAGGATTCTGGCCTTCGTGTTCACCCGACTTGATTCCTTCGGATTACATTCTATGGAGTACGTTGAAGAGAAAGACCTATGAAGGCACTCCGCACGCCATACAAGAACTCCAAACTGCACAGACATGTCACACTCGAAACATCACTCCCGATGTTCTGCACAACATCTTCAAGAACATGCAGAAACGAGTGCAACTGTGTCTTCAAGTGCAAGGGTATCACTTCCAGCATCTCTTGTAACTTCCAAGACATTAAAGTTTAGCTTCGAGTTAATTTCAGTTGTTTAAAGTGTTTATGGAAAATAAAATACGGCAAGTTATGAACTGCATAGTTTCTTTCGGTATCGTTTACAACAGCAGCATGAATGAAAAATCTCCCAAAATAAAAAAAAAATGAAAGGCAAATAGCTAATCTTATAACACTCCACACACTCTCGTTCATACTCTTAAAAAACTGGTTGGTGAATAGAAAAAATAGTAATTAAACAGATAAATCAAACTTTGGGGGCAGTTTGACTTAGAATTAGGTTTTTATGATTTAAAATACAATATACAATTAAATATAGAAAATGCAATAACAATTTAACAACCAACGATTACTGTTCTTTCAACGATTTTACTATAGTATCAGAAATGGAATTCATTGTATTTAAATTGAATTTACTTAGGCCTATAAAACCAAAGTTTTAATGACCAATAGTGAAATATAAGTTTTTAATGACCAATAGAGAAATACAAGCTTTTGATGACCAATAGTGAAATATAAGCTTTTAATGACCAATAGAGAAATACAAGCTTTTGATGACCAATTGTGAAATATAAGCTTTAATGACCAATAGAGAAATACAAGCTTTTAATAACCAATAGAGAAATATAAGCTTTTGATGACCAATAGAGAAATACAAGCTTTTGATGACCAATAGTGAAATATAAGCTTTTAATAACCAATAGAGAAATACAAGCTTTTAATAACCAATAGAGAAATATAAGCTTGAATTGTGAACATCCTTTCTTCATTACAATTTTATTGACTTTGAATGGACTCGATATAGAGATTTTTAGCTCAAAAAAATATTCAGCATATAATTTAATTAGTAGCTATTTTTTAAAACGCGTGCATTCAATACCCAGTAACTATTTCTAATGTTTATAAGTAATAGCAAAAATCACATTTTAAAATACTTATCGCTTCACAGTTGGAAAAATTAAAATAGACAGGAAAGATTTTTTTTATCGCAAAGGCTCCAATCATCCGCTGGCTCCACAGTCTAAGACCTTCTCTTTCATCTATTATTGTACAGTACAATAAAATTTATCCATAAATTTTATTATTTCAGTGCATATTAATTTTAAACGCTCTGTATAATCTTACCGAGTTTAATTTAACAGTTAGTTCAATAATTTCCTTTAATGGGTCTAAATTGAACATAACTTTTTGCTTCAATTCGATCAAACTAGTCCTGGACTTTATTTCACGACTCCTCTTAAAACTTCCTATATAGTCTCATTCAATTTATTCAATTAGAACCATTTTGTTTATTAACCTAGTTTTAACCTCTTTAACCACTACTCCTAGCAGAAACTACTTAATTCAATTTACACCCAGTAACACCTTTTTGCCATTCTTCTTTGTATAAGCTCTATTATCCCACTACAAAGTTTAATTGCAATTTTCACAACTTCAGAAGTTAATAGAATAAAGTCATTTAAAGATTATTTAATATTTAAGAAGCTCTCTCTCTCTATGCGGTGAACAAACACCGTGTGCGTGGGTTTTCTTTAGGTTCTCCCGTTTCCTCCCACTTTCTTCATTCCACCATTTCATTCATTTTTCATAATCACCGTTTTCTTTAGCCTAACCGGCATAATCGTGGGACGTAAAACTCAAAGATTTCATTTTTTCTTTTTTAAAGGAACATTCTAATTATATGATTACAGCAATTTTTTTAAAAAAAATAATTTCAATTTTTAATTTAAAATTGTTAACTTTTCGTAACAAGACGCTATAAGAGGAGTCCTAATAGAACTTCAATTAAATTTTATAGCCTAAATAACCTAAGAACTTTCTCTGTCAAACGGTAGCAAATTGACGTTACTTTCTCTAACATTATTTTTTTTAAAAAAAAAAAAGATAGAAAAGAAAAAACACTCCACAGCCACTGAATTAAATCATACAAATGCCTTCTTTATATTGGATTTCTGCACTGTCAGAAAAGGAGAATTATTACACCAAAGCACTGATTTAAACTACAAGCTGCTGTATAGAGGCAATCTTCCATTGGTTCCGTGTATTACACTTTCTTAAAACCGTGTGACGAGGCATAGACAGCACGAGGCAACCGAAGCCAGAAAGGGGGCGTGTCGCTCACACATTCCCGTCTTCCTGTGCTACGTCATTCGAACACACAGCTAACGGAAAGAAAAGGTGTTTTGCTTACAACATAAGCTTTTACAAAGAAATGTGAGTAAAAGAAACACAAAAACGAATTCCTTTCCTACATATTACAATCCTTTTTTAAAAAATCGATTTTCTCTGCCCCCTTTTTTAAATAGTAATAATTCATTTAACAAAAACAATATTTAACAACCCATTGATTTTTGTATATATATAGTTTAGAGTATAGGAAATCGCTACAAATTGTATTGGATTGTTTTTTACAAAATAAATGGCACTCTTGCCCTCATCCTATAACTCGCAGTAGAATGTGATTGTCGACAGAGGATGTAAGAAGTGCTGCCTGAGCTCCCCTCTTCGACTGCCGTCGCACGAAGGTTCAGAGTGACAATGCAATGTAATTCTCGCCTGGTCTTGTAACTTAGAGATTTCTTCCTTCCACTGCTACTCTACGCCGTGAGTTTTGTAGCCTGTCATCACATTGGACATTGTTCCATTGAGCAAATGCCTGTTTCATCACGCTTGCATCATATAATCAAGTGACAACAATTTACCCTCTTTGAAAATCAAAGAGATCGCCCGTTTTACATGATCATTGTTTGCCCCCAGTTCACTGCGCACTGTTATTCTACAGTTCCTCTCGTAATATAGAGTTTGCCATAACACATTACAAGAATAGCGAGGGACTTAGATCGCCACCTAACCGTTGCCAACCCAGAGATCTGACGTGATTCCAACTCCAGTTGTTTCCACTAAATTGATAACAGTAAAAGAATGAAATCTTTGAGTTTTACGTCCCACGGTTATGCCAGTTAGGCTAAAGGAAACGGTGATGTTGAGAGATGAATGAAGCGGTGGAATGAAGAAAGTGGGAGGAAACAGGAGAACCCCGAGAAAACCCACGAGCACGGTGTTTGTCCACCACAAAGTTCACTTGGCAGGGGCTGGGATCGAACCTGGGACCCCAAGCACCAGGGGTGAACGCTCTACCACTGAGCCGCCCCCTTAAATTGATAACAGTCTGTATATCTGGTAATATTATGTAAATGGCTAGTGGTTCATTGCTTGTAGGAGACACAACAGATGTTATTCTGTAATACATGGCCCTTTGAATGAAAATTTTGACTCTTCCTCTAGAACAGCTAATTTTCCTACGGGTCTCGCGAATTAGCCTCACGTATAAACATTATATAAGATACATCAAGGAGAGGGATGGACTAGGTCGTCGGGCAACTAGGCGAGTGCCTGATGCGTCTTCTGCCTTATGCGCTCCCCTATAGAAATAAATATTTAATAATGAGATAGAGTGAATAATACACTTAGTTTTTTTTGAATAATACACAAAATAATTAACATATTTTGTGAATCTTTGCCAGTAATATAGACCCCCTATAAATATGATTTTTCATGGCTCGTGTATCAAGCTGACTGACCAAAGTTGGCGGAATACCTCGAGTCACCAGCCACCTTTAAACGCTTGGGGGATAAGCAAAAGAGTCGAAACTTTTTTTTTTGTAGGGCAGCTATTTTTTCGTATATCGAAAATAGTTTTATATTCCTTGACCTATGTTATAATAATACAAGTCTAAAAGAGGAGTATCAAGAAGGCAGAGGAGGCCTGTCTCCTTCCATATTCTAGAGTCGTCACTGGGTAGCAATGTTATCTTTTATAATCACACATGGAACTAAAATAGCAGTATTTCAATTCATATTATGTTATAAAAATCATATGTGATTATTTGACATAATCGTAAGTATATACAGGGTGATTTTTTAAAACTCATGGATTTCATTTGGGTCTGGAATTTCTAACTCAATTTCGATTTTCATGCGGTTTGTGGCAAAAGGTCAAGGAAAGATGGGAGATTTATGGGGCTATGCTTATTGGTTAAATTCATCCGGGATAATATTGACCACGCCTCAAGAGAAACATCAAATATTTGTCAGGGTACCTTACAATTGGAATGAGGTTTTTGGATTTCTGAAGCAAAATTGCAGAATACACATTAAGTGTTAGTGAGAACACAAAATAAGTGTTAGTGGTAACACATAAATCACGTGTTGAATAGCTATAGCCGGTTTCTTGTCACAAACGAGGGAGTGATTTTTTGGGCTACCTAAGGAGTCGATAACTGACATCTTCCATAGCACCTGCCTGCGGGATCCATGCTTCCTTGTCTCATTCAGAAGCAATCCTGTTTCTTCCAATTTATATATTTGCGACCATACTATGTTCCTGTCTGGAACAGAAAGTGATGCAAGTTTGTTTCTAAATCCCTTTGCGTAGCAACAACAGATTCCGTTGTCCTAAAACTTTTAACGATAAAGTCATGTTGCTGCAAAGAGCACACTACTCTCACTGTGTCCTGATCGCACTCACACAATAGTACGGAATTGTGCAGTACAATTCCCTATACTACGGCCCAGTTTCCTGTTCTACGGCGACGTTGCTATCTAACGAAGAAAACTAAAATCTCCACACCACACTACACCTTATTCCTATTATAAGGTACACTAGCGAATATTTGCTTTTTCTTGAGGCGTGGTCGATATTAGCGCGGATGAATTTAAACTAGTAAACATAGTTCCATAAATCTCCCATTCTTCCTTGATCATTTACCACAAACCTTATGAAAATCGGACTACATTTAAAAATTCTAGACCCAAATAAAATTCGTGAGTTTTAAAATAATCACCCTAGATGAACGGACATTATTTAAAGAGGTACTTCCGGTTGACGTGGAAAGTTGAAATTTGGCATGACTGTTACTTTCCGGGACTAACAGATAGGAAAATTGCCAAAAGTGAATATTTGTAATTTTTAGGGGGGCCTAAAGGGGAGATGAAGAATTCCTCCATGTTATTTAAATGAGTCTTTTTAGGACCTATAATCTCATGTTTTAGGTACACCGAATTAGAATAAAAACTTGAAATTTAGTTTACTTGTACGTATTCGTTAGCATTATCTAAATAAATCAGAAAAAATAAAACTTTCTAACTTTACAGCTTTTTATGGGAACTGAAATTTTTTTTCCATGTTATTTATTTGGGACACCTTTCACATCACAAACTTATTGGGCACTTCTTGTAGGGCTACAATGATTAAATTTGACACGATTGTAGCTTTTCTGTACTAACCGACGGAAAAATTGCCAAAAGTGAATACTTTTAACTTTACGGAGTCTAAAGGGGAGACCAAGAAATTCCCAATGCTATTTAAATGGGCCTTTTTGGGACATGTAATCTCATATTTTTTGTACTTGAAAGTAGAATATAAACTTGAAATTCGGTGCTTGTAAGTTGTCGTTAGCGTTACCTAATTAAGGGGTATAAAAAGGTGTGAAGAAATTCCCATGTCAATTAAATAGGTGTTTCCTTGAGATACAAAAGCACTTTCTTTTAGATAGTTGAAATAGGAAAAGAAACTTGAAATTCGGTAGAATTATAGATTTAAGAGATCCGAGGCCATACACCAGGTAAGGCGGAGATGTGGAGGCGAGGCCCGCAGTTGGTTAAATTCGGGAAATATGAAGAGCAAATGCACGAAATTCACTGTTGAAGCAAAGGCTGATACATTAGAGATGCGAGGCTGTAGGCCGAGGAAATGCGGGTGTCTGGGGGCGGAGCCCCTAACTAATCACAGGCTAGTCTGTATTAGAAAATTGAAAGCTATTACGTTTGTGACTCTTAATCTCACGAACCACCGGACCGATCTTGATCAAAATTTTAACGTACAGGGGTTTTGGAATGGGAATATTTTTATCTACTCACTTCGTCGGTTGAACTTAAAGTTAGAGGAGGAGATATAAAAAAATAATAAAACTATAACCGTTATCAGGTTATAGGAGAATTTTTTGTGGACGCTCTGTATATTTCAAAAAGAGTAATTATTTTTCGATTTATACTTTATTCTGCGACCCAAATAAGTTCTTTCTATGATGGGACCTGTTTTTCTTCCCACGCAACAGGACAAAGTAGTCTTTTATCGTTCACTCATATATATATATATATATATATATATATATATATATATATATATATATATATATATCATTGCTTTGTGGTGAGAATATTTTAGTGAGCGACAAAGGTTCTCAGTGTTTCTTCCTTACATTTTAATATGCAAAAACTTTATTCTATAGTTATTTGGAACTGAATCAAGTGCATTTTTCAATCATTTATGGAAATATTGCACACCAGTTGTCTGAGCGCCAGAGCGACAACAACTATATCACTTTGCCAGTTCGTTATCTGAACATTCCCACAATCAAGTTATCGCAATGTCTTGTGAGTCGTGGCCATAGTACTAAAATTAACGTAAATTCTTTTTTATATTCTATTTGCGTGTACAGGTGATTTAATCTGAGTGCTCTTTGGAATGAACTGCCAACATTGACCCGTCGGTCAGTGCAACTTGGATCTCGAACCTCTGAAATCGAGGAGTGTTACTCCGTACATACAGGAAGACACGACGTCAGTGGCATCGAGCATAACATTATGTTAAGAGGCATACTCTATTAGCCGGTGAAAGACGTAGTTAACGGCTAGCCCCAATTAGTGAAGTTTGGGGTTCACCAACCTAGTGCTACATTCTCTTGAGGCAGACTAACGTCGACTTCTATGGACTTGTTCAGCAGCAACAAGTTACTTCGCGGGATAATCCCGGCGACATCCCCACAGTGCTAATTCCACATGTGCATTAACAGTGTGAGATCTATAGTGAAATCCCAATCAGAAGCTTCCATATATATCTATATCTATATCTATCTATCTATCTATATCTATATCTATATATATATATATATATATATATATATATATATATATATATATATATATATATATATATATATATTTCGAAGTGATGAAGGGCTAAAGTGCAGTGAAAAAGCAAAATGTGATTTTATTAGCGGAAATAATTATATATTCAATGTTGAGTATTGTGGTTGTTTTTCTAATACGTAATCTTTTAATAGTATTTTAATAAATAAGTATAGTGTCGTTTTATTCAATGTGTTTTTGTTACATGTATGAGTAGTATTTGTGTGCGTTGTGGTCTGGGTAACCGTTTGATCGTCCGAGGGGTTTCGGAGACGAGAAATCCGAACCTCTCTGTGTCTAGTGCTCATCTTGTTATTGAGACCGGCGCACAATTTGGGAACAATTCTGTAATCCCTGTTTGGTGATGTCCTTCAGCGTCTTACCCAGGTAAGTTCAGGTGTCCTTAAAATACTCATTGTCAGGCCAACGGAGGACAGACCCCGCAAAGCGGTTATAAAAGTTAATAACTCTTGAACCACCCGATCAATCTCGATCAAATTTTCAAGGTTCGGGGCTGGGATGGGTTTTATCATTTCACTTTGGGAAGATATATAAAAATGATCGAAAATGACCGATATTTGTGTCGTATCCATTGTTTTCGGGGTCACTGATATAAACAGTGACACTTGCGATGCCATGTCCTGGAATGTGGGGAAGGGAGGGAGGATATATATGTACACTCATGTCTTCTTGTCAGAATATAATTTGATATTAATTTTGCAGTGTACTTTTAATACTGATACTATGTGTATAATCGGTAAATGTAGACTATAATTGTTGTAAATTTCATAGGAAAAGAATTGTAAATACGAAAATTAGAATGAGTAAAACAAAATGTTACGAAATGGGCAAGAAAGTTTTATTTTAGTTTTATTGTTCTTATTTACTGCTCTTTTGTCATGAAATTTACCACATACATGTCTTTGCCGATCATACACATACTAACATTATAAGAAACACCTGGCGAATTCGTTATCAAATTATATTCCTACAACAACTTATTTATAGACATGCGACAATAATTTTGGACATGAGTGTACATGGAATCATCAAACATGACAGATATTAGTGTCGAATCCATAGTTTTCGGGGCTGCTGAGATGAACAGTGACACTTTTAATGCCGTTTAAATCCATGCCAATAAAAACAAAAATTGCATATTTCGCGGGTACCAAACACACAACATAAGGAATTATACATTTTTCATTTTAGCCCAGCGAATCCTGCAGGTAGTCCAAACTAGTATGAATATGTATATCAAAAGCTAACTATAAATCGAAGACTATTTTTCTCTTTTCCCCTCCCAATTCCAGTATCTGCATCATCGTCTGGTATAGATACTAGTTCATAGCAGTACCCAGCAACATTCTAATGGTCCATAGATCAAGAATAAAAACATTGGCGAAAGTGGTATTTTTATGTCCGATTTCATTGACGAAAGAACTCTCGTTATTACCAAACTTGCAGCTCGGTACAGATTAACCAAATTGAATTCTTTCATAATGAAATAGAAACAACGAAAATGGCGGATTTTCAAATTCACTATGCTTCCGGATTTACTAAAATGCATTTCGTGTTCTAGGTGTAGAATATTTTATTTAAGCTATACAAAATGTAAGAGCTGAATAAAAGCAAGTGCTTTAACTAATTATTTGTGTAAAGTTAAATTAACTAGAACGTCTGTGTCATCTATGAACATCTAAATTAAGGAAAATTCATTAGTGAAAGTAATTTCGAAACCATTTCCTTGAATTTATCCATATGTTCATCAATGTTACGATCAACCCAATGATCTGTTTTTACGCGAAAACACTTCGCGCTATAACTATTCATTATTGTAGTAAATCACTTGACACTGAATTAAACCTATGGTACTTAGACAATTGATCAATTGATGGTGAACTCGAAGTGGTTCTTTCAGACTTAATACAAATAACCGAGGAGTAATCTGTTCTTGACTTACGTCTTAATGTTTCTAAATGCGAGATTGTTTGTCTTTTTTCATATGAAACCACATTGGACGAAATAATTAGAAGCTTTAATAAGGATGCATCAGACATACTTCATCCAACCATTCAGAATACTTGCCTTCTAGGAGCTTCTCTCATCTTTGAAGATCTTACCAACATGTTACTAAATAAATATCTAATTTAGAATATTTCTTATCTCGTCTTTCCTCAATTCAACCTCTTTCCTTTTACGGCCGAATTTGTCAATCGTTCGCTTAACCTATATTTTACGAAGGATCTACTTTCCTTCTTGGCATGAGACTTCATGGCTGGAAAAGCATAATTTAATCCTGAAAACTAGCCATTAATCAACTCTGAACCACTCCTTAAATAACGACTCTTGTTTGCAAGCCTGTTAACTTGTTGACTTGGGGGTTCTTGGTATTCAACGAGCTGTACATATCGCGGCGATTCCTACATTTGCAGCGTCTTGCCACGGACCTTTTTGTTAATCTTGTTAATCAATATATTCGCCGTCTGCACAGACACGTTTCTGCCATAGCTCAATCTACGATTGGGGGAAGATGTTTGGGATCTGCTATGCGAAGAATTTCTCAATTGCATGTTGAGCTTCCCGATCATCACGGAGACTTCCCTGTCAAGAAGTGATCAAAATACCGGCTTTGTCAGCAACAAACATCGATATTATGACAGTATGACCTTGTGCCCATCTTGAATAAAGAAAAACACAGCTTTCTTACAAGGCTGGCTAGAATATTTATTATAAAAATAAACTAGAAAAGTGACGGTTTCGGAAGTATAGCTCTTCCCTCGTCAGACTGAATTCTATAACTGAAATCAGAAATAAAATCATATACAATAAAGAAAGGAGATCATTAGTTCTTTTCACCAATCGGGAAACACTACTCATTAAAAGTTCACTTTTCTTTAAGAACTAATGACCTCCTTTCTTTATTGTATATAATTTTATTTCTGATTTCAGTTGTAGAGTTCAGTCTGACGAAGGAAGTGCTATACTTCCGAAATCGTTACTTCTCTAGTTTAAGCTTTTATAATAAATATTCTAGCCAGCCTTGTAAGAAAGCTGTATTTTTCTTTATACAACAAACATCATGAAGAATGATGGATTAGAGTGAGTCACCATGGGTAGTGGCTCATGGTGAATCCATAGGTCAGAGTGGATCACAGTGCGTCAAAAAGTGTTGACCAACGACGCATTGATCCACTCCATCTCTGGACAACACACCTCGAACGAGCAAATTTGTTTCTTTCGGCTTACTGCCAAACAGCAAAACAAAAGACTGCTATTTAGTTTCGAGATCATATGAATAGACCCAAGTTTCATCCCCTATAATGATATGATACTAGAATTTATTAGTCACTAGATCTAAGGCCCTTTTCAGCCGACGCCTTCTTATGCAGTCACACCAGTAACTACGTACACAAATGGGCGAGTTTCTGGTAGCCAACGTGTACTATAGCCTCCTTCGGAGGTTTGTATTACGATTTAATGATTCTCTAAATCATTCATCCTTCAACGAATGTGAAGCCACAATTCCTAGAAATAAAATCAGCACCTATTTCTAATTGTTCAAAAATAATTAATGTTGAGCTTTTATTTTCTTTTAATTCATCATTTATAATACATAAATACAGAGAATAAAAGACTGAAAACAATTACAAAACTAGGTAAATAATTTTTCGCTAGTTATCAATCGAGAGTAGGGACAGAATGGTCGACATTGCTGCTGCTTCGTAAGTAGTTATTATATAGGTGTGTAGATGACTCGAATGTACTACTACTTTAGCGCCGTTGTGGTAAACTAATCAATGTATGTGCAGAGTAAATGGAACTTAAGAGAGTAATAAAAAAAAGCTAGCTACTTTCGGTATCTGGGAATTATTTTGGTCGTCTTTATTGGCTATTTTTCAGCGTTCTGCATAACTCATCGATATCCAATTCTTAAATGCCAATTGGGTTGACATTATTTCATTACTAGTATAACTTATATTTACCCTATTTAGGTTATGCGGTCCGTAAATAAATAGGGGGAAGCGGTACTACGAAAATACTGGTGACCAAGGTTATGCCTGATCAGAGAATGTCCCGGTTGGAAAATTTGTAACTACGGGGTAATTTTTCTCTCGAACCACCTCCTGAAATCATCGCTGCTCGATAGTGATATGGTGAATGATAGTTCACTTCCAGTACATTACAAGGCTGGACTTAGCCGATTTGCAAATACAAATAACACATTACAAGTTGTCTGGGAACATAGATAAGATCAAAATGTTTTCCAATTGAGCTCGAAAATCTGTCAAGGCCGGCCTTGGCAAAAGCTAAACGTGGACCTCACTCAGTCATGATAATGTTCCCCTTTCCCATCTTCGTTTACAATTGCTTATTTGTCCTTTACGGAGCAATTGCCATCACCAGTCTTACTGAGTTCACCGGGAGTCGAACGCAAGACTAAATACTTCAGAAATGATCAAGCTTTTTAATTGTCTTCAAAAGCGCTTCTTTTATTAGAATTAAGCAAGTGGAAACTGAACTTATAACACTGTGATATTAGTGCGTCCGCCCGTTGCTCCATACGGTAACCCTTGAAAGGAAACGAATTTTTAAATTCTTGGTTTTGCAATAGATAGCTAAACTGTTTATGTCGGACAAATATATTAATGGAGTAAATCCTTAACATCTTCACTGACAACAGTGTCCTTAACGATAACTATCCATATCCTATTCTCTATTATTAGAACAAAGATATTGAAAGTTATACGTCTCGCCGTTAGATGGCAACAAACATCCTTCAGCGGTTGTCATGTGCCGGATCAAGTTCAATATTCTTGTGTGTGTGTGTGTGTGTGTGATCGTATTTACTGTGTACTAAAGTTTATTATTATTATACATTATAACAAATAAGAAACGTTACGTAATAATCATTGAACATTTTGGTCAAATTACATACAAAACTGTATCTTCACTGAACATAACCCATTATTATTATTATTATTATTATTATTATTATTATTATTATTATTATTATTATTATTATTATTATTATTATTATTATTATTAGAAAAAAATAATATAACTTTAGTTGGCAACACTCGAGCTGCTACATCCTGCCCCTACCTTCCCTTCCTAAGTTGTAGTTTAATAGTACGTAGCCTGTTTTAGTTTTCGCTTGGTCATTGTTGTGTGTCGTGTGCTTTTTCATAGAGTGGGTCAGACAGACCCAACGTTATTGTGACGTTATTTTTACTAGCACGATTAAACAATATTAAGTAGCGATTTTAGCAGAGAAAACTTCATATTTTCGTGTGTTGATTTGCATGTTTTTTAAGCACTTGTCGCATAGTTTTTGTATATATTCAAGTGAAGCATGGCCGAAAGCTATGAGGCACATATTCAATGAATAAGAAACATATTAGATTAAGAACTAAGTGATGTATCTTGCGAAGAAGATGATGAAGATTGTGACCTTGACTTTTGTTTGCCTAGTGATCATTCTACTAGTGATGAAGGAGGAAACAGTGATGGAAGTTCTGATTTTGAAGAAACTGTGTGCGACAAATATTTTGTAGGTAGAGATAAGGACACGAAATGGAGAAAGGAAAAAGGAAATGTGAATATTCGTACTCGTTCTAGTAACATCGTGACTGCTCGTATACCGATGGCGAGACAAAAAGCAAAGAATTCTCAGACACCGCTAGTAAGATTGTCTTCGTTTATAACAGAAGATATGCTAGATATTATGGTGATATATTATAGTGATATTATAGTGATCAACACTAACAAGTATATTGAAAAACTCACAGTCCATTATTCAGACCAACGATTCACCCAGCCTACAAGCGCCTGTGAAATAAAAGCACTAATTGGTCTATTATACTTGGCAGCAGTGGCGTAGCAGCTGCCCCCGCAACCCCCGCAGTGCGGGGGGCCCGAGGTATAGGGGGCCCGTACGTCTTGCGATGAATAAAGTTTTAAAGAAGTAGAATTTCAACCTTACTTCTGTCGGCTTTACAAGTGGGGCCCCTTCTCTATACTTTGCGGGGGGCCCGCAAAAGTGTGCTACGCCACTGCTTGGCAGGTATGTTGCACGCTGGACGACTGAATATTGAAGAGTTGTGGAAGAGAGACGGTAAGGAGTGGAAATCTTTTGGGCCACGATGTGCTTACAAAGATTCCGTTTTCTTTGTCGTGCGTTGAGATTTGATGATCTTGATACACGCCAAGAAAGGAGACGTGTGGACAAATTGGCAGCTATTCGTGACGTTTTCGATCTGTTTGTAAACAACTGCAAGGACAGTTTTGCAATTGGAATGTTTGCTACGTTAGATGAGACACTTGTGGCATTTCGAGGCAGATGTGGGTTCCGTGTGTACATGCCGAATAAACCAGCTAAATACGGGATCAAAATCTTCAGTCTTGTTGATTCACGGTTGTATTATTCGGCAAATGTGGAGGTTTACAGTATGTAGGGAAGCAACCAGAAGGTCCATTTGATATAGACAATAGACCTGAGGCTGTAGTAAAGAGACTGTGTCAACCGATTTATGACTCTTCTCGTAATGTCACGTTAGACAATTGGTTCACGAGCGTTAAGTCAGTGAAATCAATGGTAAAGGACCATAAGATAACTATTGTAGGTACCATTCGAAAGAACAAGAAAGAGGTTCCTTCCGCGTTTGTGAATTCTAAGAACAGAGAAGAGTACAGTAGCATGTTTGGTTTTCAAGAGGACTGTACAATTGTATCATACGCACCCATGCAAAATCGAAGTGTGGTGTTAATTTCGAGTATGCATCGGGAACCGGTCAAAACCCCCACAGCCAAAACCCCCACACTCAAGAAATGTCAAAACGCCCACACAAACGGTCATAACCCCCACACAAATGGACAAATCTCCCAAACGCACGAACGGTCAAAACCCCCACAGCCAAAACCCCCACACTCAAGAAATGTCAAAACGCCCACACGATCGGTCATAACCCCCACACAAATGGACAAATCTCCCAAACACACGAACGGTCATAACCCCCACAGCCAAAACCCCCACACTGGTAGACGGTCATAGCCTCCAACGGTCATAACTCCCACACAAATGGACAAAACAGCCACACATAGCAACGGTCACAATCCCCACATAAATGGACAAAACCCCCACACAAATGGGCAAAACTCCCACATGCAGAAATAGTCACAACTGCCACACAAATTGACAAAACCCCCATACTCATGTATTGCCCTTGTACTTTTTAATAACATTTTTTATTCCACTTAAACTGATGTTGCAACTATTCTTCTTGGGCGTCATAAAGAGCCGCAACAAAGACGTGAAATGACGATCATTTCAGAGTGTGGGGGATTTGTCCGATTTTGTGGGAGTTTTGTCCATTTATGTGGAGATTATGACCGTTGCTATATGTGGCTGTTTTGTCCATTTGTGTGGGGGTTATGACCGATTGTGTGGGCGTTTTGACATTTCTTGAGTGTGGGGGTTTTGGCTGTGGGGGTTTTGACCGTTCGTGCGTTTGGAGATTTGTCCATTTGTGTGGGGGTTATGACCGATTGTGTGGGCGTTTTGACATTTCTTGAGTGTGGGGATTTTGGCTGTGGGGGTTTTGACCGTTCGTGCGTTTGGGAGATTTGTCCATTAGTGTGGGGGTTATGACCGTTTGTGTGGGTGTTTTGACATTTCTTGAGTGTGGGGGTTTTGGCTGTGGGGGTTTTGACCTAGACCCTATGCATCATGACGACAAGTTGGATCCGACAACTGGAGAGCAGAAGAAGCCTGATATTGTAACATTTTATAATAACACTAAGGCTGGAGTGGATATGGTAGACCAAATGTGCAGAGAATATGATGTCGGGAGGAACAGCAGGCGGTGGCCCATGGCTATATTTTACCATATTCTAAATGTTGCTGCAATCAATGAGAACGTCATTTATTCAGTCAACACAGGAAACACACTACCACGGAAAAAATACATCAGGGAATTGTCTGAAGAATTGATACAGGACCAGTTGATGCAGAGAGCACAAAATAAACGCAATCCTACTGATCTTCGAAAATCAGCTGCAAGGTTATGTGGATTAACCCTTGAAGAGCATGCTCCTATGCAGCGAGAATTGAAACGAGGACGTTGCTACATGTGTAAAGACAGCAAAACCAGGTACTTTTGCCAAAATTGTGGTAAGTGGATTTGCCTGGGTCACGCAAGAATGTTGTGTGGTGAATGTTCAGATCATTACATGTAAAGATGCCAATAAGAGTGGCTGCAGTTTTTCATAAATTCGATGGAAATTAGTGCAAAGAAAAATTGAAAGAAAATTAAAAGACATATTTTCCTTCAGTTTCAAGTAATATTGTCATTACCTAACACTTTTCATTTTTTGTATCATGTCTGGAATATTGTTTTACGTATTGAATACTGTGTTTAAACCAAACCTAACTAAATAATAGCTGAATGAAAAATGTTCGTTAAATACTTTCATAACAATAAAATACATATATTAATTTTGAATTTGGCAATCAAAATAAATTACTGTACTCTTTCGTTTAATGTAACTAAAGATAATTTCGTCAATGTAACCTCGAAGTAATAAAATATTCTTCTTTAATTGATTTCAGTGCGTAAAAACTCGAATGGGTCCCGTAGACCCAACGTTACCATTTATGAAAGTTTCCTGAACGTTACCACTGTAGTGTTAAGGAAGGATGGAACAAAATGAAATGAGAAAAAGAATTATCAGCCTTAAAAATAAAAAGATACAAAAAGGTTTTGGTTATTCTTTCTTTTGAGGAGATTTGTATTACTTACAATAGATGGTGGTGAGTTGAGCGAGATAACCTGGAAGAGTCAGGGAATTTGAAATTTCTAGAAAAGTTACGGAATTCTCAGAATTTTTGCTACTAGTGAGGGAGATTTCAAGCTTCTGAAAGCATAGTGCCGTTGTGTAACAGCGAGGACACTTTTTATCATAATTTTTCGTCATCGCATTCTTGCAGTATCAAACATGTTATTTCAAAAACAATTTTAGACTGCTCCTTTAACCTGCCATTTGGAACAGACAGTAGTTGACGGAATAATAAAAACAAAAATTTATGTGGAAAATGCTGTTAACAATTGATTCAACAGAGAAAGGAACGCAGATATTGAAAAATATATTAGAAGACATCATTGACTATGCACTTTTTTTAATAATACTTGAGGTCATAATGAAAAGAAAATTGTTATATTTGAATAAAGAGAGGAAGGACTTAATTATTGTAAAATCTTTTTCAACACGTTTTTTATTATTTTACTCGAGATTTCTTCATAGTTTGGTATTAAAATACTTACCAACATATCCTCATTTTATTGTCCTAACTAACCAATATTCGTTAATAGTAAAGTAGTTTAGATTGATCGAGCTTTTGGAACTTCAGAATTTCATGTCTCTCCCCACCGTTACGAAATCCTGGTTACACGAACCAATATATGTTACAGTAAAATAGTTTAGAATGATCTAGCACCTGGTGGGATGATCACAGTATTGCATGTCGCGCCCCCCCCTTCGCGAAATCCTGGCTACGTGCCTGTCCTTGGATTTTTTTTCGATTTCAGCTTTCAATATTCTCTTCTATTTTCAAATCATCGATAAGTTTTCTTTTCCCTACTCTTCGCTTTCCTTCCATTTTTCTCTCTATGCCCGTATGAAGAAGGTAGTTCCTTTGCAAGATGTGTCCTACAAGAGCGTTTTCTTCTCTCGTATTCGTTTTAAAACGTCTTCGTTTGTTACTTTCTGTGTTCATTTTATCTTCTCCAACTTCCTTCAATACAACATTTCGAAGTTCTCGAAGTATTTCGTCTCTAACTTTAGTAATGTCCAAGCCTCTGAAACATACAATCCTGACCAGTTTCTTCCTTAGTCAAATGTTAAGCCTTCTATTTCGGAGTGATTTGCACTTGTTAAAATGATTGTCCTCTTCAAAGTCTCTTTGTTTTATTCTGAACCTTAAGGATTTGCTTCCATGTAAAACATTTTAATGGCGGAGTCATAAAATATTAATTTTATTATTAAAGTCGGTGAATGAATTTTTGGATACTAACGTGGTAGTGATACAATGGATAGAGTGTGACCTGGAATTTAAATTTTTTGAAGGGTATGCTACCTGTAATGTAATGTACAGTATATGTTTCTTCTTCCAAATGAGGCTGCGCGCAAAGCCAATAAAACTTGATCATTAATAAGGATATAATTATTTTTTCTTACAAATTACTTGGTGAACATTTGTTAATACAATACTATTTGTTTTTTAGACCTTTTATTAACCTTATTTTAGAATTGCAATAAGGAATAAGAAACAAAGAATATAATGATGATGACTGTTTATTTACATAGGATATATACACTACAAAAGGGAATTTGTTGGCCACTACTGCTTATTTTCAGATTTGGTAAGTATGCTAGATCAGGGTCAAAACTTTTAATATTGAATGAAAGTCAATAATACCAGCGAATCTACTCTATCATCATAAAAGTTAGTTCAACAGAGTTTAATTAAATAATAAAGATTCTGTCTGACTTACAAAGAGAGTCATTATATTAGCAAGGTGATTTGAAATAATAAGCCAGGCATACGATAAGCGATAAGCCATGAGCTATTTCGCTTAGAACTGCCTTAAGAATGAATCTAATATTTTATGCACTAAATTCTCTATACTGACTACTTACATGTTCCGGCCCTTTCTGGGAAGTCATCTTCTCGTGTCACTTTCATGTTACACGATAACGATTTTAACGCGCAATAATTAAAGTCATCGCCGGCTAGGATCCCTTAGCGCCTTACCATTTCTCTTTCGGAACATGAGATTTAGCGTACAGGGGATAGTTGACCTTTCGGCTGTTGTGACGCCACTAATGTGAACTAAACAAAAGGGCAGGTTGTCTATTGTCACATAAGTTTGAGTGAATTTTTACAAGTGTACTGTTGGTTAGGGTTGCCAAATAAAAATAGTCAAAATAAGGAATGGTTGACGAGTTCAATGAGTATTAACGGGAAGTGTTTTGTTAAATATGATATAGTGGTAAAAAAAATGAGTCAGGCATCAAATAAAAATAGTAATTATTTTAGACTGAAAGAAATACAAAAGTATGAACTAATACAAAGAGTTAATATAGATCTTAGAAAAATTAGGTAAATCTTACTTTTACAACATTGGACTTACGTAATGTAAACTTTTATAAAAAAATCGTACTTCACGCTTGAATTAACTGTAATTATAAGTGCATTTTTTCCAAGTTTGGATTTTTCTTTAGGCTGTCGAAAAACTCAGGTGTCATCAACTGGGCAGAACACACATTTCTTGTGTCAGACCATTTCAAACTCATATATAAGAAAACTCTTTCCACAAGTGAATTTGACGGTGGGATGTAATAGTCCCAGTGTTGCTGAAGAACATAGCAGACATTGAAACAGAATGTTTTGAACATGCAAAATTTGGAAATGCCAAGCCATTATCTGGGGAATTGCTTCGTTTGTAATTTAAAAGGATTTTTTACCGGTGTGTTTATATTATCTTTTATTCTTAATTAAACGATACTTATTGTATTCAATTTTAAAAACAGTTTAGTTTTTGGGATACTATGCGAGGTGACTTTAGAATTCTTTCCCTTTTATAGCTATTTCATTTGCCTGCTACACAGAGAAAATATTCGTGCACGTAACTAGCGCTATAGCGGCTCCTAAAGGAACTAGGCCCTGTTCGATTGTTTGTGCTATTTGGGGAGGCACTAAGAGATTGTAGCCGGCGATACATGAGTACATCATGTGTTTCTTTCTCAAACCTAGACTTTTTTGAAATAGAGCGCAGCGATTAGATTACAACCCATAGAAACCTAGGATCAGTGGTAGCCCACAGCAAACCTTTTTGCGTAGCTATATAGTACTGGATAGATCTCAGAACTTCTGAGATAGGCAACAGTCACAGCCCACAGCAAACCTCTTTGCGTGACTATGAAACTGGATGGAACAGGATTGAACTCCCAAACGCTCACCTTTGAATCTAGTTTCTTTCTTGCATTATGTTATACTTGTCATGTAGTTCAAACTAAGCAAGAGAAAAATATATCGCAGTCTTCACGTCTTCGAGATATGCGTATGCGCACAATTATTTGCGCATTATGAGTAGTTCTGTCCAGGTGCAGACAATTCGTTTTAATTTCGTTTTAAAGCTATCATGTATCTACTATGGCTTGCAAAGTTTGCTTGTTTTCCGTGGAGCCGTTCCCAAGATATCACGACAAACGTCGTCTTTAATAAATCGACTGCATCTCAGAAGCTACAGCTTTTTCGACAAATTCCTGCTAGTTACATTAGTTTTGCAAAGTGTCCTATTAGTCCATCAAGTTTCATCAAAAACGGTTGGTGTTGTCCAGACACCTTATGGATGTGTCACAGTTCCTTTTCACTGGGACATGCAGCAGTTTCCTGGAAATGTAAACTTAAAAAATTGCCATTCATAAAGGAAACTTAATTTTAATGAAATACTATACTCTACAGCAAAGGAATATATTTAAAATATTAACAGCAAAATGTTGGAAATTATATAAGCTTTAAAATGATATATAAAAGTCATATATTACCTTATCTGAAACCCTGAAATCGAAGGTTGTGGGTATCACCATAGTGTAAGTGGAGTGGTTCATAATATGATCTGGCTGCATGTCTTTTCCTTTAATTGTAGTTACGCACAAACATTTTCAAGCGTGGTAAAATATATTTATCAACAAATCATCCACATTAGTCATCATAGTTCATCACTATCGGTTTAGATTGCAGTCATGTTGCTATATCACTTTTCGTATCACCACAACTATCACTACATATGATTAAGTAATATTTAATTCAATGTGACACAATAATATTTCATATACAGTGTAGTAAAAAAATGATAAACAGTGAAAATGTGTAGTTCTTGTGACGTGTATGAAATTTGTTGACTCACCTTAGTTAAAAACCTCTTAACGTTGCCGTTGACGTCTTGCTGGGGGTGGGCCATCGTCTTCATGTGCACTGGTCAAAGGGTCATCCACTTCGAGGGTGATGAGTGAGATGGTACTTTTTTCATCAATGTCTTTCTCGTTATTATCAATAACAGATGTAGTATTACTGCAGCCATGATCTGCACATTGTCCACATATTGACATGCATGGTAAAATGGTAAAATTGCAATATTTGACAATCAGGTTCTGTTTGTTTCAGAAGTTCATAGATGACACAGTCTGTCGTAATAGTACATCTTAAAAGTAAAGAAACAACGTAATTCGTTTCCCGAACTTTATGTTTCAAAGCTATAGAATTCCGAAAGCTATGTAACACAATTAAACATTGCTTCGCATAAGTGTAATTTGTAATTACTTTCTCCATAAGTTAAAAGTATTTCGCAGAAAGATGTGAATGTGCAATGATAATATCAAACATGGAGGTATTTTCGGTTAATAATCCGAAAACATATCAAATTTGAGGAAGCAACCCAAAGCAGTCACAGTCCATCTGAACATTCTAATAGTAATGGCTACATTCTTTAATTAACATGGGAAGAATCTGTCCTAAAGCGTACTGCTGATGACGCACTTCTCGAGGTTTCCGTACTCAGTAATAATGACAGACATGAACGGGCAACATAGCCTGCTCAGAGATCCTATAAAAAATGAAAACGGCCAAATAATCCTAGAATATCTTACCACTAGTTAACTCATCTTCGTGAAAACAGATAAACCAACCAGGAGAGCCCGAAAACACAACGAACAGGAAACCAGCCAGATAAAATATTAATCACTGACAAAAATGTCATTAGAGAAGCCTTCATCAAATATGAACTACCTTCAGATCACGGTGCGATCGAAGTAACACTAGTAAACACATAATCACTCGAACAGCACATCATAATCAAGGATTACGGGAACGTTAACTGTACACATTATAAAGAGTCTATTCACAACGTACTAGAAGGACAGGAAATACACAAAAACCAACTCTCAATAGAGCAAGGCTACAATCATATACATGCAATTCAATTACCACGGCCGTTAACAAAACCGAAGCACACGCAGCTTAAACATCACTGAAGAATGATTTCTCAACATAATATTAGATAAAATTAACCATAAAAAAGTTCTGTCTAAAATGTACAGGAAACCTCATCGAAATGAAACCAAAAGGGAAATAAACCAACTAAACAAAGTAATATAAAACGAAATAACCTTATTCAGATAAAGGAAACTGATCGAGAGGTGAGAAAAACTAAAAGCACTATTACAAAATCCACCAAATTCTGGAAAGAACTACGCCACAACTACATGAATTTGTTTTCATTTCAGTTTAACATACTTTTCGGCTGCAAAGCTCTCATATGAGACGTAAACCTATAGCTTAACATGGGTACCAAAGGCATATACACTAAGAACTTAGCTACAAGGGAGATCATAACTATATAGGTAACCAAGAAAGTTCTCTCACTTTATGTGGAGGTTTGTGTTCAATTAGCCCTCACACTGTAAGTTGAATGCGAATGGAGATAAGGCGAAGGCCAGTTGTTGGTGTGGATATATCCAGGCTCGTATCCACGGGGGGCTAGGGTGGGCCGGTCGCCCTAAATGTTCACTGGTCCCCCTAAAATTTTCACAGTAGGCTTGCAAATGAACTATAATATGGTTGGGTCGGGTCCCCCCTAATTTCTACCGGGCCCCCCTACATTTTTGGGCTGGCTACCGGCCTAGATATATCCAACATACTACCTGGTTGTGGAAATTCAGTTACACGTGAACTTGCGTAAAAACAAAGTGAACATGGGACCTCTACAGGGCATCACAAGGACGTGTATGCTGTACGAGTTAAAACTGGGGTCAAAAACCGCTGCAGCGGGGCGGAAGATATGCGAAGCCATCTGAGGGTATTCTGACTGCGCGGAAAGTGCAGCGGTGGTTTAACACGTTTAATGACGGTGACGAAACACTCGAAGACGCACCAGGTGCCAGAAGACCAACGCATATACAAAATGAAAATCCTCAGTTACCAATTGAGGCTAACAGTGGCTAGACATGTGAGAAACTGGGACTACAATTCAGTGTGAATGGAGAAACCATTCGGCAGCACCCCAATCCAATTCGGAAGCACTAAAAGTTGAGTCGATGGGTTCCACATGATTTGACTCCGGGCCAGAGGGCAACGCGAGCAGACACCTGTGTTTCTTTGGTGTGTCGTCTGAAGAACGAGACATTTCTGAACAGGGTGTTAATACGTGATGAGAAGTATGTTCTGTACGAAGCTCCACGACACCGTCATCATTGGTTAGCATCCCGTGAAGCGGTCCC
This sequence comes from Thermobia domestica, assembly GCF_964235325.1. Classification (NCBI taxonomy): domain Eukaryota; kingdom Metazoa; phylum Arthropoda; class Insecta; order Zygentoma; family Lepismatidae; genus Thermobia; species Thermobia domestica. Next base: position 138,785,318 of record NC_137456.1, on the reverse strand, counting down.
AAAACAGCCGAAACCAGCACTTTACCAGAAGAAGGTCACCTTGTGCGTTTGGTGGACTTCTCGCTGCATCGTGCATCGGGAACTGCTACCAGGTGGTCAGAGCATTAATGCAACTATGTACTGTTAGCAGTTGAGCCATGTTCAAGAAAAACTCAAAACTCTCGAGTCAGTACTTCTGAATCGCAAAGGGGTCCTCCTGTTACAGGACAACGCTAAGATGAGTACGTGACTAGGATGACCCGGGACGCCATTCTACATCTTGGATGGAAAAAGCTATTGCATCCGTTATACTCTCTGGACATTGTATCATCCGAGTATCACCTGTTGCATTACTTGGACGATCACCTTAGAGGACTCCAGTTCAAATCCCTAGTAGAGGTGCAAAATGCACTTTATAATTTGTTCGCTTCATGGCCCTTTATGTTCTACCGCGATGGAATCCATGGCTTTCCAGAACGTTAGTAGAAGGTCATCAATGCTGATGGGAACTGTGTTTGATCTTTCAGGTACTTCTTAGGTGATATATCGATGTCCGAAGGTGGTGGGTGAATAAGCGACAGAACGTTCATGGTTACCTTTATACAAGTAAACAGGAAACAAAGACATATGAACAAACATTAATGGAACCGTAGTTACTACAACAGAAGGAAAACACAATTCTTCCAGAAGAAAATTGGAAAAGAACCAGCACTACATTCTCCACAAAACAAAAAGCAAACAGAAATACGTAACTTGGTCAACTCATCAAATCATTTCTCCAACACAGCATAGATATCAGAAATCAAGAAATAACAGACGAACACGAGGACAACGTAGAAGAGCTACTAGAAGACATTCAACCTATAAGCAACACAGACGGATATAAACTATAAGCGGCGCCACAGTGGGTGTAGTGGGTTCAGCTGCACCCACATTAACTTCGATTTTCAGATTTCCTACAATAATCCTTTCTATATTTGAGTGACTTCTTAAGTCTTCTCATAAGTTACTTGCTATCATACAGTGTTTTTCTATTCTTTTTAAAGTAAAACTTAGGGATTTTTTGAGGCTCAGGCTCAGTAGTGCAGGATCTTAAGGCTCAGTAGTGCAGAGCATTCTGGTAACAATATTAGAATGTGTTGGTAGAGCGTCTTCGGTTATTAGTTGCACAAGCGAACGGAATTTCTCCAAGATGAATTATGTCAAGTTCAAAGATCGAATATGCTTCTTTCAACAGAGACTTAACTCCATAATATTGCTTTCTGTTGAAAAGTCGATTTCAGTGAGCATAAATATTGAAGATGTCACTGAAGAATTTAAAGCCATGCTTCATTCAACAGAAAAAATGGCTCTTGTAATTGATGCCATTGAAAAAAAAAGGAACCCTTGTACACTTAAAAATTCTGATATTTCATTGATAAATCCGTAACTTACATACACGTATATCTACGTATGAAGTTTCCTTACATATGTACTTAAAAGTTTTTATTGCATACCATGTTAAAATTTTTTTACTGTCTTATCCCTTCACAGCCTACACCCACATTACCAAAATCCTGGCGCAGCCTATGATATAAACACCACACTAGGATTAGATGTACTACGTAGTATCTGCATAAAGAAATCATCGGAATTATTTATAGGGATCCTAGCAAAAATATACAGGCTCTGCACCGTGTTCATACCCGATACATGGAAACCATCATACACAATATTCATACCAAAGCAAGGTAAAGACCAGACAAAATCAAATAACTAGCTGCTAATCACACTGACGTCTGTTATGTATAAAATCATGAGAAAGTGTTGGTCAATAGACTACAGAGGTATTTCAGAGAATCCAAACAAATAACACCAAATAAAGCAGGATTCTGATCCCAACACAGCTGCATGAACCAATTCCTCAGAATACATAACAATCTCGAAAAAACACTAAAGAAAAAAACGAAAAGCAGGAGCCACCATCTTTGAGCTAATCATTGACTTCCGATAGCGTGTATCGTGATGGCCTACTTACAAAGCTATACAAGCTCAACATATCCAACACAATCATCCAATGGATCTGGAACTTCCTGAAGCACCGACAAACATAAATAAGGAGGGCCTCAAAAAGAACGCCTCATTGCCCCGACCCCTAGCTACGGCTGCGCGCAGCAGAGTGTCTCCTGAAGTGTGGCAAGTTGCGACGTCTTGCTGGAACTACAAATTGGCGATGTTCATTTGATCCAATCGAGGTCAAAGGAAAGCAGTGATCATCGCACAATAACGAGCTTCATTCAACGTGACACTCCTTTCTTATTCATCTTCAATAAATAAATAAATAAATAAATAAATAAATAAATAAAATAAAATAAAAATAAGGACCGATTAAGCTCGTTCTCTAAATCCAACACCAAACCACGCTGAAGAAGCATCTCTTTTTTGTGAAATACTCTTGAATTCTTTGATCCCCATATTCGGCAATAATGCTTGTTCACAAAATCGTTTAAATGGAAGTGAGCTTCATCTGAGAAAATGATACAGTTTATGAAACCATGGCTCTCCTGTTCGTTTTCCAGGATCCATTGAACAAATTTCCGTCGTTTTCCATGATCCGCTGGCTTAAGGTCCTATGCCAACTGAACTCCGTACGGGTGTAAGCAGGCCCGTATCCAGGGGGGTCTAGGGGGGCCGCCCCCCCTAAATTTTCGCTAGCCCTTCTAAAATTTTCACGGTAGGCTTGCAAATGAACTATAATACGATGATAAACTATAGTATGGTTGGATCGCCCCCCTCCTAAATGCACCCGGCTCCCCCTACATTTTTGGGCTGGCTACCGGCCTGGGTGTAAGTGCAAATCTTTTGTTAAGATTCTGTGCATTATTGCTGGACACATGCTCATTTCTTTAGCAATGATGGGGACATGATCTTCCTGGACTCACAGTAACAGATCACACACAACAAAATTTGCCTCACTCTGGCGCAATATATAAAAATAACAGGCTTTTTAAATCAGGCATTCTTTTTGAGACACCCTTTAAAAACGAATGGACAGCTTTCAGAACACATTACGCTCTACAAAGGAGTACCACAGAAAACAATAATAGCAACATTGTTATACACACTATATGTAAACGACATATCAGTGTTATCAAATAATAGCTGCTATCTCGCACTTTTCGCAGATGACACAGCATACCTGTGTACCAATCAAATAACACAACGCTCATACTAAGCAGACTTAAAATAAAGTCACTTAATTCAAACGAATGGTGCGAAACATATTTTCTCTCAATATGACTGAAAAAACAGATAGTATTATGCTAATCAAATAAAGAAGGAATCAGAAGAGACCTCAATAAGACAACAACGATAAATAACAAAAACGCTACGTCTTCCAGACAAGAAAGGCAAAGTATTTTGGTAGGCTATAACACTAGACAGTAGGCTAGACGTTAAAGGACACACCACTAACGTAAGGAAGAAGACAATCACAATAATGATAAAACTTAAACAACCGATGACTAAAATAAACGTGTCATCAAAAGAGAAAAGTTAAATATACAAATTACTAATAAGATCTATTTTGCTATATGGACACCCAATCTATACCAGGAAATGGCAAAATCTTAAATATATTAAATAAGGCACATATTACAGATTAAAGGCGACATAGAAACATTATAGAATTAGCAAACCTAAAGCCGATCAAACAAACAGTACACCAACTAAACATCAAATATTTTCAGAAACTACAGCACAAGAATTTACATCAAAGTCACTTCACAGAAAGCAAGGAATATACACACCATCCAACAACAATATTCCAAGGCCTGGCAAACTACTAGCATGAACAGACAACACAAAACTAGAAAGATGAATAACACACAACATCCATTTTTCACAAGTAAATTCCGAGATTATCAGTTGGTGCGGGTTCAAATTGGATACGGTGTAATAATATAGTCAGAACAGCACTTCCACTCCAAAGGCAACGTAAAAAATTGTTTGACTTTAACATAAAAAAGACGAAACTTAAAGTAGAACATAAATAAATGCAAAGAGGATCCACGAAACCAAGAAGAACTCTAACGAGAACAATGAAGTACACTGTTGGGAGCATATGGCGGAAAGTGTTAAAAGTTAGGACATATAATAAAAAAGAAACTGAAGAGCGTTGCGAGGCAGATTGTTTGTATAATTGAGGCAGATTTTCAAAGTACGTGTTTATCTAAAGTTGGCAGTTGGTAATTAAACAAATGTGTAAGAAGTTTTTGTGAAATTTATGGTTTGAAGGACCAATTAAGTAGAAATGTATAGATTAAGCCTGATAAAGTAATAAAACAATATTTTGATGTAAGTGGAGTTATATAAGAATCAAGGCAGTCATTGGTAGAATTTCTTTAGGCCTAACAGATTGGCGCAGTCGGTATTGGTTTGGGTGGGTCAAAAATCAGGAAGGTATTAAAACTGTGAATAACTTTTTAAATTTATCATTAGTTTCCATTGATATTTCACAGACTGAAAGATGGATGATGGAAGATTGTTCACACTTGTGGTATATTATAATCTCAGATATGTGTCCGCCATTATAGGCCTCACAGATACGGTCACTGTGTACCACATGCTTCATGACAAGGGGCAACTATTATGGTCCGAAAGCCCGTATTTCTGCACGAATTTGACCCTGAGCTGTTGTTAAGAACAAAGTGTTCCCATGCCGTAAGCGTCGGTGGATCACCGATGAGCAACTACCGACACCTCGGCAAAAATTGGGGGCCCCGTTGCGATGATCCGCGGTCTCCCTACTTCCGTTTTGAAAATTATACCACCAGTGGTCCACTAGTAGCAGAACGCCAAAGAACCACAAAATTATTCCCTCTAAATATGTTAAATCGCCTATACATTACATTAAGCTTAGACTAGACATGTTTGCTTACATTAAGGTTAGACTAAAAACTATTTTTTAAAAGTAAAAGAAATACCCCCAGCTGGACCCGAAACATTAACCTTATGGTTACTAATCACGCATACTTCCGACTTCGCCACGGAGGCGCTGAAGAAAACGTAGTTTGTAGAGGCACAAATCGTTGAACTCTTTTTAATTTGACTAATCAGAGTGCTCCTTCAATAGTGTATATTCGACAATAAGCATTTGGGATCAGATAAAATGCATTCTCCATGTAATTCTATAACAAAATGACACTCATCTATTTACTTTATTTCATAGTTCTCCTATATTGATTTTCTAATGATAGGCGACAGTTGCACTCTAAATTCATACAATTACATGCACTCATTTCAAGATTTTTCACTTCATGATGTAAAGTCAAGTGTTACTCTTGAGGCCCAGAGCTCACGTTAGAAACAATTCATCAGGAAAAAATAATATATAATAATAACCGCCTACATGAGTAGCGATAGTTCGTGTTGATTCCTTCGCGATTTTCCGCGACGAATCAAAGAAGCACGAACCAAAACGAAGTCCTCGCTGCTACGTGGTGGTAACTTCAACACCACGACTCTAGATATCTTTCGACTCGACGATACCTGCCACTAGTGGCAGACTAGCGGCAATTCTTCGACGCGTCGCTAATCGACGAGAGACATTTACCGGCAAGTGGGCCCTAGTTTTTGGCGACGTTGACGGCATGGGGATGTGAACAAACCACAAACAACATAGAAGTTCAAGAACAATATTGGGCATCCACTTTGCCGACAACTTTTTCAATCTAAGTTGTTTATGTACGATGTAATGCACACGCTTCATACTGATCCCTAGAGCCTGTGCAATGTGTGACAGACCAGTTCGCCTGTCTGCAAGGACCATGTCGTTCACACGATTCACAGTTTCAAGGTCACCACTGTTCTGAATTTTCCACATGTCTCCTCATATTCGGTGCTCTTCTGCCCCTCCTGAGTTATCCTACCTACGATTTCACTGTTCTATATGAAGGACTGTCATTGACCATTGTCTACGTTAATTTACCGAAAATTCCCTCGCTCCATTATTCTTTGAGAAGAGGTATTTGATGACTACTCTCTTCTAAAATATGGTATAAGACACAATGTTATCCGCTATGCTCACTTCAAACCTGCAACAAAAAAATTACTTGAAATATATTTACGATTTTTTTGCAAAACATCCTCTAAAATATATAACATACTGTAAATATTTTGAAATATGACTTCATTCACTGTGGTAGACCGGATACTTATCTAACACCTCTCGTTTATACGTATATATGTTGTGCCCATGAATGTTTTCCTTAATATATTGATACCATTTCTATATGGTATTCAAATATAGCATAATACACACACAATATAAAAAGAATCATTTACCGAAAAAGTATCTAACCGTTTCTGCATTAAAAAACTGCATATATACAGTACGCTTTTTCTTCGATATTCTCTCAAACTTAAGATTTTAAACAGTAAAAGATAGCATTGAAGAGCATATTTTCAAAAGGAAATATTTTTATCTTTTTTTGGTGAATTTACCTTTAACGGTTTCTTAATCTATGGTATAAACTCTTTCGGATTACGCGATAGGGTTTACCACATTTTTAGAAACCACAATGTAAATTTAATCGTGTCTATATAAAAAGGAATATATTCACTTCGATCATTTATTTCTACTGCAAAATTAATGATTGTATGGAATATTTTATTAGAAAAATTGAAAAACTGTTAAAGATCAATTCCGAAAGATAAAAAGTTGAGATGGGATTTTGAAAATAAGCTTCTCAAACGCCCTTATGAGATTTGAGAATAAAATGGTGCTTGTAATGTAAGCCTTGCGTATAGTTAGCGTTACCCACGAAACGAAAATTCCCGTGTTTCTCGTCTCGCCTCAAATTTAACCCTTTAATGGGCAAGCATTGATAGCATTACCATTAAAATATTTGGTTTGCTTTTATGGTTAAACCATGTCTTCCTGATCATAATTTTGTAATTTTTAAAGTATTTTTGTACTTCGTTTACAAAATACAGGATGTTTATTTCAAAGCAACATTGCCATAAAATAGGTCGTATGCGTTGCTACTGAGCAAGATTTCCACATTTTGGTGAAATACCTTAAGAGTACTCTCAGTAATTAGCAGCAGTTTCGTTGAAATTTCTTCCTACAGAGCAATAAACTACAAATAATAAAATAAAAAAAGAACTTTCGCCGAACGTAGAGGATAAAGCTTCTGCAAAAGTAAATTTGACTGTTTCCTGTTAACGAAGATTAGAAATATCTAAATAAGCGACCAGCAAATCATGTATATGAATATAGTATGAAAGCAATAATACCAATTAAATGATCACTGAAGTTATAATTCGTGCGGATAACGCAATAGAATGCGATGTTGCTTGTAAGCAACACTGCCAAATAAAGGATTAAAAATGTAGTTCATGTCTTGATTTTCTTATCTTATGGGCAATATTTCACGTGACATCAATTCTGTACGGAAGAGCAAAGAGCGATTCTGGCACGCTATTAGATCGATATTTCTACATTGTTCACCAGCAAAAGTCCTCAAGCGTTCCTGTGGGCAAATAATTTGCGTTCTTCTTTCTTTGTGCAGTTTTCATATAGAATTCGTTTACACTCGAGCTTCAAACAAAAGTTCCTAACGCCTCGTATGGACATCTTAATGAACCATCCTGCCTTACCTCTTTCTCTTACATTCTAGATCAAACAATCAGTAACGCTGAAACACATGTTTAATTATTTTTAAAAAGAAGTATAAATACTAAATTTAATGTTTCCAAACTTAATGAATTCCGTGTTTTAAACGTTTTATTGTAATAATTGCAACCTCTATTACTTCTCCTTCCACCTTGAATTTCCAAAAATCCTTCCTTACTAGTACTTTATCTAACAAATTCAATGCACTGTCCACATTTCAAGTTTCTAGCTTAAGCATTTTGGCCTGGATGTTCATCAGTATGAGTCAGGATTTCCTTTATACACAAAGATTATCCAACAGAATCACTAAAAGCAGACGCTCACTCTGTGACGCCATGCAAATATGCCTGAATCATTATGCAATTTAACAATTTATGGATGCTGATGAAGGGTGTTTACCAGGTAATGATATTATTGTATAGTGCTGAACTGTTAGATATAATTAAGCGGAATAAAATTAATTCTTTTAGTGGAATATAATTAAGGGAGACTATTGTAAAACATTGGACGAAGCAGTAACTAGCTATAGCACTCTTCATTATATGATTGAGTGAAATAAGAGTAAGTTCTTGGATTCAATACTTGGAGCGAAAACAACTACAGGAAGAGACTTAAGAATGAATTTTCAGAATTTCGACGTAAATTAATTGCCATAACTGGTAACTTTCGTTTTAAATTGTGAAAGTACTGTAGACTTCTAAACCATACAAATTCAATACTGAAGTAAGAAGTAGTAGTAGATCTTTACCACATCTTGTTCCAATATCGGTATAAAGTAGTTCAAAACATTATTCTATAAAATGTAATAAACAAATGCACATGCTATTGTGAGACATGTACTTTAAAAGGAGAACTTTCAAACTTTAGTTTCCATGTTTCCTTACACCAGTATATAATAAGTCAATGCTTGATAATTTTCAATAACAACAAGATTCTGCTTTTGTGAAATTTTCAAAATTATAATACAATTATTATCAGTCATGTCTAAAAATCTTTATTTGTTAATTTAAATGTTCTTTAATCTTTTTATTGCTTTACGATATTTTTAAGTAGTAAAATAGGTAAAAAAAATGTTAAAAATGCTTACACGGTCAAAATGACTGCATGTGTATCATTACGTTATAATGATCATGTTTCCTATAGGTGTTAAGGAAAACAGGAGTTGACTGGAGTACAGAGATATCTTTCTGTGTGCTTGATTATCACGTAAACAAGTCTGTAATTATTGTGTAAGTCCATTTCCGTACCAAATATAAGCGAGATCCACTTACGGGTGATGCCATTCGTAAGTGATATGAACATTTCAGAGATTCGGGCTGCATCTGTAAACGAAAATCGACTGGGGAATAGTGATGGGTAAATTCCAGGGAAAATATTTTTCGGGAATATTCCCAGGGAAAATTCCCAGGAAGATTTCCCAAAATGGGAATATTCCGGGAATTTTGTGTAAAGTAAAAAAAAATTGCATTCTATTACTATATTGATTTAAAAATTAATTTCTTTTATCACAGTATATTTGTTACTGTTGTCTACAGAGGATTCTGTAAAATGTATATTCTGAACGGTATTATGTTATTTCGTTATATTTAGAGAGTACGCATAAATATATATATATATATACTTACATTTTGGTTTATGCGAGTAAATATGTTGAAAAACATTTGGTATAGGAAGTCCACATACTTTTACACCGCTAAACAGTTTACATTTATACGTAAGTGGATTTTCTACACTTGACCCTACTATGATATTAGAAATATATTAAATTTTTAAATGTTATTAACAAATAAGTTGGGTAACTGCGAAGAAACACATGTCTCACCACTTTATCAACATTTTCGCACACCTATTTATGTCCACAATATTTGCAAGATACTGACTTATCTTTAGAATTTTCCACGTAACATTGCCACACACGACCGTTCTTCCTACCCATATCTCGAAATTTCATGCGTTAATTCATATATATGAGAACCCTGAGTACCTATTCAGAAGCTCTGAGTCAGAGAGAGCAGACAGACAACGTCTATTACTAACGGTGATTCGGGGTGTATTGATAGTACTTACATTTTATCTCTACAGAATGTCTAGAATACTTTACTGACTTGTTCCTTTTCATTTATAAACTAGTATTTTGCTACTTCATAGTACAAAAGGAAATGGAAATTTAAAAGTCATATTATTAGCTCTTATAAAAAGTACAGTCAACGAATTTCAATATTTTAACCTCCAAATTATTTAAAAACTAGTAGTATATGACAATAAATGAAAACAAAGTAATTAGTTATATAGTTCTTCTAATTTAGAAAATAAAGTAAAGAAATGAAAATAAATTTCTTCTAGGGAATTTATATGCGAGGGAAAAACCCCGGATATTCCCAATTTTTATTTTCCTTCCCACCGGGAATATTCACACTGCCCATCACTACTGGGGAACAGAATGTGGAACGAGTTCTCATACACTAACTTGATGTGTGCCGTTGTGCGAAGTGGTCACATAGAACATTTGTGATATGTTTGAAGAAAAAATTTAGCAGTTCACTTTTCTTAGCACATGTCTCACAATTACATATATTTATTAGATTGCACACATAAATTTCTGAAATCTGGTCAATCAATATTGACTTGTGCTTGCCCTTTATATATATATGTATATATATATAAACTGCTACTTGCCCTCTGTTACTGTTTTATCATTAGCATTATAGTGATCACGGTGTCTTCCCACTTTGCCTAATTCCCATTTCGCCTAACGATCTTATCAGGAATACCCTCTATACATATAGATGATCTGACAGTGTTTTCATACTTATATATAAATAAGTGACAGAAATTTACATATAAAAGCCCTTGTTGACGAAAGCAAAGCAACGATTATTTATTTCATACATTCGTACACATCTATTTCATACCACGATTCGTTATAACTAGACTCCGGATGCCATAACTTTAAATTCTAAACTAACTGGATTATCTGCTTCGTTTGCAGCCGATGAACAAAAACTGAAGCTAATTGGAATGAAAATTTACACGGCAAACGGTATTTTCTATTAAACTTTTAATCATTGTCTGTCTAATAAAGTGGAAAAGGCTGAATGACAGGCAAGGGTGCCGATTTCTCTGTAAGTTTGGGGGGCCCACTCAGACGAAGAAGGTAGGGGAAACTATACAGTCGTGGGCACCTTAAGGCATTTTTTAAAAGTAATTAATTTATAACTCTTATACATTTGGCCATATGTATCTAATATTTGTTAAATAATATTGTTACAGTATGGGCTTTAAAATAAATATGATATCGGACCGAAATGTAATGTTAGGTACGTGTAATATATTTTTTAAATAAGTACTATAACTTTTATAGTGATGGGCCCTACAGAGACTGAGTTGGGCACTTTTGATTACAGTTATGGGCACCTGTGCAGAAATTCCTAAAATTATTTAATGATGTCAAGATACATTACTTTGTTACATAAATGCATAATACAGCATCTCGTTTTGATTTTTTGTAATTTTATAGTAACACTTTTAATAAAAAATTAAGAACTTATGAAATTAGGCACTCTGTTTGCCTAATCGCTGTCACTCTCACTTTCGTCTAAGATCTGCAAACATTGGATACAGTAACATACATCATAATCGTAGGCTTCTCCACAGCAAGAAGGCAAGCTTTATGAAAAGCCTGTCCACAGCGTTTGCAGTTCATTCCTGGTAAACGAGATCCTACACTCTCACCACACTGGTTACACAATCCAGAAAGTGAAAAAGGATGGTTTTCTAATTGCTCCGTACTGTTTTCCAACACCCTCACCTTCAATATGTTTGAATCTTCTTTGGATGCTGAAGAAGAATGAACTCCCTCATTTTTGTTCTCTTGCAGTTCGTCAAAAGGCACTCGTTTAGCCGGAGAGCCACAAGGTAATTTCTCCACATCAGCTCCAGTTATACACGTATTATCTTTGTGTCTTTTTTCTACTTTCCCAGGTGGACCTGACTGTTTAACTTCTCTTTTCCTCTTTCTCCCTCTCTTGTTTTTCTTCTGTAATTCTTTCCTCTTTGTGCAGTTCTTTCCATTTATCTGATGTTATTACAAATGAGAACCTTTGAATATTGCGACCTTTCCGCTTTGGCGTTTCTGGCCATACCAAACAGTCCTTAAAAAGCGGCATATCTATTTCTTGATTGGACACATTTTAGCCGGTCAGTAGTTCTGTTTTGCTCTTCTGGTGTCACCTCAACTTGTAGAGAAGTGCTTGCTTCCTCAAGTTGTTCTGCTAAAGCACTTTCAGTCTGTTGTAATCTTGGTGAGTTTGAGGCTTTATCTGACGGCAACTCATCATTTGTGTGGATTTTTATGAGCGTTTTATCTTTAGAAAATTCTTCAAATATCTTACAAAGGCAAAAATCTTCACATTTTCCTTCATGACCATTTGGAGCTTTATCTGTAAACTGTTTTATTTGGTTACACTTCTCGGGCCCAAGTAATTCACAAAACTTCTCATGAGTCAAATCACGAAAACTTGATTGCATTTAAATTGTATTTAAATAATCTTGGAAATAATTCAGTCCTCACTCAGCGCCGCAAACTAACTTGGGTAGCTACCTGAGTGATTAGTTTCTTAAAAGCCGGTATTAACAGCAGTGGAAAATGATGTGCTGAGTAATCACATCCGAGGCATCAATGCAAAAACCAGCGATAGACACTGGCCATTACATCACAGAATTCAGCTTAAAAAGCAACTAGGCCTATTTCATACTCCATAACTTGACGTGTAAGTACTGTACATGACCACAACGTAAGTCACTGGCGTTTCTCCTAGCGCGAGGGCTGTAGGCCATGTTATTAATTTTCAAGGAAAAAACTGTGCACTTAACAATATGAAAAAAGAGGCTTCGGACTTCCAACGCACACTGACGTTTGTGCAGTGCTTTCCCTTGTTCTATTTTGGGATCATGATCTAGGTCTAGCTGAGTCGAAGCGTCGAAACCTTCCTTTCATATTGGTAATAGTGCAGATTTCCTCCTTTTCCCTAAAATTAAATGTAATCAGATACACGAGAAACTTAAATCTACTTAAGTAACCTGATTATAATGGGCCCTATACCGAGATCATAGTTATACACTCCCTTGTACATTTTTTCCAGAAAGGGGTCTCTATAAAATAAGCCTAGTTCTATTGTTATGCTTAATCACGGCCGCCTTTATTGTTATACAGGCCAGTCTTGAAATGGCAACTGGGCCTTTTTGCCTTCCACAGACTATCCACCCAGCACAGCCGGTTGCCCAAATTCTCAGCATTAATGTCTAGAGAAAGGGAGGATCCTCGCTAAAATGGTAGAGAAATAGTCTGTGAACTGCCAACTGTTGAAGGTGGATAATCTGTGGTAGGCCGATTTGCGCAGTTGCGACATTCAAGGTTCTGGCTTGTATAACAAAGGAGGCCTTGGCTTAATCCAATATAAACATACAGTGATGGGCATAGTGAGTTTACAGTAATGGGCACTGGACCCATCACTGTTAAATAACCTTTAAATTTCATGAAATTTTCGAGCAAGAAACACAACAGTCTGAAATGCACTTTAGGCTTAAAATAACGACAAAAAATTCGTATAGTAAAATATAGTTATGGGCACTAGGTGCCCATCACTGTCATGTTCCATTAAATTAAAATACAGTGGTGAGCACCTCATGATTTGAGAGCAAAACTCATTTAGACTTACATCTCATTAGCATGAAGTACTCTTTAACATTTAATAATCACTCCAAACACAAAATTTTAATTTCCAATTGATTTATAATGAAACGAAACCTTAATCAGTACACCTATCTGATTAAAAGAATTCTTTAGAAATGAACAACAACCATCACAACGCTTCACATCGCGCACCTTTCTACACCCTGCCACACACACGAAAGATGGAAGACAATTGACAAACTGTGAGAGTAAAGAAGAAAGGCGTACCAACATTTGAAAGTCGTCAATAGCTCGTTACAGGCGCTCAGACTCTTATTATTTGAAAATAATTGGCATAGGTGCCCATCACTATCAGAGTGCCCACGACTGTATAGTTTCCCGAGGATGTTAAGACAAATTGCATTCAAATTACGCCAAATAATGTATATTCATAAATACACTAGCGGTGGCCACATGAGCTTTTGGGGAAGACCCCCAGGATCGGCACCCTTAATGACAGGATCAATGTATTAAAAGACAGATTACGAAATGAAGAAATTTCTGTATTTTTTAATATAGACGTTATATCCTATTATGTGCGTATGTGTAATGTGCAATTCAGAAGTGTTCGCGGCGTAGAAGTAAATGTAATATACGTATAGTAAATTTGTAATGTTGTGTTTTTGACAAAAGTTAAGTACTGTTATATCTGCTGCTGGACGACTGTGTGTTCACACTGTATAGTTACAATATTGTATATTTGAAATATTTTATGTTATAGTTATTTGAAATAAATGTGGCTTTTGGATGTTAGTTTCTGTCACTTATTTATGTATAAATATCGAAACACTGTCAAGTCTTCTATGTAGGAAGTATTTTCTTCCTGATAAAATCGTTAGGCGTAGTGTGAATAAGGCCAAATGGGAATTGACATTTCACGTAAAATTGCCGATGTGATTTTTATTTGTGATTGACAGTTGACAAAGTATTAGGCAAAATGGGAATTAAGCCAAATGAGGAGTAAATCAACTTCGGGTATCTATTCGAACCAGAAATCATGGTTTACTACGATTTTCGACTTGAACACTGATTGCTGTTTTACTCGTAGGCTGGTATGTTCATAGTATTCTCCTGTATTATTGACTGGGAACGTTAAATAATTTGGCAAAATTTTCCAAAAATATGAAGCAGAAGAAAACAACATACGAGAAACAGGAATGTAGGAAAAGTAATTGCTATGATTTTCTCCACTTACTTGAAACACCCTGTCAATATTCGCCCTTTATAAATTTTTATCTTTAAATATTGTTGTATCGTCATCTGTTGCGAAATATCTCAAAGTGAAATTTATTTGCTAATTATTCTCCCATCTATTGGTAAGCTACAGAACTAAAAGCTCTTTAAGTTTAAATATCCTCAGTCCCGTGATGACATAGCATTTTTTCTTTAAATGTATGCAATTATTCAATTCGTTATATTTGTTTCTCATAATTATCAATTAATTGTTCAACAAACTAAACACAATAACACACTGAGCAAGGCTATGTGATAAAAATATCTAAAAACATAATCACGTAACAGTTTCAACACACTAACTGTATTTTCATCAGACTTACACTCCTTTTAGCTAATGGGGGTTCAGTTGAACGACCAAAGTGGATCGGATTACACTATAATCAATAAGTCCACGTCACCTTTAGCCTAGCATGCATAAACGTGGGACGATAAACTAAATTAAACCAAACCAAAATCCTTTTGGCTAAGGGGGTAGCTAATAAAAATATTAAGATGGGCGGGGTGTAACGAAATTTACATAGGAGAAACAAAGAAGAAGATGGAAATAAGGATAAAGCAGTACAAAGATGATGAAAGATTGAAAAGTAAGAACAACCTTTCAAGAACAACATCTTCGGAGCTCCCTTCGTCCGAATCTGACGTTTGAAGGCTCTGTTCTTGTTCGCATGGCAAAACCGGGTGATACAAAAACATTTGAGGAGTCTGTGAAGAGACTAGACGTTGTGTGCGACACTTACCTAGATAACAGTTTGAAGAAGGGAATCTGTGAGAAACGAGGAACCTGTCAGCGAGTTCGAGCAACATTGAACGCACCACTTCCTAAAAGAAATTGCTGGGAGCAATATTTGAGATTGGATGAAAATAAGGCAGAACTGACAAGAGAAAGAAACTTACTGCACTTTCGAAACAGAAGAATTTTGCTTTCCAAACCGTCGAGATCTCTCCCCTATGAGTCTCTCTAACCACGAAGAAGCAGATACGAGGATGTTTTTGCACGCGACTGATGCCTTCAGATGTGGTATAAACAGGATGTCCAATTGTGTAACTGACACAGATGTTGTCGTCATGGAAATTTCTTTATTTCAGGAACTAAATCTTGCAGAACTCTGAGTTTATTTTGGAACAAGAAAGCATCGTATGTATCTCCTACTTCACGAGATGGCAGCATCTATGGGTCTGAAAAAGAGTAGATCACTTATTGTATTCCATTCCTTAACAGATTGCAATATGGTATCTTCTTTCAGTGGACGAGGAAAACTTAAAGTTTGGGATTCATGAAGTGCTTTCCCTGGAGCTACTGAAAGCTCTCTTAGCCTTAGATGTGGAAACTTTGAAGCTAGCATGGAGGGAATAGAGAAGTTTACAATCAACCTACACTATATGACAAGTCGTCAGAGAAAACATCTATCAATGACACAAATAAATATTTATTTACGAAGAAAGGAAAAAAACAATAGGACAAATAGCACCAACCTTAGTTGCTTTGGTTCTCCACGCTAAGAGAGCATGTTTGCAGGCCCCAGTATGGACATAGTCCCTCGTTCCTTTCCAGGACGTCCTTCAGATTGCGGTTGAGAGAAATCACTCAACGTCTGGAATCAAGTTTGAACCACATCACTTTTAATTTTGGAGTCTACTCAATTCATTGTATGAGCTTGCAAGAAGAGTTGGCTAGGGCACTACAAACATAAGAAACAAGATCTTATGTGTAATGAACTCTGTGCTTGCAATTGTGATTGTGTTTAACTTAGTTGCCATGAAGAAAAATTGTGAGGTGTATTTTGTGTACAGAAACGTAGTTTATTGAAGTGTAGTTTGTGTAGTAGATGTTTCCTGCAGTAAGATAAAGGTGGTATATTAGTATGGTATGAATAGTACAAGAAGCTCAAGAAATATTTTTTTTTTTTCAGTTTACAATATATATTTTATTCCGACAATGATCGGCTTTCTGCGGAGAAATCCTGCTCGAAAAAGTAAGATTCTTTTATTTAAGGAATCTTTACCAAAGCTTCCATAATCATAGATGCGGGAAAAGGGGGCTATGGTAGTCAACTCCATTCCGATTTGCAACCTAAGAATGTAAGAAAATATGGAACCCCCTGGCTCACACCTTTACTACTCCCTTTCCCCCACGAGAAAGACCTGGTTATGGCCCTAGGGTCCCAAGATTTAAGTAGCTACCTCGGCACACTTCATTTATGCCTCTTCACTGAATTGAAACACAAATTCATGAAACAAGAGCAATATATAATTGAGAAAATAAGAATAATAAATAAGTAAGTAGCAATTTAAGGACGGCCTTTTTCCCCTTGCCGCTCCTCCCTGCAGGTCTGGAGGGGATGTTTCCACTTCTCAAAATGTTCAGAAGGATCAAGAGACCTATCTACCACACGACATTTTCTCATTAAAAAGTGCTTTTCTTTATTCACCAGACCTTTTTGTATGGGATCAAACTGAAGATTATACTGAATTGTTGATTGATCGCTGTTTAATACATCTTTTCTCCATAAATGCTTATAACGATACTTGCATTTCAACCTTTATTTGTGTTTGTGGGCAGAATATACTTTTTAATTATGCACAAGCTATTCAAGAAAAGGAAGAAGTATATGAAAAAAAGACATGTAGATGTAATTTCTTTGCAGTTGATATACGTTGCTGTTTTGTTATAATAGAGATTCATTGTCATAGCAACGAAGAATAAATAAGATATATTTCCGGATCCATCTTATGAAAAATATATGCCCAATTTAAGGAGTGAAGTTATTTTATTTGTGATGTGCTATAATGAAAGGTAATATTTAAAATGCAATGTGTAAAATGTTTTATGGTGGTTTTCGTAGCCTTGCTTGTATGAAACTAAAAACTGAGGACCTTTTAGTAACGAAGTTCTATATAGGCTATATAGTGATGGTTCATCGCATAACTTTATTTTGAATAAGTGTCGTTATATAAATTTGGTGGTTCAGCCCATGAATTACATTTACGTCTTATAAATTTGATGGTTTTGCCGCTAGAACCTTAGGAGATTTGTATGAAGTTTAGTAGACAATCTCCTAAATAATAAAATCCAAGTGTGCAGATTTATTTTAAGGCTACGTAGTGAGTTTGTTAAAAGAAATATCAAAACGGAGTATATACTTTGTTAAAGAGTAGAACAAAATTTTTCAGAAGTATCACAATGAGTCTTTTTAATATTGGAAATACATCTGAATGAGATGGTAACAGGAAAATGAACTTTTCTGACCTAGTCGATCTCATTAAACAACTAAAAAAAGATTTTGGTAATTGAATGGATCAACAAATAGAAGAAATAAATCAACAGATGGGTCAATTAAAGCAGGATTTTGATAATCGAATGAACCAACAAATGAAACAACTACTAGGCCTACGTAGGTTTACCGAAGAAATGTCATCACAGGTTAGCATGAATGCTCCAAATGAACCTGAACCTTGCATAGAAACAACGGAAAATGCAGATCCTGAGTTTGCATTTGTGAAATTTACAGAGATTTCGCAAAAACATAGTGCAGTATTGGTTGGATTAGATTATCCTGACTTTTCTCTTCATTTGAATGTTTTTGTTTATCTTAGTGATGCTCCGTGTAATGAAGATTTTATTATGCATCAATATGCGAAAAGCTATGGTCATCTTCGTCTAGTGAATGCTATTGGTTGCTTTCAACATGATATTAATCCTGAAGATGAAGTAATAGTGATAGAACAGTTTAATGATATGTACACAACATTGGTTCATGTAGCAGGAAGAAAGTTGATTCCAATATTCGTAAAATTCAGAAAGAGAACGTGTGTTCCCATGAATGCGTGTAGTGATTGACCGATTGAGTTGAATCTGCTGAAATGGTCACTGAACGAAAAAACAAAAATAATAATAGTGAACAATCCGATAGTACCTTTACAGAAGGTGATGCAATGCGTTGATTTCAATCATCTAAGTATGACATTGCAAAATTTTGAAAATCCATCAATGGTGTAATACAGTACTAACGTAAACCAAACTAACCTTAATCGAAACCAAATTCGAAACATTCATGTGAGATTAAAGTGTGATCCCAATGTAAAAGGTGATGTTAAATTCACGTGTATTGGTAATGTAACCGAACCTAATAACAGAGGAAACAAAAGCCGTGGTAGGACAAGACACGACATTTCGCCACCAGTAAAACGAATGAGAACTGAACCTAATTTTACCGGCAAGATAACCGAACCTAACCTTAGTAGTAACAGTAATAGTAATCGCGTAAAGGAACTTGATCCTAGTGGTAACAGCAATAGCTATCATACTACACTTAGGAAGCATGTAATCCTTAGATTTAATTTTTCTCGACGTGAATTTCCTAGAAATTCCATAGATGGCAAAAATTCTCAAAATAGAAAACTGAGAACTGTGGTGGTAAATAACACACAAGACTGTACTCCGGTTTGTGATTTTCAATGCAACTTAAACGAATTCGTTGGTCATGTAACTTAAGCTAAAGTTACAACGTCCGAAAAACCCGTGTTCAATTGATTTTTGTTTAATTTCACTGAAAATATCATTACGATTTTGTTTGTTATTAGCATTTCATTTGAATATATGAAAGATAATTCAATGATTCAACAAAATAATTCGTACATTCATGATCTTGATAAGAACTTCTTTCGTTCAAACCGTAACACTAATTTTTGTTGTTCTGAATATTGTCGATATTTTAATCTTAATTTATATTTTGTTTGATTATATCCTATATTTGATCTTTTCTTATGTAAAATAGCAATTATGCAAATATCATATCCTTTTTCACAATCTTTTTCTTTTGTTCTGCCCGCTAAAAGTATATGAATTTTGTTAACTTCAACTTATGTATTAATGGCCACAAAAGGACTTTAAAATTGAATAAATTCTATGCCGTAATCTAAATGTACCTTTATATTATTGACGTTAAAGCATATGAATATTTGAAATGAAATTAATTAAGATAAAATATGAAAATAATATTGTTATAAAAGTGAAATATGTTATATAATTATATGAGTTATAATTTTTATATATATCCAAGGGTCATTCAAAAACTCCAGTACCTAGTATGAAATAGTTAACCGCACAGGTTTTCTCTCCTTTCTTTTTCTTTCTTTCTTTCTTTCTTTTTTTTTAGAAAAAAGGTCCTATAGTTCAAGGCGCCATATATAACGATATTTGTATTTCAAACTTTATTTGTATTTGTGGGCAGAATATATTTCTAAATTATGCACAAGCTATTCAAGAAAAAGAAGAAGAAGTATATGAAAGAAAAAAAGGTATGTAGATGTAATTTCTTTACAGTTGATATACGTTGCTGTTTTGCTATAATAGAGATTCTTTGTCATAACAACGAAGAATAAATAAGATATAATTTCGGATCCATCTTCTATAAAACTTCATGCCCAATTTAAGAAGTGAAGTTATTTTATTTGTAATGTTCTATAATAAAAGGTAATATTTAAAATGCAATGTGTAAAATGTTTTATGGTGGTTTTCGTAGCCTTACTTGTATGAAACTAAAAACAGAACCTTTGGGTAACGACGTTTTATATATATATATATATATATATATTGGTGGTTCATCGCATAAATTTATATTAAATAAGTCTCGTTATATGCTACACGAGACCGGAGATGTTGTTTACAGTGAAATTATTTTGATGCATTTCCAGAACACTAAAAGTTAATTTACACGTACAAAAATTTTAATTTGATTACAGGACGTAAGATCTTTTATAAAATTTTTGTGAAGAAGAAAGCTATTTCACAAGAAATTAGTGTTCGGTTTTAAGGTCATCTATTGTACAAAGAAATATACGGAGAGGCGGTTAAGCTTTTATGTTAAAATATAAAAAAGAATTTGAAGAAATCTGTTAAAATTGTCTTGGGGCAGTGGTGGAGGGTAATGGATTAGGAACTGAAAGCAGGTGATCTCAAATTTGGAAAATTTATTTAATTCTGTTTGTGGGGAAAATTTATTTTGATGGATGAGGTGCTCTATACTTAAATAGTGGAGCAGAAATGTCTATGACAAAGATATCAAGAAACACCATTAAACTGTTTATTTACTTATTAATTTATTAATTAGAGAGAGGGTTGCCATATTTCAAAAATCAAAATCCGATACGCAATTAAATTACAAGAATTTTTGAAGTGGTTAAAATGAAAAGAAGTGCTATTTACTCTTTTCCATTAGATAAAGTTGTTCAAGTATTACGTAATAACATTTTTAGTCATTTTAGGAGACCTTCTCTTCCCTAGTTAAGCAAACATAAAAAGATAATTTACCCCTCCCCATAGTAAGCACTTTCTTTTTAAATTTCTCTGGAACTGTTATGTTTCGTGGGCTTTCAGACTCTGTTTTAGCTCATTCACAAGGTATGATGTTTCCTTTCGGACGTTTTGTCTGTTTTATTAAAACAGTATATTTTTCTTCTTGAATGATCAGCGAAAAGTCTCCAAAAATATCGGTCAGGGATTACTGATAAAAATATTTCAGAAGAACAGAGTACTAAAGATAACAATAAGAGTGAGCACTAAAACCTTTTGTCCCTGGCCCAATGAAACGAATGTTTCGTTGAATGTCGAAGTAGCTAAATCGTGAATTTAATTAAATCCATATTTTATGTGTTCAAGTTCTTTTTCAACTTTTGAATTGCCGTACTCAGAAGTGGAAGAGGTATATCTAATCCTGTGAAAAGAGCAAATTATAATATTCCCTTCCTGTTTTTATTCGCTGAAATCCTGGACATTTAAGAGTCCCGAGAAATATTTTCTTGACGCAGAGTCACAATTCAGGGACGAATGACAGTCCTTATTAGTTATGAAATCATTAACAGAGTTGTTCTCTTTTTATAAATTATATACAGGGTGCTTTAAAAGTCCGGCACCATAGTTAACTCCATGAGAAACTACCAAATCAAGATTAAAACACAAGGACTTACCATGTATGGTAATGATGGGAATTAACACAAATGTCTAGTGAAAGGGAGATAATTCTTCAAATGTACAGTTATCGATAGGCTGCGAGGAGGTAAAGTGACTTAGTTTTATTACTTAAATTTGAGTACAGTGTGCAATAAATAAAACAGTAAATTGACTGACACATACTTTCAGTGTATGTTTTGATTAATGTTTAAGTAAGATTATTTGTTTCTTCTCGTTTTGTTTTGTAAAGTAAACCTTATCTTGATCTGCAGGTTTTAGAAAAAGTAGCCAACTAGTGTCTTAATTTAAGCACAATTTAAGCATTTTCCAAAACAAAAAACTGTAAATTCATTATAAGTTAAATAACAAATTACAAAATACTAAAAGAAACTGTTTACTAAACTAACGCAAGTGAGAAAGGTGAGAAGATATAGTTTAGAAATTGTATATCTTTGCGTTAGTGAAATGGAAAAGTAGACAAATATTAATTTTCATGATAGTTGTCTTTGTATTTAATTTTTACAATATTATTAGGCTATCCATAAAATGTTAAACAAAAATTAAAATGAATATTTTAGTTTTCATTCATCCAAAATTAGTTTTAAATGAATAAAAATATTATGATAGAGTTAACAGTAGGTAAAAGAAACTACGTAATAGCAAACAAAAGCTCGGCAGAAACGGAAGCCACCAAATTCCTAAAGCAAATGTAAACATCAGTACCACGTCGTTTGTTACGTAATTCATCCAAACATTAATAATTGAGTTTCGTGTTATTGTGTATCTTATTATGATTTTGTTCTCAAATTTTTATTCATATATACATGTATATTACAAGCAACGTTTCCAGTTTCGGAATCGAAAGTAAGGACTTTCAAATACTGACACGGAGAGTGTGCATATTGTTGTGTAAAAGAACCTAAAATATTTCGAATCCGTTCTCCAACGATACTGTATTGTTGGAATGGTGAACACCCGACGGGAACAGCCTGTTCAACTGGTAATATTGCTTCATCATATAACACATGGCACGTTAGCAGTGTGGAGCCCAAATGGTTGATGCGATTGAAAAAGATCCACGATATTAGATTCAAAACAATCAATTTCTAACAAATTTCCTTTCTTTACACTTTTGTGTATCTTTACTCATAGAAAAGATGGCCTATGGTCCTAGAATTTTGATACACCCTGCGCTATACTGACAAATATCACAAATCCGAGAACGAAGAATTATCATTAACATACAACGGCATATAATTTAATCAATTACAGTAAGAAATGGTTTGAGGATGGCAAATAGTTTTTATGTATGTTGTGTTATGGGATATGTTTGGTGCAGATAGCCAGAAACATATCAATTTAATGAGAAACGAGTCAAATGCACTAAATTGAATTTTATTTAGTACATACAATTTCTAAGATTTCATATTTGGGTTGAGTTTATTTCAAAATTTTTCTACCACTTCTCAATTTCAAGGGGTAAAACATCATTTTAGGAGTTCACTTTGTGTTTCATATGGATTGTCACAGAAATGGCTCAGCGTTATTGTGTAGATATGTCATATATTAAGGTAAAAATAATATTGTGGATTTAGTTGAAAGCAGATGACACTATCTTCTACCTCTACGTTGACTTATGATTTTGAATATTTCCGTTTGTCCTTTCCTCCTTACATTTCTGATGTTAAACCCGGGATATGATATATACTTTAGGAAATTATATTCAATGATCTGGTACACTCCGCATCAAAAAAAAAAAAAAAAAAAAAAAAGCCACAGCTAACGCCGTGCAGTTAGGGCACCCAATATATACCTTCTTATTCCATAATCATGTCAGGTAAAGAGACCACCTCTCTGTCCTTCTTTCTTCTCTCCCATACTAAAATTAGCTAACATGATCGCAATTCTAATTTCAAACTACACATGTGTTAGTTTCGATAAAATGAAATAACAAAACCGAGACGAAACAAGATTCATAGCTTGATGTAGGGGGAAACGGAAACACACACAATAAAAAATTGAAACCAATGAATGTCTATTACACAGAGATTCAGAAATGAGGCAGAGAGAGAGATAGAAAAGAAGAAGAAAATAAAAGGAAGAACAGATAAAACTATGGAATTCAGACGTAGTAAGAAAAGAACCGAACGTTATGAAGTTCCGTTTCCAGAAATCCAACAGTAATATAGAAATAACGTTAGTTTTTACATATTTTTCTGAACTATTCGAATATATAGAGGATGCATTAAACATTCATTATGCCATTTTCACAATGGATAGCATACTCAATTTCAAGTAGAAATGCAGATCTCCGAGACACATCTAGGATAATGTCAAAAGTTTAACACACATGCTTTGTTTCCTATGGTGGTTCGATTGCAAATTCGGTAGTGTTTATTGGACGTACTGATCCAAAATATATTCTAATATACCCAGTAGATAGCGTTGGCCATATCCTCCATTTCAGACTACTAATGCAAACTGAACCAAGAAACAAGAAAAGAAAAAGAAAGAAAGAAAGAAAGAGAAAATTGAAGAGTGCTATTTTACTACCAAATTTCTATTATAAATACCCTATATTAAAAGTCCAAACTGTATTGTAATGAAAAGTTACAAATGTTCCAAAGGAAAAGTTTATGTTCCTCATAAATGTAGCATGTCTGAAATTTCAACGTGAATAAAACACATTGAATTATAGAATGGGGAGAAATTTTGTGTCGACCTAGTATAAATAAAATTTTGTTTTCAAATAACCAAAGAGGTTACTATTTTCTACTCTTTTCCGAAGACTTATCTGTTCCGAACATCAAGCATTGATTTTATCTCTTCCGAATATAACGTAATTTGCACATATAGAATGAACACGCTAAGAGATCAAACGGATGATAGTATCAGTCGGATGATGTTGGTTAGGTTATAGACCATCACTAGGTCGAGGGTTCAAATCCGTAGTGACCCAGTAATTCGACTGAGACTCGGTAACCCAGAGGATAAAAAAGAGATTTTACTTATTCCCTTGCGATTAAACAGTATTTCTGTCAGAGATGACCAGGACTGGAGATGTTATTCCCAGAGCACGAAAAACAGGACGCCTAAGTTAACAGTTAATTAGATTCTCCAGACCAGGTATATTGGGCTCTTGCTCCATTTTAACTTTGGAACATCAAACGTACGTGTGTGTGTGAGTGTGTGTGTGTGTGTGTGTGTGTGTGTGTGTGTTACGGAGAGAGGGGTAGTAGTGAAAGATGCAAAGACAGGATAGGGAAACGTCAAGAAAGAGAGAGATGGGCGGGACAAATATAAATATGATACATATTTATCATTGCGGTGTATGATGTAGAACGCACACACTGTTTACTCGAAGAATGGCCAGTGATGCCTTGTAAGTTCTCCATCAGAAGATGAATCTCTCTTTGCAGCCATTATTTTAAGCGAAAAAATCATACTATCTGATGGGGAATCGAACCAAGATTTTACAATTGGAAGTTTGGCACACTACTCCGCCGATTGTTTCAGCCAAACTTTGTTTAACAAATGGTGAAGTGTTTCTTTCTGAGAACGATAACACGAAAAGTGTATGCTGCAGATCAATGATGTCTTTGGAGTGTCCTGGTAATTCCCTTGCCATTTTCCAACTAATATTCGTAAATCGTTTCTATCATCATACAGGTGTTTGCTTCCACATTCTTGGTGATACAGGTATCGCTTGTCCAGTATAAGAAGTCGATTCTTCACAATCATTTTGAAAACAAATTAACTTTGCCGTGAAGGAGATTTGAACCTATGTTAGATAGCTGTATTATTCATAAAGCTGTTATGTTACCCCTGCACTATCATGCCACCTAAAATTAGAAGCCACATATTACTTACTTTAGCCCTAATCTTTGGAACGAACCAAAGTGTACAACAAATTCGTTTATTCGACGGCCTAGAGAGAAATTAGCGCCAATTAATAAAGGAAAAACATACCATCCAGGAAAAATTACAGAAATAAAACATATTTTGCAGTATTTTCGTCGCGTGCAAGCTCAAAAGTACATGAATAATAATAATAATAATAATAATAATAATAATAATAATAATAATAACCTATATTATAAAATTGAAAGTAGCTTTGTTTGTGGCTCCTAATCTCTTGAACCACCGGACCGATCTCGATCAACTTTTCAACATTGATAACATTCGGGCCTCGGAAGCTTTTTTATCATTTTATTTTAACGGTAAAGCTTACGGGAGGAGGGTTGATATATAAAAATGAATAAAACGTAATAACTCTTTAACACCAGACCGATCTCTATCAAACTTTCAACATAGATAATGTTCGGATCTGAGACGACTTTTATCATTTCAGTTTGACGGTGCAATCTAGGGGTCGGAGAGAGAGAGATGTATGTAAAAACAAAATGAAAATGAAAGTGACTCTCTTTGTGACTTCATCACTTTTGAACCACCCGACCGATCTCGATGAAATTTTCAAGACAGATGAGGTTCGGGTCTAAGATGGTACTTATCTATTTACTTTGACGATATTACCTAGGGTTGAGGGGAAGGAGGAGTTAAAAAGAATAAATAAAACTTGATAACTCGTGAAATAAAGGATCAATCACGATCTATTTTTTTAACATAGGTCAGGTTCGGGCCTGAGATGATTTCCTTCCTCACATCTCATCCTCACGCTTTCTCATATCTTATTGATTTTTTCTTCAGATTCTGCAACAAGCGCCATGTCATCTGCAAACCATATACATATAATCTGTCTACCTCCTACTGAAATGTCGTCTTTATTTTATAGGCTCTTTTACACCATCTCTTCTAGAAAGATATTAAATAATGTAGGCAAGAGACAGCATCCCTGTCGAACTCCCCTTCCAATTACTCTCCCTTCTGTCATTTGTTCCCCTATTTTAACTCTTACTTGTTGGTTCATCTTCCCATTCCAGCCGAACCGTTTTTATAACTTCCAACTTTTCTTAGATCTCCCAATTTACGCGATCAAAAGTGTTTCTTAATCAATAAATACAACATACATGTCTATCTCTTTTTCTATAAGCCTTTCACCGATCACACTTAATAATGCAATTGCATCTCTTGTGCCCTTATTTTTCCTGAACCTGAACTATTCCTCTTCAATTTCTTCATTTGTTCTTCCATACAATCTGCTGTTCAAAAATGGAAGCAAAATTTTTGGTGCATGAGATATGAGACTAATAATAATCCTCACATCTCTTTGGGTTCCGTTTTCTAGCTATCAGTATCATGATCGTCGTCAGGAAATCTGCAGGCCACTCTTCTGTTTCATATGTTTCATTGCAAATTCGAAGAAAAAAATCTTTCTTGACTGTGCAATTTTCTTAATGAATTCGATTGGTGATATATATTCGAACGGTGATATATTTTGAAATTTAATACTGAAGCTGGAAGTGGTAGTACATTTCTACCACTTCATATTTCAATAAAGAAATACAATCGAATATTGAACCATGAAGTGTTTAATCCATTTATATATTAACTACTTCTACCTCTCTAGTACAGTTTTATCACGAATCGAAAATTATCACCACTTCTAATCAGAATAGAGATATAAAGTTTAAGATGCGAAGAATAAGCTTTATCTCCAATTTTATTTCTCTCTTCTAACTGTTTTTACTGCAAGGAGAAACTGGAAGTTTAGTGGATTTCTACTACATACATTTTGGGTAGATACATAAGGATGGAGACAGAATCTATTCTTGGGGAGATGAATCGATTTCTCCACTGTATTTTTTCCACTTTTGATCTGATGCCTGTCCCTTCTGAACAGATAGACGGATATACCCGTTCTGTAAAACTTTTCACACCTATGTGTCGCACAATTAGAAGTATATTATTATTATTATTATTATTATTATTATTATTATTATTATTATTATTATTATTATTATTATTATTATTATTATTATTATTATTATTATTATTAGGAAATCCCTCTGCACCACACAATCCCTAACTTTTACAAGTGACAAGTTGTTCAGTTTCTAAACTAACATACGTATTTTCTCTGTATTTCAGCGCTCCATCAACTGTAACGATCCCACAGAAATGGTAGAGAAACATTTGTATAGTTGAGTTAATATAAACATAACAAAAATGAAGATAAAAATCTCAACAATATTTAGTTTCCTAATTTGTGGTCAAACGTTAAACTGAAATGTACATTAAATTCATCCATTTTGGGGGTTAAGGGAGAGAAAGGACGTTAAATATTTTTTTTCAGAATCTTCCAAAAAATACTCAAGGGGAGTGAAAACGATACATGAGAAATAGAAATAAGCAAAATAATTATTTTTCCCTTACTTGAATCACTAGGTCAATATTCGTCTTCATTAATTTCTACTTTTATCATTGTGCTGCCATCTCTTGCGGAATTTCTCAAAATAAAGTTTTGTTGGAGAGTACCCTGCCATCTGACGGTGAATGGCGGAAGTAACAGCACTGTAAATAAGTAATACCGTATACTAGTACTGATTTGCCTATACTAGTAGTTATTACAGAAATTTTGAAAAAGAATTATAATAATTCGATGAACATACGAAGTAGTAGAGCTAACGAAGAAAACACAGAGAGCGGTATTCTCCATCGATCTCCCTCTAGCTTCGACATTTTCTGTGTTGCAACATATATACTAATCGTCGTTGAAGCTTATCACCTTGTAAACAAATGAGTTTAATTTCACAATATATACTACGGTAGACTTCCAAACCAATGATGATTTCAGGTGACACGAGAAATATCCTTCCACCCTACCCACAGCCACAAAACTTAAGCTGAGGAAATTTCCTATATTTAACAACAAAAGATTAATTGTATTTTTACAGCACCACTTTCATCCTCCGTGTATTAGGGTAGCGAATCGTCTAGTATTTTATCGGACAGTTCGGTTTTTGACCTCCTTGTCAGGCATTCGGTACGACCTTAAAACCGGACGTTAAACGTCTGGTAATTTTCTCTCTTACTAATCCTATTCTCTGTTCTATCCTGATTGTTTTGGAGTGGCAAAAGGAATAGTTTGTCGATTAATCATAATTAAAGTAGAACGTATAATTTGCTTTGATGTCTACCCCTCGTGCGCGGAATTTGGTGAAGATTTGAAGTCAGGAAACTTAACTGAACTTATCAAAACTGCTAAAGATCAACAAAAATAAATTTTCGTAGCACTGCTTCATTCTCAGCTACGTACATCTTCTAATTAAATATTACATCCAGATCCAGTAAAACCTTGTAGGCATTATGAGACATTACCAGCCCCAGCAAAGGGGGACAAAACACAGTTTTCAAGTATATTTTGTGCATACCATAATTATATTACGAATTATATTTGGTTTTCTGTTTTAAATACGATGTAGAACTATTATTGATGGTAGACTACAAAAATTGCATATGGAGACTTGCCCAAAAACTGGAATAAGTAAGTTTAATAAGCGCTTCAAAAGTAACTAAATTATTAAATTCGAACTCCTAATCGCTCAATTTTATGTGAAGTAACAGATTTCGAGTTCACATTTTTGAGAAGCGATGATGTCACAATCTTAGAAGTATATGCAGTCCACGTGGTGTCCGGTATTTCAATTTTCAAAAGTTGGCAATCCTACCATATATTGAGTTTTTTCCAGGGAGAAATTATCTGAAATTATCGAGTGGTTAAAAACTAGGAATTCACAGCTGAAACCATAAGTTATAACTTTACTTTTCTGGTTACATAATAAAGATAAGGATATAATTAGAGTGTGACCCATATTAGGTTTGTAGTATGTTAGTGAATCCACAAGCACCCATGTTGTCAGTTATGTCCGCCAACGCGGTAAACTTCATGCGAAAATCTTGAATGTTCGTCCTGATTGGCAACACTGCCACACTGGAGTGCTTGGGAGACGGGGACACACACTATGTTTTCCATTGTCCAACATTTGTTATATATTTGTTCAATGGCATTCACGCCATTTTCAACATTGTGCTGTTTACACATGTTGGCAACACTGACAACCTAGAATGGTAGGGAGACGGCCACACTCAACATCTTTTTGCTATAGTTCTTGTGACATTTCTGCCAAGCTTGATGTATAAACGTCTCATTGTACGGAACCTTGTTTTACAATTTTATATTTTTATAGTTGGTTGGCAAAACTGACAAACTGGGGACCTTGGGCGAGGAATATGTTCTCAGTAAATTTTCTCTAGTGACGAATGATGTTTATGCCAGGTTTTATGGACATACATCGAGTGGTATAGAAACCATCTGTCACGTTGTATTTACAATTCGTTGGCAACACTGATGAAATGGGCATGTTTGGGTGCAAAGTGATATTATCAAACCCTTACCCGAGTTAAGTTCTAGCAGTGAGCCAAAGAGGAATATGATGCGCCCAGGGGCTTAGGCGTGATGCATAGTAACATTCATTTTTACTTCTGTCGAATATACCGTACATAGGGTCATAGACACCAACAAACTGGCCCCATATAGGGTCAGGTTGTTGGTTTTCCCGTGATTTGAAGACGGTTTCATACTTTCAAACGATATATAGGTTTTCCCCAGGTACTCGGCCCCGGTGTGGCATCATCCCTAATAAGATAACGCCTGTTGTGAAGAAACCGTATGAATTGCATTTTTCATCGAAAGTCGATGTAGACAAACCCTGGGCTCCGAAATTCTGTTGTAAATCCTGTGTCATAAATCTAAGGGGCTGGTTACTTGCTTCTCATAAATGTATGCCATTTGCTAGACCAATTTTATGGTTTGAATCACGTGATCATGTACATAACTGTTACTTTTTGTCTGCCAAATATAAAGGGAATAACTTCCAACGATAAACGATCAGTAGAATACCCAGGTCTACCTGTACAATCAGCTAGAAGACCGATCCCACGTGTTGAAGGTTTTCCTTTGCCAGTGCCACCAGACGTACGGACAGTAGAATCAGTAATATTGATGAAAGGGAAGATGTTATTGATACTAAGATTGAAGATCCTACATACAGTGCACATACCGGAGAACCATATTTGATAACGCAAGAGGAAATTACAACGATAACGTTGTTATGTTGTTGTATATAGTATTGGCAATCTGTGCCAGCTTATAAAAAGGCGATCAGAGGCGAATTAGTGGAACAGTATTATGTGAAAAAAAGAGAGATACATAGAGATATCAAGAGATTATTCTTTTGTAATCGTAAATTAGAAAAAAAAAGAGTTGTTGCTATGGTTACATAATAAATAAGTGTGAGTAGAGATAGACATCTTGTTATGTACGCTTCTCATGAGTGGATATTAAAATCAGTTAAGATAGTGACAAAACGTATATGAGTTATATTATTTATGAAGTTTATTCTTCTAAAATTGGTGCCTTAAACCCGGAAAATAAGTTTGTCGTTTTGAAGTACAGTAAAAACGGCCAACATTATAAGTGACCTTAGTGTGACCACTCTAAGAAGGGGAAAAGTAATACGCCGAAATAGTATCATGAGTGTCACGGATAGAAATACAACTGGAGAGCGGAATACTCATCTAGAGATTAATCCCAACGAAAATCTTACTGACATTTTAAAAGATATAGGTCAATAAATTAGGAATCTTGACGAAAAAGAAGCTCGAAAAAGTGAAGAAATAGCACAACAAATTAGGAATCTTGACGAAAAGACTCAAGATCAAGCTCGAAAAAATGAAGAAATCGCACAACAAATTAGAAATCTTGACGAAAAAGAAGCTCGAAAAAATGAAGAAATAGCACAACAAATTAGGAATCTTGAAGAAAAACTAGACCGGAAAATAAGCCAACAAACGAAGGATTTTGAAGAAAAGCTAGAACAGTTAGAACAATGCAACGAAAACAAGTGGGAAGCTATTCAACGTCAACTTTCACAGATGAACCAGCATATTGTAGTCAAATTTGAGCAATATGACGAAAAGATGGAGAGAGTATCACAGAGAGTCACGGAATTTCAAAACTCTGTAGATCTCTTAGAGGCAACATTAAACGCCCATGATACCCATATCAAGCTATTACAGGAGGAGGTTAATCTTATAAAAGAAAATTGTGTTTCCGAGAGTGCAACGCAAGACGGTGGATATAGGAACATGGTGGGTCCTGCATTTAATACTCGTGAACCTAGTCGCCATCCTAGGACGATGTTGGAAGCTAATGAACTTTCAAGTTGTGGAGAGGAAAGTATCGATAGGGAAAGAAGAGTGAGACAGTCATCCCGGCGAAGCTCCAACAGGTATATGAAGACTATAACAGGTAAACCCATACGATTCAGTGAAGTTAAATCACTTACCAAATTCAGTGGCATACCAGAAGATGTACCAATTTGAGGATGAGTGCGAGCTTATAGGTGTAGATGAGTCGCATTATTTAAAATTATTGCCGCATATATTGTTACCACCCTGTTTAACATGGTTCAAGGCTATCAGGGGTAGTCTTCATACATATTCTGATTTTAAGAATGCTTTATTATCTAATTACGAAAATGATTTCATGACAGCGAATAGAGATGCCATCTTGAGAACAAAACATTTTAATCCAAAATTGCATAGGAGTATTACGGAATTTGTAGTATCTACATATAATGAGTTGAGATCACTAAATTCAAATCACCCGGAATCTCGTATTATAGCTTCCATTAGAATCTTATTGCCATTCCGATTACAACTGTTAATGTCGGCACAATGCATCAACTTTAACCATTTAATTATGCTTATTCAAAGTTATGAAAGTCAGTCAGCAATACAGAATAATAGAATACAAGATAGAGGTCAGGGTAATTCTGGACGTAATCAGCCACCATATGCTTCTGTTCGTAATGTAAATGTACAACCTGAAAATAATTCCAATGTGCCTAGTTTTAATAATAGAATGAATACTTATAATCGTACCGGTAATCAAACACAACCCAATCACAGAAATGGTGTTAGGAATTTTAGAAACAGCAACAGAAATTTCAATAGGAATAATAATTATCGCCGATTTTCACAAAATCAATTTGCAGATGGCAGTAATTCTGTAAATAGGACACAAAATACGGTATCATCCTATGATAGGCAAAAATGTACACAAGGTTGTGCTATACAATGTTGCTTAAATGAACCCTTCGAACGTATAACTTGAATTATCAAAAAGGCGTCCGATGGATTTGTATTAAATTGACCTTTGCTTACGTCTATGGTTAATATGTTCTTCAGTCGATTTATTATTAAAATGTACGTTGAAAGCATATGTAATTATGAAATATCTTGTTAAATATGTAAAAAGCAAATCATTTACGGAATATTGACGAAGTTAATTTATGGCAGTCAACTGAAAATATTATTGAATTTGTTTCTTATAGTTTTGTTGTAATTTCCTTTTATAGTATTAACTGAGGAAATGTTAATTTGTGTTTCATGCTAAGAAATTATCTAAAAGCTTTATTGTAAGACGCTACTCTTGTTTTCGTGTTTTTATTCTATTCGAATTTCATGCGAATATCATAAATATTTAAGAATAAAAGATCATAATTTTAATGTAAACGTATGAAGGTAATGACAGTTATATATAATAAATGCAACTTATTATATGGAAAGAATATGAATAATGAATATCGAATCTCTTAATTTTTCATATGTTTATATGTTCTAATGCTTTCTGATCCTACTAATATTTAATGTTTTAAAGATCTTTATTTGTGATTAATGTTATTTGAACATGAAGGAAACAATTAGTTAGATTTAAATTTTGAATAGACCCATTGATGATAATTGTAAAGCGACATATTATTTGGTCTAGGAATTAATTCGTGCGGGTGGACAAGAGATGGCGCAACGAACGGAGCGTCCCACAGTTCCGTGTATCCACACATGTGTTGCAAACCCCTGTCATCGCGTATTGTTCGTAGTATAGGGCAGTGGATTAAAGCGTCAACAACACCAGTTTGTAGTTAAGTGAACATGGCGCAATTTGTGCCTGATAAAGTGTTTTTGCGGGGTGTCCTGCTGCATTACTTTAACATGCAGAAAAGTGCGACTGAAAGTCATCGTATTTTGGTGGAAGTGTATGGTGACCATGCTCTAGCTGAGCGAACGTGTCAGAAGTGGTTTGCACGGTTTAGAAGTGGTGATTTCGGCTTGGCAGACCAAGAGCGAGCTGGACAGCCAAAAAAATTTCAAGGCGAAGAATTGACAGCATTGCTCGAGCAGGATTCGTGTCAAACGCAGGAACAACTTGCAGCAGCATTAGCGTTGATCAAACAACAGTCTCCAAACGCTTGAAAGCCATGGGAATGATTCAAAAGATGTCACATTGGGTTCCACATGAATTGAAAGACAGAGACGTTGAAAGACGAAAAACCATTTGCGAATTGCTGCTTCAACGACAGAGCAGAAAGGGGTTTCTGCATCGAATTATTACGGATGATGAGAAGTGGATCCATTACGAGAACCCTAAACGAAAAAAAGGCCTGGGTGAAACCAGGTGAACCAGGTCCATCACAACCAAAACGAGATATTCACTGTGCAAAGGTTATGCTGTGCATATGGTGGGATATGAAAGGTGTGGTGTACTATGAGCTGCTGCAAGTGGGTGAAACTATGAATGGAGAACGTTATCGACGACAATTAATGCGTTTGAAGCAAGCTCTGGCCAGAACACGACCAGAATGGGGGAACAGACATGATAAACTTATTGTTCAACATGATAACGCTCGCCCACATGTCGCAAAACCGGTCAAAACCTATTTAGAAAATGTCGGATGGGAAGTTTTACCCCACCCGCCGTATTCACCAGACGTTGCTCCTTCGGACTACTACTTGTTCGATTGCATGAACAACGATTTGATTGGACAGCGGTTTACTTCTTCAGAAGATATCGAAACATGGGTCTCTGACTGGATCGCTTCCAAGGATGAGGACTTCTTTCGCCACGGAATCCGTACATTGCCTGACAGACGGGCGAAAGTGGTGGCTAGCGATGGACAATATTTTTCTTAAGGTATTTATGTATTTTGTGTTTGTACTACAGCTTCAATGTGTGCGTACCAACCGCACGAATTAATTCCTAGACCAAATAATAAATATTTAAAAAAATGTAATGTTATAATATATTATATATTTGAAGAGTAAAATATTTGTGTTAAAAATAACATTGAGTATATACGAGGGCTATTCAGAAGGTAGGTGTTTCATGAACTTTAACCCAGGGTTCTTTCCTTCATAGTGAATCTATTACAGAAGTCCCGTTCGGACGACATTCTACAACGATAACGTTGTTATGTTGTTGTATATAGTATTGGCAATCTGTGCCAGCTTATAAAAAGGCGATCAGAGGCAAATTAGTGGAACAGTATTATGTGAAAAGAAAAGAGAGATACATAGAGATATCAAGAGATTATTCTTTTGTAATCGTAAATTAGAAAAAAAGAGTTGTTGCTATGGATACATAATAAATAAGTGTGTGTAGAGATAGACATCTTGTTATGTACGCTTCTCATGAGTGGATATTAAAATCAGTTAAGATAGTGACAAAACGTATATGAGTTATATTATTTATGAAGTTTATTCTTATAAACTGAACGACCTTATTAGAGACTTGAACCTACCCAAACAATAAGCTGAACTCTTAGCTTCAAGACTTCAAAGTTGGAACCTTCTTCAAAAGGAAACGAAAGTGACATTTTACCGTGTTAGACAACATGACTTCCTCAAATTTTACAGCAGTAGTGATGATTGCATATATTGTACTGACGTGGAAAGACTGATGCAATCATTACAAATAAAGTATAAAGGCGATGAGTGACGTTTATTCTTGGATTCATCAAAAGCAAGTATGAAGTGTGTTCTCCTCCATAACGGTAATACGTACCCCTCCGTTCCAATTGGATATTCTGTTAATTTAAAGGAGACTTATCAAAATGTGAAACTCCTTGTCGACAAAGTGAGTTGTGCTGAGCATCAGTGGAACATATGTGGTTACTTCAAGGTGATTGGTTTGGGGTTAGGGTTACAGTTGGGCTATACAAAGTATTGTTGTTTTCTGTGTGAGTGGGACAGTAGAGCAAGGGATCTGCACTACACACAAAGATAATGGCCTACTCGTATATCCCTCACTCCCGGAATTAAGAATCTGAAAGAAAAACTCCTTGTTGATCCGAAGAATTTTTTTTCTGCCTCCCCTGCGCATTAAATTAGGCCTTATGAACTTGTTCGGGAAAGGGTTGGAAAAGGAAGGACAAGGATTTAAGTATCTCCAGGAAAAGTTCCCAAAAATATCAGATGCTAAACTGAAAGAAGGTGTATTCATTGGACTCCAGATGCGTCAATTGATGAAAGATGTCATAATAGAATCAAAACTGACTGAGGTGGAACGGAAAACCTGGAATTATTTTGAGATTGTCTCAGAAAACTTTCTGGGAAATAACAAAATTGCGAACTATGTGCAGCTAGTGGAGGAGTTGTTCTCAAACCTGCACACTATGGGATACAACATGTAATTGAAAGTGCATTTTCTACACATTCGCCTGCCTTTCTTTTCCGAAAACCTAGGAGCTGTGTCTGATGAGCACGGTGAGAGGTTTCACCAATCCATTCAGACCCTGGAGCAATGGTACAAAGGAAAATCTGGTGTGTCAATACTCGTAGATTTCTGCTAGAACTTAGCACGTGACGCGCTCCCCACATCACACAAGAGGCAAGCTTCATAAATGTTTCTTTTCCTTTGAGTGCAATGTATAAATGCAGTGATTTCAGCCGCGGCTTTGCCTCACTTACACGTTGAATCTTTGTAGTTTCCATTGTTAGGGGCATCGGAGTTTTTCGCAGTTTGACATACAAAATGTCGCATTTGTTTTTGCAAATCTCGCATTTTGTCGCATTTTGGGCTATACAAGTGCGTATTTTGTTGTCAAGTAAATTAGTTTACAAGATTAAATATACAATATTATATGAAACTCTAATACAGGCTTAATATACGTACTTCATCAACTTGCGAAAAACCTCTTGCCCCTATTCATTGTGTGTCAGTCTAATATGAATGGTAATGCCACGAAATGCAGATATACATTTTCGTTTATATTTCTGACGTACAGATGTGGCACTTATATATATATTTTCAACATCTAGTTTTTACATCAAAGCCACAATATTTATTAAAATTCATGCATTAAAAAAAGCCTTTTAATCTTTATTGACAATTTTCTGAACAACCAGACTTGATACAGCATATCTGATTTCAGATTGATAATCAGAAGGTCAAAACCTTTAAAGAATACCTACTTTCATTCAGGAAAAAGAAAGAAAAGTGAAAATTTGTTATTTTGTAACTATACACTTTGACTAATGATTATATCCATATCAATGTATCGGAGACATCTGAAGTTGAAAATGCGTCAGATGTCAAGCTTTACAACGGTAAGGAGGCGACTGCAGTTCCGGACTGTTGACGGTGGTAAGTTAGCAAAGATTTCGTATTACGTGAGGAGCAGTAGAGCTGCAATGTGCAATGAACTGAACAGACGGCGATAGGATAAAATGATTAACCTATCTGATTTCCAAGAAGATGCATGTTTTCTTTAGTCAGATTTGTGGGCCATAAGATACTCTTTACAAAGTTTACGGTACGCATTTTACTGTTATTCCTCACTCCAGCTCCTTTGCTAAATTCTTTGACTGTGAGATATGAATTATGGAAGGTTTTATTGTAATATACAGCACTTCTCCTTTATATTAATATGGATTTAATGCTCACGTTTACATAACGCCGTTCAGCTACTAGAGCTACTAACCTATGTAGTAAAAAGTACTAGGTCTGAGGAAAAAGTACTAAAATTTTATCTGCTCCCGTTCCACCCTATTTATGACATTTTACGATATTAATATCTTATTAGAAGGTTCTGGCAGCTTCCCCTCCCCTGTGGGTTGGAGAGTGACCCTACATTCTTGAAAGAATCCCCAACTTAATTTTTTTTAGAATCAAAATTCGATAGAAACCTTGCAAACCACTTACACCCTCCCAATTTTGACTTTACATGCTACATGGTTCATTTCCTTCTCCCCCTCCCCCTAACTCTTGCCCCAAAAGCATTTGCAATTCGTAAAGAAGCACTAAATATACCGTCCCGTTTCCCGAGCTCTATGAATTAACAAGCGAGGAATAACTAACCACTGGCAGAACTCCTTCTTGTTGGAGGAGGGCACTGGACAGCACCTAGCTTCCACTACCCCTCCTGTAAATGCCACTGTTAAAAAAAAGGAAGATGAAAGTTACCGGGAACAGTCAAAGTTTCCTACATTGCCAAAGTTTCATCAGATTCCTTCTTCTCTCCCAAATGTATTTATGAGAAAAGAAGAGGAGGAGTAAAATACTATATTTGTTGGTGAACGTACTAGAACACTAAGATATTATAAAAGGTACTAGATCTAGTACAAAAGTGCTAGCGGTGGTCACACTGCTGGAATAGTTACTCGGTCAGCAAGGCTGCAACAGAGCAGACTCAACAAATCTGGTGGTTTGAATCTGAAGATTAAAAGATACTAAAACAATAATTGAAATGTTAAACATGCTAGTTTATACTAAAACTGTTGTTGATTGCAAATAGAAATAATCAACAGGGAAAACCTATACAGAATTTACAAATGAAAATTTTAAAAAAGAGCTTCTCTTAAGAATTAAAGCGCGTAAATAATTAATAGTAGCCTGTCGTGCAATTTGAAATTTTTGTAGCGAGGTCAGTCAAAAGATCGCCCAAACCGCTACTTGTAGCCCAATCCGGCAACACTGTGTCTGAGTCGTTTCTGGGAAAATTATCCGAGAAAATTTTACTCCTAAGAATAAACAACATTTTGTGGATTTCTTTTTTTCAGTGAAATTCTTCATTCATAGGATTACTTGTATTTTTACATTATTCCTAAAAACATTATTCCTGGTTTCTGCGCATGAGCGCCATCTATGGCCTTAATGCTGTCGCGTATGAGAGACGATATCCTATCTGGAAAGGGAGAAGAAAGGAATTGACTTGGAATTTGTGTTAGATACCATCAGTGGCGAATCCAGGCCGGGACTGGGGGGCCTAGGTCCCCCAGTTTCTCGAGTGGCAAAAGTAAGTTAAGCTAATATTTATATTATATTTTCGAACGTTTATACTGAACTGATGATATATGCATCATGGTCTGAGTTCTGGCTGCTGCCCCCAGTTTTTACCTTCTAGATCCGCCACTGGGTACCATCCTGACATTCTTCTGAGAAAAGCTCAGGAAAAATGTTACTCAATATAGCTGGTTTGAAAAAGCTGTTAGGTCTTTTTGATCCAATGTTCTCATCTGAAATCGAACCCAGGACTACTCGAACAAAAGCGAGAGCGCTACACACGGTCACCCATAGAGTTGTTAATATTTTAATTAAAAATGTAGTTTGCCTGAATAAATTACAAGTAGCAGTGTCATGTGTACACCACGAAAAGGAGTTTGGTTTGTATGGCATGATATTTTGTAATTAGTATTAAAATCGGAAGTGGTGGTAGATTTCTATCACTTCCAGTTTTAGTAGAGAGACTAGAATTTAGATGGAATATACTCTTGAGAAACTAAAATTATTGCAGAAAATAGAGATCTACATTAACACCGGAAGTGGTTCATTTCCGCTCTTCTGGTTGAAGTAGAAATATTAGGCTGGAGACGAACACATACTTCGGACATTTTAATTGTTTGCATAAAACTGCTTCTCGCTTTTCATGATTATTTTTGCTCTATAGACATGAACAGACAACTAAAACAGAAAGTTTTTAGTTTCTTCCACTTCTAGTTGGAGTAGAGGTTAAAAAGAGAGGAGGTTGCTTATTCGTAGAACCTAAATCAATTCCAAAATATCGTTTCTCACTATCCCTTATTATTTTTTGCTGTAAGGAGAACAATATTCGATCCGGAAGTCGTGCTTAATGTATATCTATAAAGGTATTAGTAGAGAGTTAAAGATGAAAATGAAATGGATTCTTAGGACACTTAATCGATTGCAAGAAACCACCATTGCCAAATTTTGCTCTATAGTGATAAACGTAAAAACCGGAAATGATTGATTTGTACCACTTCCGGCTTGATTATTACATCTCTCAACGAACTCGATTCCCAACGTTTAACCCTCTATACAACCTGACCAAAATTGATTGTGATTTTTTTTTCTTCCGGACGAGTGAACACCTGAACAGCGAGGGTAAATATTTTATATAAGAGAGTTTTCGTATACCAAACTCCTTAATAAGTATTCCAAAACTTATTCAGCATTATATACAATAAACTCTACAGTATAATTGAATCGTTCAGTTCGAAAACTGGTCATCTCCCTCGAAGCTAATTTGAGAGCAGTGACAAACAAAACTAAATTAATCTATATATATCTAACATATAGCGTTATTTCCATTTTTGGGAAAGTAGAAAAATGTCAGTTCTACGGTCCGAAAATGAAAACAGCTCTCGTATATGCGAGATGCATATAGATTAATTAGGTTAGTTTGTCCCTCCTCTCAAATTAGCTTGGATGGAGACGACCGGTTTTCGAACTCAACGATATTCCATCATTTTTCATTTCGAATCGTCAACTATACTTTGAGAAGTCCAGATTAATCATTTTACTTTTAAGTAAGTTTCCTTATATGAACTAGTGCATGCATTAAGGTCTTCAGTCACCCATATGACGAAATTGAGTTAACAACGGATTTTTGATCCTATAGGGTACACTTATGTTTCTATGATAATGGGCTTCAGTTCCATTGGTATAACATATACCAACTTTGATTAGTGTACCCAGAATGACCTTGTTCTGCAATGTTTTTTAGTTTCCTGAAAACTAAGATTGTTTCACTGAATCCCTCTTTGCATTATCTGATTCACATTGCTTCAATGAAAAACTTGAAGGAAGATCTTCCATTCGCTAAATTTTCAAGCTTGGCGTATATTTCATCATAGAGTGTGTGATTTTATAAAACAACTTACATTGTAGCATTTAATGCAAACAAAATTTTAAAACCAATAAATAAACATTATGATGCTAAATCGAGTAACGCAATTAATTAACAAGCTAGTGTCTATGACCAGACAATAATAAATTTCTACAGGTTCCA
Organism: Thermobia domestica; assembly: GCF_964235325.1. Taxonomy (NCBI): domain Eukaryota; kingdom Metazoa; phylum Arthropoda; class Insecta; order Zygentoma; family Lepismatidae; genus Thermobia; species Thermobia domestica. The sequence goes on along the minus strand of NC_137456.1, from coordinate 138,744,657 downwards.
CTTTATTATTTATTGCTGACTGCATTAAGTGCCCGTCCTACGCATGACGATAATAGGTTTGAGGGGAAGCATTTGAACCCTTTCCCCCCCCCTTAGGATACGCGTTTAAATGAAAGTGTAATGTTAAAACTTCGAATTGTGACCTCCTCATACCCTCAACTCGTCTTCTTATCTCCATGCCCATGTAAGTTGAACTTAAACGCATCAGAGTGTCACAAGTCATCACAGCAATTCTAAAAACTGTGCATTATATAATAATATCGGCCGTTTTTAAGTATTTTCACATTCCGAGTGAAGGTGAATTTGGACTTAAATGGCATCGGGAATGTCAGTTTTCACCTAAGCGACTAGAAAACCATGAATTAGACACTCATATCAGTCATTTCCGATTAGTTTTACATGTCTTCTACTTTCCTACCCTACTACTCAACCTCCTGATGATGAGGAATGGATTTGGATTTAAACTGAATTGGGTAGTCACTATGATCTCAGTGAACCCGAAAACTATGGATTTCACATTAATATCGGATGTTTTCGATTACTTCATTCTTCACTCCTTCCCCGCCCCAGCTGCCAAAATTGTGATAAATGTCTAAGTTAATGAATAGTCCACTCACATATCAAAAATGATTCAAATTCGGGGGAAGCAGTCTAGAAGGAGTAGGCATTAACTCTAACTTTTATTTAAATAGGAAATACCGTCCTTTCCTCAGTAAAAGGGAAATTTTCAGAAACGCTAGACATACTTTCCCTTAGTTTTAACGAGGCTTTTATATAACTACGCTAGGACTTGTTTCTTGTCTTTAACAAGGCTTTTAAATATCGGCATTTATCTTCCTAACTTGATGGGGTCGTTTTTGAATAAATCATGACCCTCGGTTAATCATTTTTAATCAAAGTAACATACTTAAAACTCACAGTTGACGTAGTCTAATTGATAACTACATCGAAAACTTCATTTCAACTGCTTTCCCGTGATTCGATCACACACAAGATAACTTTCTGTATTTTGAAATATTAGGTAAGATATAGCAACACCACTCAATGCTCTGCTTCCAATAGTTCTGGTAGTTTTTCTCACTTTAATTAGCAGCGAAAAATTCTCCTTTCTATGCACGTTGACGACGCTACAATGTTTAAGCATTTAACACTTGACAATACAGTACTTCTGTTACTGGCTGGTGGACAACCACATTGATCAGCATAAAGGCATCATGACTAAAAATTATGTTCATCATAAAGACATCCTGACAAAGATTTCTCTGTTCAGCATAAAGGCATGCTGACAAAGGTTTCTCTATTCAGCATAACGATATCCTGACAAAGATTTCACTCACTTCTTAGTCTTCGAAAGTACCGGTTTGCTATGCGTAAGTATGGTAAATTTACAGAACGGCTATGTTCGTAAGTCTGTTCGTCTGTCGACAACTATGAGAGCAAGAAAACCGTAAGAAATAACTGGAAGTATTTTTCTTTCTTTCTTTTTAGTGTTACAAGAATAATTTCATTATCCTCCTTTAAACATCTATTCAAAAGCGGAAGTGCTAAAAGTGGTCTATTTTCGGTTTTACAATTAACCTTCTATAGGACAATGACGGTCCGTGTAACGTGGGTTCCTGTCACCACGGCACGGCGCGTCCTCAGGTTGCGGATCGAAGAGAAGGCCTCTAGATATAGAGGTTAGCTACTTTTATACTGAATAAGCAGTCGCGGACAGACGACAAGGAGTGGTTCTCCAGCTTGGGGGTTTGAGTAAAGCTAACAACCTCATCCTGTAAGAAAAAGCACTTGTTCAGAAACATTCACAAAAGCCTCGAACAAGGACTGATAACTTAGCACGACCTCAGCAAAAGAAAATGGACATCAGATTTGGAACATGGAATATTAGAAATCTTTATAGGGCATGCGCGTTAAAATCCGTAGAGTGAGTTAGAGAAATACAGGATGGACTTAGTAGGAGTTCAGGAAGTTTGGTGGGAAGGAAATAGATCTGAGAATTCCGGAAATTTTACGTTCTTTTACGGGAAAAGAAATAAAAGTCACCAATTAGGAACAGGGTTTTTCGTTCACAAACGAATATTGCCAGCAATTAAACGGGTTGAATTTGTTACTGACAGACTTTCTTTTATTACTCTTAAGGGTCGGTGGCAAGGGCGCCCATGTTGTGGTTTCCAAGGGGGGGCAAATATATGCGAGGTTTCAAATATAATTTCAAATTTTGCTACAACTAATGTAAAGATTCTATTGGGCTTTCGATATTCCCAAGTACGATCTTCTCTTGTGGGGGAGGGGGCGAGCGCCCGACCTTTCCTGATGGGTGCCCTTGGTCGGTGGTGTGATATTATTATTTTAAATGTACATACCCCAACAGAACATACGGATGACGACATAAAAGACAGTTTTTACGAAGAAGTGGAACGGATATTTCACCAATTTTCGCGATACCATATGAAAATTCTATTAGGGGATTTCAATGCGAAGGTAGGACGAGAGGATATTTTCAAACCGATTATAGGGAATGAAAGTCTGCATAAGGAAAGTAATGACAACGGTGTTAGACTCGGGAACTTTACAACATCCAAAAACCTAACTATGAAGAGTACCACATTCCCACATCGCGACGTTCATAAATACACTTGAACCTCACCAAACGGAAAAACACAAATTGATCAAAGGAAATCTAGCATAATTGATGTCCGGTCGTTTAGAAGGGCTGATGGTGACACTACCTGGTAGCAATAAGAGAGCAATTATAATTGATTAAAGGGAATATTCAATGTCCGAAAATGGAGAGATTTAATTAAAAGAAATTAGATATGAAAGCAAGGTAAGAGAGGCGAATAGATTCTCGGCTTTAGAAGATTTGGAGTGCATTAGTGTTGATGATACTTGGATTGAATTTAAGAAATAGCATTAAAAGTTCAGCAAAAGAAAAAGTGGGACACGCGGAAAAACGTGGGAACAAACCATGGTTTGACCAGGAATGCAGCTAGCAGAGAAGAGAGAACAGGCAAAACTACGTTGGCTACAAAGTCCGAATGAAATAACTACACAAAATTTTGCAGATATCAGGCGGGAAACTTCCAAAACTTTTAGAACAAAGAAACGCGATTTTTTGAAAGCTAAAATTAAAGAACTTAAAGGTGATAGTAAAAATAAAAATATTCGGGGCATGTATATTTTAAGGGAATCAGCGAATTTAAGAAAGGCTATCAACCTCGTGCTTATATATTAAAGAAAGCTGATTGAACAGCTCTCACTGATACAACTAGCATCTTAAATAGATGGAAAGATTTGTTTAACGATTTGCTAAACACGCAACCGAAAACAAATGTGCGGGGAGAAAAGGAGATACACACCGCCGAACCGTATATTCCAGGTACCGACCGAATAGAAGTAGAAACCGCTACAAAGAAATTAAAGAAACACAAATCTCCGGGTGTAGACGAAATTCCGGCTGAGTTAATTTTAGCTGGAGGCGAAAAATTGTGGAACAAGATACACAAACTAATTCTCCTTATCCGGAACAAGGAAGAATTGCCATAAGAGTGGAAAGAATCAACCATAAGAAAGGCGACAAAACAGACTGTAATAATTAACGAGGCATTTTTCATATGTCAACATTCTATACAATCCTTTCAAATATTCTATTAGTAAGATTGACCTCATACGCAGTTGAAATTGTTGAAGATTATCAGTGCGGATTTAGACGAAATCGATCAACTATCGAACAAATATTTACCATTCGCCAAATACTCGAAAAGAAGTGGGAATACAATACCTCGGTACATCGACTATTTATTGATTTTAGAAAGGCTTACGACTCGGTTAGGAGAGACATTTACAACGTTCTTACACAACTTGGAATACCGAGAAAGCTAATTAGATTAATTAAGGTATGTTTAAATGAATCCCAAAGGAAAGACCGAGGAGGAAAATTTTTGTCCACGTGCTTTCACATCGAAAATAGCCTCAAACAAGGAGATGTGTGTTCGCTATTATTATTCAACTTTGTTCTGGAATACGGCATAACGAAAATCAAAGATAGCAACCAGGGCTTAGAGCTTAACGGTATTCATCAGGTTATGGCATATGCTGATGATGTAAATTTAATAGGGGATGATAACAGAACAATAGAAAGAAATGGTTGAGATCTTATTAAACGATTCCAGGGACATGGGTTTAGAAGAAAATGCAGAGAAAACTAAGTACATGGAAGTGCGTATGGACCGTAATACGGCAACTTATAGATGTGTTAAAATATTAAATAATACTTTTGGTAAAGTGGATACTTTCAAATATCTAAAATCAATATTAACAGATGAAAATCATATCCACGGAAAAATTAAATGTCGACAAAAACCGAGAATTCGTGTTACTATTCAGTTCAAAATTTCTTGTCGTCATGAAATCTGTCGAGGAATTTGAAGCTTAGAATATATAAAACGATAATCATATCTGTTATTCTGTATGATTGCGAAACATGGTCGCTTACTCTGAGGGAAGAATATAGACTGAAAGTATTTGAGAAGGAGATGCTCAGACGAATATTCGGACAAAAGGGGAACAGGAATCGAGAATGGCGGAAACTTCGTAAGAGGAACTACATAATTTATACGGTTTACCAAACATTGTTAGGGCGATCAAGTCTAGGAGGCTTAAGTGGGCAGGTCATGTAGAAAAATTAGAAGAAAGTCGAAAGGCTTGCAAATTCTTGACTGTTAGACCAATCGGAAAACAACCATTAGGAAGAAATAGGCGCAGATGGGAGGACAATATTAAGATGGATCTTACAGATATAGGAATACAAAGTAGAAACTGGATCCAGTTGGCTAAGGATAGAAGTCAGTGGAGAGCTATTGTGAGCGCGGCATTGAACCTCCGTGTTCCATAGGCCATAGAGTTAGTTAGTTAGGACAATAAATGTTATATATAGCGATAAGCGGCAGTTTTGAAATCTATTCAATGTCCCAAGAATGGGTTCCAACTATATCATTAACTCTCTACCAAAACTGAAGTGAAAGAAATCTTCTAGTTCTTCTAGTAGCAATCTTAATATTCAATTCTCATAGTTTGGAAGTTCCATAGTACTTCCATAGTATGAAACGAAACTCACATTTTAAGCTTTCCGTAATAAGTAGCTAATATAGCTTAGAAGATACAACTTATCTAGTAGAGTTTGGGTATGGTGTTAAAATTTCAATTAGTTTTCAGGAAACAAGGCTATAGGGATGATGTAATGTTAGAAGTTTTATAGCATATACTATTCCCATATACGGTATGCAAGTTCTTTCGTAAATTTAAGGTGAGTATACACTGAGAAAAAATCGTGTATACGGATGTTTCATGTATAAATCCTGTAGTTTTTGGACTTAACGTACAGCAAACGTGTAATTGAAAACACATGTTTTGTAATACTTTCTGTATATAAGTGTTCCATCTATACGTACTTTCCGTATGAAACAATGTAGGCGATCAGGGTCTCACATACAAATGGACGTATATAACATTTAGCTGACGAAGGTAACATAAGTATATGCATGTGATATACGGAAAAATATTAGATTTCAGACATCCTGCAACGGCATGATGTAACATCTAAGAGCAGTGCCTATGTTGCATACGGATAACGTATGCTCCGTACTGATTTCTATAGTAAGCAAGAGGATACCGTATATTTGTACAATATACTGCTGTCCGGGAAACTGATTTTTCTCAATGTACACTGTAGACTGTAGTATAAACATTTTAGGTGATATGCACGTCGGTACATTCCTGATTATGGAATTAAAATCAGTCTCTCTAATCTTTAATATTGTCCTAATATTTCCATCAGACTTCATACGTGAAACCTGCACATAGATATATTGCCATAACCATTTAACCTTCCAATGTAACCTTTCTTTCTGTGGACGAAGAAAGTATGCAACGAAATACTTTGAGGATCAGATTAAATTATACTGAAAAGTTGATTGATCGCAATTTAGTACCTCTTTTCACCACAAAGACTACGCAGATAGGATATATTGTATAGAGTGGAATGATTTCGATGTATTACTGGAACACTAAATTAATTTGCGCGTATGGCAATTTTAATTTGAATACAGCGTACAAGATTTTTATAAAATTTTGGTGAAATAAAACGTCATTTGACAAAGAATCGGTAAGCCTAATTCTGAGGACATCTACTATATACCGAGAGACTCTTAAGCTTTTATGTTAAAATATGAAAATAAATTTGAAGAAATCTGTTGAAATTATTTTGGGATTCGTGTTGGAGGATAGGGGATCAGGAAGTAAGAGTAAGTGATTTAGTTAGATCTGAAATGTGGAAAATTTATTTAAGTGAGTGTTGGGAAAAAAATTATTTTGATGGAACTTTATCAGACCCGTAGTCACCTCAATTTCTTAGAACGGGTCAGCGGGTGCAGAAGTGAATACTGGGGAGCAGAAATGACAATGACAAAGGTATCAAGAAACACTATGAAACTGTTTATTTATTCATTCATTTATTATTTATGAAATCTTTAATGGAGCTGTAGGTCTTTATATAAAGGATATACAGGGTGCATCAAAAGTCCAGTGCTATAATTAACTCCATACATAAGAAAATGGAAAATTGTTGGAAATAGGTAGTTTTTAATCTAAACATTGACTTTTTCCAATCGCATCAGAATTTTGGACTTCACACTGGTAATTTGTTCTATATTAAATGAGACAGCAACGTTTCCAGTCCAGTAAGCTCTTCGAATCGAAGCGAGGATTTTCAAAAAATAAATAAATAAACGGGTAACTTGCATATTGTTGTATGAGGGAATCTAGGAATACTTTGAATTATTTTCCTAACAATGCTATATTGTTGGATTATTGAGGACGCACAGGATGGTGAGGATGGCGATGTTTAGATTGGTGAGGATGAATCCCTGTGGGTTACTCCCTTCATTGTATACATAGTTGCAAGTTTCACTTCTCTCTTTTCATCTAGAGCACAGGAGACTGTCACGGCCAGATAGTATACATTCAATTTTAGGATTTCTGGTATGAACTCTGATTTCCCAGAATCATTACTGCTGCCTTTCAAGACTGCACTTCTGTATCTCATAAGGAATTTTCTAATAGAATGTAGCTGCTAGGACGACACTCATATACCCTTGCGGTTAGTCTACCTACAATCAAACATGCTTTTATGGAAACAAAATTCCTCAGACAACAAAACTATAAATTATGTCTTTCTAGTCAAGAAGGAGGTTTATTTTACCACTTGATGTTGATGAATATTATTTTTGTAGCATATCTAAGGATTATATTTATCTTCCTGTGCATAGATTGAAAAAATAAGGATTCATAGTAACATACGCTATCTATTTCATTTCCTTGTTCTTTTGTTGTTACACATCAATCTCTTGGATCACTTTATTTGCATGAGATTCAGGTTACTTCAAAATAATAAGTAAACCATAATTTAACTCTTTTATTTATTAACTTCTAGGAACCTATTAATATAGAAGGTAACTAATAATATGTATTTTAATGTTTTGTTATAACCATTACTTCTTTCACTTAAAGGGAAAGAAATTTCGCTTTTACCCGATAGATGGTGGGACATTCTGCAGGTAAAGTTTCTTTGTGAAATACCTCAACAGATGGCACTGCAATGATACTTGGAACTAACAAACGATAAAATATGAACTCGGATTTGAATCTTGAGGTACGCGTTTAGAAAAAACATATAATTAATTAGTGTGGTTTATGTCTCTTGACTATCATTTTTTGTTCTGATTGCCAATTTTGTAGAATGTTGTTAAAGTATTTATTGCTAATATCGAATTAACTGCAGTGATATAGAAATAGGTGAGCGTGTTATGAGCAGCAAATTTTCTGTAATATGTCACCCGATTCTAACAAGGGACATCACCCAAATGTTCGGCTCCGATTTCAATGAAATTTTTCTAGCTGATAGAGGACATATATGTAGTATTTGTGATGACAGAAATTTTTGCCATGATGCATGTTTTCTATTTTTTATAATTTTTAACAGTTGTGATGTGCTTATTAGAGATTACTGCAGAAGTCCCTTACTACCTTTGTAAACGTAACGTTAATGAAAAAACAACCATATATATACATATAAGGCCTAGGTGGAAGTTGTATGGTAGGTATGACCTTGGCGGCAGCCATCTTGAAATCCGAAAATGAAAAAAAAATGAAATCTTTGAGTTTTACGTCCCACGGTTATGCCGGTTAGGCTAAAGGAGACGGTGATGTGAGTGATGAATGAAATGGTGGAATGAAGAAAGTGGGAGGAAACGGGAGAACCCCGAGAAAACCCACGCACACGGTGTTTGTCCACCACAAAGTTCACTTGGCGGGGGCTGGGATCGAACCCGGGACCCCGAGCACCAGAGGTGAACGCTCTAGCACTGAGTCACCGCGGCCCCTATCTTGAAATCCGACATTTTGAATTAAAGTGAAGTTTGAAAAATGAAAACCATATCGTGTGACACCTCATTTTAATAGCAAATTTTCCCAAAAAGCCAATAGTATACTTATTTTTGTTCTATAATTAACCAGTGTGAATTTAGGACTGCTTCTAATGTGCAGCAAACGTCCATTATTCGATCTTTCAAATTGGCAACATTCCTAATTTTCACCACATGATTTAAGATTCCAACTGGCACTTTGCAGTTGTTGCCATGGCTCATGTTTTCTAAATTTATTACATTTTTTTAAGAGTAGCGATTTGTCAGTTCATGAATAGTATTGGGATAAGCATCCAGCAATCTTTCTGAATTTTGAAGACTTGCTATGTAATTATTTATTTCCTATACCTGCCCTTCAAAAACTCGTTTACTGACATGAATCATCGCACAAAGAGACAACTTCAACTTTGCATTCAGGTAATACCTTAGACGTAGCTTGTGTAATAGATGAGACGAAAAATCAACTGAAAATTCACTTCGAAAAGGGAAACGAAATATGGTTGTTGTGTAAATCAAGGGTCTTTTGTTTTTTTATATTTATTTCTTTATTATATATATATTTATTTATTTATTTTCTATGGCAATTGTTTAGCTAGTCAGACAAAAAAGTTATTCGTTTTCTAGCGATTGTTGTCGATGATTGTAAAATTTATAATCAATATTGATAGGGCACTCAATTAAGTTACACCTATTTATAAACAAGTTACCTGTTTTCATATTATGTTCGTGGTACAAACAATGTTGTGGGAACAGTCATATAATGCATTTTTGATATTTTCTAGCATTGCTGCTGTTTCTTAAATGTTGTATTTATTAAAAATATTTTATTGTTTGTTGTTTACGCAAGATGTAGACTACATTTCCTGATAATTTTGTGTTCGTATAACACCAATTTGTTATCATTTCATTTGTATTTCTTTATGTCACACATGTCCATAAGTTCTTCATGTATTCTCGTTTAAAATAAATAATTACATTGCAAGTCTTCAACATTCAGAAAGATTGCTGGATGCTTATCCCAACACTATTCACGAACTGACAAATCGCAGCTCTTAAAAAATGTAAAAAAAAATAGAAAACATGAACCATTGCAACAATTGCAGAGTGCCAGTTGAAATCTTAAAACATGCGGTGAAAATTAGGAATGTTGCCAATTTGAAAGATCGAATAATGGATGTTTGGTGCACATTAGAAGCAGTCCTAAATTCACACTGGTTAATTATAGAAAAAAAATAAGTATACTATTGGCTTTTTGGGAAAATTTGCTATTAAAATGAGGTGATACATGCTATGGTTTTTATTTTTCAAACTTCACTTTAATTCAAAATGGCGGATTTCAAGATGGCTGTCACCAAGGATACCCTTACAGTATCACTTCCCTCTAGGCATAATATGTATTACCGAAACTTTTATCCACTTATTATCATTAATACGCGGGTTAGAAGCGGAGGTAAGGGACTTTCGCATTCGCACGTAGTAAGTGAACAATTAAATGCCTGTAACTTTTCCCCAAATGAGTGTATCTCAAAACTAGCTTCACCATTGTCTTCCTGATTAAATTCTAACCCGAAATTATGTATCATATTACCCTGTTCCCATTTTAAAATCTTGACCTTAATTCAAAATGGCGGATTTCAAGATGGCTACCGCCAAGGTCATACCTACCATACAACTTCCCCCTAGGCCTTATATGTATCTACATGGTTGTTCTTTCATTAACGCTACGTTTACAAAGGTTAGTAAGGGACTTCTGCAGTAATCTCTAATAAGCACATCACAATTGTTAAAAAAATTATAAAAAAATAGAAAACATGCACCATGGCAAAAATTTCTGTCATCACAAATAATACATATATGTCCTCTATCAGCTAGAAAAATTTCATTGAAATCGCAGCCGGACAATTGGGTGATGTCCCTTGTAAGACCAACTATGAAATAGAGTTTTAATTTGTAACAGTGACGATCTTTCTCCGCCAAGAAACAATTGATATGCTTCCCCAGCAGTGTCACGCAACCTTATATTCCGTCAAACATGACTGCCAGCAGCGTGAGGCAAGAGGACACAATTGCCCGTTCTTGAATTTTGGAAGTAGGTTCAGTTGTTCGGAATACGAGTTGAAATAGATGTGCTTAGTCATATAGTCACTTTTATTTTAAATTATAGTGTATTCACTGTAGTAATAAAGTTATGAAATGTTTGTAAAGTTATTGTTTTAAACGAAGTATTGTGTGCACATATGTATCAAAAGGTGTGCCAATATTCGCAACTACTTTTATGTCCATGGCTTAACTGGGAAATTTGGCTGGGGGGGGGGGAAGTAGGGTCATTTCTTTAGAAAATTGCAAGAACCTTATCCAAAACTTTGTTATAATACTCGTAATGTTTCTACTACCTTCTGAACCCCCTTCCCTGATCTCTTTGGCATTTCTTAAAATTGTTTACTTCTCTTTCTCCTTTACATCTATGGTCCTTCAAGTAGAATTCCTTCGCTTTATAACAAACAACATTTTATTGTTTATTTTAGCCCACAGATATTTGCTGGGTAAGTTGTTCAAACTTACTGTCCATTTGGTGAGTCAGTTGTTGACCTAACTGTTTTATAATATCAGCCACTTTCGCTGCTGAATTCATACCTGGTAACTCTATATTACCACCTTCTGCATTTGTATTTTCAATTCCAGGAATACTCATTTTTAAGTTTCTATAGATTCGTTTTCCACTTCTTAGTACCCGGCGGGAGCTCATGTGGTTCGGATTCCACGTTAATCAGTAGGTCCACGTCTCATATAGCCTCGCTTCTGAACGGGACGTTAAACTCAAAATCAACTCAACTCAACTCCACTTCTTAGTAAACTAAATTCCGTGTTGAGAGTTATATCGAGACAGCTTTACTTAACTTCAAACTAATCTCAAAAGTTCCGGTGTTTTCGGTACCATTTAAAATATAACAACAAACATTTTATTGTTTATTTTAGCCCACAGTCCAGATAATATATCAACACGGACTAATTTCATGAAATTATACATATCATTTTATAAATGTTACACAGTAAAAAATGGTTGGGTAATTTTAGCACAGGGCAGTGGTTCCAGCGTAACTACCACTATGCGGTGTTACTTCAACACATACTCCCCGGTGTTAGCGTTTAACACAGGGGGTGTGTTTAACACACAACCGGTGTTGAGCCGTGTCGTAAGCATTAATGAACCACAAAATTACAGCCTCAAAATATGTTAAATCGCCTATAAGTGTAATGTTTTTACATTATGCTGAGTCTGAAAAAACATTTTAAACAAATTAAAAGAAATGTATTGCAGTGGCGAGGGGCACGAACCACCAACCTTTCAATTACTAGCCGCGTGCTCTTCCGACTTTGCCACGGAAGCAATGAAGGAAACGTCGCTTGTAGAGGGATAAATTTTTGAGGTCTTTCGAATTTGCCTAATCAGAGTGCTCCTTTAAGCAGCGTATTTTCGACGATTACCGTTCGGGATAAGATAAAATCTGCTCGTCATGTAGACCTAATTTTATAACAAAATGACAACTGTCTATTTACTTTATTTTATAGTTCTTCCATATTCACTTTCAAATGATCGGCGCCAGTTGCAGTCTAGTAAAGTTGTTGCGTTTGTTTCTTCTAGTACACAATCGGTTAGAAAAAGAAGCAATAAATGCACCAAATGTGTGAGATCAATTTAGAACACCTAAATGGCACATGTCTAGCACATCTTGTGCTGATAGGGTTTCTTCAGAAATATTATGTAAAACAATTGAAAACATATCGCGCCGTTTGCATTTTGAAATTTTCCGTATACTTGGATTTGTTTAAGTATTTCTTTCTACTATGTTTGTCTGTAGCTCCAATTCATAAGCCTTTATCATTAGATGCCCAACATATTTGGGAATCACGCAGAAAACAACACCGAAGATTCTACACTTGTGTTAATTTAACACACAGGCTGTGTGTCATTGAAACTACCGGCATTTGACACACAACTCCAAATGGAGAGTGAGTTGTTCTAACTACTTGTTTGTGTTATATTTTAACACAATCGTGTTAACACATAGGCATGTCGTTGAAATAACACAACGAGTTTTTACAGTGTACCTTTTATTATTATCTCTTCTTACAACTTCATTACATATAAAATTCTTTATCTTATATGGTCATTTTATCTATATATTCAACAACATATAATTTATTTTTTCTTCTTCTACCAAGCAGTTTGTGTACATTTAAGTACCGTTATCCCAAAATCAAGATATAAAAATAGAAGTAATCTAACACAATGATACATGATATCGTTGCAGCTTATTGATTTTTTTACTTCTATATCCTATCTTTATTTTGAAGAACGTAAGTTTTATGTGTTTTAACCCAATACTGGTATGTACAGACGTGTTCAAATTATTAGACTCAACATTCAGTTTCTGAATATTTTACTGTTCTTACAATATTACGTGAGAAAATACGTTCAAACTTAGTCCAAATTACTTCTTTGTAACTCTGTCCTAATTTCTAGTAGGTGTGGCATATGCTTTTCAATATCAATAAATTAAATGTGTACGTAACATGCAAATATAATTACTATAAAGTGTGTATATCCAAATTGGAAACAAAAAATGAAATGGAATACTTACAAGAAAATTATCTCTCACACAAAGATTAATATTTCTTATGAAATTCCTTATTCTTTATTAAGTCTTTATTCTTTGTGGCATCCTATGTACGAGTTTAGAACATTTTGCCTTCAATTCAGCATGGTGATACCACAAATTTGGTTATCTCCTTGATCAATTGAAGTTTGGTTCTAATATGTTTCTTATCTAGCTTTTCTTTCATGAAGCTCCAAACGTTTTCAATCGGGTTCATATCAGGAGTACTGCCTGGCCATGGAAGAACACTAATTTCGTTGTTTTCGAAGAATTTTATCACAGCTTTGGCCCGCCGGCATGAGGCTCCATCATGCATAAAGATCAATTGTACGTCATTAAACCAGAGTGCAGTCTGGGAAAGCAGTTCTTCTTGAAGAACTTGCAGGTATTGGTAGTGCTTCATTGTCCTCTTTACTATATACAGTCATCCAGGCCCGAAGACAGAGATCACACTCCAGACCATGACTGAGGTAAGATGCTTTACGGTTTATTAAAGACATTCCAACTTGAATTCCTCCCTGGTCAACGTCACACATATTGTGAACATTCATCAGACACAAAGATACATGATTCATCACTGAAACACACTATTCTCCAATCGTCAGCACTCCAATATTCTAGGCCTCGTGCCCACTCGAGGTGCTTCTTTGCCATGATTGGAGTAGACTCTATTTCTTTTTCTTTCTTGACCGTGTGCTTTTATTCCTTCGGCGCAAAGAATCGTTCGAACACTTTCAAGGCAAATGTCTACTCCATACTCAGCCATTGTTATGCTTAAGTCTATTAGAAGTTTCACTTCTGTTTCCCAGAGCCATCCCTTTTAGTTTTCTGATACCTCTTAGCTATAACTTTGGTTTTCTCCCACACTTTCCAACCCTATTTTGGCTCTTGTACATTTCAACTCTAGTCACAGATTTTTGCTCTCTCCCAACTCTACTAGAAATGTATTGTCGTATATATATATATCTTATTTCCACCAGAAGTATTTTGTTAACTTTCATTTTATGCGGAGAAAGGTCTTTTGCTTTTCCCATTATGCTGCAATTACAGGACTACACAGAATAAAAGATTGGTACAAGAAACACGTCACGATCATTTGAAACTGACCCATTCAAACTGCTGAACGCTTTGAATGTCGTTAACTTCTTACGACAGTAACCACAACACTTCAGACTGTAACTTGTTCATAAGAACCACAATAGCTATCTACAACTGAAACACCACTTTCAGAATTTCCCCCTCCTCACTAATACAATCTGCTGTTCAACGGTGATATCACCACTTCTAGTGTACAGTAAACAAATGAAGGATCCTATATTGGTGGTTTTACCATTAAATTAAATATTCTAGAACTCTGAAATTATGACTCCTACATCAATTTTGCATTTTTCGAGCGTGAGTCTAATAATTTCAATTGTCTATAATGCAGATGAGTGAAAATTTCTTAGATCAGATATCCGTTTTAAATTATATATTTCGTATATTCAGTTGCAGGTGCGCATCCAGAGGTACACCTGGTTCGACCCCCTTCCCCCCCAACGATTGGCATCGTGTACATTTGTACATTTTCTTGATAAAACTATTCTATACTTGTTTAGCAGAGAGGTAATTAATGTAGGCTAAAGATTTGACGTTACACATTATCTGTACTATTTCTTTTCTAAAAAAAAAAACACTCTAGTTTGATCATGTTTCGTGAAAATATAGGTTAAATATTAATTATTGCTGTTTCGGTTGTAGAATAACACCCAGTCGAAATTATATATACAGAATTTCTTTTATTACCCCTTCGAACAAGAATTTCTAGGTGCCCACTCGTTTTGTTGCTATTAAAATAACTATCTACAAATCTCTTCTAATTATGTAAACGCATAATTTTCTATTACTCTTCATTTTTGCACTCAACTTACACGTGCATCTGAGCGTAAGAAAGTATATTGGTAAACGTAACTAGCTCGGTTTAGTTTACCCTTACATCTTAGGGAAACACAAATCAATTTATACGCGACACTATTTTATAATTTATTATTGTAACAATTTATTATTGTATTGTTTAAAAAATGAGTTATGAGTTAATGTCCAATATTTTTTTATATTTAAAATATTGTTACGATACGATATGTCGGAGGTCCCTGGTTCGATTCCAACGACAGACTTTTGGATTCACGTCATCTACTTCGCTGGATTATTTTTATTTTTTTTCTTTCCTCGGAAAGTTCAATTATGTAGTCTCAAGCTTCCTAGAAGCATATTTGTATACCTTTGTGTTTTATTAAAAGATACGTGCAATAGCAGATTCCTTTAACCTCATATAAAGTCACTACCCTTGTTTGTTTTCCTACTTTTGTGCAACTTATCAACTTTCTACTTGTGTCTGGCTACGTTTCCATTTCTTGGCAGTGTCACTAGTCTGCGTTTGAGGACATTGCTCACATTCAACTTATTTGTAAATATTTCGAGCGCCCAGTTAGCTTTTCTCTAGCTGACTCATTCGATTGCCTCAACTAAAAGTTATTGTCTGGTAACTACGTCAACGATTATTAAGTGTGTATTTTGTATTTTCTACTTTTCGCTGAGGTTTAGCTTTGCACTTGAAATTCCTCAGAAAATACAATTCAGGATCAGGAGGTGAAGTCCCCAGCGTGTGAGGTCTTCGACTCTCAAACGTTTTGACACATGTGACATCACGAACACGGTGTTAGGAAAAGGTGAGTTATGGAGTGACCATATTTGGTATTGAGGAAATCAGGAGGTGTGGTTTTGAGACCTCAGTCCGGGAAACAAAACTGGATGGTGGGTGTTTCTCGGGGCACTTCGTTTGGAGTTGGAACTACAGCAACGAGCCAGCGAGAGAGGGAGGAGAAGAATGGAGTTACTAACTTTGAAGAAGGTACTGTTTATTTCGTCGAAACAATAAGTGACTACGCCAGACTAATTACTCTTATACTTAATTGTCCTTACCCTATCTGCTGCACTTTTAAAAGCAAATTTGAGTATGAGTTATGATTTCTAAATACCATGAGCTACATTTCCCACATGCTTTAGTTGTAGAATTATCTTTCAGATGAGATTTATTTTTATATTCCAGCGCTAGTTGCTGGTGGTGGAGAAGATACCCCAAAATCTAGTCATCTATCGGTCTCATAATGACCAAAGCGATAGATGATATCAAGCTAAACATAACTACTATTTAGTCATGTTTCATGATGGAGATGCTTTAGGTTTGATCTCTGTAGTACCTGTGCAGCTGGGTTAAAAAAAAAAAAATTGGCGTTATCACTTTTTTGTTCTGACTACATTTATTTGGAGATTATTCTTATATGTTGCGTTACTTTGCTGAGGACAATGTGTTTTTATCTGATTTTTGTGATGATTTAGATGCTACTGAATTTTTTGAGCCGATTATTACATCATCTCCGGGTCGCATACATTTTACGCGACAATGTTTTGATAAGATTAAAAAGCAATTACAATTTACGCATTCGCTTTCGAGTATTGACACTGTTTCTTCATTAGATTCTGACAGGTTTGAGTTTACTGTAGACATGGCTGTTGGGGGAAATCAGGATAATATTGGCATTTTGAGTCATATTCTTCGGCCAGAACCATTTTTTGGACGTATGGGCGATGATATTGTTCGCTATATCGATCAATTTGAAGTATTGGCTCAGGTAAATAATTGGACAGACGTAAAGAAAAAATGGATTCTGGGTTCGCTTTTAAAGGGGTCAGCAGCCTATTGGATTGACACTACGTCAAAACAAGCAGATTTTCCGGAGTTGTCATATGAGCAATTTAAACAGAAGTTAATAGCTGCTTTCAAGGACGCGCTTTTGCCTCAACTTACAGAACAGGAAATGCGGATGCGAGAACAAAATGAAGGAGAGAGTATTCTATCATACGTTTACGCCAAGCGTAATTTAATTTTACGTAACGATAAGGACGCGCCAGTAGCTAAGCAAGTGCAGTTAATAATCGATGGATTATCTCCGGAGTATATGAGATTGGCAATAAAAAAACAATATGTTACTGTTGAAGCTTTAGTGCAAGATTTGTTGGACGAGGAGAAGGCACGCGTGTTGTTAGAAAGAAAAGCAATTGAAAAGCTGATTAAGAAAAATCCGTTGTTAGCTAATTCTCAGTTAATGCAATGTAATCCACCTGAGAATACTCAAGTTCAATCGGCTTCTGTTCCGCAAAGTCAGCTTTCCCAGGCTGTAGTACGGACTTTGCCCTCTCAAGCTACGAATACACAGGAAACTGATCAGGTTAAAGATCAGCTGGCTGCTATACAAAAGCAATTAACGCAATTGTCTTTGCAAGCAGAAAATAAGAGAACAGATGATCAACGTTCGTTTTCGAGACGTAATACTAATAATAACAATAGTAATAACAATTATGGACGTAATTATAATAGACGGGGCAATGGCCAACGGTTTCAGCAAAATCGTTCCCGGGGTGGTCAGAATAACAATGCAGGGAATAGGACACAGCAGAGGGGTCCTATTATTTGTCATAAATGTGGAAAAGAAAACCATATTGCCACCCACTGTAGAAGTAATTTAAACTGATCAATAGAGTTGATGACGCAGGGCCATCAGCTCTTCAACGTCTTAAAGTCCCTATTCAGATTGATCGTGCGCTTCCTCATGTTAATGTTACTATTAATGGGAAAGAGAGTCCTTTATTATTGGATTCTGGATCACAGGTGTCTTGTATTGGTCAGGCCATGGTCCCGCGTTTTGCTAAAGTTCAAGCAACACATAGTTTTTTGAAAGGCGTGACAGGGAATACTTTGTCTGTTAACAAGATAGCTTTGGTTCGATTCAAGCTTGGATCTCAAGTTTTTTGTCATCCTTTCCGGGTTATCCCAGCGTATTCCCACCCACCCCTATTGGGGCAGGATTTTTTATTAGCACATAAGGCAAATTTAAATTTACATGATTTATGCTTGGAAGTTACGCGGTTTGGTAGGATTCCTAAATTTACTCTGCCCACCGACAGTACAGTTAATTCTGTGTCTAACGAATTTGCAACGCTCGTATCTCCTGTGTATAAGGTTTTTTCGTCTGTTTGGTTGCCCCCACGTTCGCGAACATGTGTTAAAGTGAAGAAATGTTTTGATTTATTGGGAAATAGAGATTATTTGGTACCTAATAAGTTCGTAGTGGGTGCTGTACATGTTTTATTAAGAGATACTGCGGTTGACAGCGTAAATTCACATATTTGGGTTTCGAATCCTACTGACAAGCAATTTTTGCTATGGAAGAATAAAGTTTTAGGGCATGCTGTTCTGAATAGGGAAGAACATTTTTGTAGTAATGTTACCGAAGATACTGGTCTTCAAAAGACTCAATCTGATAAATTTGATTGTACCAGGGTGGATGTGAACCCTGAACTCTCTGAACATGACAGACAACGATTTTATGATTTAGTTACGGAGTACAGAGATGTGTTTAGTTGGTCCCCGGACGATTTTTCAAAGGCACGGGACTATGTTCACGAATTTCAGTTAAAGGATGAAGACCCAGTATACATCCGCCAGTTTCCCATCCCGTTCCATCTTCGGGATGCTGTTCACGAGCAAGTTGAACAGTTACTTAAACAGAACGTCATTCGTCCTTGTCATAGTAGTTACAATAATCCCATCATATTAGTTAAAAAAAAAATGGATCTTGGAGGTTCGTGGCAGATATGAGATTTACGAATGCTAAAATAAGGCCTATTAATTTTCCTGTACCACCAATTCAGGACATATTAGTGCGTTCTAGTGGTAAAAACCTGATTTGTTCGACAGATCTTTCGCAAGGTTTCTTTCAAGTGCCTTTGTCTGCAAAAAGCCAATTAGTAACTGCTTTTTCAGTTCCTGGACTTAAGCAGTACTGTTTCACTTCCATTCCTAAGGGAGGAGTTACTTCTCCAGCGGCATTAAATGATTTAATGAAACTAACACTAGAAGGATTAGATGAAAATAAAGTATTTTATTATCTCGATGATATTTTGTGGTCAGACGATACGATAGATGGCATTATTAATACAACACGTGAACTATTTGAACGATTAAGACGCAGAGGTTTGAAAATATCTCCTGAAAAAACCAAATTAGGCCATTTTTCATTGGAAATATTGGGTCACCGCGTCTCTAAGCGTGGTATTTCTATTTCTGAACGTATTACTGAATCGATTCAAAATTATAGACGTCCAAGAACACAAAAACAATTGAAAAGTTTCTTAGGGTTGTGTTCATTTGTTAGAAACCATGTTGCCAACTTTTCGTCTATAGCGGAGCCGTTACAGCGTCTATTGAAAAAAAATGTTCCATACAAATGGACGAGTGAACAACAACAAGCTTTTGAAAAGCTCAAAGAAGTGATCTTGTCTGCGCCTACTCTTATGAAATTTCATCCAGAAAGAGACGTGTACGTCGTCACGGACGCCTCACAACGCGGTTTAGCTGGGGCAGTCCTGCAACCTGAAAGTGATGAAAAAGATGCTCCTTTGGTTCCAATAGCTTACTGTTCTCGTGCTGTAGGGCCACACGAGAAATCTTATCACCCATTTCATTTGGAACTTGCAGCGTTGATCTTTACGCTAAGACGCTTTAGATATTTTTTATTAGGACGTCACTTTTATTTGCGTACCGATTGTAGATCGCTGGTTTATTTACGTCAAACTAAGAATGTGGCTAAATTTTCTCGAATTCTTGCGGAGTTGGAGACCTATAATTACACTATTTCTCATATTTCGGGTGCTTCCAATAGTCTTGTAGACAGTATTAGTCGCCATGTAGATTGCACAAGAGACGAAGCGGATGAACAGAAGAATCTAGAAGATCCCCGGGTCTTTACTATAGAAGAAGATGATAAGTTAAAGGAAGAACAGCGGAAGGATTCCTGTTACAAAGATATCATTCTCTTTTTAGAAGGGAAAATACCGCAAAATTACGATATTGAACGACAGGCACTGCGATATGAGATGAAGGATGGTTTGTTGTACCGAAAACATAGACGTCCAACTGGTACACAGTTGTTGGTAGCTATTCCTGCTTCCTTACGAGAGAAAGTGTTTCAGTCAGCTCATAGTTCTTCTTTGGGTAGTTCACATTTGGGATTTACAAAAACATATAATTTGTTGTTAAATTCAGTATATTTTCCTTACATGAAAAAGTTCGTCATCGAGCGATGCAAAAGTTGCCAGGTGTGCCAACGTTTCAAAAAGGTACCGGGTTCGCCTCCAGGTGTTTTACAAACTATGCCTAGCGTGCCTCCTTTCTTTCGTATTGGTATTGATGTAGCTGGGAGGTATTCTGATGCCAATATTCTGCGGCACAAATATTTAGCAATCGCAATAGACTACAATACTCGTTATGTAGTAACGGCTACGTTGGGTGAACAGACAGCCGCTGCTTTGGCAGATTTTTTGTACAATCATGTAATTTTACGCTTTGGTCTGTTCAAAGAAGTTATTTTAGATAGATCTACGGCGTTTACTAGTTCTTTGTTTCAAGAACTATGTAATATTTTAGATATTAGAATGAACTTTGTTAATCCTTACTTTCACCAGACCAATGGTCTTGTTGAGACTTCTGTCCGCCATATTGAAGCACTATTGAAAAGGAAAGTGGATCCTAACAATCATGGTAGTTGGGTGGATCACGTGCCAGCCGTCACTTTTGCCCATAATATCACTGTGAACCATTCCACGTCATTTAGCCCATTTAAACTGTTACACGGAGTGGATCCTTATTTAGAACACCAGGCTATCATTAATGGACCGTGTGTACACAGTGTGAATCAAGAGCGTCTAGCCACTCTTGTTGATATTAGAGAACAGGCTCAGGATAAACTTTTTAATCGATTTCGTACTTCTGAGAGGTCTTACAATAAACATCATAGATCTGTACAGTTCACGGAAGGACAGCGTGTATGGATCTTTGACCCTTCAAGACGGAGAGGTAATGCCAAAGCATTTTCAGGATTATTTTTTGGACCTGCTGTTATAGTACGAAAAGATTATGAAAATGCTTATTTTGTGAAGTACAAAACTTCAAAGGGAAGAGAAAAAATTGAGTCGATTGCCATTACTAGACTTAAACCGTATTACCCGGATGTAACCCCAGAACCGATGACAGGCGAGGAAGAAGAAGAAGAAATACGTGACATGCAAGTGATTAATGTTGCCAAAGATTGTTCTCAACATAATATAGAGTTTAACCAGCTAACATTCACCACTGCACTCAGTGATTCCGTGGAAATTCAGCGAGTTGTGGATGTGTTGGAGCTTCCAACTTTAATGGATTTGTCTCAGAAATTCGCATACAAGAAGCCATTATATAGTTATAATGAGGACATTAACAGAAAAGTGAGTGTATATTATGGTAATATTGCGGATCTGAAGTGTGACATCGTGGTTAATGCAGCGAATGAGACCCTTACTCCCTTGTCTGGAGTCGACGGAGCAATTCACAGAGGGGCAGGGAAGGAACTAGTTGAAGTTTGTAAAAAGCTAGGTTCGTTAAAACCTGGTGAAGCTAAGATCTCTTCGGCTTTTAATTTACCAGCGGAATATGTGTTATTCACTTGCGCGCCTAGAGATAATAATAAAAGAATTTTACGACAATGTTACACGAATTGTCTACAACGCGCTTTGGAGAATAATTGTCGGACGATAGCGTTCCCTAATTTGGGGACTGGGAAATTCAATTTTGACAAGTTTCAGGCAATGAAGATTGCTTTATCCACGATTCGAAATGTTTTGGAAGCTAATCTGCAAGATTTCGATCGTATTGTGCTATGTATTTTTGATAAAGAGAACCGGAAATTGTATGAAAATAATATGTTTGCTTATTTCCCAGTGCGGATTTAAAAAAAAAAGACAGTGGTTAGTAGCGCATATATGAAGGTTAGTAGAGTTCTTACAGCTATTCTTACCTACATGTATTACTAATGACTTAAAAGTAAAAAAAAATCACTAATGTTTCACATATTAGTGTATCACGCACGCACAGCACTGTATCAGGCACACACACTCACTGATCACTAGTCTTCGGTTATATAGATCCTCGACGAAGGGTTTTCCTTTCTCTTACCTGCGAAGGAAAAAAAAAGAAATTCAATTTGGATATTTATTATACTTTGATTTGACGTTAGTTTATTTTCTATTCAGATCATAAGCTTAAAAAAAAATTACCAATTATGACATTTTTATACTAGCTGGTCTAGTACTTATTTTATTTATTTATTTATTTATTTATTTATTTGCAATTTTCATTATGACTATTTTACTCGAGTATAATTGCGGAGATCATGATCTATATATATATATATATATATATATATATATATATATATATATATATATATATATTACATATTTACCTAATTGTGTATTTTACCCTGGTCTGTGACGTTTGAATTTCACCGAATTAAGACTTTAAAACTGCAGTTTTCCTATTTTTGACATTAGTTTTCTCTATTTTTGACATTAATTTCCTGATTATGACGAATAATATTATTTTTTTTATCCTAATTTAGTCAATGTGCGCATTTTATGATATAAGTTTTGCTTAGTTGTGTTATTAATTATAATATATACCTGTTTGACTATCGATTTTAGTGTTATTTTTATTACAATTATGTCTTTATGACTGCTACGTTATGGTTTTTAAGTAATTTCAACATTTTATGAGAAGTATAGCAGTTTAATTTAATGGTACTAAGCTGAGTTATTTTGTTTGAATGCATCTATTAGCTTTCTTATTTAATGAATCAAGTTACACTATGGTAGTTAAGATACAAATATATATGCATTGCATACGTTAACGCACTTGAATTTTATTTGAGTTTTGTTCTGAGTTTTATTTATTTATTTTGGGTGTTATATGTGTGTTCGTCTGTATTTTTTACAGATGATCCTGGTTTTATCCATTGCCTTTGGTACTTCTGCCAATTTTGATGTGTCGATTTCAAGTGGATTTTTTTTAATGAGTTACATGGCCACATATTATACCAATATGCTATTCCCATCATGTTTAACGTAAGTTTCACTTTTCCGCAATCCCTGCCTGCGTCTTCTTTATTTAAATCATTACACTGTGCCGATAATTCTTCGTACTCTATTCAGACATGCTCTTTAGCTCATAGTCTTGACGCATTACATTCACATATAGCGAGTAATTTTTTGAAAATTAATGAACCTTATAGATACCGAGAACATTCGCGTTCTAAGAGAGGTATTGCTATTTTAGGGAATCTTTTTTCATTTTGCTGTAACGTGGCTACCCAAGGACAGTTATCGTCTTTTCAGAAGAAACAAGATAAATTAGAATCTACAGTTATTGAACTAAGACAGCAGTTACTGAGGAATTCTGTGTATATTCAGAATGCGTCTGTTGAATTAACAAATTTCCAGGCGAAATTGGGTAAAAATTTTCAAAAGATGGAAGTTTTTTCTAAGACTTTGTTGGATCAATCTAAATTTTTGGCCAGGACCTTAGAAAATTTATCAAATAAGGACCAATTGGAAGTTTTTGCGATTTTGGGTGAATTATATCAGTTATCGATGCACATTTTGAAAGTATTAGAATTTCAGCGTTATCAAACGTCCATTCAAAGCTGTCGTGCAGGGAAGTTAGATCCCGTATTGGTGCCTTATGAAGTTTTGCAAGCTCAGCTTCACATTTTACAGGAATCTATAACTAAACAACGTATGATTTTGGCTATTCCTGCTGAAGATATTGATATATATTATACTTTGAAATTACTTTCGTGCACTATTACTGATAATTACATTTTTGTGCATTTTAAAGTGCCACTTAGAGAACAAGATATGCAATTTAAATTATTTTCAGTTAAGGCCATTCCATTTGGTTATCATAACCAAACATGTTCAATTAGTATTTCACCCAGTTATGTTATCTTTCAGGGTCATATTTTAGCCCTACCAATTACTGGATCAGACCTTTTGTCATGTAATTTGCAAGTTTCACCCTTATGTAAAATCCCATCGCATGTTTCTGTGTCCTCCCATTTAGCGCAATGTTTATATAAAGGATATTTTGGTATAACTGTCCATGATATTATTTCATCTTGCTCTTATATTTGTCATGAGAATTCTCAAAGCCAATTGCTGGAATTACAACCACATACTTATGTGTTAACTCATCCGCCTGCTACGGTTCAATTAGTGACTGGTACTAACACTAAACTTATAGACATTACAGATAAAGCTAAGTATGGTTCGATTATGATTAAATTGCCTTGTGGTACGACATTAAGAGTTAATAGTCATTTATTTGCGAAAGCCGTCTTTCCTTGTTTTCAAACGGAATTAGTTACGCCGACTGTGGTGCATTTATTTCCGGCTTTCTTGTCTGCCAATAGTTTTGTTCACCTTAATCAGAAATTTAAAACTCATGAAGTTTTTAATTCTTCAAATATATTAAATCTCAATTGGCACTATTCTGTACCTCATCTAAATCTTTCTAGTTATTCTGTCGCTACTGTGGTTCCCTATACTCCAATTTATTATAGAGACAATTTTATTCCTATTTTTCTCGTGGTTTGGAATATTATTTTGACATTAGCTATAGGTTACTTATTATATAAACAAGGGTTTTTCTTGTGTACTCTCTGTGTGAAAGGCGCTAGAGCAGAATCTATGTCTTTGGATCAGGATGTATTGTGGATCATTGTTCATATTGTGGAAATTTTATTACTGTTGTTAGCAGTTTTTCTGTTATTTAAAATTTATAAGCGACGCCCCATGTTACGTCGAAATCCTAAAGTTTTTAGAAGTGCTAGCCTGCCTCCACCCCCTCCACCAACTACTAGTGAAAATAATAGAACTAACGTTCATCCTTCGCCTTCAGTCTCTTATTTACATGACTATATAACATATTATTGATATTTATTGGAATTTATTGCAACTTGGGATTAGGTATTATTATTATTAGAGATATTTATAGTCGTTGATATAATAACTTTGTATTAACATTGTACAGTTGTATTGCTTACTTATATATATATTGTTTTTAAGAATTCGTAGTGGCATATGATGCATTAGTATTTTGATTATATTATGTGAAGGATATTGAGATTATAGTTACCTTGTGGAAATCCTTGGATGCATTGAAGCCTACGTCCCATTGCTGAATTCAAGTAGTATTTCCGGAAAAAGAAGAAAAATGTAGAAGTGGAGTAGTATCATCTTTATTGTATATGCATATTTTGTATAGACTTTGAATTTAATGTGATTAGAAGAAACAAAGATATTTATTAATAATAATACTACATAATTTGTATGCTACGACAGATCGTATTTTATTCACATTATAGACTGTGATTTTATTTGTGTTTAAACTTCTACCTCTGACTACGAACATACTTTTCACTTTCAATGCTTCGTCTGGACTTATTTTGACTTTCTGATATGGATTACAATTGAGAAATCTACGCCTCAGCCTTGCTATTGGACAAGGAAGTTTCTCGCCAAATGGATTTGACTTATTGTGATCTTCGATCCTGCCGACTGGTTGTTGTTACGTCGCCCCGAGCAGTATTTCTTACGTCGCCCCGTCACCTTGGATATTTCACCTGGACATCTTCACTTATAGGCCGCGTTAGGTTAGGAGTAGTTTGGTGGTGGTCTGTCGTGTCCTATTTTTCTTGTCGGCAAGTGCGAATATGGACCGCGATAAGTCCATTTCTACGGACACTGTGAAGATTAAATCCTTCATGGTTCAATTTTCTAGAGATTAATAGGACCACTCTTTGCCCCCCGGTTTTGTTCCGCCAACATTCTGTGCTATTCTATGGGTAGTTACCTAGTTATGCGTAAATTATTAAGCTTTGTCTTCCATTAGAGTGAGATCTACATTAGAGACTTTACATTGTGGATTATTTATTTCATTCTATATTTAAAAAAAAAACTTTAGTGCAAGGCTGATTGGATTTCAATTAAGCTGATTTTTTTTACTGCCCTTCGTTTGCTGTATACTACTTATTAATTTTGTTTAAGTAAGGAAGGTCAAACATAATAGAAACATTATCATTATTTTTCTTTTTAAGTTTGCTTGTGCTTTACACATTTTTATACCGGGTTTGTTTCCGTTTACTTTGGCTTATTTATTATTCCATCCATATCAATTTTTTTTTCCTACTTCAAGACTATACATATATTTATATTATAACTTTGTTTTTTTGTGTTTTTTTGTTGTTGTTGTTGTATATTTGTAGGACTTACCTTTAAAATATCTTTATTTTGATTTTTCTCATCACTTTTTTTAAAATCTTCTTTTGTTTTAGTTTCTCGTACTAGATATATGGCGTCGCCACTTTCGTTTATTTGAGAACTTGTCGTCTGCCTGGATTCGTCGTCCGATACAGCCTATGCCATCTAGTGTTTTTTAATCTTAACTTCGAGGTCGTAACTAAGTATGATTTAGGTTTTTTTTTGGTTGTTAATTTTGAATATTGAGAAAAAATTTGAATGTATACTTACATGTGTTTTTTAAGTTTCTTTTAGATGCCGATGATTGTTCTAGATCTTCCATGTATTCAGCTCTTAGACTCAATCATCTTGTTTGCGGGGAGGGCATGTTACGATACGATACGTCGGAGGTCCCTGGTTCGATTCCAACGACAGACTTTTGGATTCACGTCATCTACTTCGCTGGATTATTTTTATTTTTTTTCTTTCCTCGGAAAGTTCAATTATGTAGTCTCAAGCTTCCTAGAAGCATATTTGTATACCTTTGTGTTTTATTAAAAGATACGTGCAATAGCAGATTCCTTTAACCTCATATAAAGTCACTACCCTTGTTTGTTTTCCTACTTTTGTGCAACTTATCAACTTTCTACTTGTGTCTGGCTACGTTTCCATTTCTTGGCAGTGTCACTAGTCTGCGTTTGAGGACATTGCTCACATTCAACTTATTTGTAAATATTTCGAGCGCCCAGTTAGCTTTTCTCTAGCTGACTCATTCGATTGCCTCAACTAAAAGTTATTGTCTGGTAACTACGTCAACGATTATTAAGTGTGTATTTTGTATTTTCTACTTTTCGCTGAGGTTTAGCTTTGCACTTGAAATTCCTCAGAAAATACAATTCAGGATCAGGAGGTGAAGTCCCCAGCGTGTGAGGTCTTCGACTCTCAAACGTTTTGACACATGTGACATCACGAACACGGTGTTAGGAAAAGGTGAGTTATGGAGTGACCATATTTGGTATTGAGGAAATCAGGAGGTGTGGTTTTGAGACCTCAGTCCGGGAAACAAAACTGGATGGTGGGTGTTTCTCGGGGCACTTCGTTTGGAGTTGGAACTACAGCAACGAGCCAGCGAGAGAGGGAGGAGAAGAATGGAGTTACTAACTTTGAAGAAGGTACTGTTTATTTCGTCGAAACAATAAGTGACTACGCCAGACTAATTACTCTTATACTTAATTGTCCTTACCCTATCTGCTGCACTTTTAAAAGCAAATTTGAGTATGAGTTATGATTTCTAAATACCATGAGCTACATTTCCCACATGCTTTAGTTGTAGAATTATCTTTCAGATGAGATTTATTTTTATATTCCAGCGCTAGTTGCTGGTGGTGGAGAAGATACCCCAAAATCTAGTCATCTATCGGTCTCATAATGACCAAAGCGATAGATGATATCAAGCTAAACATAACTACTATTTAGTCATGTTTCAATATATTGTAAAGTCTTTTAATTTTAAATTTTATAAATTAAATTGCTGTTATTTGCTAGTGTTGCAGCTTAAGAAAGAAACAAAAGCACACTCATATATATATAAAAAAAGCCGGAGAAATATACAACTGTCTTCTAGTAAAACTCAAACCTAAAATGTGCAAATACACAGAAGAGAAAGAGATGAACGATACGGGACGAGAGAACTCGTAGACAGACTTGACAGAAATAACAATCTAGGTCTATATTAAATTTGTAGTATGAAAGTCACGTTTTAAAAGTACAATATCTCTAAAATTTGCAGTAAGTAGTCACAATATGAAAAGTGAATTAGAAAAATTTCAGAAGGCGCATCGAATAGAGTGATATGTGTGTATCACAAAGTCTCCTGTCTTGAATCCCTGGGGAGCATCTAGAAAATTAAATTGGAATGTTTATAATTTAGTACATTATTAAAAGAATAATAGGAAATCAAACAACTTTTTCTTGAATAGTCTCTCGCCTGGTTCACCGTTTACCAATTTGCCTGAATTATTTCATAGTCATATAAAGCTCACAGTTAAGTGGTGACCATTTCATAAACAGTGACTCACTCGAGAAAAGCCTTCTATAAAAGTTGTTTGTTTCCTTTCAATAAAGTATCAAATTACGTACTTTATACTTTAACATTTTCAATTGACCCTGGAGCTCCCTGATAAGAGGCACATGGGACAAGCACAGCACTCAATTTGACTCCCCTTCTGACATTTTCCCATTATTACTTTTTTATCTCAGGCTCCAGTGATTTATAAACATGGGGCATTTTACTTTACTATGCAGTAATTCACAATTAAATAGTGACTATTTGGTAACGGAGGTTCCACGACATTTGTTTGGTTTTCAATGATCTCTCCAATGATATAGAATATGACATACCGGTATCTAGCTATTTAAATTTTTCCGGAGGCCTTTCAGGGTCCTATGATAAGGATACCTACCGTACAACCAGAATGTTCCATTATACGCTCCTTTTCACAATTGTCTATCACAAATTTTGTATCATTCTTCTATCTTCAACCATTTATGATTTATAAAGCACTGGACGTTTGATCTAAACACCCGGTATATAAAGGATGTTCTGTTTATGCATAGTATAAATAAATGTATATTACATAGAAGCTAGAAATGGGTGAAAAAGTAATAGTAAAGTTTGTGATAATTGAAATTCAGTGCAATCGTAAGATTTGACGAACAGACATAATTGATAACAGTGAACGAAATATTTTGAGAGTAAGAAAGTGACCTAAATCGAATTGCGTACTGGTAAGTCACTTTTATTTATTTTCAAAGGATTAAATAGGGCCTATAAGATAGTGAATAAGTAATATAATCGACTTTTTGCGGAAACTATGAGACAACTCTTGTAATATTAATGAATTGCATATGAGCCTTCATAACGAAGTATTGTTTTTGCATTGTTACCATCAACCGTACGGAAATATGGCTGCACCTTACAATCACTTTAAATCTTGAAGACTCTAACCCAGGGATGTAAATAACCACTCGCTCACTCGCCCGGGTCGAGTGGTTCATCGGTGCGGGCGAGTTTTTAATATCATTATCAAAATACCGAAGGTAAAGAAATGATTTCTACTGTGGAATGTGGGCTAGTAGCTTTTTTCTTGGGCTATTAAAATCTTGTTACTTATTTGCATCCCTGCTCTAACCACTATAGTCGACAACTCTAAAAAAATAAAGTTACAGACACTCGCTAATAATCGTCAAAACAGATAAAATAATGATATTTTAAACCTTGAAATATATAGTTGAGCCTGATAGGGGTAAGATACCATAAGTTGGCGATTCTACTAACCGCAAATATCTTAACGTTTACAAATAATAATAATAGTCTTATTTCGAGTGTTGCATAAAGATATCCTGGTCAATGGCCTGAATCTCTGGCTTCAAAGTTCAGTATTGAATATCCACTAACAGCAACAAAAATAACATAATCAAGCTTTTATAAATACGTACATACAATGACTACGAATTAATTGATAAAGCATCATAAGAATTACCTTTCTACATGAGTATGACTTTCATTATATTATCTTTGTTACTTATGCTTTTGGATTAAGTAAAATAACAGGAGTTAAAACTTCATTTTTCTTGATCCTTTAACAGTCTCTGTGGTAATGTAATATAATCGCTACTACATATTTAAAAGTAGAAAGAAAAGGAGAAACAATATTATTGGCTGAAAAGAAGCCTATTAGGATTTAATATTAACTAAAAAAATATAGAAAGGAACAAATTATTTTGAGTAATTAGTTTTGCATGTGTATATGCTTCTATGTAGAAGCCTAACAATCGCCAGACATTGCAGTGAAAAGACTCGACTTTTCCCTTTTTCTCTGTTCTTTTCTAAATATGCAGACTAATAAATTGTTCTGAGAATCTTAACTACATAAAAATTACTGTGATAAGTGCTATGTATAAACTATTACTACTACTAATAACTAATTAACTCTATGACTTATCGAATTCGGAGATTCAATGCCACATTTACAAAAGCTCTCCATCGACTTCTGTCCTTAGCCAAATATTCCAATTTCTTGGAGGTCCGTCCTAGTTCGCCAATCTGCACCTAAATCTTCGTATTGGTCGTTTGTCGATTGGGTTTCCAGTTAAAATTTTGAAAGTGTTTCTTCTTTCTTCCATTTTGACTATATGACCTATCCAGCATAGCGTCCCAAACTCAGTGACCCTAGCAATTTAGATAATTATGCAGTTGCTCGTTATGAGGTTTCCGCTGTTTTCCATTCCCGTTCCTCTTGAGTATGAATAATCGCTTTAAGATTTTATTTTCAATGCTTTGAACCTGCGTTATCTCAAAATAAGCGACTATGTTCTGCAACCGTACAGTACAATAGGCATAATTATCGCTTTATGTATTTAAGCTTTATGTATTTTAAGCTTCAAATTATTCAACTTAATTTGCGAAGACAAATGATTTTGAGCTGAATAATAAAACACATCCCTTGCTTTCAGTTTGCATTTAATTTCTTTAATATGGTTTTGGTATTGGTCTTTTAATATTGATTCTCCTAGATATTTAAAAATGCATAATTTGCTGTACTGGAGTCCCAGCAAACTTCCATGTATTTAGTTTTCTGTGCCTTTACTTCTAAACACATATCTCCGTAGGCGTTTATTTATATCCATTTCTATTTATTGTCCTCACATCATTCCCTATCGGAGTTATATCACCAGTATAAGCTATTATTTTGAGAGTACCATTCAGCTCTAGGCCCAGTTTGCTATCTTTGGCTTTCCTCATAACACAAAACTGAATAATGATAGAGGCAACTCATCTCCTTGTTTCCGTCCATTTGACACTGAAAATTTATTTTGGGACTCATTGAAACATCTTACTTAATCTAATTATCTTTTTCAGTATTCAAAATTCGCTAAGGGTGTTTGCCTCCTAACAGTATCATAGGCTTTTCTAAAAATCAATAAATAATTGATATACCAGTTGGTTGTATTCCTATTTCTTTTCGAGTATTTGACAAATGGTAAATATTTGATCGATAGTTCATCGATACTAATATGATGTTATTAGTATTAGTAATAATAATAAAACTAATAATATTAATAATACTTAATTATCATATATGAACATCTCGGGGAAAGATTCTGATATGTCACATTTTCAAACTTTCGAATGAACTGGAAAATAAGATTCAATATTCCCATCCAATTCAATTCAATGAAATGAAATCTTTTAAGTTTTATGTTCCACGGTTATGCCTGTTAGGCTAAAGGAGACGGTGATGATGAAAGATGAATGAAATGGTGGAATGAAGAAAGTGGGAGGAAACGAGAGAACCCCAAGAAAACCCACGAACACGATGTTTGTCCACTATAAAGTCCAAACGGCGCGAGCTTGGATCGAGCCAGGGACCCCAAGCACCGGAGGTGAACGCTCTACCACTGAGCCAGCGCGCCCCCATCCAATTCAATGCAATGAGCATAATAAAGAAGCATCCTCTGCCATCTATATGTACATTTCTGAAATTGAACTACCTACATAATGTTCTATGATTCAATTCCAACCAATTGTACCTAATAACTTAAAATCACCGGAAGTAGTACTTATATTTATGTTTGCCTGAGCCGCTCTTATGTAAACAAGATAATATACCGTATTTTATCAAGAATGTTAATAACTTTAAATGAGAGGTAAAAGTGGATCCGAAAAGATAGTGGGACGCATGACTTCACGCTGTCCCCCGTGCCTATCTTTGTTCATTGTAATTTTTAAGGAAATCGAGGGATGCCATAAGTATTCTTTGGAAGTGGGGAAAGGTCGTTCCCCAGTAGGGATGCGCACGAGACAAGGTTTGAGGCTGTCTCGTCTCGAAAATGTGCTGTAAAATTGATGTCTCGACTCGAAAAACGTATATTTTTCTATTGGAAGAGCTGTTTCTCGACTCGAATTTTCTCAGGGAAGTTCTGTCTCGACTCGACTCGTGCGCATCCCTATTCCCCAGCGTTCCAATTCACATTTCTCCTGATTGAAACAATACAAGAAGAATGTATATCAATGAAGTTATTCAAATAAGAAACGTACACGTGTATGTTGCGCAATTTGAAAGGCCACCTATTATCACAGTGTTCCAGATATTTTTTATTAAATCCACGCTTTAAAACCATATTTGTAAGATCGATGGCATGTAGAATTACTATTAAAAAATATATCAAATGCTAACACTAAATGGCTTTGCGTAATTTGAGGTAATTTTTTCCCATTTTCATCTTGTAAAAGAAAATTCAGGGTGTGACCACCATTGCAACTAGTAGATCCATCTACGTATTTCACCTCACATTGAAGAAAGTCCTACGGATGTCCATGCCCTCATATCCCCCTATTTAGTATTGTTTGATCTGGAAAAGTCAATCATTAACGCGTTGTATCATACACTTTTCTTTCACAAAGTGAAACGATTGCAACTTTCCAAGAGTTCTTAAGTCTTGCTGTATATTCTCTCACAGAACGTATAAACTACATATCCATCCACCACAGTTTATTTAAGTTGAATTTTCTTGTTTTACAGTGTCCAACAAGTCTTACCTTCTTTTGTTGTTATTTTGCATTTTATTCGTTGTTTACATGCCCCACCTTGCAGACAAAATATACACTTTGCAGTATGATAATGTTATGGGATTTTTGAGTTCCATACAACAAATTCACATTACATTTGAAGTAGCTATCCACGACTTATGAACACGCTGGCGCGTCGTCAACAAAGCCGCAAAAACACAGAGTATTGAGTACATAGCTTGCAAAAAGGAGAACTCGAGACCGACTCAGACCACATCGTCCTTTATTGTTGTTAGACTTTAGGTTCCAACACTCGATACAAGTAATATAAAGACATTTTTAAATTTAATTGAAATATCTAGAAAAAAGTCTAATTTACCAGAGTATGTTAGACCACCTTTCGCCTCCAGAGCACTTCTATACTTCTACATGTTGTGAAGTTATAGGTATCGGTATGGTATCAAGTGGAATATTGCACCATTGTGCGTGCAATGTAACACTATCTTTTGTGAGAGAGGATGTAAAATGACATTCGTGCTGAATTCGTGTCTCCATAATGAACAAGTGTTCAATTATGTTTTAGTCTGGTGATTGTGCCTTCCAGGTGAGATATTCAACTTAATCGCAAGGTTTCTTAAACCACACCGAAACAGTCCTAATCATGTGAATAAGCGCATTATCATCCTTAGCATGACTCATTGTCTGAAAACTCTGGTTTATAGAATGTACATAGTTTCTAAAATGACAATATAATTACGGACGTGACACAACCAGTACATCAACACAGGACCCAGTGAAAACTAGTATATTGCGTGCAGCCGTATCGCATATCATCTGACATGTTTCACGGTTGGGCGGAGATCGTACTCTTCATTGGCTGTCTACCATATGGAAACAGATCCCTTGGCTTGATACAAGGCGAACAATCAGCCATCAATGGATCATGTTGCATGTTTGCGCTACCATTGATGTTTTGATCTCGTATCAGTGTTTTCCTCCATAGAACTAGAACCCGTTTATACATGTTGTGCAATTCGTGGGATGCTGTGATTGTCTACACAACTGTAGGAAGTGCTGATTGATTTTCTCTCTTACTTAGACAGCAGTCCCCCCGATGTTTTCGAATAAAAATCCTCTTTAATTCTGAGAGTTTTCTTCCGATTACTGTTCCTCTTCGAATGTGTTTGACGTAACTTTTGTAGGCCATCATCACCTCAGACACTGTCCCTCACAGCACGCTCTACACACTTGCTACTTTCGTCAGTCTCGCATCACATAACCGAGCGCCAACAATTTGCCCTTTTTGTAGATCAGAGACATCACCCATTTTACATTGTCACTATCTGTTCAGTTAATTGCACACTGCGGTTCTACTATTCTTCACGCAAAAAGAAAGGTTGGATCATAATAGGGGCCAGTTTCTGCCTAGCAATGGATTGTTATGAAAGTTATACACGATATTTCACATCAAAGG
Source organism: Thermobia domestica (assembly GCF_964235325.1). Lineage (NCBI taxonomy): Eukaryota > Metazoa > Arthropoda > Insecta > Zygentoma > Lepismatidae > Thermobia > Thermobia domestica. The sequence continues at coordinate 138,710,265 of NC_137456.1, read as the reverse complement.
TTTTTTTTTTTAAAGATTATGTCGAGATCATTTCCGGTTGTCCCTGTAGAGCGTCCGGAAGTAAACCCTCCAAAATCTTGGTAGGAGCATAATAAAGATATTTGCGTGGAACGCGCGAAAATGACGGAAAAAAAATCGTAATAATGTTTTATGCTGCTCATAAAGGCAAATAAAATAACCATATAGCAAGATAACGGGTATATTTGTTACACTATGAGAGCAATTCGTGTAAAAAAAAAAAAAAAAAAAGCATGTTCGGTGAACCTGTGAACCTGTATTTTGATGTCAATATTTGTCTTCGGAGTTGTAGTAACAATAGAGCAGACACTCAGAGCAACAACAAAAATATGCCAGACTGTAGTCTGATATGTCTACTTGAACATACTACAAATTGAGATTGTTTTGAAATCCGCTATCTATATATAAAAAATGTACTTTAAGTCGCATGTATGATATGAATCCACAATGAAGCAGAAACAAAATCAATTGTGAAAACAGTAAACTAAGAGCTAATGTTAGAACTGCGTCTCCATACGAACCATAACCCCGGTTTATTATTCCCTTCTGCCCGTGCTGTTTAAGAGGCCGGAGACATTCTTTCTGTTAAGAGCACAACATGGTATTATAAACATTGCAAAACAGGGTTACGTCAGGTGTGCCCGCGGGGTAGATAACAGAGTATGTTGAACAAACTTAAATGTCGTTGTGGTCGGTTAGTCTTTTCCAAACCAGCAGCCAAAAGGAAGTTGGGAATAATGGGAGATAATGTCAGTGTGCTGTATACGAGTATGGCCTAGTGTGTGCTAGAGTGTAATTATATAGTGTGGAAAGTGTAAATAGCAATTACGTATAGACCATTAGTCAACAAGAGGCTCCCTTCGAAGACAGTGTGTGTTAAAGTGTAAAAGTGTGTATGATGGAACTAGCACTTAACGTTGTCATCCAAGGTGTGTGGATGTAATAATGTTAAGCAGAACGGCGTCAAGATCGAAGACAGTGAAATGTGTCAAAACAGAAAACATTTGAAGAACGCGAAACTAAGGAGACATGTTTCCCGAACATGTACAACGGGATATGGAAGAAAAGAATTCGTGTGCCTTCGTTCTTACAAGGAGACGATAAAGAAACCCAAAACGAACGATGCCGACTGCTACAATCTGACAGGCTTAAAATCTGCCCAGGTCAATGCGCCGTTTGTTTACCTCAGAGACGAAATACGCAATACCCAAAACGGCGCTAGGACTGCTCGGTTAAACTGAGAACGGGATTTTCGTTGGGGGTCAGTGGAACTTTTTTCGGAATGAGAAGGCAACAGCTTCTTAGCAATTCACACATCCAGGAAAGCTCTAATGACGTATTTTGTTCCCTTACATCTCGGATTCAAACATATGATACGGGACAACTTCATTCGAGAGCACACCAAACCGTTGGCCAACACATCGTGGCGGACGAGAAAAATATGGCAGTTGTTGTGGTTAATGGAACCTACAAAATATACATTGAGAAGAGCTAGAACAATGCGTTCGTTTAGTATGCACAAACATTGTCCTTTTGTCAACCCTTGGTGATCGTCAGCAGTGCCAGTGACGTGTATGTGCTCTCTGTGTTGAGTCCTTACCGGGCTAAAGATTCCAATGCAGCGAATACAGGAAAAACACTACGTGCGGATGTTGAAAAGATGCGTGCTTGTTTAAAAGAATACGATGTATTCGTCATGGTTTTAGAGACTCACGGCTACTGGAAAATCTCGAATTCCATAGTCAAATGCCGTGCTTCCTTCCAAAAACGCAGAAGCAACTACAACAATGGAAGCCAACCAGTCTCATATGGTAACAAAAATAAAATGGGTTGTCGAATCCACCAATTCCAGAATGAAAAGATGAAAAGCCCTGGACCACATTATCCGTAATATCCAAATTAAATTTATTGGGGACTATGTATGAATTGTTTGCACGCTTTGCAATACATTTCAGTCTCCACTCATGCTTGACACCTCCTACGACGAGTATATTGCACGAAGGATGCGGGCTCTTCTTCATAAAGAAAACTAATTCCAAACAACGCTAAACGACAAAGGTTGGGACCGCGATCACAGCAAAATGAAATGGACTCCGATGGATGCGGCAAATCTGCCGAATTTTCCTATATTATCCGAAGAGATGCTGCATGAACTAACCAACTCCTAACAAGCAAATGCTATACTGGGGAGCATGCAAACACTGGAAGCACCTATGAATCAACAAGATGATGATGCCATTCGTGTTAAAAATCCAGTGTCGCCATACGGGTTCTTGCATCTACATTCTCTGGATAATGTACGATGTTGCTGATATCCTGAAATGGTACTGCCAGTGCAAGACTGAGTGCTAGGCGACTGAGTGGGACCTACCGTAGTCGCGTCAAGACCTCATTAGGAACTCATATGTGAGCTATCCAAAAATACATTTTTCAGAATCTTAAGGTACTCACATAACAAGTTTTAGAGAGGGAGTTTGGCTTCCGCCATATAATTTGAAATACTCACCAGCTACTTCTATAAAAATTGTTGCAGAAGTACTGCAGGATTCTGAAACATGAATATTTGAATAGGACACATACTAGTTCCTGAGTGAAGTCTTGGCCCAATTACCGTAGATTCCGTAGTGTTGGAAGTATGGAAATTTAAAGTTCATTTTTTCGTTTTCGGCAACCTATAACTCCAAAAGGAAGCATTTGTGCACCCACCTTGATCTATACATTTTGTATTATCTTGTTGTCAGGAATTATCTTCCAAATGTTGTCAGTGTTGTTTTGAATACGAGGGATGTTCAGAAAGTAAGGTTAGCAAAGCCTGCAGTGAAACATGTGTATATTATTTCATACAACCAAAAGATATTAAATACATTGGGTTATTTTTCGACATACTCTTCATAGTCTTCTTCTTCGCTTGAGGTATTTGTCTCCGTATCGTGGGTTGAGTTTGAAGATTTTCTCCTAGTAAAAATCCTGTTCTTATGTGTTCAGCAGCGTTGTCACGAAATGTTTCATATCCTCGTCTGAACCGAAGCATCGGCCTCTCAGGTGCTCCTTCAATTGCGGGAACAGGTGAAAGTCGCTTGGAGTAAGATCCGTGCATTAGGAAGAGCGGCCGATGATGTCCCAGATAAACTGCACAGCGTGATGGTCTTCTGGGTTGTATGCTGGTACGTGTTGTTGTGAAGGAAGATGCCGCCGTGAGTACAACGGTATGTTGTATATTTCTTTTTTAGATAGTTGGTACTATTTTCTATCTGTACTGGTCTTAGGAATAAGATCAGAGGTGCAATAACGGAGCAGATTTTTTATACAGAAAAAAGGAAGAAAAGGAAATTGTAATTTTATTATTTTCTTTTCTTTAGTTACAGTCTTGAAATAAATAGAAAGATGATAGGTAGAAGATTAGGAAGTCCTCAGAACAATTGATGTTAAAGGAATTAAAAGTTTGTATCCTGAACACTAAACGAAGGTAAAATAAATAAATAATATTTACCTTTTAATGTTCTTCTATATATATTGTGGCTCAAGCGATATTTATTAGGAACCACGGGAAAGAAAAAATATAGATTTTAACATTGAAGGAAATAATTGCTATACTAGATAAATAGTTAAAGATAAAATAACTTAAAGTAAAATACAATAACTAAGTTATATAACTATAAAATACTGCGTTTATCTCATTTGATATTAAGTTCCCTCTTTTAGACATTATTTATATTAACTCTACTTATAATCTCGGGAGGGACTACAATTTTGACTAAGTCCATCTATTGTTTTTCCAGTACTTTCGGTAGGCTGCCATAACTTAATTTCATCGACATTTCGTAATCCTAGAATTTTCCCTGTTTTCATGTCCATCAATTCAAATACTTTAGGGTTAATTTGCTTCGTACACAAATATGGTCCAGCATACAAGTCACAAAATTTATAGATCCTTTTTAATGATGCGTCACTTTGTGGATGTAATCTCACAAACACCAGATCATTAGACTTAATTTTAACTTTATCTTTCTGTTGTTCTTCGGTTTTCTGATTTCGAGAATTGAATTTTCGAATCCTATGAAAGTGTATCATACTCACAAGATGAGAATAATCTACTTCATCTTTATCGTCCAATCGAATTCCAAAATGCCGTTCAATCGGCGAAATAAAATCGGTTTCATTATGGATATTAGCGGGTGCTACTCCTAATGTATCCGACACTGAATAGTTTAAGAAATACGTAATTTCTGTAACGTATTTGATCCATTCATTATGTTTGTTACGACAGTAATGTCGAAATAACATCCCAAGGTTTCGATGGATATTTTCCACAACTGAACTGCTGGGGTGATATGGGGTTACAAAATGAACCTTAATATTGGCGTTATTCATGGCACAAAGAAACACATCACTCCGAAATTGTCCACCGTTATCACACAAGATATGCTCTATAGGCCCACAGTGTGTATATATACATTTAGGATACGATGAACTATTGCTGATGAAGTGGCTTTACGTAGCGGGTAGGCGACTACATATCGCGTAAAAATATCCAATACAGTAAGAAGATATGTTTCACCAGATGCTGCTCTCAGAAGCGGCCCGTACAGATCTATAGAAATGAAGGAATGTGGACGCTCCGGTATTATTGATAACATATTTTTATAGATAGCTCGATAATTATGTTTAATTCTCATACATTCCTCACAATCTTTTATATAATTTTTAATTTGAGATCTAAGCGATTTCCAATAAAAAGATTTGTTAATCACTGAATACACTTTTGAATATCCAAAGTGTCCAAAATTATCGTGATAAGCTTTTAATATTAAAGGAACCAATTTTGGGGATACACAAATTTTAGTTCTATGATCATATTTGAAGTCTTTAATTACCAACACATTATTAGACATTCGATACAAGATATTCCACGAATGGGGACAATCCCATCCTTTCAAACATGTCGTCAAATGTTGTATAATCCTTGCATAAGGTTCGTGATCCCGTTGAGATTTTTGTAAATCCAATGAAATGTTAGAAATTTCTTCCTGTAAAACCTTAAAAGCATTTATTATAAATAAATGATGGTTTTCACTAGGGAATAGTCTAGATAATGTATCTACTGGGATGTTCTCACTTCCTTTTATATGTTTAACATCAAAGTCGAAAGATTGTAATTCCAGCGACCATCTTAATAAGCGACTATTGTAGCCTTGTATTTTCCTTAAATGGCATAATGAACTATGGTCGGTAAGAATTGTAAAGTGACATCCAGTCAGATAAGGTGCAAATTTCTGTAATGAAAACCTCACAGCAAGTAATTATATTTCAGTGACCGTAAATCCCTTTTCAGCATTTTTCAGAGTGCGACTCACACTATGAATTACCGATGCTTCACTAGAACCAACTGCTGGCTGCTAAGGATTCCCGAAATTCCAGAGAGAGCACCATCACACTGAACGAAGAAAGGACGTTCATAGTCTGGATGATTTAAACGTATATTTCTCATTACACACATTTTCAAATGTTGGAAACTTTGTTCTTGAGAATCCCCCCATGCCATAACGTTCCTTTCTTAGTTTAGAAAATAGAGGTTCGGCTACTTCTGCGAATTTAGGAATTGATCTTCTACACCAGTTAAAGAGTCCGCGTAGTTGCCGAGTTTCCTTTAAATTAGTGGGGGTTGGTAAATCTCGAATCGCTTGAACTTTGGCTTCACTGTAGCACAGACCATTAGCATCGATGGAATACCCCAAAAATTCAATTGACCTTCTGAAAAACTTTGATTTTTCGATATTTATTGTAAGACCTGCTTTCTCCAGATGTTAGAGCACAATGTCTAGATTTTTTAAATAATCCTCCGGAGTTTTTCCCATGATTAGAATGTCGTCAGCATAATAGACTACATTGCTTCGTTAGTTTTGGCCCAATACACGATTTAAACAAGATGCTAAAGCGGCACTAGCATTAATCAACCCGAAAACAACACGATTATATTCATACAATTGTCCCTCGAATAGGAAAGCTGTGAAAGGTCTCGAATTTTCATCCAACAAGATTTGGTTGTAGGCCATGACTAGATCCACATTTCCAAATATCGTATGTCCTTGTAAAGATCCCAGAATTTCATCGACAGGAGGATATCGCACTTGTTGTAATTTTATATGGGAATTTAACTTACGGAGATCCATGGCCAATCTCAGATGTTTACCGTCTTTCTTGGGCACAACATGTAAAGGGTTAAGATGAACACTTTGGGACGGTCGTATTATCCCTTGACTTAACATTTCTGCTATTTGCTGGCGTACGTTTTTTCTAAAACGATACGGAATAATATATGGTTTAGACACTATAGGATCTTTAGTCTACTTCTATGGTATATGCGAAATCTTTACAACATCCGGGCTTAGACGAGAAAGCCTTTCTATGTCTATAAATAATATCTTTGAATAATGATGTTGCATTTTTATCCATAAAATCCAAAGAATCTACGATATTATCCACGCATTTTGAGAAAGAAAAATTCTCATTACTTTTGAAATTATTTCCTTTTCCATTTCTATGATACTAACTTCTTCCACTTTACGAAAATTGATTTCTGAAACATTGTTCACGAAAGGTTGACATTGACATGCTATATCATCTTTTGCAGGTATTAATTTTTGAACCACTTCATCATCTATAGTACGCACGGTAAATGTTTTATTTTCGAAATCCAGGGTCGTGCGTAACTGTGTTAGAAAGTCCATTCCTATTAAAACCTTTTCATTGAGTTCATTTATAACTGAGATAAGAATATTAATTTTATAACCTTGCATATCAATTTCAACTTGTGTTTTCCCCATGACCCTCTTTTTGTGTTTACCAGTATAAACAATCAATACTAAATTATCCACCTTTTGTAACCTGGGACTAGAATAATTCTTAGTAATTTCCTGCCAAAAGGTATAGGATAAAAGCGAAACAGTAGCCCCTGTATCAATTAATGCATGAATAGGTATATCGTTAATTTTTATAGTAATTCGTGCCGTGCTAAAGGTTTTCAAGAAAACAAAATCCTTTTCACTATTATCTTTTGCTTCCATCTCATCATCAAATCGCCAAAAACATTTAGCAATTGGTATATATTGGTATATCCTGACCAGCGAACGAGTGCGGGCGGCCGGTTTTGGAACTAAAATGCAAGCAGCAGTGTTTCTAACCGGATTACTTGTAATCAATCTATCACAGTTCTTTTTGTCCTGTTCGTGATAAACCACTTCACGTATATGCTCAAGTCAGGGGCGATCGAGACGATTGCCCCCACCCTCAGAATATGATATTTTTTATTTTAAAAATAAAACCTAAGAATTTTCACCTTTGCATTATAAAGGTAAAATAAAACCTAAAATAGGTAGGCCTTACTTTTTTTTTGTTTTACGTTGCAGAAGTCAAATAAAGCAATAAATTGCAAGAAATTACTTACATTGGCGTTCTTGCTAAAAAAAAATGTCCACCTTCGAAATCGCAGGTGGTCATTTCTGTTCTAGAAATTGCAGACAATAGCTACTTCTCCTTTTCTAAAGTTGTTTTACTTTTTTTTTGCAATACACTCTTACCTTGATTTGACTTCGAACGATTTCCCCCGAAATATACAGCCTGGATCCGCCCCTGCCTCACGTTAAGACAAACAGTTTCAAAAGTTATTGAAGTTATTTGCAGAACATCTTAAGTAACAAGCAAAAGAAAAAAAAACTACAACAAAAATACACCCTCCATAACTTGCGAACAAACTAGCGAGCAGCCTTTTACAGACATCGAATGACATCGAATAAAACGCAATCATTTTTTATACAATCTGCTTAATACACGGTAGAAGCTCACTGAACTGTCAATTGTGTTGTGTTGTTCTTAAATTGGTAATTTTCATTCATATATCACTATTCACAATACATCTGCAGTACTGCAGGAATGGTTCATTACAACCATATAACTTACGGCGTTCTTTATTAAGCGGAAAGAGATTAGGCTATGCATAACATCCAAACTGCAACTTTTAAAAACCGTTGGATACACTGCAGAATGAAACTCTCCGCTCCCCTGTCCCACCGCGCTTGCCAACAAACTGATGTAAACACAACAGCAGCGCCATCCTTCCAAAACCGCACTGCTATCCTGGTCAGGTAATACGCCGTATTAGCATACAAACATTCTAGTTTAGTTTCCTTATCAGATAATTGATTAGATAAACTTAACGTTGTCATGGTTTTAACCCCTTTCATATCAGCACCATCTAGTTTAAATTATGATGATTAAATGGTTCTATTAAATAACATTGTATCCCGCATTCTTGAGTAGAATCGGATCGATTGCATGTAGACACAGAACTTGGATTTCTGTTATTATAAATACTACCACCTATGAATCGATTTTGTGCAAAATTGCAATAATTGTTATTTCGATTATAATTTTGGTGATTATTTCTGAAATTCCTATTACTATTTCTACCATTAGGTTGAGTTGAATTACCAGTACTATTTAGATTACTCGCTCGGTCATTAAAACGACGATTGCCATTTCCTTGTGAGTTGGAACTATTTCCATTTTGTACACTTAGGTTGCGAATATGAGCATAATTAATAGGATTGCGGCTAAGACTACCCTGACCTCTATTGGGACTTTTATTGTTCTTCTGCATTAAATATTGGCTTTCAAAGTTCTGTACTAGCATGATCAGATGACTAAAATTGGCGCATTGTGCAGACATTAGCATTTGTTGCAATCGGAACGGCAATAGGATGCGAATAGAAGCAATTATACGCGATTCGGGATGATTAGGATTTAGAGCTCTTTTTCATTATACGTCGATACTACAAATTCAGTGACTCTCTTGTGGCTTCGCGGATCGAAGGCCTTGGTACGTAATAAAACATCTCTATTTTTCAAGCATAACGCCATTTTCATAATTGGATAACAAAGCAGCTTTGAAATCCGAATAAGGATGAAGATTTTCTCGGATTGCTTTGATCCACGTTAAACATGGTGGCTGTAGGACGTGCGGAAGGATCTTAAAGAATTTTGACTCCTTTACTTCTATTAGTTCACATTCGTCCTCAAACTTTTCGATAAACACTCGTGCAGGAATATCATCGGGCCCACCACTAAATTTTGTCAATGATTTTACCTCACTAAATCGCAAAGGTCTGTTAGTATTATGGTACTTTAAATATTTATATTTACCATAATATTTTGGATTCCTACATGATGAATATTTCTTCTTCCATTTTCGGTACTTCCTTCGCTATATCCCGACGACTCACTGTCCTCAAAAACTTGATGAGGTGTTACTGGTTCTGGTTCCTTAAAAAGAGACTGATTTCTATATCCCCCGTCGTGAGGGATTACTGGTTATAATCCATTATACGAAGCCTGATTTCTATGTCCAACGTCGTGATGGGTTACTGGTTTTGATCCATTATGAGGGGACTGATGTCTATGTACACCGTCGTGCTCTCCCTTAGTAGAATTGTACCACTCTTGAAAACAATTCATATCCTCTCGAAGTTCTCGGATGTGAAAGGTGTGTTCATTAATCACGGATTCCATTACTTTAACCACATCCTGTATTTCAGTATAATTTTGGGATATTAGTTCCATCTTTTGATCATACTGCTTTAATTTCGTAGCAATTTGCTTCTCCAATTGACCTTCTATTTTACATTGTAACTGGTCCATTTTATCTTCAAGTCGTTCCTCAATTTTAAGTTGCAGTTGTTTTATTGAGTCCTCAAATTGTTGATGAGTTACCATTTTCTGCTGGAATTCCTCAAACTGCTGATAAGTTACCATTTTCTGCTGGAATTCCTCAAATTGCTGATGAGTTACCACTTTCTGCTGGAATTCCTCAAATTGCTGATGAGTCACCATTTTTTGCTGAAGTTCATTCATTTGACAAGATATCTGCTTTAAGAGATCTGTCATACTTTCAGGAGCAGGAAGATCCCTTTGCATAAATCTGTCTTGGACACCTTCGGTTTCCGACATACCTCTGTTTATTTGTTTACCACTTCTTAGAACAGTAACATAAATATTAGCTCAATTGTGTTCGTTGTTACTTTACTTCGAAACGATACACTAATTCCCAGTTTGAAGGCACCATTAAAATATGGAACAAAATCTATATTTTCTCTTTCCCGTGGTTCCTAATAAATATCGCTTGAGCCACAATATATATAAAAGAACATTAAAACGTAAATATTATTTATTTATTTTACCTTCGTTTAGTGTTCAGGATACAAACTTTTAATTCCTTTAACATCAATTGTCCTGAGGACTTCCTAATCTTCTACCTATCATCTTTCTATTTATTTCGAGACTGTAACTAAGGAAAAGAAAATAATAAAATTACAATTTCCTTTTCTTCCTTTTTTCTCTATACAAAATCTGCTCCGTTATTGCACCTCTGATCTTATTCCTAAGACCAGTACAGATAGATAATAGTACAAACTATCTAAAAAAGTAATATACAACATACCGTTGATTGAGTGACAAGTCCTAGCCGTGAACCTCTAACAGCTGCCGATGAATTTGAGCTGTGGTTACATGTTTCGCCCACAGAAATCGAATATGTGAGCAGACTTCTTCTCGAGACCAGTTTTCCAAACGAGTCGCCGTTAGTGTTTACCTACAACTACCACAGGTGGAAGGTAGCTGAAACTCTAACAGTTTCTGATCTTTCCTCGTACTAAGAAGCAGTGACGAAAAGTACTATGAGGCTCTGAGGCTGGCCTATCCTGTTTTTTACCGTATATTTTCTTTATCTTTTTTAAAATATAAAATAAAATCAATACTTCAACATTTCGGTTCTTTCAGTAACAAAATAATAGGTTGAAAATACAGAGTCCCTTCCATCTGTGCCTCAGTAGCTCGCTAGACAGGCTTACGGGCTATGCTGCTCAGGGAGCGAAGCTATTATTGCTGGGGATTGTACACATTGTTGGAAAGGTGTGAAGCCTCGACTCTGGGAGTTTAGGTTTAGCTCTGCAGGCAGTTTTGAATGCTAATTTGTTATAATATGACTTCCTTAACACAGACTAAGAAGTTTCTGTGTAGAATTATGTACTTATACTAGTGATAACTTGTTTAAGTTTAGGTATATATACTCTCAGGAGTTATTCAGAATAGCTGATCTTTTTCCCCTACATGGGCCTGGTCCATAATAGCTTGTAAAATGTAAGTCTGATACATTAAACACAGGTATAGGGTTTACCAAACACTACCGTACGAGTTGAAATAATAATATCTGTGTGTAATTTTAGTTGAATTTGGCATTTTATGGAATCAGTTTGGTATTTATGACTTTTTTCGCGGAGCTTTGCTTGTTTCGGGAGAACCTTTGCTAACATTATTCTTGGAAATGTGAAAACTCTACAATATATATAAAACAATAAACAGTTGTGATAAAATTTCGGTGAGTGCTTAACTGCGGTAGCCACCCCCTTAAATATGTCACTGCATAGAATACAATATTAAATATCTTGCGTTGATTCAAATGAAGTTCCTTCTGAGCACTAGTATTTCTAATGAATTCATTATCACGTGATGCATTAACTAAATGTAATATTGTACTTACTTTAAAGAGGGAGATGCAAATAAACGTTTATCCAGGAAATTTGACAACGTTTCTTTGTGGCTTGTCGCTAAAATTTGACAGAGTTTCTTTTCTTCAATGTGCTTTCCTTTTCTCTGCCTCCATTCCCAAATATGCAGGAAATGAAAACAGAAAGTGAGGGAGAAATTCTCCTCATCTCCGATCTCCCCTGCAAAGCCCAGACAGAAGAAAATATGAACCACACTTCCAAATAATTCTAGTAGAGCTAAATGAGAATATTCCGTTATTACATAATCCATGTTTCCCTCATATAAAATGTTTGTTGAATAATAATAGTAATAATAATAGTAATAATAATAATAATAATAATAATAATAATAATAATAATAATAATAATCATAGACTACTTTCCGTCGTATAACTCTTGTCATTTAAGAAAATCATTTAATAACCATGATACGACGCGTCGAAAGATGGCCTCAGTGAACTTGTAAACTTTTGCTTATATAAGTTAAATATTCATTGTTTCTTGTTAAATTAAACAACAAGAAACTACTATGTATACATACACATAAATTTAAACAGTGTTAGAAATACAGCTAAGAAAGTTCTTTAAAGTAAATAAATTAGGTAGTTTTTTTTGGTTACGTCAATGAGGAAAATAGAATTCTCACTATAATTTTAAACATTTTATGATACATTAAATGTTATTTGTGTTATTAGTTTATCGGGCCTACCCTACTTGTGGGATTACGCTTCGCCACTGCTAACAAGTTATTTTTTGGCATACCTGTAATCTTTACATAATATTCCGAGTAACACAGAGTCTCCAATTTTGCTTAGTATCCAGTTCATAACTTTTTTACTAAATATAAAGAAATGTTCGATGTCACGTATAGGAGACGTGACCATATACAATACCTATTCCAAGAGCAAAATCTATTTAAAGAACTAATACATTACTTTCGACTCAAGTTTAACACCTAACAATCACATTCAAATGTTAACAAAAATACGATCTACTAAAAGACTACTTAAAGACTTCATCTTAGGAAAAGGAAACAAAGTTTCAAATTCCGATACATTAAAGTACGTGTTTTTGAATATACGTAAAATAAACTAGATTTTGAAATAGTCATCTATGAAATAATACGCTACACAACTCGAAAATGTGGAATCCCAATGAAAAATTCGAGCACATTTAGCGCCAAAATCCAAACATTGCTCGGGAAATAAAACGCCCAACACGTGTTCGTAAGTGTGCGTACATTAGCTAAGCAACTTATACGATTTATGGTTTAGTTCATTGTCGGACTATCCTGAAAGTATTTTGTATGGTTTTCGCTGTCATTTTTAAACAATATTTTCAATTTTATTATTTTGCATTTTATTCAAATATAATTAATAATGGTTAATATTCTATCTTAAAATCCAGTGTATTGCATGCAATTGTCTATGAATGACTTAGATCAAATGAGTATTATCCGTTACCAGCAGTTTCACAGTGCTTCAACCTAGGGCCCTATTCCTATTATTTAACAACGATCTTTGTGTTTATAACAAATGTTGAATGAACATTGGGTCGCATCCAGAATCTCGTTAGGGAAAGGGGTTGGTAAGTCCAAAAATTGGATAAGCAGCCAGACAGAGTGAATTTCCCGTGAAAGCATCCCTTGTGCAGACAAAACAAATATGTTCGTTTCCCGGCGGGAGCTCATGTGGTTCGGATTCTACGTTAATCAGTAGATCCACGTCCAATATAGCCTCGCTGCTGAACGGGACACTAAACTAAAATCACCTCACAAAACAAATACAGTACAATTTTAATAAAGTGTTATGAAGTTTGGGAGTGTCCGGACCCCATGGTCCCGTGTGGATGCTTCCTTCAGTCTATACGTAGCTGAGTAGCATTTAGTGTTTATAGAGACTTTCACGGAAGATAGTACATATTCAATTTGATTATTTTTGGTCAGTAATCTGATTTCAGCACTATTAGTTACCGTACTGCTGGGTTTTGATATTGAGGTTCTCTATCTCTTAAGGTAATTTTCTGATCGAATGTTGATGCTGGGGCGACACCAATGTACCTATTCGGTTTCTTACAATCAAACCTTCTGTTACGGTATGCCAAAGTCCTCAGACTGCAAAACCTCAAATTATGCTTTTCTCGGCAAGAAGGAGATTTCTTTCACAACTTTAGGTTGATCAATATTATTTTTGTACTACATCTAAAGATTAGAGGAATACTTATCTTCCTGTACACAGCTTGAAAGAAATAAGGATTCGTTGTAACATATAATTTCATTTCCTTCTTGTATTGTTATACATCACCCTCTTGGATCACTACTTGCATGAGAATCAGGTTCGCTTGAACATTTTATTTAGTAACTTCCAGGAAGCTAATGCTTCGTATAGATATGTATATTTGTAATCAGGGCCGTGCCGTGGAAAATCAGCGCCCGGGGCGAGGATATACGACGGCGCCCCCATACATATATTCCAAGCAATTTTTCCTATCTTTTTTCCTTTTCTCTCTCGAATTTTTCCCCCCTTACTTCGGCGCCCGGGGCCGTTGCCCCGCTCGACACCCCCCACGGCACGGCCATGATTTGTAATACATATACAGCGGTAAAAGTGAAGGGGATCGCGGGGACCGTCGTCCTTCCATTTCCAAAAAATGTCTATCGCGTTACCCACTTCCTAAAAAATACAATAGGTAAAGATAGGGCACGAGGGACGTGACGTCATGCGTCCCTTTACCTTTTCAGATCCACTTTTCCCCTGCATATATATCTAGGTATAATTATTCCACCCATTACTTAAAGGGAAATAAGTTTCACTTTCGTCCAACAGATGGAGGGACGTTCTTTAAGTCAAGCTTCATTAGGAAATTCCTCAACAGATGGCTCTGCAGTGATGTTTAGAACTTACAGACGATAAAATATGAACTCTGATTTGAATCCTGAGATTCGAATTCCGAAAATAAATACCATAATTAGTTTGTGTAGTTCATGTCTATTAACTATCATTTTTCATCTGCTTGTCATTTTTGTAGAATTTTCGTAAATTATTTATCACTGATAGCGAATTAAATGCCATGATATAGAAACAGTTCAGCGGGTTAAATCCATACATACATATCTCTGTAATCATCCGTGCCAGAGCTCGATATAATTTTGCTATTGCATTTAGTATATTCGGAATCTTATAATATGAGTATGTAATACAGTTTTTCATTTGTATCCAACAGAGACGATCTTTTCCCACCAATAATCAGTTATGCTTCAGTAGCATTGTCACGTAACATTGTAATTCCAGTAAACATTACTTCCAGCAAAGTGGTGTTAGAGGATACAATTGACCACTCTTGAAGTGGATTCAATTCTTCGAAATACGTGTTGAAATAGATCTGCTTAGTCACACAATCAGTTTTATCTGAAATATTATGGCATATTCACTGTAGTTAATAAAGTTATGCAATGTGTGTTAGTTATTGTTCTACATGAAGTAGATATGTGCACATATCTATCAAGGCGTAGCTATAAAATAATTAGATCGGATGAGTATTTTGCGTTACCAGGAGTTTCACAGGGCTAAAACGAATGCTATTTTACTGGTTCTATTATTTAAGAACGATCTTCAGGATCAAATACTGAATAGAAAAATTATTGTTCTCGGGTGATCTCAATATTACGCCAAAATAAAAACCGTGAATGATTGTCTTGATTTACAATACGACTCTTTCGAACTGATGTTCAATCAATAAACTAGGAGAAATCATGAACAAACGTAATGCATTATAATTCCGCAGAAACAAGTATAATTATGTATGACTGTAAGTTTAGTAATTACTTCTATAAGCCTACTTAACACAATTGAAGCTCTAGTTGTTACATTAGACACGAAATTAACGTTTCATAATCACATCAAAAATGCAACTCATGATATTTTTAAGTTATTAAAATTATAATAATTAGAAATTGAAGAAGATTTAAGCAATATTACAAAACCCCTGAGAATATATTACTCATACGTATACTTAATTTTAAATATGGCGTTGTAATTTGGAACCTCGCAACATAATTATCGCCAATAAATTGAAAAAAAAAAAGAAAAAAGATCAATCAAAATTTCTTGCGTGTTTGGTACACAAAGTAACTGGAATTTATCCCTTATTTTAAAACTGTAGGACGCTGGTAGACAATTTTAATATTTACTCATTGAATAAAAAGGCATAATGTTGGTTATCTAGTGTTCCTTCAAAAGAATTGTTCAAAAGGAATTCGATTGCTCAAACTTTATGTCAATATTAAACTTCCATGTTTATTCAGTTAGGACTAGAACTAGTCTTTTCTATTAAAAAAGTTAAGACCAACATGATGCTCAACCCACCATTCTGGAGAATACTGTATGTTCTGTTTATAACAAATTATGTGGAAAAGTATAACATTGATATATGGACAATGCTCTGTAAGTCACAAATAGTTCAACATTGTAATTGGGTATCTGCGTGTTGTGTTAATGGGTGATATCAATAAAAATAAGTAACTACTCCTGAGAAGTCCTGCTCGAGAATCGGAGTAACTACGCCTGGAGTAATCTCCTCCCTCAATTTCGTATCAATAAAACAAGCCACTACTCAGGTCTAGTCTGCTCCAGATTTATGAACGTTTACTCGCGCTTCCTCTGCACGTAGCACTGAGTCGTATCAATAAAAGAAGTGGTTACTCATTTCTCCCATTCATCGCGCAGTCATTTCGTTGTTTTTAACCTATGGCGTAGTATCTTAAAAGCCATGAAACGGGCAAGTAGCAACGATAGCTTCAATCAAAGTGCATTTGTGGATATTCTAAAAGAGTTTCCAGTGATACTTTCAAAGTCACAGCTACCAGAAAGTAAACGAAGGAAAGCCGAAAGTTTGAAGGTAATTACAGTGAAATGCAACGAAATATCAAATACATCTACGACTGAGACACAAATTCAAAAGAGAATCTTTAATATTAGAGCGAGAATAAAACAAAAATAAAAAAGAAGAAAAAAATTTTAAAAAAAACGGGAAAGAAGAAAGTAATATTGAAACCATGGGAATGAACCTATTTGAGCTGACGGATGTTGATTGGAATCCAGCAATATTAAGATTAACACGACAAGCGCATATCACGTGCTATCCAAGGTCTTTGTAGATTGTTTGGCTTTAAGAACGAAATCAGACACTTGGCTCCTTTGTTTTCTTTTTAATAAAGTCCAGCCACCCACGTCATAAATCACGTCCATCTGATTGCGTTTTCCACACCGTACGTGTCCCATTCTCATGTATACACCCTTTCTATCAACGTTGAGTTGAGTTGATTATTAGTTTAACGTCCTTTTCAGTAGCGTGCCTATATGAGACAGAACCCACTGATTAACGTGGAATCCAAACCACATGAGCTCCTGCCGGGAATCGAACGCGGGTCTCCTATGCCAAAGGCATGTACGCTAACCGCTTAGCCACGAAATAGCTCTTCCTATTAACGTATTACTCTCCAAAATTGTGGATGCGGGTTTCTTTAATGCCACTTGTGTATAGTCAAGTGCTCCGATAGCACCCGGAAATGTATAAAGTTCTTGCCACTCTGCCTTTGCTGTTTGTATATTACGCACACTTCCGGAAACAATCCATTTTCAGGTAGTCATAGACAGTACTTTGAGCCACACCAGAATCCCCTGACATTCCGACCTTGAATCCCGGATCACTCACGTAACGCAAGAAAACCAAGGGCACCGATTTCTCTGTAAATTGGGGAGGGCATTCAGATGTAGAAGGTATATATATCAGGATTTTAAGACAAATTGCACTCTAATTATGCCAAATATTGTATATTCATAAATACAATAGGGGCCCACATGAGCTTTGGGGGCACGGGTCCCCTGGCCCCCACAGGATCGGCGCCCTTGAAGAAAACCCGCATCTTTTCATCATTACGTAGTCCACCACCCCGAATTTCGGTTGATTCTCCTTAAAAAATGTTGTGCTAATCACAACATTTTCTTTCATAAACTTATAATGCTTCTTGTAATCTCCATTTCCAACATTTCTATGCAGTTTATAAGTTTTTCTACGTAGTAAAACAATGATATACTCTGCCATATTTCGCACGGAGTCACCTATTTAGCTTGCTCCACAAATTTGGAGAAGTTACTAGCATCACAGAGGAGTCTTTGATTTTTATTGATATCAAACGCGTAGTAGTTACTCGGCTCGAGAACAGAGGTGTGGTTACTTCAAAAGGGCGGGGCTTCTCCGAGGTCAGCCGAGACGACTAGTGCTCAGTTCTCTTTTTATTGATACCAATGCGAGTAACTACTTCAAAATTGGGCGTAATGAGTAACTTCTCCGTTTTATTGATATCACCCAATAAATAGATAATATCAAATCATACAATTTTGAAATTTCGAGTTCATGGGACCTAGAAGCCGAATAGTCTTGTCTTGAACAAACAAAAAAAAAAAAAAAAATGTTTGATACACGGTCGAGGTTGTGAAAAAAATTGAGATCGGATTCTAAACTATCACTCTAAAGATATTCATATGGGTCTAGGATCTTTCGGTGTAGGAAGTTTCGGTGTAAGAGTTTCGGTGTAGGACGTTTCGGTATAGGATGTTTCGGTGTAAGGACGCTTGACTGTAAAGGACGTTTCGGTGTATAGCCTAATATTTGATTGCATTAATCATATGCTTGTAATGAACATTCATGAAGTGCCATAGTGTAGCCACTCTGCAATAGTGTAAGCTGATTAACATTGTTATTGATTCTCATTGTTATTGAGACAGGATGATAATACAACACCAATCCATTCGTAACAATAATTTCGATTCAGAGGTGTCCATAGGTGAGTTTTATAGAATAATAATCAAATCATTCAAAAATCAAATTTACTGCAAAGTATTCAGCATCCTTTCTAAATAGAAATAAATATATTGCACAAAGTTCTGAGACACTAATAATATATACAAACTGAATAATACCTCAAAGGAATTTTGCTGAAAAAACTAAAATTACAAAGAATCACTCAACTCAGAATCTAAAATTGTACTCAATTCCTTTTAATACTGTAATTACATCATCAGATTTGTAATTTTCACAAAAGTTGTCCAGTCTCTTCGTAACATCGGCGTATTTTTCTTTGTTCTGACTTCATGTCCGCCAATTAAATTATTTGTTCCATTTGAACAGCACTAACAAGGAGACTTACGGAAGTGTAATTTACAGATTTGAATGAAACTTAGCATTCTTCTAGAATATCAAAAAATAATCATCGCGTATTTATTTTTAAATTTTGCCAATGGTGCGGCTTTAAGGGTAGAAACCACCCTTTGAACGTTAGAGGTGGCCTCCAAGCATAAACAGAAAATAATCATTAAAATAGAAGATTAAATGATACGGCCAGCTTACTGCCAATGGGGTTTTAGGACAGGTGATTCAGAACCTGACGTTAAAATTAGAAAATTCAAATTGACGGATTCAATATGATGATTACAATTACAAATAGTATTCTGGCTTGAAATGTTCTGCAGTTTGCCAAGAACAAATATAATTGGCAGGAGCTACTGAGAGAAGGTGCAGACTGATTTGAAACCCCCTTTCTGTACTATTTTAATAGGACGTTTGATTAAAGCTATAGCCAAAAAGGTTGGAAGCCAGTGCCAATGCATTTGCCGTGAATGTGAAGCAACACATGTTATTGGAAAATAAACTATTTATAACTCTGATCAATACGGTTTAATTTGGAAATGCAGACGGGACATGCTCTAGTGTTTACAGGGACACAAGCAGTAGAAAGTGTGCCACAGTCAGTAAATTCTATGACTTGCAGCTACATCATAAGGCCTTTAATTTCTACAAATAGTGTTTTGTTATCACCACTGTTAATTGTTTTGTAGGAAAACAATGGAACATTTGGTCTTATAGTCCAACACAACCTCTTTAAATTTGAAAATATCCTTGTAAAAGGATCAAATCCGGAAAAATTAACTAGTCTTGTGAGATCATGGTTCCAAGAGATTTTTCTTCAAGCGTCTAATGCAAAATCCATTTTGTTATTAGCTTCGTCGAGTGGTCCACAATTCATCAACTTTGAACCTATTTTAAGAACAAAAGAGAACTCATAATAGAAACCATTTCTGCAGGAACAACTGGTAGGATTCAGCCTCTTGTTGTATTCTTTAGGCCGTCAAAAAATTTTCTTGACACATTTTTCTAACACTGTCCTTCTCTACAACTGTAACATGAATTTACATCTCCGTAATAATATAGTTAAGATCCCATCACTGATTCATAATCAGTTTTCTTCTCCTAGATTTCCTAGTCTTATTGGTCATGTAGATATAAAAGCGGTTATTTGAAAAGAAAAAAAAAACACCTCTGTTCGAAACTTTCCTTTCAAAGATTGTGCAGTATTTTGCGATTTGTGCACAGTTATTGCCGTAATAAGGTGTGTGTCTAGTACACAATGTTTATGCATCACACATTTTTTTACTATCTATCATTACCGTAAAACGTTTTCCCAATCAATTCATAATTATAACATTTGAGGATATCAGAAGTCCTGACATACAGTGAAGCGAGGGGACTCACTATAAATAACTCCTGCCAATTACAGCAGCATTTAATTTTTATTTTATTTATTAATTTATATGTTCTACTTCATGAATTTATTTCTTCCTAACGAATAATTTTCATTTTGAAGAGTGGACGTTTCGGTGTAAACATTGGAACTTTTACACCGATCCAGCCTCACACCTAAACGTCCTTACACCGAGATATCCGTACACCGAAACGCCCTGCATCAAAACGCCCTGCATCAAAACGTCCTACACTGAAACAACCGTATCCAATTCATATAAATTCTGTAGAAATCATGGAAAGAAAAGTGTAACCATAATTGCTTTGTATATGACACCAAAAGATATAACTTTTCCCAAAGCCAATTCCAGACTGGCACCTAGGTTCAGTAGGTTGGAGTCTCTGGGCGGCAAACTTATTGAACTACAAATAACCCATATGAACGTTTTTTGCATTATGATTAAAATAAATTTTCCCTTTTTCGATTGTTTCTTCCGTATAAACGCATATCCATCGCTGACTTTGTTTAGCCGTAATTGGGTATTAGATCCAGCTTTTTATCAATGACAATTTGATCGTTGTAACTGACAACAAAGTCAAAAATCCCGATCAAAGGGTACGTAATACTTCTTTTGTGTTTTAAAACACAAAGGGGAACAGTAGCAACACAATCTTCAAGTTTAGTAAGTAGGAATATATTCGAAATTCAGGGAGGAGTGCGTCAGTTTCTCAGACACATATCAAATTGATGTTATGATGGATCCAGTTCCCAGTCGAACCTTCATGATCTCATTGTTCAATACATATTTATATGTCAGGATCACTTGAAATGGAAAACTATTATATGTAATGCAGAAACGTCCATATGGGAAATTTCTAGCTGAATAAATTTATTTATTTTGTAATTTAAGTAGGAGGAGATGGAGGTAAATATGACGCTCCTAGACTCAATCCCACTTTCTCTTTCCCCTGGTTTCAGGCTCTCAGCTGAAAACTTTAATGCAGGTCTGTTTGGGTATCATGGCACGACAATCGCTTTAATAGTGCATCATTTAGGTTTTCTATTTTATTCCCTCCTTCATTGTTATGCCAACATTTCAGGTTTATATATCGAGTTAGCCAGGTGTAAGTATGTCAGCATATAGCCATTTGAGAATATAATAATCCTAAGATGAGCTATTCGCTGAAAATATGCTGATGCACAACATACTTACCCGTGCTCGTGAGTTTTCTCGGTGTATTCCCGTTAACTCGCATTTTCTCATTCCACCAATCCTTCTATCATTTGATTGCTTTAATCATCGTCTCCCTTAGCATAAAGGGCATAAAAGTGGGATGTTAAACTCAAATATTTCTTTTTTTTTTTTTTTTTACAACATACTTAGTACGAGTACTTAATGAACAGATTAATTATCATCATTTTACTCAAAGTTGCCTTTATTTATAAGCGGAGACATAAAGTTAAGTTTGGGGCCGCAGAGGTTTAGTGTTATGGAGTTCACCTCTGGTGCATGAGGTCCTTGGTTCGATCCCAGCTCGCGCCAAATCAAATTTGTAGTGGACAAGAACCCTTGCGTGGGTTTTCTCGAGGTTCTTCCGTTCCCTCTTACTTTCTTCATTCCACCATTTGCTTCATTTCTCATCATTACTGTCTCCTTTAGCCTAGGCGGCATAAATCTGAGAAATAAAACTTCAATTTCATTTTATAAAGTTGATTCTTTACTAACACCAGTACCAATACTAATTCCGCGAGGGAAATGAAATGAAAATGAAATCTTTCAGTTTTACGTTCAATGATTATGCCGGCTAGACTAAAGGAGACAGTGATGATGAGAAATCAATGTAATGTTGGAATAAATCAGTGAGAGGAAATGGGAGAATCCCGAGGAAACTTACGCACAAGGGTTTGTCCACAACAAAGTACACTTGGTTTCAGAGGGAATCGAACCAAGGAGCCACGTACCAAAGTGAACGCTCTACCACTGAGGCGAGGAAAATACCCAACCCTATACTGAATATCATATGATTGCATTTCGACCACATCTAAATGTGTCAGGGTTGTGGTAGAACGTTTAATTCTAGTCTAGCGTTCCTGATTCGATCCCAGCTCGCAGAATACTAAACTTTACGGTAGACAAACAATGTGTGCGTGTATTTTCTCGATTTACTGCCATTTCCTTCTCCTTTCATCATTCCACCATTTTATTCATTATCAACATCACCGGAGTGTTGGTACGGTGGCTCAGTGGTAGAAAGCTTGCTTATGGTAAGTGGGGTTCCTGGTTCGATCCCAGTCAAGCAAGTTTATGTTGGACAACATCGTGCCCTTCCACCCAATATTCGGACGTGTTCAGTAAAACATCCAACATATAGTTAAGTATCAAAAGCTAATCTAACTACAGAAGAAATCAAAACAAATTAGGCATTATCATTATGAATATAGTTAACACACCAATCAAATCTACAAATTCAATTCTCAATCTAGTTACGGTTGAAGGTTTGTTGAAGGAAAGGAAAGTTATATTGAATATATAATAAATACATAAATTAAATTACACTGTTCAACAAATTTTGATCGAAAGTATGTAAATTCTTTGAAACTACGATTTTTACATTCATTTAAGCATAATATGAAATGAAATGATAATAGAAGAATTTTCTTAGCTCAGGTTGTGAAAAAAACGCCCTTGTACAACAGTAGCTGTATATATATACAAATGTATTAATATTTATAGAACATTTAAGCAAAATCCTTGTAAAAACCTACATTTCACTTTTTTATCTATTTCACTGTGATGTGATAAGCTGGGGAGTTAAGAAGTACCCTAACCTATAGCTTTCTATACCCTTGTACTTCCTTTTTCAAAATTGCGCAAATACCAGTTTCAGAGCGATACAGAAAATAAACTAACCGTGGTCAAGTTAAACATTAACAATTCCGTAATAGAAATCAGTATTAACATCAAAACATGAAAAATATGTACAAATATCTTTTTGTGCAAGAAATACACTGCAATGTAGACAAAAGTTTCAAGTGATCCCTTGTACGGGATTATGTTTATTTTATTTTGAGCGTCTTCGCTTGGCTTGCCTTTTGTAGGTTACATCTGAAGCATCCCTTGCAATAGTACAACAGTAGTCGGCCAATTTGTTAGAACTCCACTTTCCCTCATATCTTCTCTCCATGGCTGCAATATCTTGATGGAAACGCTCACCATGTTCGTCACTTACTGCTCCACAATCTTCGGAAAAGAAGTCTAGATGTGAATGAACAAAGTGGAGTTTCAAAGGCATATTGCAACCAAGATTTTCGTAGCACAATAACAACTTTGCTACCAGTTGTTTGTAATTTGTTGCTCGGTGTCTTCCCAAGAACTGTGAACAAACACTCTTCAAGCTTTCCCACGCAGCTTTCTCCTCACCTTGGAGAATTTCGTCGAACTTGTGATCTTTGAATAGTTGCCTAATCTGTGGCCTTATGAAAACACCCTCTTTAACTTTGGCATCACTTAATCGAGGGAATTGTCCTCTTAGGTACTTACAGGCCTCATCCTCTTGGTTCATGCTCTTAACAAAACTTTTCATAAGACCTAAACTTTTCATAAGAAGTAAACGTTTCAAGTTTTCATAAGATTCCTTCATATGAACTGCGTAACCTACAGGAATTGAAGGAAGTTCATTTCCAATATGTAAAAGCACTGCCTTTAAACTCACCTTGGACGAATCTATAAAGAGCCTCCACTCCGTACGTTCGTAATTAATTTTAAGTGCCCTCATGAGACCATTTACATCTGTACATGCCACAAGTGTGTCTTCCATAGTGAAAAATGAAGTGAACATCTTCTCCCTATTCCGATACACTGAAATATTTACTTTCTCCTGCAATAAATTCCATTGCTTTAAGCGTGACGCTAAAATTTCGGCTTTGCTTTTCGAGAGGTCCAAGTCTCTGATTAGATCACTTAGTTCCTCTTGAGTAAGTCTATGTGGTTCACATGGAGATGGAGGTTCTTCTACAACAAACGTAGGGTCCTTCGAAGTACTTGATTCAGGAGCTTCAACTTCTTGATCATCATCAGAAAAAAGATCGTATTCTTTAGGTGGGTCAGGAACAGGTAGTCCTTCTCCAGGTGGAACAGGGCGCATTGCAGAAGGAATGTTAGGATGGATCAAGGCTCGCTTCTTCTTCGTGGAAATTCCCTTCTTGACGGAAGGAACCATACAAAAATAACAGTCTCTGATGTGGTCGCTTGGCTCCCTCCAAATTATGGGCACTGCAAAAGGCATTGAGCGCCCCTTCCCATTAATCCCATTTCTTAGATTGCTGGCACAAGTGTTACACACAATGTGGGGTGCCCAAGATTTATCTTGGTCTCCAATTTTACAACCAAAGTAATATTGATAGGCTTTTCTTATTAGTGGTGTTTTAGCCTGCTTTTGTGAGGAAAATGTCACTTCCCTACATACGTAGCAGAATCTATTCGCACTGTTTACACAATTTCGCGGCATTTTTGTTTATTGAAATCCTCAAACTGTCACTTGAAATAGTTCCGACAACTATTTAAAAATATACATTCGAAACACCAGTATTTTTGCGTACTTGTAGTTGTATTTTTATGTCCTGCACTACACAAACGTCACACCCAAAACGCTGATAACTGCACTAAACCTGTCTTTTCTAACAATAGCAGAACACTACTGAGACAAGGAACACAATGAAACCAAGCGTTCATATAATTTCTCCAGTGTTGCCGGATCAGTGTAACATTTTACCCCAAACGAAGCAAATATATTTATTTTTAAAGCATTATTATTAGACATGCCTGTAAAACGAAAAGTAGAGCTAATATTCGAAAATAACTTTCAAATTCGTTATCAGCACCACAATTTCAATGAGAATTAGCTGATTTTGTTCAATTTACATTTTCGTTGTTGAGCAGTGTTATTTGTCCAAGTAGTAGAGTGTCACGTTAGTATTCGAACTTTGGTAGTTCAGAGTTTAATCTCTGTTGGCTATGTTCATGATAGAAGTTTAATCCTTTTTCATTTCTTATTCAAACAAATACTCTATTATATATACGCTACAGAAAATTCACATGGACACCATATGAAATTCATATGAACATGGTAGAAACACTAGGATACTCCACGCCCTCATATTTCATGGTACAAAAAAGTGCTTACCTGAATTTAAGCGTGGCAAAAACAGCATTGAAGATGACCCCCTCAATGGCAGGTCTTGAACTTGTGACCAGATTTTGAGAGACAGCAGCATCAAAATCCTAGAGATAGCTAAGATTGTGAGTATTTCCTATGAGCGAGCACAAAATATTACCGTAAACGAATTAGGGTTTTCTAAGGTGTTCACGAGATGGGTACCCAAATGTCAATGCCGAATACTACTACACCCTTCTGCGATGTTTGGGTGAGGAAATCAGAATTAAAAGGCGATGAATAATGCGAAGAAAGGTATTGTTTCACCAGGACAATACTCGCGTTCACACATCCCTTACATCCATGGCAGAAATTCATTCCTGTGAGTTTGAACTGTCGCCGTAATCTGCCCCCTCGGACTTTCCACTTGTTTAGAAACCTGGAAAAGTTTTTTCGGGTCAGCAATTTTCTTCGGATGCAGAGATGAAAATTACTGTACTGGGATATTTTTCAAGGTACGAGGAATCCTTTTTTTAAAATTGGTATAGAAGCGTTACCGGACAAGTACCGTAAATATATATCAGTCCAGGGAAATTACATGGAAAAATAAAACATAACTTATGGAAATATTTTCTAAATTATTACATCTGATCACGAACTCTCCAATCCACTCTCATAACTATCTATACTTCTTTTAGTGCTTAAAGTTATTATTGGTAGGAAGAAACGATCATGATTTAATAGAAATGAACTTCACGCCATCTTACGTGTTTAAAAAGGCTTTTGTCCTTGACATAATCAGCAAGTTCTTACCCTTCTCTGCAATGACAAATAACAGGAGAGGGTTGAAGAACTGCTTTGATTGCCTATAGACTTACATAAAATGAATACTACTATTTTAAAAGCTAAATGTAAATGAAAATCATATACTGTAATTGCTTTTCATTGTAATATGTGCATAAGAAAATCGTTCCATCTGTTGTAATGCATTTGAATTAAGGCACCCAGCCTCAAAGTTCAGTTTTACCTGTATGCATGTTTCAATCTTATATTTTTCAAATCAGAAGACAACCATAATCATATTCCGCCGTACGTGCACCTAACCACTACTCATGATATCGGCTCATCTGATTTTGTAACGATGATTTTAAGAAGGGAGTGCAAGTCCGGGAACGAATAGGACGTTAGTCAGAAACAGAGCCGTGCCGTGGAAAATCAGCGCCCGGGGCGAGAGTATACGACGGCGTCCCATGCATATATTTCAAGCAATTTTTCCTTTTTTCTCAAGAATTTTTCACCCCCTTACTTCGGCGCCCGCGGCCGTCGCCCCGCTCGCCCTTCCCCCCACGGCACAGCCCTGGTCAAAAATAATATTGGCTGGAGACTGAGCCTTGAGTCAAACTTTCACCAACATCCTGTTTTGTGTACGCAGCATTACATATCTGTCTTCAACATTGGGGGAGGGTGGTACAACTAAGACAGTGTTCTTTTTTTTTCTTAAGAGATGCTCAAACTATTTGTGAAGTTGAAAAACAATTCTGTGGAGAATCAGGGAGCAGAGTTGTTTTCAACATTCGTAGGCGGACAGATTTGAGGCTTATTCTGGGGGGACATCAATTTCATCCCACTTTCCTTTGTGGCAATCGGACACAAATCACATTTTTCCCCAAAAAAACACATTTCAAATCGGACTATTGGGGGGACAGTCCACCGAGTTCCAAGATTCGAGGGGACTTGTCCGCCTCATCCCCCGGGATTTGAGCCAGTGCTGTTTAGAAAACAAAACATCCTTTCTACATAAAGTGGTAAGTGCGCTTAACCATGAAGTTGATGCAATGTCACAAGGTTCAAGGAAATTAGAAATTCAGTTTAGGCATGCAAAACTTGGATTCAAGGAAATTAGAAATTCAGTTTAGGCATGCAAAACTTGGAGAAATTTGAAGAGTTTTAATAAATATGAATTTTTTTGTCAAAATATTATGGAAGATGATAACTGGAAAGTAGATTTATCGATTCTACATTCCATGAAACATGAATAACATTGTTTCCATTGCCCAGGAAGGTATATTTTAAAATATATATGATAAAAAGCGTTCTGGAACTATCTTTGTGCTCATTTGTAAGGTATACGGTTGCTTCATTTACTTTCCGTTTCCCCACTACTTTCTTTGTGTTCCTGCCCATAATCGGAAATTACTTAGAAGGATAAGGTGTTTTTCCTAATGCACTTACAAGTTAATCGTCCTATTAAACGTTTGCTAAGCATGAAGTAAAACTTTTAGTTGAATGTCCTGTAGAGGCTAAAGGAGAGGAAAGAGAAGGGAAATTGGATTGAATAAGAAAAAACATCAATACTATAATTAAAAATCACTTTTTTACGTCATGGATCTGAAACTACTTGCAACATTTCTTTCAGTTTTAACTTGATTTAAATTTAGGAATAAAAGTGGAAACAGTACACCTATGTACTTCACTTTATGTACACTCATTTCACTTCAAAACTTGCAATTGGCAACACTGTTACTCTTCACCCCTTTCGTTTCTTCTTTTTCCGTATGTCATCATGGTGGCTCGTAAAACGCTTCCATAAAAGAAGCTCTCAATCGAACCCCGGTTCTCTGACCACTCTCTTGTGACTGAGTATAAAACCCGGGGACGGAGAATGTTTCGATAGAGAATGTGAACAGAAAGAGGATATGCGAATGGGTGTAGAAGAAAGGAATAGGGAAATGGAATAACAGACTAAGAAGATGGGACTTTAGATAGAAAGACTAAAAGGCTACAAGAACAGAGAAAAGATATCATATTGTAGAATTACACGTATATTCAACACTTTCCTTCTCTTTTTATGTTTCTACATTACAATCATCATATGAATATATTTAATAAAATAGTAATAATAATAGTAATAAAATGTTATTAAATTATATGGAACGACTAATATACTGCATCAAATTGAAGTATTTTGATAAATCAGTTTATAAGAGTGTTAAATTTTTGTTTTCTTAAAAGAATATATATATATATAACAATAGCAGCAAACCTTTTATACGATATTTAAAAGCTTACAGTTCTTTTATTCTGGAAGATAATTACACTACTCACTATATCACAAAATATTTGTCGAATATAGCTATATATCATCAACTATCTCCATGACAATCATACCTCCTTGACAACCTCATCAATCAACAACTAATCAACAAACCTTTTCTTTTTCAATATACATATTTCTGTTCAATTATTGCGCCTCTGATCATATACCTAAAACAGGTACAGATTGATAATGTCGTTTACATCGTTATAATATATATATATATATATATATATATATATATATATATATATATATATATATTGAAATATAAATTTCGGTAATATTCTTTAGAAATGAGGTATTTTACCTACTTAGAATTCCAAGAAATAGAGTTTTTTAGAGTTTCCATAAACGTGAGAAAACCCATTCAGACTGTGTTTGTCTACCACAAAATTCACTTGATACAAGCGGGGATCGAACTAGAGACCCGATACACCAGAGGTGACCACTCATTGTGGCCCACAATATATAAGGTGTTAAACCAGAGATTTAAGAATGAAATGTAAGGAATAAAGGGTCTAGAAATAGGATGTTAAAAACACCATATGAAGAAAACAATCATAACAGACTTTGTTAAAGACTAACGGAATCATGCGAAATAATTCCATGCATGGGATGAATAGGCAGCGTTAGTTACCGTCACTCGTTAAGATCTAAAAGAATTGTTGTCATTAACGAATTCGGGCGAGACAATTATTGTAGTTATCAGTTTCAAAAGACTGAATTTGAAATTTTGCTTACAAGCCAAGTATGGAATATTGGACTACAGATAGCCACTGTTAAGGTCACATGCATCCGTTAATATATTAACGAATTTACTCTATTAATGTACTGGGTCAAGATAAAAAATCGCTCTACCTATTACCAAAAAAAAAAAAAATCTAGAATTCAAAAATTTGCTTATAAATATTGGAGCAATTGTACGTCTTTGATGGTGTGCCTTGAAGTGGATAAATACTTGGATAGAGCTAATACCAGGAGATCATATTTCTTGGAGTCTCTTAAATGTTCTTCAATCCTAGCCGCTTACCTTTTTTGTTATTCTAATATAAGTTTGTAAGCATTGACAATAGAGCAGCATTCTTCTTTTGGTTCAGGACGTGTTTCATGCAGGTGAGAAATATGGATAACGTGCAAAGCAATTCATTGTAGACAGAATTCGTTGAATACTACCAGGATTGACCTAAAACTATTAAGGTATTAGGGGCGCTATGAATGAGGCATGAACTACGTGCTAGTAGGATTCCCCACGAAAGGAAACGAGACGATACTGAATTTCCGGGGGGTTCGATCCCAGCCCCCGCCAAGTGAGCTTTGTGGTGGACAAATACCGCGTGCGTGGGTTTCCTCGGGGTTCTCCCGTTTCCTCCCACTTTCTTCATTCCACCATTCTATTCATTACTCATCATCACTGTCTCCTTTAGCCTAACTCACAATAATCGTATGAAGTAAAACTCAAAAGATTTCATTTCATTTTCATTTTTGAATTTCCAGGTCAAGATAGGCTACAAGGTGAGACCGAGGTCTTACAATAGTTAAATAGATATCATTTTAGAGACGAGACTGCACTTTCAGGACAGCTTTACGAAACGAGAAATGCTCCAAATAGGGCAGAAGCAACGTAAAAAAGACGGCGGGATTGAAACGTAAAAAAAGAATGAGGTAAAAATTAAGCGCTCACTAGAAGCTCAACTATCTGACATAACTTCCGAGTATCTGGTACATGGGGACCCTGTTTCGATCCCAGCTCGCGCCAAGTGAACTTTGTGGTAGACTGGTTATTTCCGCAAACACCCTTCTGAAGACAAAATCTTTCAAACTCAATGGAATCAGAAGGACGATACCCATTCGAATTATATCTCGGTTAGTCAAACACTCACAGCGGCGAATTCAACACGGGAACTCAAATTCGTGTTAACAAATAGGATTATTATGATACCTATGAACCAGAAAGCTTACCTGACACTTCTTTCTGTGAGTTTTGAGAAACAAGGTATACAAATGATTTATCCACACAACAAATTTTATAATAGAAGGTTAGCACAAATAATTCATCAGGGTATAAAACACTCTGTGCTTACAAGTATAAAACCTACGAGTTGGTGTGTATGGGATATAGGCTAAAGATTACCACCGTTACAGTCGCCGTTGTACGTTAATTTGTAACTCCTTTAATAAAGTCTGCCGAGATAATCGTTCTGCTATAGGTTATATTGCAAAAGACAGAATTAAAACATTTGCTTATATAAATGGGATATGGGATATATATATTCTTTAGTAAGTTAATGAATTGGCTGTATTAACTAACATTGTCGAGATAATCAGTCTAGCTATTAGTTGCAACAAAGAAACGGAATTTAAAAATCGCTTACATGTGTGGGATATACGGTATAGATAGGTACTGTTAAAGATAGCCGCCGTTATCCATTAATACCTTAGCGGATTTACTTCATTAACGAACTTGGTTGAGGGAATTGTCTCAGAAAATCAGTTGTATTAATAAAAGAAATCGTTTACATGTATGAGATATCGGATATAGAAAGCCACCATTGGTTTCCGTTATCAATTAATACGTAAACGGATTGACTCTACTAACAAATTCGGCAAATACAAGGTGGCCCCAAGAGTAGGTATACAAACCAGCATCGATCAAGTATGATATTTTAATTTATTAATAAATTGAATGTATTTGCTTTGGTTTGTTCCGAGCTTAAGGTAAAAGTGAAAATAAATTAAGAACAAGTAAAGAAGAAACTAAGTACATAACAGTATGGATAACAATAAATAAATGATATAAAATACCATGAGCCAATCAGTGACGGAGCCAATCTACTTTTGGGCCACCCTGTATAATTATTATATCTATCTATTACGTTATTTGTCAGTGATATTAACGGGAAACATTGCTATCTCCAATAAAATAAGTGATGTTTTACTTCCGGCCTTGAAACTCTAAAAATGCCTCATTTCTTTAAACTTTTTTTTTTTTTTTAAATCCCGTTCCTTGAGAATTAAAATGGTCCATGTTTTCATTGTAAAATACCTACAATATCTTTACGTTATAAAACATCTCATTTCCTGAAAATCTAAAATTACTCCATTTATAGAAGCTTTAGGAACATACTACTTTAATACCACTTTAAAATCACCTGATTTTTGAAACTCTAAATAACGTAATTTCTTGAAACTCTAAACAATTCTCCATATGTCCATAGCTTTGTACCTGCTCTAAACATTACGAAATTGTTTGCATTAAGTCTAAACTAGTTTTACGGGTGCTTAATTTGAAAAGTATTTTCAAAGAAAGCTGTGTCGTCAAAGTGAGATTATTGGGATGTTTTTTAATGGTAGAACGAGTTCTGGGACCGGACGACACCCGTCTGATTTTAAAAGAAATAAAAATGTGAATTTTAGCTTTTTTGGAGAGAGAGAGAGTGTGGGTAGGTGAGAGGTAAGGAAGAGAAAGGAAGAAATCTGACGTCACAGTACCTGTAGCTTCATTTCTGTTGGGCTTCCTCCTGTTATTCGTTTGGTGTTCAATATGTCGAAAACCGAAATATAAACTGTTCGGTTTGTTTTCCAAATTACTCCCGAAGTGCCCGATTGACTGCCGTGCACTCCCCGGACCGACTCCGTTGACTGTCTTTTGATAACTTCGCGACTATAGTCCTCGATGACCGACTCCAAAGTCTCCTAGCGACTCCAAAGGCTCCGTGTGACTCCCTGTTTCCGGGATGGAGGGAGTATTTAAAGACCAAGATTTTTTGGTAATCCTGCTGACTCCAGACACGTGTAGATAAGATGTTTTCGTCCCAACAGGTACTCATGACGTCAGAGATGGACAGATAGTTAGGAAAGGAGCTCTCTCAGCTTTATTATATAAAATATATATTGACATAATATATTATATAACATAAACAAACACTTCCACGATTTAGCCACGAAAACACAAAATTATGGAAGAGAAACGTAGACTAAATTTTCAGACATACATGAATTTTATAAACTAAGACATTCGAATTACTAGCGTTCTTCGACACATAAGAGATAGCTTTATGTAATTAGGAAGAAAAGAAAAAAAAGAATAATCTCACAAAACCGAAGATAAGTCTTAAAGAATATAATGTTTCTTATATGAATAATAAATGATTTTGTGGGAGATCAACGAAAATCAATAAATATTAGTCTCTTCACACCAGTGCTCATATTATTTTATTTTTACTCGACAATGATAAAATTCAGACGACGTATTCCACACATTATCACGAAATATACACAATTAAGTCTTATATCCTCAATTTCCTCGTCTCCTGCTCTTAATCAAGTACTACGACAGAGTAACAGAGAGAATTGATGATTTGAAAATCTATTCTACCCTTCGTAATACGAATACTTAGCAAACTTTGTATTAATTTCTAACACACAAACTAATACAATTTTTTTTAAACTACAGTATTTATTCATGATTACTGAGGGAAAGTAGATACAAAGAGCTCTTGTGCAAATGCTTGCATATTTCACGATGGTAACTCATTAAGCATATTTGCTCTCATTACCAATACGTTGTACGTACCAAATAAATTTTCCTCGTTAGTTGAGATTTTATCCATTTATTCCCATTTTGTTCTTCAAGTGTTAGTTTTATTTTAAATGAATTTGGCGAAACTACATGAAAATAAATGAATGTGTATTGTAAGGAAAGGAAAACATGAAATGACATCTTTGAGTTTTACGTCCCACAATTATGCCGGTTAGGCTAAAGGAGACAATGATTATGAGAAATGAATGAAATGGTGGAATGAAGAAAATAGGAGGCAACGAGACAACCCCGAGAAAACCCAATGCATACGGTGTTTGTCCACCTCAAAGTTCACTTGGCGGGAGCAGGGTTTGAACCCGGGACCCTATGTAAGGAAAAGAGTCGAACAAGTTTCATCAAACATTTTTTAAAATTTTAATCTTCCATTACTGTGACTAATATTTGTATTATAATTTACAAGTAATGTTATTCTCGATAGCTGCTTCTTAGTGTCCAAATGGCAAAAGCGCGGTCACGGGTTCAATCCCAGCTATTATACTTCTATCAGATCCAAACTTCAGTATTGATTCGGATACACTTAAAATAATAGGTCTTGGCTCATATGGAGTAGGTACTGAAAAGGGACGTAACACCATAGGTGTCACTAAAATAGGGTTATGGAGCCAGGGCAACTATAACTTTTATGGTCTTCGATGTATTGATCTTCCTGTAATAGTAAGGGACCATGTCCACCTTAGCAAAATATGACATTCTAGATAGGCCAATACGTTTAACACTGTAATTGATTCAACAACAGTAGATTGTATACTTGGTTGCTAAATAACTTTCTGAGCACAGTTATACAAAGCGGGTTCAATAAGTTTTGTACAGATGGGTATAATTTTATTATTTCAACATTATGATGAATTTTTAGGTGAACACATTTTGATTCTTTGACTTCAAGATGACCATAATTGCTGTTTCCTATTATTCACAGGTGAACCACAATGGACACTGAAGTCGACATCATTACCCGACAAAGGCCAGTAATGGAATTCATGTTCAAAACCAGTATTGAATCAGCCACATCAATTTATAGGAAATTGCTTCTTGTTTATGGGGATCACACATTGGACCGCACCTGTGTCCAACGTTGGTTACAGCGGTTTAAAAACCCTGGTCTTACCAGGTAAGGATAGAAAATTATGGCCTCCTTTTTCAAGGATCAGTGAGGCGTCATTCTTATAGACTCGTTGGAACATGGCTCAGCAAGTAACAAGAAACCTTATTGTTTGTTTCTGGATAAGGCACGACGAGTTCTCCAGATTAAGATACAGGAGCTGCAAGGAAAGATCATCAAACTCCATCATGACAATGCCAAACTTTACACAGCCATGATAACACAGCAGAAAATCATGAAAATCGAATGGAAAGTCTTCCATCAGCATCCGTGTAATCTGGACTTGGTTCCTTTGAATTTCTTCCTGTTTTGTCGTCTGAAGACAGTCATTTTCTCTTGAACAGTTGTAGTGTTTATAGTCAATATCATGGCCGTGCACAATTTGATTTTTTCATAACATTGTTGGTGAATTTTTCGGCAATAGGTAACATCATTTGTTAGCACAACTTATTACATTTTACAAAAACTAAAAAATAAAATCTTATTACTAGTAATGCACTACTTGAAATGCTCGATTCCACTTAGGAAAAATGGAAAATTTGAATTTCCAGACGTTATCTACATTATCATAATTCTAAAAACCATATATCTATTAAAATGATACAATAGCAATAAAAACGTATTTTTTAAGCTAGTCAAGAGGCTAGCACCCTGTGCGATGGTTACGCCCTCTTTTAGGGACGGGATGTGGAAAGAATTGGCGGGATTATATTCATTATGGGTGGTCGAAGGGATGCTACATAATCTTAATAAAAACGCTTTTTTTAAGGTAAGGAATTAGGTTTGTGAAAGTTCTTTAATCATCTATTTGTTTATTTCATTATATTTGGCTTTATATCAGAACAAACTAACCCAATAAAAATGTTTTTATTTTTGGGTGTGGGAATAGGGTTAACTTCATAAATCTTTATTCATCAATGTATTTTATAGAAGCAAACAGACTTCTACTCCCAACCCTTAGAGGGTTACGCCCTCTCTTTGACATAGATTTGAAAAGGATTTCTATTGACGATAAGATGAATGAAGATGGGCAAAGTGCAGAAATTATGAACATAAGGCTTAATAATCATATAATAAGTCACAATTTATATTGAAGAATAATGTAAAATTGAGTGCAGATATATATATGATTCAGGTGCATAAGAACTAATAGGAATTAGAACGCATAAGAAT
The DNA here is from genome assembly GCF_964235325.1 of Thermobia domestica. Classification (NCBI taxonomy): domain Eukaryota; kingdom Metazoa; phylum Arthropoda; class Insecta; order Zygentoma; family Lepismatidae; genus Thermobia; species Thermobia domestica. Next base: position 138,674,950 of record NC_137456.1, on the reverse strand, counting down.
AAATAGACTAAAGAACAATGATGATTATGATGAATGAGATGAAGTGCTAACACGTCACAAACAGAGTTTGATTAGTGAGACAGATGTAGGTTTAGATCTTCTATCCCGACTCGACTCAAGACTAATGAACACATTTGAAGCCCTTGTTAATGGTGAGGATCTAGTGCTGAGATGGAAAAAAATGAGGAATATGATGATCAATGACGTATATATATATGTATTTCACTTTCAGCCGTAGGAAGGTGCTCGTATTTCACATATACAGATACGAAAATATTTAAAGGAGAATGTTTGTATCGATAGGCTGCGTCGGTAAGAGCGTCTGTGTGAAGGATGTCCAAGAAAAGTGGATGGCCTGTTTGGATGCGAGAGCTGATGTGTCTCAGGCGAAGTAGTGCGAGATGCTCGGTGATCTTTGGAAAGTCTATATATTCATATGTAAGTCACGTTGGGTATGGAAGTTTAATTCGATACGCCAGTTGAATAGCATATCGTTCCAGTATTCTGAGTTTTCATAGAAAGAAACAGAAGCATTGCACCAAGCGGCATGCCCAAAAATAAGGATCGGACTCAGGAATGCTTTATATGTATGAAGCAAATCAGCGGCTTTTAGTCCCCAAGATGTTCTTCTAACATGTCGCAAAAGATTTAATCTAAGAGTGGCCTTGTCCGTTAGCTTTTTCAAGTGAGCATTCCAGCTAAGCTTCGCATCGAAAACCACGCTTAGACAGGTAGCAGTGGTGGAAAGGAGTACATCATACCCATCAACAGTTAGTTGAAACAGATTTGGGTTTCTACGGAATTTGGAACGACGCTTAGGCGGTAGAAATACCAAAGTTTGCTATTTCTTTTGGCTTAACGGTTTATTTTGACACTCTCCTTTTCGGAGGTAGAGATACCCGAAACTAGTTAAGTGACTTTGACATCTCCATGGGTTAGCGATTAGTTTTCGTGCTTCCTCTCAGCAGGAAAGCCCCGTAATAAAAACTTCGAGCACTGCTCTAAAAAATATACCATTTACTGGGAACCTCACTACCCTTCTTTGTGGCAAGCTGGCGCCATCTCCCACTTTGGCAATAAAAATGGCTTCTCAGAATACACCAATCAAATCAGTGAAAAAGCACAATCAACCAAGATTCCCGGTATCAGCGGCAAAATAATAAGAGCATCATATAAATCACAATACTTCCTTCTGCCTTTAGGCAAAAAGAACCAATCAACCACACCATTGAAGGTAAAAATGAAAACACCTAGGGGAGACCGGGGTAAATTGATACAGTTTACACTTTAAGATTTTTTGTAATTTATACTAATCATATTACAAACCTTAAAGTATACACAAATTATAGCTTCATACTTAGGCTTTTCAAAAAGCCTGACATCTAACCTTACACCAAATTCCTTGAAACATAGAAACAATTTTTGTTTGATAAGTCGCAACGTATCAATTTACCTCAATAGCGGGGCAAGTTGGTACAGTTCATGGGGCTCGTTGATACATTGCTATATATTAACGATATTTCCATATACTAATCATAATCCAAACATAATTATGAGCTTTTGACAATTTAAAATGTTTGTGACTGAATATCAAAAAAGAAAGATGAACTGTCTAGTAAAATCTATGGTGGATTGTTGAATTTAAGCGGGGCAGGTGAAAAGGAATATACAAATTTGCCATTTTCCTTTATCCTGTTTCTCACAAACGAAAGGAGGTGATGAAATGTAACTTACCTCAAACATGGATATGCCTAATGATGTTCAAACCAGAAAAGTTAAGAAAAAAATAATAATTTTCTGTGTTGCCATCCGTAGAAATTTCAGTGTTTCCAGAATATCATTTAGAAAAATATAAGTTCAGGTAGCGACAAGAAAAATTAAACCAACAGCATTTCATGACATAGGCTATTATATTATCTGAACTGTATATTATGTTTTGTACTTTTCATAACAAAATATAGCTACATATAATACTAAAACTAAATAAGAGTATCCCTATTCGAAATTTAATTTTCTATTATGGTTTTAACGACAGTCGTGAAATAGACCTAGCTACTTTATCACTCAGTCCTTATAAAACCGCTGTAGGCTATATTCTGTTTACTACTTTTCATAACAAAATATTTTTTATATAAAGATACTAAAACTAAATAAAAGTAACCCTATTTGAAAGTTATTTGACAACAGTTTCAGCAGTCGTGAAACGGACCTAGCTCCTTTCTGAATCAGTCTTTATAAAACATCTGTTGGCTATATTCTGTTTACTACTTTTCATAACAAAATATTTTTATATAAAGATACTAAAACTAAATAAAAGTAGAAATATTTGAAAGTTATTTGAGGACAGTTTTAACAGTCGTGAAATGGACCTAGCTACTTCCTCACTCAGTCTTTATAAAACAACAGATTATTTCTCCTCACTGTCGGTGGATGAAACTTCCAAATCTGAGATACAGTGAAGGCACATGTATGTTGGACTGTCTTCTCCACATTTGAGATGAGCCCACTGTTTACACGAAATGCACTGAATCCATTTCTCCCCTGGCTTAGAAACAGAGAAAGGCTCAAGACACCTCAAACACAAGCAATCTTCGTCTTCATCTGAGTCTGTTGAATCGTCATGTTGATTTAAACGTTTTCTCTCACTTCTATTTTGTGTGAAACCACTCCCTTTACCTTTCTTCTTAGGGCTCTCTAACAACTTTGATAAATTTTTCCTAGCTGTTGCCTTGCTTTGCTTTTTAACTTTTCTTTCGCGAGATTTATTTTCCAATCTAGCCAGCTCTGGAGTTGATGTAAGAATGGATGATGTCATACGTTGTCTGTTTCTTCCTTTCACTGAGCGTTCAGTGGCCTTTGGATATGGTCGAATATCTTGAGGACTTAGGCCTACTGAAGTTGGCCTATTCGATACCTCAACGTTGTCTTTTGCACTGCTGGTGGAAGGAACAGCTTCAAATTGTTTTTCTAAAGCCGTGTTTTCCATTAGATTCATGTTTGTGGATGTTGATTGATGAGAACTCTCACGAACATTTTTAATAGTATTTGTGCCAGCATTAGCTTCGCGATTAGTTACTGAAGATGACAGAAAATCATCATCACTGAACACTTCGGGATTGAATGGTGCTATACCGGAAGCCTTGAAGCCAGATAAAATATTTTTCTGCGTTAGAGCGGAAGGAAGAGCAGCATTCACAATACCTGGAATGTCATAGATTGTCACTGTCTTTCCAGGATTGTTTGTCATCCAATTGTCCACTGCAGCGAAATAGTATCTTTTAAAAGGCCCAAAGACTGATATATCTAATGGTTGTAAGTGATGTGATGTGTGTGGTGGGAATGACAATAATATAATACCATTGTCCTTACAGAAGTTCACAACACTTACGGATAGGTGAGATTCGTGGTTATCCAAAAGAAGCAAACAAGGACGTTCTTTTGTAGACTTCACGTGCTTATGAAAATGTTGCACAAATAACAAAAATGTCTCTCCAGTTATCCACCCGGATGGATATGCTGTCCCAATGCATCCAGGAGGTCCACTGCTAACGAAATAGTCCTTGTAGAAAACCCGAGGGAAAATAAACATTGGCGGAACTGAATTTCCAATAGCGTTAACAGCAATGGCCATTGTCACTGTTGATCCCCGCTCTGCCGACGTCACCCTACCCACTTGACGAGAACCTTTTCCAGCCACTATTTTGGCTGGCTTTTGGACTGTTTGCACAGCCGTCTCATCAACATTCCAAATATCTTCTGGTGAAAACTGATACTGATCTAAAACTTTTTTAAAATTTGCAAAAAAAATCCCAACACTGTGCTTGTTGAAACTAGTGGCGCGGCTAAGACTTGTTGCTTCAGGAGATCTTAGGGAAAGCGTGGAGTGCCTTTTCATATAAGCTGTAAACCATTCACATGTTGCTAACTTCGTAGTTTTCCAAGTGTCTGGAATGTTAAGGTTATTCGCGACTGCTAATTCATAGGCCAAACGACGAACATCTTTAGGACATAACCCATAAAATAACTTTGAGCAGTGAAGTACATACTCTTTCAGCTGAACTTCAAGATCATCTGTAAGGACTTGTCGATGTTTAGAATAGCCGACTCGAGCAACAGGTTTATTTTCCCTTTTCGTTTTGTACCTTAGTAAAGTCATTTTGTCAATACCGTAGGACTTAGCAGCCCTCCTCAATGATAATTTCCCTTCTTTCATATCGGCGTATGCTCTTTCAAATGTCTCAAGTGGAATTTCTCCTCTCTTCGTTTTCTTCACATAATTCCGAACCATCTTCTGCTGAAAAAAAAGAAAGGAAAAATTAAACACTGGTTGGGGTAAGTTGATACACCGTATCAACTTGCCTCATTTTAAACGTATCAACCTGCCCCAAATGACACCATCTTACTTGCAACGTAATACGCAAGAAACATGCTTATGAAAACAATCAACAAGAATAAAAATACCTTACCTTTGAAGGGTCCAATAAGTTCCCACGCCAGTCGGTCGCCAATGCCTAGGCTCCAGAAACTGAAGTCACACGATGTGAGAACAAAAAAATTTACTCCGGGTTATCAAAAACAATTTTTGCTTAATAACACCAGCATTTCAACGCAACGTGAACGAATGTCAGACTCAAACTGATGGCGCCTGTACAGTGTTTCTTCTTCTGGAAAACAATGAAGCTGCGGGCGCGCACTATGACGTAAGAAGCAGTGTATCAACTTATACCCTGTATCAACGTACCCCGGTCTACCCTACATCTACGCAGTCACGGGATTCGCAGCCATCAACTTCGAATAAGCCCGAAGACATGGATTCCACAGTATTGGGAACACTAAGGCGACGTAGGTCTTCTTTAGCAAACCTCCACAAGGCGGGGAAAATAACTAAAAGCACACAAGAGTATCCGCCTCTTCCAACAAGTAATACGTTCGATGTTTTGTCATCAGAACAAACAGAAAATGCTAGTGCCAGTAGCAACACTGCTCAGACTACCAAGCCCTTCAGTTTCAAGCCTCATCCGATTTTTATTTATGGAATTACAAACATATATATCTTTATAAAAACCTTATCACGAGCACTGAAAGAGCCTCCCTTAGCACAGCCCCACAAGGAACCCGTCCGAGGTGTCTCAAATGTGGGCAATTACATTTCACGCAGTCATGCAGTAAATCAGACATATTCACACCCGCCACCTGTGCCAATTATCAGAGAGACCGGCCAGCAAATTGCCGTGGCTGCCCGGTATTTAAATTGTACTCAGAAGCTCTCGAATTGCCGGCGCAACAACCGAAGAAACACCCAGATATACCTAACAAAAGTTTCCCACACCATCAGCGGAGAAAACTTCCATTCCCACTGCTGACAATATACAACCCGTGATTACGGATAACGACGACGCTGTAGCTTCCACTTCTTTCCACACCCAGCCTTCTACTGTCCTACAACAAGGGAACCCTAATGAAGACCTGGACTTAAAGTCGGTTCTTTCATTCTTCAAGGGCTTACATTACCGTAAAATACTAACGCATATTAAACGTGGTATTACTCGTTTTACACAAGCTGTAGAATCAGCTTCCAAGGCTGCAGTAGTATCGAAACACTAGCGGAAATGGTTGACGACGGTTGTTTCTAAATCCGGCGTCTTACATCACACATTCATCCTAGCTACATGGAATTCGGATGGTCTCGAGAGGCAGAAACAAGTGCTTCTCCGATTTCTAATACAGCAGAATTGATGCTATGTTTATCCAAGAAAAACATTTTACTGCTTGCATCACTACCTGCCGCCTACTCAATTACATTGTGTACAGACAGGATAGAGTGCGCAGACAGAAAATGGGTTGCTACTTATAATCAAAAGTCATTCCCAGTAAGGTCGCTTGCAATACCACCACTACTTACTTTGGGGGACACTTGCTGTTGAGCTCATAACTCCAGGGGTTTCATGAATATTGGTCAGCGGGTACCCGACGTGCTTGACTTTACTCTTTGCAAAAATGAATCCTTTAGTATTCATCTTTATGTCATTTCGGATCAAGACTCAGACTATGATCCAGTCATTTTTCACGTCTCCCACCGCAGCATCACCCATCCTGCTCCTATTATCAAGCACATAGAAACTGATTGGGATGTGTTTAAACAAGAATTAAACACTCTGATCGACCTACGAGTTCGGCCAGTCATCTTTCAGGACATCGATCAAGCAGTTTCATATCGATCATATCACATTGGCACTTAGTACAGCAGAGGCAGCTAGCTCCACTACCACAATCTCTCCAACGCAAACAGTTCAATGCGACAGTCTACATCTGCAAATCTATCTTCATTTAAAATGTTGGGCCAGACGTCCCTGGCAGCACACACTTCATCTAGCATACAAAACACTGGAATCAACTGCGTGCAAAGCTCAAGTTGCTGACTCAGCGACAAAATCAACAGTACTGGGAAGATACTTTTCGTAATCTCACAGTAACTGATCGCAAAATTTGGACGTATTCAAAATCCTTCGAACGGGCTGCTAATGTTTGCAGACCTAGAATCCTCCAAGGACCACAAGGACTGATTCAAGACCCTCAGTCGCAAGCGGCTAGTTTTGCCGACTCTCTGCAAGCACAGTTCCATCCCAATAGAGGCCGATTCGATCCTTATCTCCAGCAGCATATTAGAACTACCATATATAGTAAACGAACTCAAAACACTACACATGTCATCAACATAGTTACACCTCTGTAAATAGAAAAAAACATCAAATGTCTACCGGCAAAGACAGCATCTGGGTCTGATGGGATTCGTCCTGAGTTACTAAAACCTCCAACTCAAAAATTATTGGTCTTTTAAACATATTTTAATGCCATTTTTCAATTATACTACTTTCCAAAGATCTGGAAAGAAGCTCGCATCATCACAATCCCTAAACCTGGAAAGAATCCACTACTTCTGGAAAACTACAGGCCGATAAGTCTTCTGTCATAATTGAGTATATTATTTGAACGTGTGTTCCTCTGGAGGCTGAAACAGCATATCGTCAAGTGTTCTTCTACCGTTCCATCAGTTTGGGTTTCGTGGTCAACATAGTACTACTATCCAACTGGTACGAGTAGTTGATTACTTAGCACTAGCTTTCAACAGAAAACACCCACTCTTGGAGTATACCTGGATGTGTCAAAAGCATTTGATAAAATCTGGTTAGCAGGATTATTATATGAACTCTGCACCCAAGGTCTTCCGGATTGTCTTCTGCATTTACTTCGTTCTTACCTCATTGGCAGAACATTTCATGTGTCGGTTGATGGCGTCAAATCCTCGTCTAGGCAAATTAAAAGAGGTGTTCCACAGAGCGCTTACTTTCACCGCTTTTATATAATCTCTATACGGCAGATCTCTCGACTCGACCAAATTGCTTTTTCGCAATGTATTCCGAAGATACCGCCTTTTTAACAACAAGTAGTTCAATTGCACAGTGTTACATATATATGCAACGTCAACTAGACGGTTTTCAGGAATGTGCAAGTCGTTGGAGAATTAAAGTCAATGCCGACAAAAGTTGTGCTGTCACCCATAGTACAAGACGCATCCGCGCCCCTCGAAATCTAAAATATGAAAACGCACACATTCCTCACACGCTAAATATTTGGGTGTGGCTTTAGATCGTGGGCTAACGTTTGCCTCACACATAAAAGACATAAGGCAACGAGCATTAATTACGCAAAATCTCAGCATTGTACGCCATCTTTCGCTGAAGTTCAATTTCTCATGAGGTCCGCGTGCACATATTCAAGATGACAGTCCTGCCCACACTTTCTTATGCATGTCCTGCCTGGCAACATGCTTCTAATAGTCATCTTTAACACTCGAAAGTGTGCAAACGAGACCCGGTCGTATCATCACTGGTCACGACAAGTATACATGCAACAGCCTAATTCTGGAAGATTTAGAGCTGCCCCCACTTACGGAAGTTTTAAGGCATCTCCACCATAAGTTCGGGCATACTTTACCAAGACATGTTAATCCAGCTATAGCTACCATCGGCACCGAATCCGCTCTACGGAACGTTCATTGCACGCCACGCATTTAATATCTTTCCATAGCTCGTAATGACATCATCATCAGCTCTCTGCTACAGCTGCAGATGTAGACTTCCAGACATACGTAACAAAATAATAGTACTATCCAACAAACCACTTGCACACCTGTATATATTCTTTATGCTATCTTCCTCATGAAGTCAGGAGCTTCGGCCTGATACTCTTCACAAAACTCCAACATTACCGTGACCGTGACCGTAACCGTGATGCTGAATTACCACACAAGTAACACGCAAAAGTGGTAGTCATTTTGTGTTGTTTCAACACCAATTTTTTACAGTGTAGAATTACAGTACCAAGTAATGATCACCTGCATAACAAAAGTCGATTAAAATAATTATCTACACGACACTCGAATCCAAATCTTCCGCTTGGTGGTTTCCTGCAATAACAAAACGCAAAACCTCATTCGTGTAAACATGGCAAATTAAAGTACTAGTTGCAGAGGTAATATATTTGCTAAGCATACTTTACTCTAAAATAGCTCAAAACCTGATTAATATTCCTGGAGGTCTTGATACGGGGTGGGACATGAAAACCCGACGTGGCACGCGACGAACATACAAAAATGCATACAAAGCTCAAATAGTTTAGTTAGTGAAATGCAGTTACTTAACTTACTCTCTTACTGTATTTATTGAAGTGAGCTTGTCTTCTTTTACAGAAGGTGGTGAAAATGAAATCCTTGTGTTCCAATGCACTTTTCTGTACGTACTATCATGTTGTTATACAATTTGCGCAAGTCTACTGCATCAATTGCCAAAATCTCATTACGAATATTTTCCATCAAGTCTTCTAATGCTTTTGGATTATTTGCGTACGCTTTTCTCTTTAGATTTCCCCACAGATAAAAGTTACAAGTGGTCAGGACTGGCGAATATTGCGGCCACAATCCTTTGCTGACAGTCCTTTCTTCTGTGAATCGTTCATGAGTTCGTGTTAATGACTCGTATGAAGTGTGACAGTTCGTCCTATCCTGTTAAAAGAAGGCATAGCAACGTTCATGTGGAGTCAACGTAAAATTCCTCAATATTCGTATATACACATTACTCTTTACTGTTGTTACAAAAAACGTGGGACTCACAATCCGACTTGCTGACACAGTACACTAGACTCCTATTTTCTGATCATTAAGAGGTTCCTAATGAACGTTATGAGGATTGGTTGTTAACCAGTATCTGCTGTTTGGGGTGTTTACATGTCCTGTCAGATCGAATCATGCTTCCTCATTCATAAAATACAGCATTGGGTCCAACATTCCATTATGAACCATGTCTAGTAACCACGTGCAGTAATTCACATGTCTTTGCTTATCTCCCTCCTTCAGTTCTTGGACACATGTCACTTTGTACGGCTTCATCCGTAGATCTTTTAAGGCACGTTGACAAGACCTACGCGAAATGTTTACTTGTTGCGACAATTTCTGTGCCGACTTCTCTGGACTCTGAATCATTCATGCTTAATTATCCGCGATCACAATAGGTGTACGAACAGACGGAGCTCGATTTTTTTGGTTCCACACTGCACCAGTAGTACGCCGCTTCTTCACCAAATCCTGTATACTGCTCTTTGAAGGTACGGAAACGCCAGGGAACTTCGTTGCAAAAATGTTCTACGTTTCCTTAAATGAACCGGTAGACACGTACGCCTCCACTATTGCGATTCTTTCATGTAGAGAATAAATCTCGCTGAGATTTACTTCATACCTCTTAACAAAGTCTTCACGGCTGTCGTACAGAGAACTGACAACACACTACACAAATGTTGTCGCAACAATAGACGATAGAAAAGTTGTCGCAACCCAATAGACAATACTGCACAGTCTGCCTGTCAGTGGTGGGCTGGTTTTTCGTGCGTCACCCGGTACAATTTAAATAGTTACAAATTAATGCCTATCATAGTTTTTTTTCTTTATAGGGTGCGGAATCAACATTAGAACCTCAGCCTCAACATGAGGGACGTTTCCAGACATTTTCCTGATTGAGAAAGATTTATTTGACTTGTTTCTGGCTTGAAGGAGGAAATGATTAGTAACTCAATTAATAACCATATTTTCATACTAGCCTTAGTATCTAGAGCTAGACTATCCTTACACGAAAGGTTTCCAACAACCTAACAATTTTTGTGCAACACGAAGTAAACAGTTAGCGTAATCAAGTTGTTATCACATCGGCTTCCTTGAAAGATGGTATGGTTTCGACTCCTCCAAGTGCCAAATTTTTAACGTGCTTCAATTTTAACTTCAACCCATACTTTGTGTGACACACAAGATCTCCTGTAGTGAAGGAAAGAGACGTTCGAATGACAAGGAATTGTAGTAGATCCATGAATGGAGACAAAGAATTACAAATTTATTTCCTTCAATCATTTTAGATTTGATATCATTAGATAATTCTCTAACTCATGCATGATCAATATATGTTTCTTTCTTCACACATACAGAATGTAGTGAAATAATACATGATGCACATAACGAACTATAATGTCATTGGTATATATTACTCATTAGAGAACACACTCCAAGCAATAGAGATTAATCCCAAAATGGAAAAATTTCTTCGTACGTCAAATCCACCGCCAAATCCCGCTTCAGTGCTCTACAGGCTAACAAACTATTGTCTACTGGTTGAAATGTTACTGTAGGTTGGGTTGCATCTGTCCTGGCGTTTGTAATAGCAAAAGTACTGGAACAACCAAAAGGAGTTACAGCAGTAAGAGGGGAGATAGTACATTATTTTTGCTGCTGTCTGCACATAACTTATGACGTCATTTTTTTTGTTAATAGCCCTTCTTCGTTAAGATTGATCCACCAACGGTGTGGTTTAGCAACATTCCAAAGCATATTTACTATTAGAGTATATCGTGTAATGACTTGCAAATGTTTCAATATTGATAAGTCTTCATTCTACTTATAAAATCATTTTATCAATTTATTTTATACCATGAATCACATAATACTACAACAGCATTTGAGATCCAAGACTTAGGTAAATTCGTGTTTTTCACAAGATTAACGAATTTGTCGTCTCCTCTCGATAATTAGACGAGAATACCATGTACTACTACTTCCCATCTCATCTCGGTCTGTCAATTTATCTTCAAACTTTAGGCACTGATTTATTTCTTAATTTCATCTACGCAAAAGTTACAGAATCCTTCAATGTCGTGAGAGTTCCAAGAACAGTATGGTATTGTAAGGTTTAAACCATACGTATGATTAGAGTATATGGTGTAATACTGAAAACGTTGTTGAATGCTCTTCATCCCATTCATACAAACATGTTAACAATTTACAGTCTTTTTCTACTATAAATCAAGTAACACTAGAATAGTGTTTAAGATCTAAAAGTTTGGGTGTATTAGTGTTGAACATTAGACTCCAGAAACTATCCGTTTTGTATCGTCTCAAATTTGAAAATTTTATTTTTCATTTCTTGGACAATATTTCTTATTATTAGTCAGGGTATCATAAGCACATACAGCAAAAAGGCCCGATTTACTTATCCATTTTCAAGTAAAACACTAAAACCTAGCAAGAAAACTAGTTCTTAATAAGGTAAATATACACACTGTTAAGTCAGATTTTTTTCACTTAGGAAAAGTGACCATCCGATGTTTATGGTAGATAGTACAAAGTTAAGGTGCTGCTGCTTCGCGTAGAATAGGAGGAGAAAAAGTAGAGAGCGAGAGAGAGAGAGTAAAAACTTTCAGGTTCGCTTTTATAGCGACATCAATCACTGCTCAAACACACAAAATGCTCTCCGTTTGACAAGAGAAGCCAAACAATTTATCTGAGGCATGTTCGCAGTGCAGTGGACCAGGGAATATCGCAACGATAAATTTCGTGTTAGGAATAACTGAACAGGATAAAAAAAAATATATTTAAAAAAATGGAATCGCGCGTCAAACTAACAAGCTGGGTGCATGAGAGAGTGATGGCGAGAAGAAAACAACGACAAAAAAGGTATTATATTATATATGTATGCATGGATGTGTGCGTACAAAAATGTTATATGTGAGTGTGTGTGTGTGAGGACGATATCGGCTGCCATGTATGCAAACAAAAAAAGAATGGGAAAAGTGGAAATTAAATTGACTAAAGGTTCTTCCCCTTCTCCATACATATAGGAGAAGGGAGAAAAAAGAAAAACATCGCTAATTTTATGACAGTTCGTGTAATTTAACATTGTATCTATTAAAGTGTTGCTGTCAGATAAAGTATAACTTCTAAAAAAAAAAAAAAAAAAAAACGCACACACACGCATGTGTGTTCCCTTATATCATACACTATATTTTAAAGATAACGATAAGCTAATCTATTCTGAACAAATAAGCATAGCATACTAATAAAATCAGTATTGCATTCATAATTACTTAACATGATTTATTGCAATAGTGAATGCAGAATGATTGTGATAGCCCATAAATTCAATCATCTGACACATGTAACCATAAATACATCCAATTTCTTTGCTGGGTATTGAACTCAGAAATTTTAGTTTTTAGTTTTTACTATATGATAGTATTTGTTATATAGGCTTGCTGTTGCGTTATAAAAGTTAATGAGAAATATTTAAGTTGTAACACGTACTGTTACTACAAAATGATTCTTTTATAAAGGCTGGTGGTAAGTAGTTTTGTTGTAAAAGCCAGTGTAAAATATCTCTATTCGTAAAGCTAGTGAGAATTATCCATATGTTACAATGTTAGGTTTATATATTTGTAATCAAGAAAGGTTTATATGTTTGTGGCTAATCTTTTCAATAGTGAATTCTCGGAAACCATAGGTTCTAGAAAGATGCCGGTTTCATTGATCAATTGTAAATTTTGTGTAGATTGTTCAGTTCTAATTGAATATTTATAAAAAATGGCCGTTATTTCTTTATTACATTTTAGGGCTACAGTAAAAGTTTTGAAATTTTTAATAAATAAGCATCATATACTACGAGTTATACAGTCCAACACCACACATTTGTATACTGAGTTATTATATCTTTCTGGAGTTTGTTTCAAGGCCAAATGATAATGAAAACGAAGGACAACCATTTCTCCTTTCTAAGATGAATCTTTATTGTTTGGAGTGTTTTGCCCAATGAACCACATATATCACTGACGTTATAATTGACTGTGTGTGTGTAATGTATTTGCTTATTGCACACTGCATGCAAAAAGAAAGAAAACATTGATCATGCATGAATTAGAATCTCCAAAAGGCTCAAATCTTGCAAACTGTGCGAGATATTAAAAAAAATCATCGAAAAATCTCCCCTCTGTGGTATCCTTTGCCACTTTTATTAAAACGTTTTTCACTTGCGTCTGTAAAGGGACATGTACAGATGTTGAGAGGAATTAAAAGGAGATTCATGCTCATATGTGAATGATGTTTTTATTAAAAGGGCTAATGTAAAGTATTTCTGTTGTGAAGGTTTGTGCAAAATATTTCAATTTTAGATCTAATGGTAAGCTTTCGTTTTTGTGGAAGTAAACATTGTGTGCAAAGACATGAGGATAAAATATATGAAGGTCAGTTTCAATTTCGCTTACTCTCAATTAAATATTTAAGTTAATGATTAAACTATCAAGAAGACAGAAGTTAAGTGTGTCTTGTCCCTTTCTGACTTCAAGGCCAATGAAACATGGACCTGCAGTTTCCCCAGCGGGGTTCTTTAACAAACCAAATCCCAAATTCTGATAACAAAAGTGAGAATACTATAACAAATACAAGGTGTTTCAAAACAACACTAACAACGTTTGGGAGGTAATTCCTGACATCAAGATTAAGACGAAAAGTATAACCAACCTGATTGAACAAATGCTTCCTTTCGGAGTTAGAGGCTGCCGAAAACCTAAGGGAAAGAACTTTAAAGGTCCAAAGCTCCAAAACTATAGGATCTACCGTAGTCTGGTCAACACTGCGCTTAAAGAGGCATATGCTTACCATAACAGCTAGATATCTATGAAAATTGGTACCTCCACTAATTGTGGATTGCTAATCATCCTGGTGATGGTCACTTGGTGCAGAAATTTTTCTTTACCAGCTACGTATTATACATATACTACACAGTGACCAGGTGAGGCTGTGCCGAGTTATATCCTAAAATCGCCGGAAAAAGGTATAAGATGAAAAAGTTGTGCAGGTAAGCTAATACCTACGGGAGGGGGACACGTAACCAAAAATACGGCAATAGTGTCACACAAACAGTGTTGCCACCTCAGAACAAACTTATAGTTTATCAAATAAAACGTATACCATTTTATGACATTAAAACAATTAGTATAAAACGTGAAATAAAATAAGCAAACGGTGGGTTATCAGTGTTGTCAAAAAAGGAAGATACGAGGCTCTAAAGTTGAGAAATTATGTGGTCCGTACAGAGAAACGAACACATGTTCAGCAACAACAAGACTACAGAAGGAACAAATGTACAGCAGGGAGTAAAAGACAGCTCGCACAGCATTCAGTGACTAACGGGTTTGATGCCTTGCATCGAGTGTGCGGCTAGGGCGAGAAATGTAATTTGCCATACTATCTATGATTTTCCTGTTACGTGTATTTGTGTATTATGTTAAAATATTTTGCGCGTGTATATTACTGGTAATCTGAATGCAGTGTATTTTGTCTTCATCCTTGTCTCACATGCTAACCTTTCCTATACTCTCGACTGACATCTATCACAAGTCATTAATCTTTGCGAATCGATTCTGACGTACTTTTTTGTTACATGTGTTTAACCTTTCCTGCCATAACTCTTTTGTAATCTATTCAGGCACTGCGCCGTCATTTGTGTGGTTTGGAAGGCATGCAAGGTTTTATGTAGTGTTGCAACACCAAGACAGTTTGTTTTATAGCTCTCGGGAATGGCTTGATATATCGATTACTCACAAACGCCTTTGGAATTGCTGCTAAGAATTCCTGTTAACATATCCGCGTTATCTCACATGGGACTTCTTTTTACGGCTACTCTAATATGTGCCTTTTGGGGGGATGAATCCCGTATAAAGCCTGTTAGTTACTGGATGCTGTGGTTTACTTCCTACTGTACATTTGCTCCATCTTCAGCCTTACGTTTGTTCGTTTCTCTGTACGGACTCCATCATTTCTCAACTTTAGAGCCTCGTATCTCCCTTATTTGACAACACTGATAACCCACCGTGTGCTTATTTTATTTCACGTTTTATGCTAATTGTTCTAATACCATAAAACGGTATATGTGTTGTTTGAAAAACTATAGGTTTGTGTTGGGGTGTCAACACTGTGTAACAGTACTGCCGTTTTCCTTGTCACGTGTTCCCCTCCCGTAGGTATAAGCTTACCTGCACATAATTTTCATTTTCTACCTTTTCCCGTCGATTTTAGGATATAACTCGTCACAGCCTCATCCGGTCACTGCATGGTATATATATATATATATATATATATATATATATATATATATATATATATATATATATATATATATATATATATATATATATATATATAATACGTAGCTGATAAAGAATACATTTCTCCACAGAGTGACTATCACCATGATGATTGGCGACCCACAAGTAGTCAGGGTACCAATTTTCATAAATATCTAGGTGTCACGATTCGCATACGTCCCTTGTTAGAAACTAATTTGTATGCTATCCAAAAATACATGTTTCAGAATCCAAAGCTGTTCACGCAACGATTTCTATAGGGGCAGTTTTGATACCGGCATTAATTTGAAGTACTCACCAACCACCTCTATAAAAATTGTTGCGAAACTGCCGCAGGATTCTGAGACACTCATATTTGGATAGGGTACATAGTAGTTTGTAAGTGAAATCTTGATCCGATTATGGTTGGACCCATAGTTTCGGAGCTATTTACCTTTAAAGTTCATTTTTCATGTTTTCTGCAACCTATATTTCCGAAATGAAGCATTTTCGCACCCAGGTTGGTCTATACTTTTTGTGTTATTTTAGTGTCAGGAATCACCTTCCAAACGTTTTCGGTGTTGTTTTGAAACACCCTGTATAAAAGACAATAGTGATGATGAAGTTAAAAAGAAACAATCTTAAAGAAGCTTGAATTATTTGTGATGTCTTACTTCTGACTATTTCTGAAATATGTCAGTCCTATTATCTGTGTTAAAGATATAGTTTACAATAAGAATGCAAATAACTACTCGCCCGGGGTGAATGGTTTATCGGTGCGGGTGAGTTTTTTAAACTTATTAAAAGTTGGTTACCGAAGGTAAGTAAATGATTTATATTGTGGGATGTGGGATGTGGGCTAGTACCTTTCTTCTTGGCCTAGTAAAATGTTGTTGCTTATTTGCATCCCTGGTTTACAATCTCAATAGATCCAAGTGATCACTTATCACTAAACTTGAAGAGTCATCACTTGACAGGACAAGAGACAAGTGTCCAGAACTGCTATAAGGAGAACACACAAGACACAGCGTAACTTAGAGAATGTGCAAAATTTGTCCATTTCTGATAAAATCTAGAATTACTTGATAGAATCTAGAGATTCATGCATGAAGAATTAATGTAGTTTGTTGATACCAAAGTCCGTACTAAAACCTGTAATATTTGTGAAAATTTATAGGAAGTCTGGTAAGATATCAAGTAGTATAGAAAGATAGAATAAAAATCGAGTCACTGAAACGTCAATTCTGACGTTACTCATGAAGTTTGCAGTAAGTAATGCAAGCATTTGTCAAAGTTGCTCAAACAAATGTTAATGTTTTGAGGTGTGTTTCTGGATCGTGTAATATCCATCTCTCGTGAAACCATCGGTTGCAACAACAAGTTATTCTTATTTCTTCCAACACTGGTCTTCTTTTTGTAGATTCATTCAGCTACTCACTGTGAGCTATGTCTCTTAAAATGTCACCTATCTCTTGTTCACTCCCATGTTACATCAATTGATTAGAATAAGTATGTCTGTTATTCAAAATAGTAAGGCATCTAATATCATACTTTACCTAGGTATTTACTACTGGATAATAAGCCGAGAATATTTTTTATTACATTAAACCTGTCTTTATATTTTTAAATTTTCGTACCAATTTACATACAACTCTGAAATATATCATTCTTCCTCTTAACATATAAGAAAGAAGCGAGGATTTTTTCAGCTGTGGAAGTATTCCAAAGGTATTTAAATAATTTTCCCTTTCTTTTTCCTGCTAAATGGTTATAATCCCTACCACCACCCATTGAATACGGCACTACTGTAGTCTTATCTGATACATTTCGATATTGACTTCATTTATGGCCGAAATCATTAAAATTATCCAACTTTACCCATAATTGGTGTACGTTGATTTATCCAACGTCCTATTGTATTCAATTATCGTAAATTTGTTGTTGAGAGAGTTCAATTCACTATATTTTGTTCCTTCAGATTTTAAATTTAATGTGTTTTCTACTATTTTCTCCTTCCCAAATATGTATTTTCCTTTAATTGTGTGGCTACAGTTAAATTTCTCAAATATTAAAAAGTAAAATCTAAATCTAAACCTTACAAGTTTTATAGTAAGGAATAAAAGTTAGAAGCAATTTACGGAAGGTGATACATTTTGAGTTCATTAGCCATGGCACTAAATTACATAATTTCGAATTTCAACCAGTTTCATTTTTGTGCATATGACAATAAGCTGATTCTGAATAACATAAGAAGATACATGTATATTTCGTTTCTCCTTTATTCTGTAAGAGAAAGGTGATTTTAATATCTCCATAACAAATTCATTTCTCATATGGACGAAGATCTTCTGCTTATGGCCGTCCACTTTATTCCCTTTTTGTGCGTGTTCAACATTTTCCTTTTATCCATTTTTCGAGCCAGTTGCGCTATTCCCCCGAAATGTCTTTGGAAGCGGCAATTTACAACATCGGCTGTTTTGTTTGAAGGTGGAACGTGTCCCAGTGTCGTTATTGCAATTTTATGGGACTTATCCTTCCTACCTTCGAAGGATGTTTCCAAGCTAAATGGCCATTTTAAAAGTCCAAAAAGCTTTCTGTTTTTTTTTTTCTTATGACCTCCAATACTAACTTCTGTACAAATGCATGTGAAATTTTATTCTAACGTCTCAAGTTTTAAAATGGGCAGAAAAAAAACGAAATAAAGAAACAAGTAGAAGTGGATCTTCTTCTTGGAGATACGTTCGCTCTTTTCTTTAAAAAAAATCTTTAACTATGGAAACACATGAATGGATAATATATAGCTGACTAACTTTATTGTTAAGATTATATATATGTAACTTTTACTTAGGAAAAAGAAAGAAACATAAAATTATATTCATGACCCGATTTCTTGAAGGTAAAAATATATGCAGAGAGTTCTAAACTTTATAAGTATCTTTATAAAGAGAATCTAAGCTACTCCTATATTGATAAATAATAATGATATTTCAGAGTTATTGAAATATACTAAAATTGAGGATTCTGTTTTATTTTACACTTATCTCATAAGATTACAAATATTATGTAAGCGCAGAGTGGAGTAAGAATAAAGATATATATGGAAGAGTAGAAATTTGCAAAATTTCGCTTTTATACTCGTATCATATAACTCAATAATGGAAAGCAATTAAATCTTATACAGTATATCATTTTTATCTTTGAAAAAAGTTTGCTTCATACTCTTATGCAAATTTTTTCTCTCATTCACGTATTCATCATTTAGCTAATGATGAGTCTTCCATTGTTACTTTGTCTTTTCGGATATATATTCATATTCTACAATACTAGTAACATATAACATGTGTCCCCTACCATCAGATCTTATTAAGCTCAACAAAATGATATGAGTTAGTGTAAATTTTGACTTGCAGTTTTTGGGAAAATTACACTAGAAGTGATGTGTCATCACAAGTATAAATCAACTCACCTAAACACACAGTGATCTTTGCAGTTCCAAGGTTTAAGGAAGCTGAAATATTTTGTTCCATTTCAAGAGATATTGTAAAGTTCTTGCAGTGCTGGTATGAGTAGAGCTAGGTTGATAAGATCAGAGTCCGGAATCGACTTCCACTACAGGTTTATTTTATAAAAATCCTCTAATAACAATAGTGTTTATAGATATACTTTAGTACGATTTTCTCTATTCTGGGGTAGAAATTAGGTAGCCCAAGACCATGTGGTCTAGGATAGGATCTCTACAGAACCCCGGGCAAGCTAAGTAGAGTGGCGTAGGAATCCCCAATGCTCCGCAGAAAGCAGTAAAGTTGATAATTTAGTCACAGAGCCCCGAAGCAGGCTAAGGAACTGAGATTGGATCCCGACTGAGTCCCCTGCAGGCTAAGCCAGGAGGGAAGGAATAGGCAAGAGTCCTGCAGCAGGCTTTAAGATTGGGTTGCTCCTAATGATCCAGGCAAGCAAGATGAGGGAGACCAATTCAAGATTGGTGCCTATCCGCTGGATGCTGTCCGGTATATAGGCCTTCTGGTGGCAGTGGCGCTGATACTGCCATGTCATTATATGTCTTGTTGGAGGTGCTGGTGATTAGTCGTCTGCTTCTCCTAATAATCTCACGTGGTGTGTAGTACTTTGACTTAAATACATGTTGTGATGTTTATAAACAGGAGGATAAGACATTGTTTGTACAGAGAAGCACCAGGTACATTGTAATTTGAAACTCTCAATGAAAATGGTTATAACTTCTATTACCACCCCTTGACTGCGCCACTGCTGTAGACTTATCTGGTGTGCTATTCATTTCATTTAACGCCGAAAACATTAAAGTGAGCTAATTTCAGTCATAATTGGATTTATGTTGATTATCTAATGTTCTAGCATATCCAATGTTGTAAATTTGCTAATCGGAAGACTTATTTGACTAGTTTGTTCTGTAGAGTAAATGCTTAACTGGGTTTTTATTTCTGTAAGTCTAAAAAAATATGCAATAAAATAACCACGTCATCTATTAAGGTAAAAAAGTATATTGTAATATCCCATGTGATGTTGTAAACAAACAATTCCACATGTCAGTGTTTACAAACACCACCACGTGGTTCGGCAAGAAGACTTCACACCAGATGGATCTACAATCACTCGCAGAAGAAGGCTTCTAGCCTCTTCCACGGAGCAGAAGACGGCATCGGAACAGCAGCGACACCGCTACCCAAGGAAACCTATAAATTGGATGGACAAAGGCAATTCTGTACCAGTTTTCTGGTGACCCTCCTATTGTTTGCTTCGGAACATTAGGAGTAACCTAACCGCAGGGCCTCTAGTCTGCTTCGGGGCTCTGACTGGGAATCCTAACCACAGTTGTTTAACCTGCTTCGGGGCTCTGTTGGCCAACTAACCTACCCACTGCTTGCTCGGAGCTTTGGGTCCCTAATACCACTCTGCCTAGCCTGCTTCGGCGCTCTGGAGAGATCCTGTCTGCGACCTTACTGTCAAAGACCACCTATAACTAACCTTTAATACTAGAGAGATTAATTTGTACAGTATTTTGTGAAAGTACTTTTATAGAGAAATTTTATAATAAAATTGGTAGTGGGAGTTCGATTCCGGACACACTTTATATTAACGCTCTATCTATACCTATATGGGACAAAGTTTTACAATATATTGAAGTATAGGCATACCCTTATCGAGCTTCTCATTACAACACCAGTAACACGACAGTATACAGTATGATATACGTAGGGTAAAAAATGTGATTAAATCTTAAATTATAATATATTATTAATAGATGAATCATATATATTGTTTGTATCATACTTGGAAAGAACGATCCATTAATTTTCTAATGTATTTTCTATGAATACATTGCTCTGTGCTGATCATACCACCCTGTCCGGATTCCGCATTCTTTAGTGCACTGCCGGGTTCAATGATAGAAAGCTCCTGAATTTTCCTCTCCTCCTGAATAAAATCCGTCAGACTACAGTAAGACGGGGTGATTATTCTTGCTAGATTCTCTGTCCGACTGTTTGGTGATCCTTAAGTGAAAGACGTTCCACAAAATTTAGGCTTGGTATGGAGAGGAAAAGAGGTATGTACACAAAGTCTTTTTCAGTATGATATGACTTTCACCTTAGGCCAATAGACTTATTTGTCATTAAGAAGGGAATAAATTCGTGTGTAAAAAGTATAAACTTGAATTTGTTTATTTAACTAAATCAAATGTTAGTTCATCAGTGCAACCCCAATTTCTTACTACTCTCGCACAAGTCTTGTTACAATCCCAAGTAAGTACTATATATATATATATATATATATATATATATATATATATATATATATATATCTGTATGTGCTGCTTCAGGGCAAATTCTCACAGGTGGTTTTAGAGAAAATTGAGAAAACAAAACTTACCTTTGTAGCCCTAAAGAAATATGTCGTTCGTTGGAAACAATCTATGATAGCCTTTATTCCACTGGAACAGATTATTTATTTATATATGCACTAAATATCTAAGATGTATATTATTAACTATCTATTTTGTCTCTATTATTCATTTTCTTTTAACAGTAATACGAAGACTTCTAACACTAACTTACTCCCTACTGCTTGTTAAGTAAACTATACATAAATTCAAATTTAGTCAGAATTCCATGAGTATGACATGGAAATAATTTCATCCAATAGCAAAAAAGTAAGAAAATAGTTGAAATAGTGCAGCACAGTATGATGTAACATATAAATAATAGATTACTCTCATAATGACATACTTTCGTTAATATTAGAGGAAAAACACGAAAACCGACATACCTTTTTGCTTTTGGCTAGTAAAGCTGAACTGAAGGACCGGGTTTATGAAGTAAATATATTTCTTTAAACCAGCAACACTACTCAATAAAATTGTGTAACCAGTTTTAAAAATTGTCGTATATTGCCACGCTTATGACGATTTGTTCAATTGTCTCCGAAATCATATTTTTATAAACCAGACCCCAAAACCGACATACCTTCAGAAAATTATTAGATAGGTTGCAAAATGAAAAGAAAATATCTTTTTAAATTTGTATTTTGATATCCTTGTATAAGTTCGCACGAAAGTAGGTTTACTTGTAAGATACTATTAGATCTGCACCATTCTTTGCTTCTTAAAAGTAGAAATAAGTGCTGATAGAAATAGTCTTATGGTGGTATTAGTTTCAATTCACAGTTCTAAATATTGTAGTCTACACATTTATGGATATTTTGTAAATTAAGTAAACATTAAGCGGGAATTTCGCTATAGAATTACACATTCAGTTTAAATCAGTGACATTAATCGCAGATGTAATGGTCCCCTTCCACACTGACACATTCTGGATGTACCCAGACTTCACAGAATATACACTGAACCCATTCCTCTCAGCTGGTGTCTTCCGAAAGAAGTCGTTGGCAAAAAATAAAAAAAAAAAGAATAAAACATACAGAATACAACATTACTGTCTGGTACACTAGACACTGAACCTTAATTTGATGATGAATCATTGTCTGTTTGCTCATGCTTTAGCGTTTTCCTTGACCTGGCCGTAGATTGGGACGTAACCTTACTGACGTTTCCTTTTGAGTCTTCATTGCAACCTGCGTTCCGTTTAGTTTCTCTTTGCACCTTCTTTTTCATCGTAGGTAATAGACCTAGTTCCTTTTTATACGATAACGAGGTTATTACTGCCGCTTGCTTTACGGCCTCTGACAGGTTTGCAGACTTCTAAATGAAATGGTATGTCTGTTTACAGAACACCATACTCATACATGTTTGTAAATGATTCACTACCCAAAGAGTATCAGTTGGCACAATAACCACGGTGATTTGCAAACTTAATAACTTAAAGAAGAAAAGTATGTAATAAGTAAATCACCTACCTCTAAATAATTCTCAATTTCTGATGATGATGAAATATCAACAGAAATTTTAGCACAATCAAAAACAAAGCAATGATCCTCACACACGAATCCTCAAAACTGGTTTAAACGGCACTTGCTCTGCCTAGTGGTGAGTAGAAACTACTGATAATGTTTCCGCCAGAGTGCAGGATTTTTCAGCCCCAAAAAGAGGTTTACGTATCTATGTCGTTTTTGGTGCTTTACCTATATTAAATTTACTAATAAAATATACTAATAAATATATTAAATTGGCAGAAATTGAAAGTTCATAAGGTATGCATGATAAAGATGTATTTATTGAATTACAGTATAACATAATAGTCTTTGGTGTCTTATTAAGCACTGAAGCAATAACAGTAGTCCCTAGTGGTATTACGAAACGTAAAAATCTTGGTAATACGGTTTAAATTGATAGAGAAGAGTAATGGAAAGCAAGTTGAGATACAGAGAAAAAAGTTGTTCAGAGTTTGTCTGTTGTATGTACAAAACCACTCCTTAATCAAGCTGATTTATTTTATTATTACAATGTCTCGTAAGACTGTTATTTTTTACGTAAAATAATGTTGGACTTACATATTGAAAGAGTGAACTTTGATAGCCAGATTTCGTCATCCTCGGAGCCCATGGTCAGGGA
Source organism: Thermobia domestica (assembly GCF_964235325.1). Taxonomy (NCBI): domain Eukaryota; kingdom Metazoa; phylum Arthropoda; class Insecta; order Zygentoma; family Lepismatidae; genus Thermobia; species Thermobia domestica. The sequence continues at coordinate 138,651,420 of NC_137456.1, read as the reverse complement.
CCTAATTACATATCTTTTCCAAATTTGAGTTAGGTTGAATACCAGAATCCAATATTATATCTCGACACTTCTTTGTTTTTTGCTGTAATTTTCTTTACATCTATTTCTTATAACGTAACCTCTTGTTTTCGCATTATGTTTATTATGTTTGTTCTGAAAATAGTGAAAAAAAATTGGCATACGTCTTTCTGTAGCTTTCTCACGTTCGATATATATATATATATATATATATATATATATATATATATATATATATATATATATATATATATTAAAAGTAAGGTTTCTCTGCTATTTTCTTAATTTCATCAGAATAATACGGAAAATATAAATTTCGTTTCTCATTTAATTTTCCAAAAATCAATCACAGAGAGGGCAAATATTTTATGCGATGTACTGAACCCAGTTGAAGTTGACCAAATTTGATATTGTGTTACACCTTGACAAACTTAGTATGCATATAAAATATTTCCCAGTAGACCTTTGGCTTCGGAGTTATAAGCCTTCAAATTTGGCAGAAAGTACCCATGTTCAATAGATCATAACAGTTCTTTTAAAGAATTAGATTAGTAAATTACGAAATTAATCTAAGGTTCATTAAAAACCGATTGTTTAAATATGCATCGCAGTTTATGTTATGTACAATATTATTATTTGTGCAAAAGTGAATTAAATATTAATTTGTACAATGTATCCAAACGAAAATATACCAACAAAAAATGAGTAACTCGAGATCAATTTGAAATTATAACAAACAATTACTGCAATAATCAAAAATCGTTCGAGAGAATTATTATCAGCCTATATTACGACTGTAACTTTTTGTGGCGACTATTAATATTATTATTATTTAGACTACAACTATATTTAGACTATGGATTAACATTTGTGTTATAGTAAATTAGTGGTAAACTAAACGAAAATTAAATGTAAGCAACCAGAACAAAATTAATCACGACTTAAAACCGAATGCGAAGGCGTGGGGAAAACACCTAATATAATATGAATGCAGTATCTCATCAAACGTATGGAATATATAGCTATGCACATACTCCATAGTCTACTACAGTTTATGTCATATATGAATTAAAACTATAAGTATGCTGTAACTTGTTTACGTTGTCATTTGATTATATCTTGTCCATGTGATTATTTCGATATCTGTATTACTGATTAAGGAAGTGCATTTGGTAATGTTATAACTTCCGTTTCATGAAACCTTACACCGCTAAATAGTAGTTCACATGTGCTGTGTATTATTACAATATGAAAATGGTAGTAATGATACCTGTTTTCTAACTGCCTGATGATGCAATCTAAAACGATTAAATTCCTTAAATAATTACCAACAGTTTCCTGGTTTGTTCAATATTTGTTTATATTTCTTCTGCCTTGGTTATTTGCTTCCATCATGTGGCCAATATACGCGTATATTGTTTTAATAATATAAATAGATATAACGATCGAAAGAATCAAAATATAATCCAGAATCACGATTGTATATGATTTGCTTTATCATTATATGTATTAGATTAGTATTTTTAACATATACAATATAAATAAATCCAGCCTAGCTCCACATTAAACACACAATCAATTAATTTAAAATTTTATTTTCTGTTCTTCGGCATACATGTAATATGTATACGTTAATGCAGATTGAAAAATTTAGTTTTATCATCCGACGAATATAGGAATGAGGAGGTAGATCATGAAGAAAGTAAATGATCATAGAAGAGTTGAAAAACTGAGAATGTGAAAGGGCACGAGAAAAACCCACAGGCACGACATTGTTCACCACAAACTTGCATGATGTGGGACCAAACCAGGAACCCCTCGCACTAGAGGTTATCAATGTAATTTTAACTTTACGCAATAATAAAATAATAATAACAAATAACCTGATCTTCCCTTTACCTATTATTACGTATATGCAAAATGTGTAGATTCTTCGGGCTACGGTGGACGTTTTTGCACTTTTACATTTTACGTAAGTTGGATGCTTTAAAATGAATTAAGTTAATTGTTTTATGTGTACTCTGTAATTCTATAGAATCGTATTTTAGTATACCTTTGAAAATGACCTAAAAATTTTTCTTATATAAATCCAGAGAGAAAAGATTATTATTATTATTATTATTATTATTATTATTATTATTATTATTATTATTATTATTATTATTATTATTATTATTATTATTATTATTATTATTATTATATCTCATGCTTTTGCTGCGTTGGTCTTCCAGTTTCCGATTTAAAAATAGCGGAGCCATACCCAATACTTTGTAGGTGGAAAAAAAGATGATATTGGTGGAATGATCAAGGTAAATACAGGGTGCGGCACGTAAAACCGGCCCGTAAAGTGAACTCATAAAATGAAATGTAATGTATTGAATATGATTAACTACAACACATAAATGAAATGTAATGTATTGAATATGACTATTCACCTTCACAGCAGCCTTCACAGCAGGTGCTGAAAGTGTCCTCCGCCCACTTCAACACACATGTGAGTACGATTGAGGAGATTCATATATACCCTTGTCAGTTCTTGTGTTGTAATGCTATTGGTGACAACCTGGATCCTGGTCTTGAGTTCTTCAATTGTGTGAGGATTTGTTTCGTATACTCTTCCCTTTAACAGTCCTCATAAGTAAAAGTCACACGTGGACAAGTCTGGTGGCCGAGGAGGCCACAAGCCTTTGCTGATTGTCCTCTCTGGTGTAAACATCTCATGCACAAGGGACAATGATGCAGCAGATGTGTGGCATGTTGCACCGTCCTGCTGAAAGTAACATAACTGACGCTCCTCTTAGGTCAAGTGTGTATAAAACTCCTCCAGGATTCCCATATATACGTCACTGTTCACTGTCGTCTCAAAGAATATGGGCCCAATAACGCGTGTGGCGGAAATGGCACACCAAACACCAATCTTCTCATCATGCAAGGGTACCTGGTGGATTGCGTGTGGATTTTCTGTCGACCAATACCGGTTGTTTTGGGAATTTACGTACCCAGACAGGTGGAACCACGCCTCGTCACTCATGATGAGCATTAGTGGATCCAAGAAACCACTGGCAACATTGCTCAACAGCAATGAACAGAAATGCACCCTCTTCTGCAGGTCAGGTTCCTTCAGTTCTTACACAACACTTATCCGGTACGGTTTTAACTTCAGTCCCCTTAAAACACGTCTGCAACTTCTCTCACTCGCATGAACCTGTTGACTCAATCTCCTGGTTGACTTTCGAGGACTTCTTGTCATTATCTCCTCCACCTGCATCTTTAATTCAGGTGTGCAGACAGATGGTCGTCTGTTCCTGGGAGCATTTTGAACCGATCCTGTACGCCGCCATTTTTCAATCAATTCCTGAATGGTGCTTTTTACTGGCACAGAACGTGCTGGAAATTTCTCCCGAAACAAATTCTTTGTTTTCATAAACGATCCAGTGAGAATGAACCGTTCAACAATGGCAACACGCTCGGGTATCGAATACGGCATTATCACACACTGACACTCACCCGGCTTAACACAACGAGGCCTTTTTCTCAACTGGTTTCGACAAGTTTCACTGGCTGCGGCTGCACGTAACTGCTGCAGGTCACGTAAGTCGACCCGACCTCGACACGACATCTCTTGGTAGGAAGGTAGATTATTTAAGTGTTGCCAAAAACACAATATACCAGAATATTACGACGGGCCGGTTTTACGTGCCGCACCTGTATTATATAATAGGAAAAGTTTGAGTATTGTACATTGTCTAGAAACATTGGTGTTACTTCGTAGCAACTTAAACCGGATTATTATGGTTTTGCCATGCGAATCAAACAGGTAATATTATTGAAAGTTGAGAGAACAAATTTGAGTGTTTCATTTTTATACTAAAACTCTTTTCCGTATAATTGTTTCATTTCATCGTCAACTAAGCTCATTAAGGAATCTCCAAATCAAGCATTCATGAATGATAAAGTCCAGAGAACCACTGGTTCAAGCACTGAGATCTCTGTCGTTACAATCCATAATATGAACACACTCTTTGGTTTCCCTAGAATGAAAGTACCTAATCTTGATTGAGATATTTTACGCTTTCCTAAGAATATGCGTAAGAAATGTAATTCAAGAAGATTGAAGATCAACACACTTTCCTTCGCACATTTCAACTTTAGGAATTCGGCCTTCAGGTTTATTACATTGGCGAATTGGAACAGGACATCATTCAGGAAAAGAAGAAAAAGAAAAAAGATATCTTGTATACTTGAGAACATCTAATCATATCCGTAAGTAGCCATGAATCTCATAGGTATCCATGGACCAACTATGGCTTCTGTTATGCACATACAGTGTCCAGTTTTACAATGTTCTCCGAATCATATCTGCTTCGGGTCTTCAGGAGATTAACAAACTCCTCGTTCATGGTCTTCCCTTGGACGATCACTTTTCAAAGGCTCATATACTCCATAACTATTGACACATTTACGCATAAATTGACCTTGCCATTCACTGTAAAAAACAAAACAAGTTTCCTCAAAAATTCTACTAGTGGCCTTCAGAAAGCCACCCATTTAAATAACACTCTCTCAAGACGAAATCACCACCAACTATGTAAATTCGATCATACACCAGAAGAGCCAGAAAAAGAATTTGCAAGTCAATATGGAAAAGAAGTTTTCCATTCACTGAATGCCGAAATTACCATCCAAGGTATGATAACTCATTTTTGTTAGGCCTATCTTCCTTCACCTCAAGATGTCCTTTTGATTTATGCCTTCGTTGCTGTGATTGTTAAGATGCAAGGAACTAGCTTCAAGACCTCGTTACGAGGACCCATTATCAAATACACGCTTAACGTTCGTTAAGATATGGATAGAGGCAAAGTTGCAGGAACGAAGTCAGTAAATATCTAAAATGGGAACCTCTAAAATGGGAAGAAATATCATCAACTTATCAGGAATCTACAAACAAGTGATGACTTTTGGTTTCATTATGTTAGATTTAGCTTACATAGATAAAAAATAATAACTTTCTACTGGCCTACAAATCTTATGATCCTGAAGGAGTTAATCGACTGCAAAGAGCAGCTTTACTTTCTCTATTACCGTTCTTTCTCTTACATAATCAACGTGAGAAAAAACAAGGGTTAATTTGTATCTCTTACGGTTCGAATATCGCCTCCAAAAATGAATTTGGCTTCTAACTTTAGTTCTACATCTCGACCAAATTTGGTGATGATTCATCAATTAGTTCTTGTGATTTATTTTGCCTTCCGGATGGACGTATGAACAGAGTAAATAAGGAATTATGGTAAATTCCTTAATGATGGTCAGTTATGATTTCAGTTTATGTCAATTAGGATTTCAGAACAATGTTTCTCACAAGACGAGAGGAGAAATGAAGTTTTCACGTCTCATCTCGTAAATTGTGTTGAAGTCTCGTATTTCTCGATTTTCAAAGAAATTTTTTTATTGTCTCAACTGGGATCTTGAAAGCTATTTTAGTTTAGTTTTGTAAATTCATGTATAAAATTTATGCTCTGATTCCTCTTCTTAATTTCATGTACAAGTTATCAGAATCCTTCCGCGTCACGAGAGGTTGATGAAGGATATAAAATAACATTCAAACCCTAGTTATTATATTGAGTAATGACTTGCGAATCTTTAAATATTTATATATTCTCTATTATTGTGTTCGTATAAACACTTTAATAATCTGTAGTTTTTAAACTAAGTATCATAAAACACTAAACCAATGTTTGAGAGATCTAGAACAACTAATACTGTTGCTTAATAGATTCGTGAAATTTCTCGGCTTCTCTAGAATTTGAAAAGATATTTACTGTGTTCAAAATGTAATAATATAAGAAATTTCGCTTAGTAGATTTATATGAAAGTCCCGTGGGCATTTTGCCACGTGTGATGTATTTAATTTCATAACTGAGCTCCCTTCTCGTTATATGATTAGCATCTTGATGCGAAGACCCAAATTCTAATCCCGGTTGGAGTTTCAGTTAATTTGATTTCAGAAGCTTTCTCCCGGAGGGGAATTTGAATAAACAGCGAGTGAAACTAGTAGTGCGAAAATACTTGTAACTCAAGTTGAGTTCGATGTGAGAAATTTCGTAGCTCTGAAGAGAAATGTCTTTCCCAATCTACCTCCGTTTGATCACTACTGGCTCATTTGGACGGACCTCAGCCCTTGTTAAGCTATTGTCCACGTCTCATATAGGATTGGTGATCAAATGGATGTAAAATTTCAAACGAATCAACTAATATTCCAAATATTCATAACGAAACAATGGCTTCCTAGGTCCAAATTTTTGTTATTTTTATTATAACCAGCCTAAATGTATTAAGATTCTGGTATGGAGCGTGGCGCTTTACAGACCAAAGACGTGGACATTGAGAAAAGCTGAAATACCTAAGCTAGAAGCATTTGAATTGTGGTGTTGGTTCAGAATGCTGGGCATATCATGGGCCAAAAGGAAAAGGAATGAAGACGTATCAAAGAAAGGTAATGAAGGGCAACAGGTCATGAAGATAATAGGAAAAATAAGAAACAGCATGCTTGGCCATCTTATTCGGCACTTCGATTGGATCACTGTGTTGATAGAGGGAAAGGCAGAAGCAAAACCAGGAAGAAGAAGACCAAGGATAGAATATCTAGTTGCAGTTACGAAGAATAGATCTTATCAAAGAATAAAACAGCTTTCCAAGGAAGAGAAAAGTTTTTTTTTTTTTTTTGTTTTGTTTTTAATTTCCTTGTTCCGCACCAACCTATGTATGAATAAGAGAAAGAAATTTGTTAGTCGAGGACAGACTCTTTAATTATTTTAGTGCGTCTCTCATTGCTTCATGCTAGGTAAGCACATGACAAAAAGACATAGAAATTCGATGTATTAGCTTTATGTATGCAATAACTTCCCTTATTAGGCTGAGATATTTAGACCTGATAAACAAAGATCCATTTTTAAATTCGAAGGACCAAATTTCTTCCGCGAGAGTAGACTCTTAAATTATTTCAGTGACGTATTGCACTTCAATGTAAGGCTAAGATTTTGTAGAATGAGTTTTATAAGTTTCATAGAATGATAAAACTACATTAGAATCAGAGGTTTTTGGCTCATCCTTCAAATTACTTTACTTGTTGGTTTGCATTATCCAGTTTACAGTTTAATGTTGCTTTCGAAGGTTTTTTTTTTAAATTATCGTTTGTTATAATAAAAATGTAGTCCTGATATTTGGAATATTTTAACGATGTTTTGAATGCAAAGAAACATTTTGAAAGCACATATGCTTGATGAATGTTTAATTAGATTTTTAATTTGAACTTTTGTATAACCATTATTCTTTTATCTTTTTATTCTTTTTCCATATTCTATAAAACAAGTAAAAAAGTGTTTTCGCTTCTTTTTTCGGTTTGACACTCTGTACTACTCGTATTTATACAGTTTTGAAACACCCCTCACATTTTTTGCCTCTTTCGTGCATTTTTAAACGTGTTTTTGTCTTTTCAATTGGTATCGAAAAAAATCTATGTGGTGTATGTGCACTTCTGTTGTGTTGAGTTGTGTGTGTGTGTGTGTGCGTGTCTAGTGCTAGTGATGACGTCATGTGACTGTTTGTATTCTGTTGGAGCAATCAGAGGAAGAACAGTCGTGGCAAGCTGTAGTGTGGTTTAGCTAATAGTCTTTGGGCCCAGCTGGCAGCCATTTCAACCAACGATAGAGAACAACATGAGACGCGAAGTAAGCTAAGGACAAAGAGGGCACGAAACTGCAGTCTTAAAACTTAACAGCACAGAATTGAACTTTTCATTAGAAGGCAACGTTGTATTTGATATTATTCTTAACTAGAATCACAATAAAAAGTTAAATCTATCTTTTCTAAAACTTCTTTATCTTAGTTTTATACAAAAATATTTCCTGTATTAAAGATTACAGATAATTTTGGTTTGGGAAGACAAATACTTTTCCTAAGAAGTGGACATGGTCGGTCAGTGGTAGACTGTTTAACTCTGGAGAGTAGGGTTCCTGATACGATACCCGGAAAGTTTGTGTTTGACAACATCATGTATATGTACTCCCGTTTCCTCCCCCATTTTCATTTTACCAGTTCTTCCATCATAATTCGCTTGCCTTAATCATCCGTTTCCCTTAGCGTACCAAGTATAACCATGGGATTTCCTTTCATTTTTCACTTGTTCTAAGAAGAAATATATCCGAGTTTCTGTTCTTTTTGATTTTACTAAAGGAGTCTATTTCCTGTTTTCTTTCTTTCTTTTTTTTTTCTTTTAGTTTAACGTTTAATGTTTATGTTAAAGCAGATGAAATTTTTGGTTTTCGTTGGAATTAGTAAGTGGTCATGTTTCCTTTACTTTCCTGGTCAAAATTGAAGTAGTGGTCATATAATAATAATAATAATAATAATAATAATAATAATAATAATAATAATAATAATAATAATAATAATAATAAAGGATAAACGTATCAGTCCGTATGTCACACTAATTTTAATAATAATCAATCATAGTAACAGATATCGCTACCTCTGCTGTCGTTTAACCTTCTTAATGTTAATACACGTCGCTATCTCTGCTTTTGCTTACCCGCTTGATGGTAATGCACGTCGCTACCTCTGCTATTGTTTACCTGCTTGATGGTAATACATGTCGCTACTTCCGCTATTGTTTACCTGCTTGATGGTAATACACGTCGTTACCTCTGCTATTGTTTACCTGCTTGATGGTAATACACGTCGTTACCTCTGCTATTGTTTACCTGCTTGATGGTAATACACGTCGCTACCTCTGCTATTGTTTACCTGCTTGATGGTAATACACGTCGCTACCTCTGCTATTGTTTACCTGCTTGATGGTAATACACGTCGTTACCTCTGCTATTGTTTACCTGCTTGATGGTAATACACGTCGTTACCTCTGCTATTGTTTACCTGCTTGATGGTAATACACGTCGCTACCTCTGCTATTATTTACCTGCTTTATGGTAATACACCTCGTTATCTCTGCTATAGTTTACTTGCTTGATGGTAATACACGTCGTTAACTCTGCTATTGTTTATCTGCTTGACGATAATAGATGTCGCTATTTCCGCTATCCTTTTGCCTGCTTGACGGTAACAAATGTCGCTAACTGAGCTATCGTTTTCCTGCTTGACGGTAATAGATGTTGCTACCTGAGCTATTGTTTGCCTGCTTAACGGTAATAAATTTCGCTACCACCGCTATCGTTTTGCCTACTTGATGCTAATAGATGTCACTACCTCCGGGATCATGGTATTGATCCTGTAACATCAATCATCTCTCAAAATTTGGTTTGGGATTCGTTTCTCAAAATTACTAGTTTTGTAATGTTAGTATTTATAAAATTTTTCAGAATCAAATATTGTACAGTAGTATTTAACATGAAGTCATGACAAATTAGAGATACACTGAGAAAAAAATGTATGTGGCGTTCGTAAAATCTATGATACATTTGTAAAATCTTGAAGTTTTCGGAATTAATCATACAGCAAATTTGTAACTGAAAAGGCATATTTTCTAATACTTTCTACAGGGTGTGAAAAATGAAATGAAATTTTGAGATTTACGTCCCACGGTTATGCCGGTTAGGCTAAAGAAGACGGTGATAATGAGTAATGAATGAAATGGTGGAATGAAGAAAGTGGGAGGAAACGGGAGAACCCCGAGAAAACCCACGCACACGGTGTTTGTCCACCAGGGTGTGAAAACAACACCGACAACATTTGGGAGGTGATTCCTGACACCAAAATGAGACGAAAAGTATAGACCAACCTGGGTGATCAAATGTTTCCTTTCGGAGTTATAGGCTACAGAAAACGTGAAAAAAATAAACTTTAAACGTCCATAGCTCCAAAACTATGGGACCTACTGTAGTCGGGTCAATGAGTTGAATTTCAGTTTAGCGTCTCTTTCAGCAGCGAGGCTATGTGAGACGTGGACCTTCTGATTAACGTGGAATCCGAACCACATGAGCTCCCGCCGGGGTCTCCCGCGCCAAGGGCGTGTACGCTAACTGCTTAGCCACGGAGGAGCTCTGTAGTCGGGTCAAGACTTTACTTGGGAACTAATATGTGTTCTATCTAAAAGTACATGTTTCAGAATCTTAGGGTACTCACGCAACAATTTTTGTATAGTTAGTTTTGTTACGAGCATATAATCTGAAGTACTCACTAACTACCTCTATAAAAATTGTTGCGGAAGTACTGCAGGATTCTGAAGCATGTATTTTTGGATAGAGCATATATTATTTCCTCAGTAAAGTCTTGACCCAACTACGGTAGGCCCCATAGTTTTGGAGCTATGGACCTTTAAGGTTTACTTTTTCACATTTTCGGCATTGTATAACTCCGAAAGGAAGCATTTGTGCACCCAGGTTGGTCTATACTTTTTGTCTTATCTTGGTGTCAGGAATCACCTCCCAAACGTTGTCGGTGTTGTTTTGAAACACCCTGTATATAAGTGTTTCATCTGTACGTACTTTCCCTATGAAACAATATAGGATCTTACATACAAATGGATGTATATAACATATAGCTGACAAAGGTAACATATACCAAATCGTATGTGTAGAATGCAATAAAAATAGTAGCGAGACAAGTGGCGTCTCGTGAATATCTCCAACGAATGGGGGGGGGGGGGCTTCAAAAATTGCAATGAAAAGTGGCATAATTGTTGGAATTGTTTGAAAGGACATTACATGCCATGCAACGTTTAGAGGACAAACTTTATCATATCCTTTCTCATTTAGTTGCTAGAGCCGTTGTTGCAGACTTGTATCTGACTACCCGTAGCAGGCCTCTATCTCAGCTAATAATGCACATAGAGCCGTCAAACAGACAATTAAACAACCAAATAGTATGTGTAGAATTTAATAAAAATAGTAGTGACACCAGTGGCGTATCGTTAATATCTCCAACGGGTGTCATCTGAAAAATTTGACATGAAAACAGGGTTGGTTGTGCCTCTATTGAAACAAGCGCACAATGGGAGATACGTCGAGAGGAAACACCTTGGCATATTTCTTCCTCGTTGGCAGCAACACGGTCGCATTACTAGGTGAAAGTCAGATGGTGCGAGGGTGTTTCCTCTCGACGTTCCCCCCATTGTGCGCTTGTTTCAATGGAGGCACAACCAACCCCTGTTTCCATGTCAAGACCCCCGTTGGAGATATTTACGATACGCCAGTGGTGTCGCTACTATTTTTATTGTATTCTACACATACGATTTGGTAATGCAAATTTTTGTTTGAAGGTTCTGCGTGCAGTATTAGCTACGATATAGGACTGGTCCGTTCTCATTGAATCACCCGGTATATATATATAAAAGTCAATGCAATGCGCTACATAACTTATCAGATACACACATCCATAGCAGAAATTATCCTTCACTGTGGTATTATATTTTCATGGCGCAGACCACATGCAAAGTGCCAATAGCTCTTGTAACTGTTTCCAAGTAATTAATTATATAGGTAGCATGAGTCTTTCCGACGCCGAGCTGTTTTAAGTCCAAAATTGAGATTTTGCAGAATAGAAATTTCAAGTTCAATATTTCATGAACAATACATATTTCTGTTATGTTAGCAACCTAAACAGTAACTATATAGTTTATGATCTTATAATTACTCTTTACAACAATATTTTAGAAAGGTACCCTTTTACAGAAATGAATTAAGGATTTAGTCTATTCTTCAAATTTTTGGACTCAAAACATTTGTTTTCCAAGTGGTCCATATTTGAATGTTTATTCCAGTCTCTTAATTATTTTCAAATCACACTTATGATAGTAAAATTTATTTTGTGATATACGATATTTCATCCTTACAAACCATGTTTTAAAAAACTTACATAGGGTTATTAAGGTTCATTTGGTATTAAAAACATTAATTCTAATGCTATTTATATTATAATTAAACGTAATAATAATTAATGTTATACTAAGCTTCAATTACCCGCTTTGCTGGGTTAAATTAAGAAAACAAATTGTAATATGTTCCGCTAGTCAGTCACTTTTTACTATTATCATCTCTGATATCAGTCATTTTCGATCATTTTTATATTTCTCTTTCTTTCTCCTCCCCCATTTAGATTTAAACAGCATTGGAAGTTTCACTGTTCATGACAGCGACCCCGAAAACTATGCATCCGGCACTGATATTGATCACTTTCGATCATTTTTATATATCTCCCCCTCCTCTCCCCTCTCCTAAGGGGTATGGGAGGATCAAAATAATATCCTTCTACATTAAAATTTTAATCAAGATCGGTCTAGTGGTCCAAGAGATTAGGAGTTACAAACATAGTCACTTTCAATTTTATAATATATATCACCTAAGAGTTGCACCGTCAAAGTAAAATGACAAAAGTTGTCCCAGGCCCGAACCTCATCTATGTTGAAAATTTGATCGAGATCGGTTAGGTGATTCAAGAATTATTGAGTCGCTTTTATTTTCATTTATATTGATTTTTGTATATCTCCCTTTCCTCCTCCGCCCCTACATTGTTCAGTCAAAGTAAAATAATAAAATAGCATTCCAGAGAAGAACCTTATCTATGTTGTAAATCTGATCGAGATTGGTCGTGTGGTTAAGGAGTTATTAAGTTTTATTTATTTTTATAACTTCTCCTCCTCCCCCTTTCCTAAGTTCTACCGTCAAAGTGAAACGATAAAAACATTCCGAGGTCCAAACCTCATCTATGTTGAACATTTGATCGAGGTCGGTCAGGTGGGTCAAGAGATTAAGAGTTACGAACATAGTCACTGTGAATTCTATAGTATAGATAGATGCATTAGACAAGCTAACTTCTATAAACTTTCATGAATTCTTTATTGAATAGCTAATTGCTCTAATCGATGTGGTTGTGTGATTTATTTGTAGTTATACCTTTAATAACATGCTTTAGTACTAAAACATTAAAAATTAAACTAGTAACAATTACAAATTGTGAAAACGTATGAAGCATTGACAATTTACTTTCTGCATTCGCACTATCTTGAAACGCACTTGACTATACTGCTAGTTTCATGGAAATTTCTATGCGTCAACTGAGAATTTGTAATTATCTTCAGGTGCAGATATAAGCCTCAGTCACTTATATCACTGATTTTTGTAACAAATGTTTGTTTCGCAATATAGAAATTTAATGTAAAAATTTATGTAAATGATGTTGATGATAAAAGATCGCGGATGTATTTATTGTTGCCTTCCATGGATTTTTAAGAGCATTCAACAAATAAATAGTAAAATATACCTCTTTTAATTGGCTTATTTGGTTTACTGAATCGGGATTTAACAGGCCTTTGACAGCAAGGCCATTTGAGATATGGACTTACAGCTTAAAGTGAGAAACCAACCACAGGAGCTCCCGCCGGGAACCAAACCTTTTTCAGTAGATATTTACACTATTTGAAATCTTCTCTGCTTATACAATTTCATGCTTCCATACACACTGTATAAGAGATTTGTTCGGTATGCTGTTTTGAAAGAGAGAAACTTCTTTATTTTAAATATTGAATTGAACAATAAGAAGACAAAACTCTGTCCGAAGGTTAAAATTTTCTTAAGCTAAAGGAGACAAGTGGGGCAAGCAATAATTATTCACATCTCATCGCAACAGAATAATTACTACTCTAGTATGCTTTTCGGGAGACAATTAATGGTTTTGTTACTTATTTTGCCTCTATATATATATTTTGGGATAAGGCAAGCAAAATCGACCAAACGGATTTTCTAGGGATGAAAGGAACGAAGGTGAAGGGATGGGAGCAATAAGGAATTGAAATTGAAAGGGGTGAAAACTAAAGGGTATTTTTAAGCAATACTGAAAATTACTCCAAGCTGAGAAAATTGCAGAAGGACAACACGTGAAATTCTCATGGTTTACCACCTCGCTTTCTTCTTTCTTTTCTCATTTTGTTTCTAACGTGAATGAATGTTCCCTTTTGTTTTCAATTTTTATTTTCTTTTTTCTACTGCTCTCATTCCATCATTTCTTCTCTCGTTTCCTCTATTTTTCTTCTTTCTGCTTTCCTAACCCTTTGTTGTTTAGGAATGAATCCGTTGGTTGGCTCTCAGAGTAACCTATTAACGGATCGTTAACAGTAACGATGATACCACACTTGCGTGAACGAAAGAATGAAAAACAATCTAAGCTTTCTTTTTCTTCCGTGTTCGTTTGGTAAACCTTTCTTTTTTTTCTACTTCTGAAAACAGATGTATGAAATCTTCCTCTTCCCACGGTTGAATGTTGCACAACATTGCTAAAGTATACATATTTTTATTTTTCGATTCACTCTAGTTTTCCTCTTCCCCTCTTTCATTCTTTATTTCATATTTATTCTGTTTTGTTGATTTTCATTTTAACTTCTGAAAATTTTTGACTTCTGTAAATAAACCGCGTATTGTGCTTGATAAGGAAATTAATTTCAGAATTGAATCGCTGAGTTGAAAAGGAAAAGGATCTTCATCACCCTGTATTCGAGAAACTCCTTTCTTTACTCAGCAGAAACTCCTTGTAACTTCTGTGCGCTATATCAAAATCCACACCCATTGTCAAATTTTTACAACACATGATGCGTTTATGCAAAATGAGAAATTTGTGTATCTAAGCTCGTTTTCACAAAATTTGGACTTACTTCCTTTTCCAACTCACCGATTCAATTTTAGTTCCTTCCATAAATAAGGAGCTTTGGTTAATGCTATTATTTTTATCACAAATATACTGTATAATTCAAACAAATCTACTACATAATTGGAACATAATATGGCGTCAAAACATAAGAAAATTTGAGAAGTAAACCTAAATATAATTCACTTATCTATTGCTTGCATTTTGTAAGAAGCCACCTGTATTTACCGTATTAGTTAAATGTAAAATTGTGTGAAATACACAGTTTCTATAGTCAAAATATACCATTTTTCATATTTACATATGCACACAAAATTGATGAACTTTTTTATTAATCACATATATAATTGAAGTGATGAGAGGAACAACATTATAGTACAAGTCTAAAATAAGCCATTACACTTAACGTCAAAAATAATCTTTAAATGTATGGAACAACGCATTTCTATGGATTCGTATAACAGTTTTCAAGTTATTATTTTAAAAATGAATATCATGTGTAGCACAGCATAACATAATTTTCTTATTGAAATCTTCCTGAAGTATGACTTTGGACTAGCACTGTTCTTCCACTCACCGATTCGATTATTTTATTACTCGACAGTTGAAAAGAGAGTCACATTTATCATGTGAATGTGGATGTT
Organism: Thermobia domestica; assembly: GCF_964235325.1. Classification (NCBI taxonomy): domain Eukaryota; kingdom Metazoa; phylum Arthropoda; class Insecta; order Zygentoma; family Lepismatidae; genus Thermobia; species Thermobia domestica. The sequence goes on along the minus strand of NC_137456.1, from coordinate 138,636,109 downwards.
CTTTTGTCCTTTTATAGATCTGAAATATGGACAGGGATTTTCTGTTTATTTCTATATGTGCTATCATACGTAAACGTTCTTCATTCAATATATAATACTACATGTGTTATCAGATGCAAACATTTTAAATGTGTCATTTACTTATGGATATTTTTTATTTATCTTATTGCAGATCAACTGCGGATAAGTAACAGAGCACGCATCTTTAGTGCGATCATCTCTGGTTCAAATCCAAGCAATGTGTGTTAGTGATGAATCTTAAGACGCTCATGGCTTCTCTCGATATTTTTTCTGTTTCCTTCCTCTTTCCATTTTATTAATTCTTTCATTATCATTCACTCTCAAAACGTTAATTATTGGTCATCTTTAGACTTCGGTGTTTACCCCAGATAAGTTGAACTGAATTTTTACCTAGTATTTAATTTTAACTGTGTAACACTAATAGTATTGTTGTATTGTATAAACACTAATGCTATTCTTTTATTAATTTATTTAGACGACTAAGCTCAAACAATTGATTCGATATATTTTTTTATCAGTTACTCCTGAACCATTAGTCGACATTAGATTACCTTGAGTCCAGAGAGACGATATTGGGAGAAACAGCAAAGAAAACACACCTCATTTTTTATTATAAAAATTAAGGTAATCGTTTGAAATGTATTGGCAATTTATTTTTAAAAGATGCGGCAAACTTATTCTTTTTCTCTGAGAAATTGAAATTCAAAACAATGAGGGTAAGTCTTAGGTTTTAAATAAAGTTTTAGATTTTTTATGAAATGTAATGGGAATCTTATATTTCCTTTCTAATGTAGGATAAATTCACTCTCGTACTGTTTAAGAATTTCAGCCCGGGCCAATTAATAAATTTTCCCTCTTTCCCCAAGGCTTTATTGAGATGCCTCAAAGGAAAAAACGTTTGTACTGCATGGAAATAATCTAATAATTTCTAGGAAGTATATACTAAAACATGCTTTCTTTAAGATCAGGTAAATGCATCTGCTTGCTGCTTAGTAGGCCTAGTTTTAGTCCTAACCAATAGGGGAAACCTTAAGTTTCAAACAAGACATAAACTGTGCTTCTAAGAATTCACCTACCGTTTTCGATCAATTTCAGTTAGAAGCAGTGGAAATAATTGGGAAATATCGACAAACTTATACGTCATGTTAAAGAATGTAGAATCCAATATTTTTTATGAAAGTACCAGAAAACTTTTGATAATTTCTAGGAAAAATGTACTTAACATTTTCTAAAAGGAATTGAATCCATTTCTTTGTCGCAGGTTACTTTCAACTACAAACTATCATAAAATCTAAATCTCAAAATGAAACACACGGTATGTTTTGTGAAAGCGGGTTAATTTCACGAAATTTATTACGATCTTTTTTTTTTTTTTAATTTAAGGAAAATTCTCCATCATTCTTTACCGATTCCAAACCCAAATAGTAAGGATGATTGGAAAATCCGGTATATTTTCCATCCGGTAGATTGCAGCAATATCGAATATTATTTTTACCAATATTTCATGAGTCATTCTATGAAAGATATGCTTAACTTTTTTTTTTTAGTTAAAGTGAACTCATTTCCTTATCTCTAGTTATTTTAAACTCCAAATAATAAAGACAAACAACATTTAACTTACAAAGTTAATATTTTGTTCATAATGTAATAGTTTTGTAATGATGTTCCAATTCGTACATAAAAAAATATTATTATTTTGTAATTAAAGTTGAACGATTTACTCATTTCATTATTGTTATATATCATTATTCTTCTGATCGATATTAATTGATTAAATATTACAATTTAAAGTTGTCTAAAATCTGCAAAAGACTCAGAAAAAAATAGTTTGATTATAAATTGCTCAATACTTCAATTTTTATTGTTCCACAATTTTCACGGAAATTATACTGGCAAATTGCTTCGTTACCATTATGTAAATGTAAAAACTTGTAAGATGGAATTGAATTTCCCTTGTTTTTATTCGCAGATGTCAACCCGAAAGAACAAATTTATTTCCTAAGATTAGAGGAATTCACCTGTGCAGTGTTTCTTTCAGAAAAAAAATCCAGAAAGGCACAGTTGGTATTCGGAGTAGCAAATTTTCCCCCCGCACGGTTTTGGCATGATTTATTATTATATTATAGACGCATTATTTGGTCTTCTCGGGGGAAGGGGCACTCTCAGAGCTCTGGGGGGGAAGCAGTGCCTCCCAAACATGTCTGGAAGAAACACTGCACCTGTAGGCTTTCTTTCAGAAAATTTTGTCTGGACCGGAAGCAAAATCAAAAGAAGAGGGGGTTCCAGTGGAACAGAAATGCTAAAGAACATGTCCTGCACAAAAGTGACAAGTAAATACAGTTTAATTAATCTTAGCTCCAGCGGAATTGCGGTGGGGAGGTTGACCAAACCCGAGGGTATGCATGGAAGGAACATGAGACCCGCAAGTATAATTAAAATCGGATAACTTGTACGAAACTTATTGTGAAACAGACGGACAGCCATACACTAAATATACAGAAACCACGGTTGAATCGAATGATAAATACTCAATTCAGTTATTATTATTATTATTATTATTATTATTATTATTATTATTATTATTATTATTATTATTATTATTATTATTATTATTATTATCATTATCATTATTATTGTTATTGTTATTGTTATTATTATTATTACGATTAATGATAAAAAGACGAAATTCAAGGAATAACACATTGAAAGCGATAAATTAAGTATGATAGATTTAATCCCAGAAACTGTCAACAGAAAAACATATAAAATAATAAAATGTAACCCGAAATTCTAATTTGAAACACCTTCATTTAGTCTGAACACAGTATATTCAACTATCAGCATTTCTCTCTTCTTGGACTCTAGCGGGAAGCTAGGCAAGATGACGCACGAACGAAAGTGCTAATTATCAACTCATTCCGAATGGCATATACTTAGAAAAAAAAAGACTAACTTGGTTTTCCCATCCTCTTCCTGGTCGCTTCTTTCCAAAATTCCGACCCCACTCCTTGAGCTCTCATCTGCATACAGCCGGGAACAGAAGCAGAGGCAAATCTTAAGTCAGTCAGACCAGCAAGAAAGGAAAATTTCTCTTGATTATTATGACAATTGCTAATTATGAGAAGTGTAAGAGTATAATGATATTCTGCACGTCTTGTGCTGCGTAGGAACCGTCCTCTTTTTCTCAATATTGTCTCCCCTCTTTTCGCCCTAGTTTCCAGCTATTCATTCTTCTGGTTCGTCCATAAGCTTTCTTAACCACACTCGTCTCGAAACGAGCGGCATGAGGAGAAAACGTATGATTTTTCTTTTCCAGTACGATCTTCTTCAGCAACCACCAAGGCCAAGATGTTGAGGAAACGTTGCACGAACCATCAGTGCAATCTGTGAAACGAAGCAAAGGGTTAAAAGGTTTTGAGAGGGGTGTGAGTTTTTTCCTTCTTTCTTTCTTTCTATCTCTTAATCCAGGAACAACCCCTCTCGTCATTAAAGGAGACTTGTTTATAGTCCACATGCTTTACCCGAGTGACTATAAACTCCGTATGTAGCCGTGGCTGTAAAACCAAAGTTATAGTCGAAACAGCACACTCATTCTCTGTTCCTAGCTTCTCTTCTTTCCGTATCTTGCCGTTTTCGTTTTCACTGTTTTCATCTTTTTTTGTTATTGTTGCTTTCCTTTTCTTTTACAACAGTGAGGAGAAGAAGTGAAAAAAATATGATGGGAAAATATTTCAATCATCTGTGTACCGAAAGTGTGGACAGGCGTCAATAATAGTTATGTATCTTACAAGGTGAATATCAATATAATATTGCATAAGCATATGCTCATATACATTTTTCTCTCACTCTTAACAATTTTGGTTGATGCGAGATGCAGCTGTTGCAATTTTTTACAAGTTCAGTTCAGATTTATTCTATATGTTTATTTACTACACATTCAAATACATTTTAACACGTAACTTAAATATTGATTTTAAAAAAGAGTATTAGTTCCAGTTTCTCGTTTAAAGATATTGAATATCTATTCCGTCTTTTTTAAATCATTACTTTGATATATTCCGGAAAGTATGTATTTATTTTGTTCGAAATTAACGGATATTTAAACGGTTTGATATATTCCAGAAAGTATGCTTTTATTATGTTCGAAATTAACGGATATTTAAATGGTTTGATATTTTTCGGAATGTATGCTTTTGTTTTGTTCGAAATGAACTGATATTTAAACGGTTTGATACATTCCGGACAGAATGCTTTATTTTGTTTGAGATGAACGGATATTTCAACGATTTGATAGCCTATATTCGGGAAATCATGCTTTTATTTTGTTCGAAATGAACGGATATTTAAAAGGTTTGATATATTCTGGAAAGTATGCTCTTAATTTGTTCGAAGTGTGGTTATTGAACTGATTCACTGATTTCTTCTTCATATCTATCTGTTGCTTTGTGGAAATTTAGAAGCTGTACTATTGACTTTTTTTAAGTGCACTAGAATTTTGATTCCCATTCTGAAACTTGGGTTGAATTTCAAACTACAGGGATCCTATCTTGTAATCATAGTTTATAAATTAGTCAGATTTGCTTTCAATGAACGGAAAAGAAAGGAATTGTTCTTTCTTGGAATTTCACTCTACGAAAATCAAATATTAGGATCGGGAACGAGACTTCTACAACTTCAGGCTTTTAATGGAGTGATTAAAACCGAAATTAAATCTATACTTGGGATAATAATTAATGCCAAAGAAACCGACTTCAAGAAAATGAAGTAGAGTATCATTTCAGCCTGTTTAAGTATCATATATATGTTTTTGGTGTGATTGTGCGTAACTTTGACATAGATGCGCCGATTTTGATGCTTCTTCTTTTATTTGAAAAACATACTTTTCCGGTAGTTCCATATAGAGTTCTTAAAGAGTAGAATGATAATGTTTCGAGATAGACCATGAAACACCTTAACAGATGCTCTGTTGAAGCCTGGTAAGATTTTTGTGCAAAATGTGTTATAATTATTGCCCTATTGAGATTAATATTCAAAACAAAATTTCTAGTAATTTGTTTCTATTTCGAGTTTCAAAAGAGATATTAAAACCGAATTTTAACCTATTCTTGGAGAAATAACCCTCGATCTCTGTTACATTTTTGGAATATGGAAATCAATATTGATATAGAAAGTTCTAGTAATGTTTACAAGTTTCGGTTTCAAAAAGGAGTTCACGAACGATATAGCATTTCTTCTTGGAATACTGAATCCATTTGAAATAAAAAATAAAATGTTTCTCGACATATCTTACCATTTATGCTTTATTGCGAATGACATTGATACCAGCAATGATAGATTCTACCACTTCCGGTTTGAATAGACAAATAAAGATGGATATGAAACATATTCCTGGGACTCTGAATCCATACTAGAACATCGTTGCTCTGATACATCACGACAGACAGACAGACACAGCCGTGCTATAACACTTCCCATATTGAGGTATAACATTGTTTGGAAGCCCAAAAAGACACTTAAATTAAATTAGGGTACATTACATATGCTTGAATATATAATAAAATTATTGTTTAACAAACCAAGCAACATTTAAATAAACAAATAGAGTAGTGTAAAATGAAATCATTATAATTCATATTATTCAAAGAGTACGAACAATGCTTTATATATATATATATATATATATATATATATATATATATATATATATATATATATATATATATATATATATATATATATATATAGATATAGATATATAGATAGATAGATAGATATATATATATATATATATATATATATATATATATATATATATATAGGGTATTTCGTATTTCGAAACAAAATTGACAACGTTTGAGAGGTGATTCCTGACATCAAGATAAGACATAAAGTATCGACAAATCTGGGTGCAAAAATATGCTTCCTTTTGGAGTTCTAGGCCGCCGAACACATGAGAAAAGGAACTTCCACAACAAGTTTTATAGAGGTAGTTAATAAGTACTTCAGATTATATACCCGTAGCCAAATTCCCTCAATAAAAACCGCTTCGTCGTATCTCAGGGTTCTGAAACATGTATTTTTGGATAGTGAACATGTTAGTTCCTAAGTGAAGTCTTGATCCCACTATGGCAGGTCATATAGTTTTGGAGCTATGGAGCTTTAATGTTTTTCATGTTTTCGGCAGCCTATAAGTCCAAAAGGAAGTACTTATGTACCCAGGTTCCATCTAACCTTGGTGTCAGGAATCAGTTCCCAAAAGTTGTCGGTACTGTTTTGAAACACCGTATATATATCGACAAACTGTAACAGGTGATTCCTCACACGAAAATAAGAAAAAAATGTTCATGTGGACCTATGGGGAAAAGTGCATAGTTTCAGAGCTAAGACTGTCCAAAATCGCAAAAAAGCTCAATTTCAACAAACCCTATTTCGTATTCAAGAAACTGTGTATGATGGTCCTTATTAGCGTAAGGGAAGCCACGCATACGCAATTCAAAAATGCACATTTCATCAACGTTCAATGGATGTGCAGAGAATTGTGTACAGAGTGCTATTTTCAGATATGCTCTCAACAGTGTTTTCAGATATGCACTGATCAGAAGGTGGATCCAAATAGGCAAGATGTAAGATTTGACAACAATGGACACTCAGTGCTTCGGAGGGAAGTCGGAAGTCGGAGTTAACCGCCAGCTTTACGGTTTTAGGTGTTCGGAATAACATGTGCTGGGATGTAATTCTTCAAAGTATATTTCACGTTTTTTGCACTTATAAGCGTGAAAGAAAACTTCGCAGCATGCCTTTTCCCGAATACGAGAGATCATTCTTCTGGCGGTTCTTAACACCTCCCACATCCCGCCAAAGGATTTCGTGTTCACTGCTGTCAAAGCTTATCGTTTGCCTACTTTGGACCAAGCAAAAAGTTAGAACACATCTCAAAATTCGGTTGACGGCATGTCTGGGAATTACATCCTGCAGAGAATACTCTGTACACTTATTGAACATTAATAAAATGTGCATTTTTGAATTACGTGTGCGTGACTCCTTTTACACTGATAAAGTCCACCATTCACAGTCTTTCGAATTCAAAATAGGGCCTCTTGAAATTTGGCTTTTTCGCGATTTTGGACCGCCCTAGCTCTGAAACTATGCACTTTTCTCCATGGGTCCATATGAACTTTTTCTCTTATTTTGATGTGAGGGGAATCACCTCTTACAATTTGTCGGTATAGTTCATTAACAGCCTGTATATATATATATATATATATATATATATATATATATATACCAATGAGAAGAAACAAAAATCGCACAGGTACTCAAAATTTTAACTGCAAATTGCTATTCGATTCAAATGAATCTCTAAATAAACTCTGGAAGAGACAGTTTTGCAGTAAGAAAAGCTAAGAAATTTGAAGTTTAAACGATAGTCATGAATCTTCAATATAGGTTCGTAAAAATTTCGATGTGTACGGAGTTTTATTAATGTTCTGAGTTTATTAGGTTGTTGAGTGTAAATGTGTCTTGGGTGACAACTGACATGTATGGCGTTACCTGTGGGGCAGCCATTTTTCAAACTGGCCGCAACAAAACCATATTTGTATGTTGACTTCGGATTGAAAGCACTCACAGGCGTGATCCTTACAAGTATACAGGTTTTTGGTGTCCGGAAAGCTTAATCTGATTGCAAATTAAACGTACTTTGTACCGTCTTCAAAATATGTCTATAATTTATCAACATGACTCCCATCTAAAAGAAAGACGAAACTTTGCGCGTTCTTCAGTGAAACATCTTGGATATATCCTGTCTTTTTCATCTTAATTTGTTAGAACAACAAAACGTATCTTAAGTTATTACTTTAATTAGATTTTGCTATTAATATATTTTGATTAATCTATATACCCCCCAACAAACGCTGAAATATTTCTATATACTAAGACCAAATGGCTCTACTCGTGTATTAAGGACAAAAGTACCGTGTGTTCTTTTTTTTAAGTAATTAAAATCACAAACATTTTAAATTACATGTAGAAATATTAATTCCAATTTAAAGAACAAAGTTGTGGTATATTAATGTAGCGTGCTTGCTGTTTTCACCCACATGCTAAATTTTGATGTAGCGGAACTGAACTGACATACTTACTAGTGAGACCAACTTTGTGAGCAAGTAATCTTTGTAATCTGATATAACTAGTCACCTGTAATAAGTCAAAGCAGCTTTTGCATTGGTAAGATATAAATCATTACCATACTGAATTATATTGCAAGCGTCCCCAACCCAAAGCTGAATTAATGGCGATGCTACTGCCCACAATACTTGTTTTGTTTATGCAGTGAAGCGAGAAAATCTTGTTCAACTGGAAAGAATACAATATGAGTTCTCGCTCCTCTGAGAGTTCTAGTCGCATGGGTTGGACTGTTATAAATACATATTCTTATTGGTGCAGATAATCATGTGATTTGTGATCGCACCGCCACTCTAGACAACAAAAAAAAAAAAAAAAAAAAAAAAAAAAAAACTTATGAATAAGAGAGCCTACTTCTGATCGTGACAATTTTGGTCTACTTCCTTCGGCAATATTTTTTTCCTCGGTGCAGAATTAATAAAAGGTAAGTTGGATTCTCATTTAGACGAATTGTAAGCGTAGTGATTTAAAAGCTAATCTTATTAACTGAAAACTGTTACTTGAAGCTGCGAGGAGTTGGAATTCTCTCGTTGTGTGAAACATATTAATTTCAACGAAAATTAATTTCCTGTTGTTCTTTAAATACAGAAGTTGGTAAAACTTGAGGTAATCTTCCTTATTGAGGTAGAAACCCTGAAGCGTTCCTTCACTTTTGTCGGAAATCCTATGCGTGGTATCTACGACAAGATTTATATATCAAGTTGTTGTATGAGTGGCAGAGGGCTTGACTTAATTTGAAGGTAATTCTTTTTTTAAAATGCTTGTTTATGATTTTTATGGCTGCTAGTTGGAAACTAATTATATTCAGTATTGCCATGTAAAGGTGTACAAGTAGCTGAGAGATTTCTGATTCAGAGTTGAGTTGATTTTGAGTTTAACGTCCCATTCAGCAGCGAGGCTATATGAGACGTGGACCTACTGATTAACGTGGAATCCGAACCACATGAACTCCCACCTGGAATCGAACCCGGGTGTCCCACGCCAAAGGCGCGTACGCTAACCGCTTAGCCACGGAGGAGCTCTTCTGATTCAGATATGAACCAATTTTAGTATTTAGGTTACTGGCAACAAGAAGAAAATGAAGCTACCGAATCAATTCTAAAGTACAACGTATGGTCAGGGATATGTAATGAAAAAACAAGTCATCTATATTAGCGGTATGTAAATACTGCTGCTAATTTCGTAACTAATGAAGCTATTGTAACATTATTTCCTGTTAATCGAAATTTTTCTTCCTAGCATATAATAAAATCCCATTCATTAGAGATTTGTGGTATTGTATATATGATTTGTATGTATTTTTCCCAACCAAATCCGAGTATTCTTCTTCTAAGTAGTTATCTAATATTGATTTGCACACATTATAATGAGTTAAATATTAAGGGTCTTTCCTAAAGGGAAATTAAACTACCGCTAATTTTAGAGTTTTTCTGTAATATCTTCAAAACAAATAAACATATTCAAAAAGCAGAAACGTAGTGAACTAAACAATACAATTTTGCATAAGATGCTAAATCTATCTACAGTTGCAAATCGAAAGCAGACCAATGACTTGTGATAACGGTATCACATCAAAATCGTATTGTCTAGTTCACTACGTTTCTGCTTTTCGAGTATTTGTATTTGTTTTGAAGATATTATAGAAAAAAACACTCTTAAAATTAGCGGTAGTTTAATTTTGCTGTAGAGAAGATCCGTAAGTGGCTTGGCTTGTGGGGAATGTAACGTAAAACATAAATAAACTGAAGGTGTACAGGAAGGTTATTTTTTTCGGTAAGGAAACCAATTTGCCACAGAAGCGAAGTGTAACATATCACTTTGTTACTTTGAACAAAACATAAAACAGCTTTTGTCTAAAGGGCCTATATTGGTCGATTCCTTATGGCGTGTCTTTGGTTAGAAATTTTGTCAAATAATTATGATTATAGCGCCTCTTGTGGCGAGTGTTTGCGATTTTAGCAAGCACTTTAACATAAGGTGTGTCAGACGCGGACGTGTGCTGGAAATCGTACTCGACGAAACCCTATTACTTTAAAGTGATTCGTAGTTGTTTCTTTACATAGACTAATGTATGTGTCCGTAATCAGCACTTTTTTTCACGGACCTGAGGAACACTTGTGGCCTCGTCGAAATAAAATGGTAAAATGTAGTGCAGTTTTTCGAAAATAATATTACAAAACTGTACTCATCTTAACAGCTCAATACTTTACGTCCGATTATAACAATTTCAACTTTTTTCGAGGACTGCTAGCTTCAACTATCAAATGTTAAATGGCATTAGGTCTGACACACTATATATATACTGAAATTTGGGAAACTAACGCCATCTCATGCACAGAGCGTTATTTTTTAGCCTACCTTATATGTAGAAGCCGGAAGTTCATATAAACATTTTTAATTCATGAATATAATATTCACGTTATTCTATTCTATTTTGATAACTTCTGTTTGTCGTATGAATAAACTAAATTAGAACTGAAAATCAACAAATATTGAGGTCGTATGAATAAACTAAATTAGAACTGAAAAACAACAAATATTGAGATACTATATCCGCTGAAGTGTTACGTAATTTTACAGTATTCTTTTGCTGCTCTTTGCAAATGAAAGCAAGAACAGACAAACTCAACTCTACAAAACAGTTATCATAAGTTTTAAATGGTTTTCTAGTCCTCCAGCAATTCTTCAGCTGCAAAATAATATTGCATTTTATGCATGACAAATTTTAATTTCTTTTTTTTTTTTTTTTTTTTTTTCTAAATCATCAAATCTCATTATTAGAATTTAAGAAGAGTTATACTGGCTTTGAATGTGAGTGTCTTCAGTACAAATTTTATTTCCGTCCACACCATGTCTCATTTCTGCAATTAGAGATAAAGAAATCTCTATGACATCTAAGATACTTAGTATAACTGTACGTATTATGCCTTAATGGTATTTAAGAAGATAATCCAATTTCGAGATAGTAATTATTTCTCCGCAAGTTCTATTTCACGCTAGATAAAGAGAAAGATAGGTTAAAATCACATGCATATGTCATAAGCCGGAATGAGGAAGAGTTTTTGACTAAAACTAGACAAAGTGTGTCATCTTAAAGTTACTCGACCATCGCAATATGCATGTGCTTAAAAGGTTACTTTCGACGGAGAATAACGCCCGACCTTATTCCCATGTTCAACGTTTTAAAGTGCTTTTACCTCTAGATGGGGTCAAATGGTAATTCTTCATAAACTTTTCAAATATAAGCCACAATCTCTGAGATAACGTGAAATTAAGTATAATGTCAGTTTAATGGAAGCTTGGAGAAAAGCACGCTTTTTTTCTTTGTGACCTATACGAGAATAAGTTTGCGCTACCTTCAGGCCTTTTCTGTTATTTTTTCTTTCTTTCTGCGAAATTTAAAAAAAAAAAAAAAACAGAAAAGAAATAACCTATATCTTTTAATCTTTCTTTAAAACCTATATACTACTTTCTACCTGCCCTCATTCTAATAGTGTAATAGAAATAATAATAATACTGAAATTAGCAGTTAAGTGCTATCATATAGTCGAATGGTCTTCTTCGTTCCTTTCGACTCGTCTAGTCTCGAATTCGGACACCATAACTATAATGCGGCAACTGAACGCATTATTTTTGATTGGTTCGACTCAGAAACATAACGTTAGAATATTTTTTATGTGTATACGTTCGACTGTTCTCAAAAATATAGTTTATAGTCACTCTATACGCTTGTTCTTTTTCTATATTTAAGGTGAGAGACTGTAAACATATTACGTGAGTATATGCCAATTATATTCTTGGCTGAATTAGAATTTAGCAGTGAGAGTATACAAGACATGGATCAATAATTTAAGGAAGTATTCGAACCAGCGTAATGGGTTAAAATTGAATTCTCTCCCACTGGAAATCGAACCCAAAACCCGGAGCCAAAGTCACAAATGCTAGTAACTAAACCAGTAGGAGGGCAAAATTGTTTGAATGAGAAAAGCAAACTATAGACTATAGAAGAATAGCTTCAGTGACAATAACATCATGATGTGTTGTCCAAACATTATTAAATTTATAAACCGTCTAAATGGGTAGAATCTTACTTCGACTGTAGCATCATCATGGTCAGGCTGCGAAAGTTTGGGGGACTGGATTGGATTTAAGTTTAGCGTCCCGTTGGACAATGGGACTTTATGAGATGTGAACCTAATGTGAGATCCAAATCATATAAGCTCATGCCGGGAATCGAACCAGGGTCTCTCACGTTAACGAAATCTTGGAGAGTTGGGAGAAACTTTTTCACCTTATATTTTTGAAAAAAAAAATCATTTCACTAACAACTTGCTCGCGGTGGATAAAGTGACATTTTGTCAGTTATTGTCAGACACCATTGTAAGTTTGCAAATTAATTTCACTATTTCACATGAAATTAACATGTGTTTGAATGTAATTAACATGTAAATTAGTAGTTAGTTGTATCTCTACCTAGTTTAATAGTTATAGATATTCAAACGTATGAACTCTCTATGTCGACATATTTCAGGGTGAAGATAGTCACCGAAACCACGAACTCGACTGCCAAAACAACCGCTAAATCTAAACATTTGGAGGAAGTTGGAAGATGGTGCGAACTAATGACCCTATTATTAATAAATGCATGAAACATAATTTTGTTCCATGCCTCTAATAGATTTAAATCGAAATATTCAAATATGACACATGTAAAAATTAGAAAAAGGAATAGACAAAAAAACAGCAATTTTAAACTTAAGGAGATGAATATATCCAGGAAGTTACTTAAACTTAGCTTGACGACTGGGAATTTTCGAAGAAAAAAACTTTTTTTATATATAGAAGAAATCACACTATTTACTTTTGTATAAAGTGTACGAACCACTTCTGCTACACTACGAAGCCCATGTACTACACTTATTACATGGATTATTTTTGTGTATAAAAGATGAAGGCCTGTTACAGCCTTTTTCGTATAAGAAGCTGCATCTGCACACAGTGCCGTGCCGTGGAAAATCAGGGCCCGGAGTGAGAGTATACGATGGCGCCCCAATATATACGTATATTCTAAGTATTTTTAATATCTTTTTACTTTTATCTTCCAAATTTTGGGCTCCCCTTACTTCGGCTCCCGGGGCCGTCGCCCGGCTCGCCGCCCTCACGGCACGGTATTGTTTCTACATACCACTAACACCGAATCATAGGCAGTACCCAAAGACCAGAAAAGACTCAAAGAGTCGTTGGAAAAGAATGCAATACTTGAACGGTTAACGCTTTCCAGCACGTACAATGTAAATAAATAAAGAATTCTCCCTCTCTTCTCCAACACCACACATATCAAAAGCGAAATTTGCCACGCACCTTTGATGAGTTTCAGTGGTTTCATCCAAAGAAACCCAGATACTATTGTTCCTAACTTTCTTTCTTAACTCACTCAAAGTGTCATTGTATTGTAAAAGTTGGTAATTTTCTCTTAGTGTGGATTCGTCTCGTAATGGCTGTTTGGAATATTTTTCATAAACAATCTGCAGTTTTCTAAGTTTAGAGTTTTGTCCATGGAATATTTGCTGACACTATAGCCCGACCAAATCTTTGCTGAACTGAGATCGTGGAGGTCCTGATTCGTTAGTTTACTTTTATAAAGTCTACTGTTCCTTGCTTTTAATTTTAAGTTTCTTGTGTTTTTCTAATGCATTGAAGTCATTAGATATTGAGTTATTTGAAACCATTTTCTCGTAGTCACTGTAATTTCTCAAAACATAAAAAAATAATACTGATCTATCTGTGGTAAAGTCTTTAACATACGTAATTAATGTAGTGAACGACTACGACGATCTATTTTCTTTAGGCATGTCGAACTGCAGTCTGACAGAGATAACACATAACTACCTTACTTACACCATCAGAATTGCTGAAAAGATGACAAATGATTGAACTGAATTCCATTGCAAGGAATTCGCTCAATGACATTTCGTAGCAGGTACAAGATTACTGTACCAGATAGAAAATCTGTGCAAAAATAGAATTTAATTCCCAATAAGGGAGCCTTGATGAAAGAAATCAGCGACGAATGAGCCATATTTCCATGTTGACTTACAAATTGTAGTTCTCATTGAAGCAGAAACCATAGAATATGAGTTAAAAAGTAGATGTAAGAAAATATGCAGTATCTGCTAAAAAAAATACAATAAATATGCATTTTCATATATAACATGCAAACGTCATAACTATCCGAAGCTATTCGTGAGATATTGAACGTTTTTACTACCAAAAAATTTCAATTCTAGAAATCACAGGAAGAAGTCAAGTGGCGTGTAATGTGGAGACCGTGGCGGCCAGGCAATTGGTCCAACACGACCTATTCACTTATCTGGGAAGCGCTGATCAATAAATTCCCTTACGTCTATCAGGTAGTGTGGTGGGGCGCTATCTTGTTGCCACCATGGCCATCGTGGTCATCTTCAATTAACTATGAAACAAGAACTTCTGGAGCATATCAAGGAAGGCGATGCCGGTGATGGTGCTATCAGCAAAGAAGAATGGTCCATACTCCTTTGCTCTGGAACCAGCGGAAAACACGTTCACTTTGGAGCTATCACGAACCAGCTCCACGTGCGCATGTGGATTTTCCGTGGCCCAAATACGACAATTGTGTGTGTTGACTCGGCCGGAAAGGTGAAAAGTTGATTCGTCATTGAATACGATATTGTTGAGAATGACTCACCACCACTAATGCGATACAACATTTTAACACTGAATTCATGTCGGGTATGTTTATCTGCATCACTTAGTGCTTGAACCAAGAACAGTTTGTATGGCTTCATTTACAAACGTCTACGCAACACACGCCAAACAGTCGTCAGAGGGATACCAGTTTCTTGTGATGCATGTCGTGTAGATTTTCGAGGACTGGGGACAAAACTCTCCCTAACTGATTCCAACACATCGTCAGTCACAGGTGAGTGCCATGGAGCCTTTGTGTGTTGCACAGAATAACCTGTTTCAACAAATGTCTGTTGCCTTTTGTATACTGTTGGTCTGCTGGGTGGTTCCTTGCCGTATTGTTCGCGAAACTTACGTTGCACACTTGTTGCTGACTGCGTTTTCCTCAAACTAAAACATGCACTTAGCTCTTTCCGCACCAATGAAAGTCTCCACTTTCAACGACTGACCGGTAGCGCCGCGTGTGATCAACTGCGCAACTACTCACTACGTGAGTCAAACTTGAAGTGATTTGCAGTATAATGACATATAAACTAACGAGCAGTGATCCGGTTTTTGTGGTTGGAAGGTGTATCGACGGCAGCAATTCATCAAATACATTCGACGCAATACAGGAACAGTGTCTTGCCGCAACAGAGTGTCTACGAATGGATTGAGAAAATTCAAAAATGGTCAAACAAGTGTTACGCACTAGGAAGGAGCCAGACGACCATCTACTGTCATGAATGATGACAAAATCGAGTGTGCATGTGACATTGTTATGTTAGACAGTGGAGTGACAACTGATGAAGTGGCACATTGTCCAGAAAGTATTCATGGTTCCTGATACACCTTTCGACAAGAAAAATCGGATCACTGCTCCTTGTTCGTCTTTGATGCAAATTCTAACGGAGCAGCTATGATCTATCTGCAACAAAAGGAAGACAAATGGACTAAGTAGGATCAAACTTTCAGAGCGGGACATAACAGCATAACAATATATAAACGAAGATAGAGGTCTGCATGAACAGTGTAAAAAAAAGTTACATGTACATTGCGAATAGTTTTTGTCTTATCCTCGTATATATAATCATTATTAAGTAACAAATCGTACCTATTACTGTCTGTACTCTGCTGCGGTCGACATTCAACATTCTAACAATAAAAACATTCCTCTAACAGCGCGACACATACTACTCAAACTCTTGGCAAAGTAAATGAGATAATTTTGATTTTTTTTTGTGTAACGTATTCGCAAGAAACTTCTTAAATTAAATGGAGCGTAGCGTACTGCATATGAATATGAAAATTACTTTTAAAAGAGAATAATAAAATTTATCCATTGAAAATAAGCCTACAGAAATATAATAAGAAAATAGGAAGACTCGAGGAAAAGAATTTGTTACAAAAAAAAATATATAGTGGATAGAATTAGACCGGTAGTTTGAATATTACTTTCTTCCGGATGCAACGTGCACAACAAAAGGATTTTCATACCGCTCGTTGTGTGTCTGATCGCAATAAAACACACGGACGCACGCTTCGGCAATTAGACGGCTCACTGCACTGTAATCACGAAGGCGATGACTTCTTATGCAAATAGAATTCTTTTCCGACTTTCTTTTGCTATCTTTCTTCTTCGTGCTGGATAGTAGGGAATGGGGAGATGGTTGAATGTAAAGAATAAGGTATAAGATTATTTTTGAGTTTTGAGGTGAAGAGGAAGTAAATATGATAACGAAAATAGGTGAAGATACTGTAATAATGTACAGCGTATACAGAAATAGAAAATTGTCAATGCAAAGGAATTTAGTTAGAACTAGGAACAAATTCAAACATATTTAAGATAATGCTGCAAGAATAATATTATAGAACCCACATCCACACTCACCTATCCAACCACCCACCCTCCACTCACCTGCTCAAACACACAAACATATAGCTTGTTTCAAAACAACACCGCCAACGTTTGGGAGGTGATTCCTGACACCAAGATAAGACAAAACGTATAGATCAAACTGGGTGCACAAATGTTTCCTTTCGGAGTTATACAATGCCGAAAAAATTAACTTTACAGGTTCATAGCTCCTAAACTATGGGACCTACAGTAGTCGTGTGGAGACGTCACTTACGAACTAATATGTGCCCTATCCAAATATCAGGTTTCACAATTCTGCGGTACTTCCACAACAATTTTTATAGAGATGTAAATTTTAGTTGGTATAGATTTTAGTTGGTGAGTACTTCAACTTATATGCCAATTGCCAAACTCCCTCTATGAAAATTGTTGCCTGAGTATCATACGATTCTGAAACCTGAATTTTTGGATAGCCCAGTTCCTAAGTGAAACCTTGACATGTCTACGGTAGGTCCCGAGTTTTGGAGCTATGGAGCTTTGAAGTTCATATTTTCGTGTTTTCGGCATCCTATAACTCCGAAAGGAAGGATTTGTACACCCAGGTTGGTCTATACTTTTTGTTTTATCTTGGTGTTAGGAATCACCTCCCAAACATTGTCGATGTTGTTTTGAAACACCCTGTAAATGTGTGTGTGTTTGGGCAGGTGGGTGGAGGGTAGATGGTTGGATAGTATGTTAAGGAAGTTTTCTTTGAGTTTGAGGCGAGTAAAAGTTAATTTCAACCAGAGTAGCCTATGTTTATTGTCAACACACACGAAGAATACAACCATTAATAGACCATAACTGTATTTAGATTTCACATTAATATTTGTGGAACAGCAAGTTATTTGATGGGCGCAATTAGATCTTATAATTAATTACGATCTTAAAAATTAAAGCGTACAGAGAGCCAAAGGCTTCTGGGGGCAATTAGGTAAGGTAGTTGGAAATTGGGGTAATCTATTTAAAGAAATTAGATGATTATTTGTAATCATGTTTGAAAAAGGGAACGGAACATAACAGTCATTTATCAATCCATGCTTCGGATGTTTTCTTCATGATAATAGCAGATAAAATCAATTCGTACGTAAATTCTGTGTAGTTGCGGTTTCTACATACCTTTAAAGTTATACTTTCAACCATTCAAAATACAGTACTACTACTGTTCGTCAACTTAGGACACATAATCTTGTCGATGCAGTCTATTATGACAAACGTCTAGCAGAACCTTACCAAAATACACCCGAAAATGAGTAATCGATTTAAGAGAGAGAAAGAATGCATTTCAAAGATTGGAAGCTTAGTAACAAGATTCACCCAACTATTACACAAAATGGTTGGAGGAAGGTCTGCAATTGACCGTACAGAGAAATAGAGAGAGAAACATAAAGGTAATACTTCAATGTGAATAGCTTATACTCACATAAATATAGAAGCCTTGTCAAGTACTTGACATTTAATCATCTTTTGGAATGAAGTGAAGAGAATTCACATGATACTGATACTACCATAGAGTAACAACTATCTGGAACACACGTCTCCCATAGAAGTCAATAAATGGAAGCAAGAGTCTAACGTACGAAACCATTTGTGCTTATACGTTGTTGTTGTTTTTTGATTGGCTGATTGGTTGAAGTTTAACGTCAACGGTGAGTATATTTTTTCTTAATCACGATCTATACGTTGGGAGGAGCTTTTACGGCATACGTTACTTCCTTGGTATATCTAACAGTTTTGTAAATCAATGCACGTGTGCACATACATGCATTATATTAACCTTTGCTGGAGTCGAACCTTTGCAGAGAACTACGTATATATTTTTTAAAGAACGTTTAACAGATTCACTCCGTTCTATGAAGAAAGTTTAAGGATTTGCTCCAAATTACTAGATCTTCAGAAACCAATCCTAGTCTATATTAACACCTCTTCTTTATATTTAGTGTGATTTTGGTATCTGAGATATGATCAATTTTACATGCATATGTCTACAGTGTGACAAACATTGATACATTTTCTTAGATAAGAAACTCATTTATGTTGGCATGACAAATATTGACACGCATTTTCGAAATAGCACAGTAATGTCCAACTTACGTAATACGTAGTGTTACCTCTCGCCAGCATTTATCCAAACATGTCTGCATTTCGAGTGTAAAAATTTCCGTCCTCACGCATTTTACGAATACGTAATATTGTCATTTTGTTTTGTGAATATATTGTCATATGGGTATAATAAATATTAAAATGGTTGAATCTAAGCACAGTACAATTCTGTTTCTTACTATAGTGTTTATTATATACTTTCAGCATATCAGCTAGATAAAAAGGCAAGGGTGTTTTAACCCCCTTTAAAAAGATATAATGGAAAAATAAACTTTTACTATATATATATATATATATATATATATATATATATATATATATATATATATATATATATATATATATATATTTCACATGTCCTAAAAGAATATGAAATTCAGAGTGTAAATTACCTTTTGACGAAACTCTGCGAAAACCACTGTAAAGAAGACAATACGTTGTTAATACTCAGTAAGTCAGAAAGAAGATGTCTCCATTTTGGCATTTGAGAATATAGTGACCCTAGTAATACGTTTCGTAAAGCATAACGTAACTTGAATTTTATGTACGTCGAATTTGTAAATTACTAAATGTAACTTCGAAAGAACCTACCAAAAGTATTTAAATTGTTTACATAACATTATTTTATAAGTGAAACATCATGTAGCAGTATTTACACGTATATAAAGTATAAAAGTATGCCATATATACAGGGTGTTACAAAAAATGTATGTTATAATATTTTGAAAACAGATTCCTTACATCAAAATAAAAACCTGTGCTCAAAAGTGGATAGCTTCGGAGTTATAGAGCGCCGAAAACGTGAAATAAGTGAATTTTAAAAGTTCATTGCTCTACTACAATGGAACATGTCGTAGTTGGTCAAAACCACTGAGAAATCAGTATGTGTACTATCCCAATATCCATGTTTAAGAATGCTCCAGTACTTACACACCAATTTTTAGAGAGGTAGGTGGAGAGTGATTAATTACTCCCAAGCTGCCTTTCTTAACCCTGGAATACACAGGGTGGTGCTGGAGCACCCCAGACGTTATACTCATCGCCATTGTGGCTCTGTTCTCAGGCACATTGGTTGGTGCTTCAATGTATTCTCATTTTGGAGCATGACATTCACGGTGGTGGGTGTGAAGCAAATTGTCTCGTTTTAGAAGAGAATATATTCAAAGGGTGGGGTTCTGCAGCACCCCACCTGTGTATTTACGTATGTGAAATTCAATTTTTGACGAAATTCGTTTTAGATACTTTGCGTGCATATTTGTTTAATTGGATGATGGTGAAAGTGTGTGCAGGTTAAAGCAAGTTTACAGACGTTGTACTGAACACATTAGAAGAAGATTATGATTCTGAAGGTGATTTTAGTGTGTCCGATGACAATATTGAAGTATGATCGGAAGTCGATGATGAAATTAGCGGAAGTGACACGAGTGACACTGAGGGTAACATCGAAAATGATCCAGCTATAAGGGGCCCTCTATATTAGGAAGAAACAGGCATAAATGGAATTCTCAACCATTCGTTCGGAGTTTCTAAAAAGATCTTGGGTTGCAGTTAGCTAGACTCTACATGCTCAAGAGCCTCAAGAAGAATCTTCCGACTAATTTGTCTATTAGTATCAGAAATATCCTTGGAATTCAAAAAGAACTGTATCCTGTAATTGATTCAACATCTAGTCTTCCAGAGCAAGCACGATGTCGAATGTGTCCTAGGAATAAGGACAGAAAAACTAAATCTTTTTGTTTCAGATGCAAAGAGGCTGTTTGTGCTTAGCACAGAAAGGAAGTCTGCATTTCGTGTAGTAAGGAATAGTTGTGTCTGTTCAAAAATACATACAAACTCCTATTGTGTATTCTTGTAACCTATAAAGTAAAATAAATATATGTAAGTTCGTGTATTATAATTTTAGTAGCGTTTAATTATATGGGGTGCGCTGGCACCCCACCTGTGTATTCACGTAAGCTTTTTTTGTCTGTGTATTCCAGGCTTAAAACGATTGTACAAGTTCCGGAGGTTCTGAAAGATGGATATTTGAGTATTTCACATACAAGTTCCTTAGAGATGTCCTGACACGACTACGATCGTTTCTATAGTAGTGGAACTATTGACCTTAAAAATTATTTTTTTTTTCACGTATTTTTCACCCTGTAACTACGAAACTACGCACTTCCGACTACATGTCCATATGAACTTTTGTCTTATTTTAACGTGAGAAATCTGTTCCCAAAATATTAACAACTAGCAGCGTTCACTCCGCTTCGCTGGGGTCACCCCGGAACGCAATAAACTTTGTTACTTAGATAATTTTTACTTTTTCGCTTTCAAGTGATATGATAAAAACCATAGAAGATTGCAGTAAATGTTAACATTATATCGCCTGTCATTTATGTTAACCCGCCGAGTGACACGGTCATGTGGGTTGCATATAAATACGGTTAGATTTAGCTATGATGAGCTAACAAAGGATTTCTACGTTATGGACACTTGAATGGTCAATTATCTCAAGACACTGGTAATTGAAAATTAAAGTGATATGATAAAAACCATCTAGGGTCCAAATCTTAATAACCCCCCAAAAATGAAAGAAATTGGTTCAGCCGTATTAGCGTGATGAGCTAACAAAGGATTTGTACGTTCTCTTTTATATATATAGATTTTTTGTAATATCGTGTACGTATATAAAAATTCTGTTATGTTGCATATGTCTTTATCAGGCTTGTAATAAATCCGTTAAAAAGTTAACAATTAAATAAGTTAGTTTAAAAATTTTGTTATTTTTAATCCAATTAATTTAATTTTGCAGAAATTAACATTTAATTGATAACCGTTAAAAATTCGGAATTAAAAAAAAAAAAAGTTTTTATCTGCAAAATAAAGTATGATGGATATACTCCAAGAAATATTTTATACATATTCTAAAAAATTATGTTCTCTTAGAATTAACCGGTGTACAAACAATGATATTTAAAATACCTAATTGTCATTATGTTTCAATTTCATTGCGTTTTATGTTAGTTTCAATAATTATCAATTTTGTTTGAATACATATTTTTTCATAATAACCAGTTAATCTACCATGGCGCATAAGCTTATTCCTTATCTTTTCCAACTCAAGATAAGCGTTGCATATTAATGATAATTGTCAATTTATTAAATTTGAATTTTATTTTCATTTAATCATCATTCCATATTAGTGAAAATTGTCAATTTATTAATTTTGAAGTTTATCTTCATTTTAATCGTTACTTATTCTAGCATTAGGTTTCAATTAAGTCATAAGTTAATTTTAATTGGTATTTTTTAAAATTAATTTTACCAACTATTGTCGTTGTATACTACAATGGATGTCAAAGACACAAGTATCTTTATACACACTATTCACTTATTGATGTCATTTGATTTGAATTTGAGTTTAGCTTCTCTTTCAGCAGTGAGGCTATTTAAGACGTGTTCCTACACCTTAATGTTGAATCCGAACCATATGAGCTAACGATGGAAATCGAACACGGGTCTCCCACGCAAAAGGAGCGTATGCTAAAAATGAAATCTTTCAGTTTCACTTCCGTTTCACAGTTATGCCAGCTAGGGAAAAGGAGACGATGATGATGAGAAATGAATGGAAGGTAGAATGAATAAAGTGGGAGGAAAAGGGAGAACTCCGAAAAAGCTCACGCACACGGTTTTTGTCCATCACAAAGTTCACTTGGCGCGACCTGAGACCGAACCAGGAACTTCATGCACCAGAGGTGGGAGTGTATGCTAACTGCTTAGCCACAATTGAGCTCTGTGCCAAAACCGTAACTTGTGGGGGTAGGGGTGCAACTGCCCACCAGGTAAGCTCCTTACCGCTAAAGGGGGGAGGGTCCACTTTAAGACAAAATTTTCTCACTCCATGTACGATACAAACATGAAATTTTAAATGAAGCAATAAACAGGTTCATTACATTACATAAACAAAACAGCACACAAAAGTTAAATGAAACAGAAATGAGTCTTGGATCCATTACAGTAAAAAAAAAAAAAAAAAAAAAAAGTCTAATATTAGGGGGTCCTAGAAATAATATTTATTCGTATGGCTTTGAGATTTATCAATATTGTCCCCTTAATTAATTTGTCATATATGGAACGGGCCCAGGGACGTAATTAATGGCTCCGAAGACCTTGCCGAGCGGGAGAGCCCACAGGCTCCGGGGGCCAATGAAGAGTAAGAGAAAGATGGAAAGGGAGGGCCCAAGAATTAGAAAAAAAAACATTTTTTCTAGGGACCCCAAATACACGTATTAATGCTTGTCCCTCCATAAAAAAAAATCTAAGTTTTGGTACTGCTCTATTCACTTATTGACTGTTACTTAGTTGATATTGTTTATAAGACAATTCTCATAAGAAGTTATAGTAAAATATATTATATGTCTTATTGTCAACTATGGTAGGCTATCTCTTATAATAAAGTTATGTTTTACAGAAACCGTTATTATCTTTCTCATTCATGACTTGATACACAAAATATTAGTAAAAAACAATTAAACCGTTCACTGTAACAAGAAGAGAAAAATACTGCTGTGTTGAGAAATTCAAAAAGTAACTCTTCGTAAAAACCCATTTATCTCATCTCAGCCCTAGAAACAAAGCCACTCTAACCTTATATATAACGCTAATAAAAAAATAAATAATTTCCTTCTTCTAGTTGCTTTTGCGTTAAAAAAAAAAAAAAAACTTTACAAGCTAAACAGGAAGAAAGATTTCAATTAAGAAGCTGCTCCAGTAAAGTGTTTACAAGCAATAAAAAAATGGCTAACATCACGGAGCAATAGATGAGGGCGCCAGTGCTTGGAACGTAATCTTTTCTACCCTTTTTCTTTCTTTCTTTCTTTCTCAAGCCCTTACATGACCTCCCCCCTTTTTTCCACTCATCCATGTGCGTTTAATGATTTTCTTATTTCCTTTTTTCTTTATCAGAAATAAAGTAAGAAAAGAAAAAAAAATGTATCAGATGAAATATAAGAAACCTTAAGGAAAGAGTGAAGAAAAAAAAGACCCATAAAAATATCTTCTTTGTAGCTTGATGTACAAGGTAGGTTCATTTCTTTCTGCTATAAAGAAAAAAGAACTTTCTCTTTTTATTATTTTTATTAGTTTTTTTTACCAGTACCCAATTTATGTCAGTTGGGAGTAGTGTAATGTATGTGTTTTATAGGTGAGCTACAAAAATTGCATTTTTCTGTCTTTGCAAAGCATGCTGAGGTAGGACGTAAGAACGCATAAAGTAAAGGTAATATAGCATTTTGGTGACAATGACAGTAACGTTAAAGCGAGAGAGAGAGAGAGAGAATAGTGTGAAAGTTATATCTTGCCCTTTCGTTGTGTGATGGATTTCGCATGTTGCTTTAAACTAAAAGAGAAGAGAAGGAATAGATTAAATCAACTCTGTCAACTACACTGCACGTGAAATTTCCATATCTTCAACTTATTCCTTGAACTCGATATTCTTTGGAGGCTATATAACAGTAATTTAATACATCAATAAGTTTGTGACTCTAAACTTCCATACACATGGTAAAACAAGTTAGGAATTTTGTGACTAATGACAAGGAAGTAATCGAAGCTGTCAACTCGGATAGGTCTGTGATCCCGGCATTCCTCTAATTTTCCTTATACAGTGATGAAACAGGTTTGGAAGTTTGTGACTAGTGACCCGAAAAAACAACCAGACCCATCAATCCAGACAGGTCCGTCACCCATACTTAACTCTAAACTTCCTTACGGTGTTGAAACGGGTTAGGAAGTTTATGACTCGTTACCTGAAGGACCCGTAACCATCAGACTCTTCAACCCGGACAGGTCCATGACCCAGACATAATTCTAAACTTCCTTATACAGGCTGAAACTGGTTAGGAATATTGTGTCTCGTTATCTGGAAGACCTGGGAGCAATCAGACCCGTCAATCCGAACAGACTCAGATTTGGGATCCAGAGTGACTTGTAAGTCAGATTTATTCGGCAGATCTGGATAAACCCGTGACACTAGCAGACTCAGTGTAATCCGAAGAGGATGAAACTTCTTCGTATGTATGAGGCTACTAATGTCATTCGAACAAACACAATTCTCTCCTCTTTCTCTTTTTCTCACAAAATCGATAACTTTGCTTGGTCTTTTGTGCCACTTCCATATTGTCAACACCGCGTTAAAGTTCCAGGAAATGAAAACCAAGGGATGTGATTCTTCTGGGAGGATTGACGATTTTGACTTTGGTCAGGAGTGAGTGCGTTGGAACCTTGACTGAAGAGGTCTGATGCCCTGAAGAGAGGTGCCGAGGGGTCAGTCACTAAGTTCATCGCAATAGGAATTGTAACTAAGATGTGGGACATCCCTTTTTGCATAGATTTGACCTACAAGACTGACAACCCCTAGTTGCACAGTACTTCGAGTAAGATTTGACCTATAAGACTGACAACCCCTAGTTGCACAGTACTTCGAGTAAGATTTGACCTATAAGACTGACAACCCCTAGTTGCACAGTACTTCGAGTAATAAGAGATTTACTTAACTGAGGTCGGAAGTTTTATATGAATGTATACAGAGCAGTTTGTGCCTTATCTTTTGACTTACGAGTTTTTTCGAGTCTCATCCTCTAAATGGTTCCATATCAGATCGAAATAACTCATTAGAAAAATTAGGTCAATTGAATAACAGTGCATCTATAGTATGTAATTTGAGGTGAAAGTACATTGTACATTTAGGATATCTAGAGGGAGTAATGGAGTAATGGATAGCCGTAATGGAAGTAGAACCGCATGTATTACTGACCAGTACTATTATGGTAACCACACTGAAGTAATCTTGAATTCAGATTGGAACTTCATAATATGTCATACCGTTCTGGGATAACTTCTCAAAACAAAGACATTTGACCTTATTTCCGACTTAATACCTTCATGTTCATTAACTAGTAGGGTAGTAAGGCAAAAAATAACCAAACTGCGCATTGTGTTAAAAAGGTGGCACTCGGATATGTTGTTCCCCTGATCCAACTAAGCAGGAATCGAAGTGTCCCACTCCGACAGGTGGCTAGAATCCAATATGGCGGCTATCAAAGATGGCCGCTTCTGGGAATTCATAGTGTTGGATTTAGAGGCCTATATCTCCTTAACTAATAATCCAATCTTCACGATTCAAAAACTAAACGACGTAGGAGATAAAAGGGTCTCATAAATTAGCAAAAGTTTTTACCTAACAATGAAATTAACACCTACAGAAATTCTTTAATTTGGAACTTTGTATTTTTTATGATGGAGTTTACTCATACTTTTTTAAAATAACAAGTAAACGGTTAGGATTATCGAAAAAGATGTCGCATAACTTTATAAAGAGTGTTAAAATATCTTTCGTTTGGTGTATAGTTCACTCAGATTGGTTAATAAAAAACGAAGTTATGACAATTTAAAATTCACGTGAGTCGATTGATTTTCCCAAATTTCGAACGAGAGTTCATTTACCGTAATAAAACATCACTGATGGATGCTGCATTGTACGAAACAAATCATTCTCTTGTGATGTGTTCTTCATAAGTCCCATTTTCACCAGAGTACAAGACAGCCTGACCCAATCCGGTTATATGAATCCAACATGGCGGGCATTAATTATGATCCATAAAGATAAGTCTTTTTCGAAATATTGATTGAAGTATCTAGATTAGGGATGCAAATTAAGCAAGAAATTTTTACTCGCCCAAGATGAAAGCTACTAGCCACATCTTACAATAAAATAATTTACTTACCTTCTGTATGATATTAAATATTCGCCCGCACCAACGAGCCACTCGCCCCGGGCGAGTGGTTATTTTCATCCC
This sequence comes from Thermobia domestica, assembly GCF_964235325.1. NCBI lineage: Eukaryota > Metazoa > Arthropoda > Insecta > Zygentoma > Lepismatidae > Thermobia > Thermobia domestica. The sequence goes on along the minus strand of NC_137456.1, from coordinate 138,609,361 downwards.
TGATCCAGATTTATAAACAAGTACGACAAAGTAATAACAAACGTTTTTCTCTCCCCCATTCTGCTGCCCCACAGAGTAAGTATGGGAAGGAATGAACTCCAAATCATGTTTCGAAATACATCAAAAGAATCGGATAGAACTGTGTGTTTAAAAAACTTGAAATAATAACAACAGCACTATTCTCGAAGTATTTCTATTGAAAGTAACAATGACGTCTCTGGCATGTAAAATTTGTGGGGGGGGGGAACTCAAAGAAAGTTACGTAAATGGTACTATCTAGCCCAACCTGTGTATTATCTTCGATTCCATTTTTTACCTCTCTGCTTACCTTCACGGACCCCTTGAGGTATATCAAGAACTATCGTTTCACAGCCTGAATATTATATTCCAAATAAATATAATTATTATTATTTATATGTTATTCTGTCGTTAGTATGTAAATTAAATTAGAATAAAATATTGAATATTTTGTACTTTAAAACATTGGGGGGACGCGTCCCCCTCGTCCCTCCTCCAGAAACGCCCGTGGACGTAAATCCCGTGTAATGTTTCGGCGACAATAGTTCGGAATCACACAAAAAGGCGAAGTTTGAGGCGCCTACGCAATTCTTGTATTACCAAGAAGTCGCCGTGGACTCACATCTACGGCTGCAATCAGATTAATTTAGTTGACGATAGTGAGTGTATTGAAACTGCATTTGATCAGTACAAAGAAGTAACAAGTAAAGCTGTTCCAGCCTATTCCAGTTCTAATAGAATGGTTATTCAGGAAATTTTATCACTGTATATAATACAGATTGTTATTATCTAATGTACCGGTAATTAAGATTTCTTTTACTTTGCATGATTTCTTGATGCTTGGTGATTGAAAACGTCATTGGATAATACATAGACTGACTGGAGATAGAACCCGGCGTTTCCCAAACAAACTCATTTTCTTTAGTATTGAAAGCGAAAGCATTTCACTGCAAGAAAGAAATTTAAATCGATGGATCCTTTGTGCAAATCATGGAATTTGAAACCATTTTCTTATAAGAGGTAGCCAGAGGAATCAACATCAGCAGAAAAATTGTTACGGTCTCGGTAGTTTAAGTGGTACAATACCTGGCCGGCAACCAGATGGTTCAAGCTCGATTCCCGATTGAAATGGTCCCTCACTTTAGGTAATATGAGAAAAGTCATTTATATATTCATGAAAACATCATATTTATCTTAATCCTTATATACTTGTTTATTATCTTCGACAGTCCTCATTCACTTATAAATATCGCTTTCAGTTTAGTTTTCTAATGTAGGTATTGTGCCAATTTTTTTTGATAAACTAGTAATTTAATATTAATTTTGATACTACTAAATGCACTTTTTGTTTATTTGAGAGCTCCCTCGTGGCTAAGCGGTTAGCGTAAGCGCCTTTGGCGCGGGAGACCCGGGTTCTATTCCCGGCGGGAGCTCATGTGGTTCGGATTCCACGTTAATCAGTAGGTCCACGTCTCATATAGCCTCGCTGCTGAAAGGGACGCTAAACTAAAATCAACTCAACTCAATTTGTTTATTTGAGTTTAACGTCCCACGTGTACGACTTGGTGGCGAAAGAAGACGTGGACCTAGTGATTATAGTGGAATCCGATTATAGTTGAACCATTTTCGTTCAACTCTACCCCCACTGGGAATCGAACCCGGAATTACGTGAACAGAAGACAAGCGCGTAAGCCACTAGACTAAACATGGGTCCTAAATGCACTTTTCCATGTAGGTATAAAATATCACAATTATTGTAATTAAAGCATTGTAAATTAATTTATTGACTATGTAAGATAAATAGTCTCAAATCAAGTGGGTCTAAATTGATCATGTTTAATGATCGTAGGAAAATGGCAACTTCCTCGAAAAAGGTAAAACTTGTTGGAGGTAGTTCAATGGAGGTGAGCTCTGTAATAGATTGGAATAAGTGCGTACTCTGTCAAAAGGGTGATACCAAGTCTCTTGTAGTTCCCAAAGACAATAAGGATCCAAGCAGACGAAACTCAGCATATTTTACCTTAGGTAGGAATCTGGAAGCCTTTTCAAAATTAACTACTTTACCAACTTATTTGCGCCCTTTGATAACGGAATCCACAAGTGGTGATGATGTGGCAAACATTTTCGAGAAATTCCAGGCAAAATATCACAAAAGTTGTTATAAACATTACAGTAAGGACAAATTAGACAGACTTGAGCACAAGATTTTTTCATCCATGGAGAACAAACAAGAGGTGTCAGCTCCCTTAAAAAAAAAAATGTGTAAGTCCGAAAATAAATCACAGAAAGATTTTTTTTCAGTGAACGTGGTGCTAAACCTGCGAGAAAATTGAGCTTAGTTTCCACAAAGAGAACTTCTATTCGTGACGCAGAGTACGCTGAAAATTTAGGCGATGAAAGAATTATAGGAATTTGTAGTGCCGGGGATTTGATTGCTTAAGAGGCAAAGTATCACACAAACTGTTTATCTAGCTTTTACAGTAAAGTAAAAAGAAAACATAGAAGATAAACTAGAGAACGATCGGACATTATGTGAAAGTTTTGCTTTTGCTGATGTACTTACATATTTTACTGAATCTATTCGAGAAAGCGATTCCAAAGGACTTGTTTTCAAAATGAGCGATCTTCTTAAACTGTACAAAACACAGTTAATGACGATTATGAAGAAGCCTGAATCAGAAGAAATAGAATTTCATAGTACAAGATTTCGTGAAAGGATTCTTCGTTACAGGCCACAGCTAACAGCTCATCTGCCGGCAGAGAATATGTTTTACTTTCAGAAAGATCTGACATAATAAGTGAGCTGGGGAAAGACATTGATAAAGATGCTATGGCACTAAGTCGTGTTGTTAAGATGCTTTGAAAGTATATGGCAAACCACAAGAGTCATTTTGCAGGAAGATTTGAGAATCACTGACCGGAAGATTCTGTTCCTCCTTCACTAATAGCTGCTCTGCTGTTGATATGTTACTTTATGGTTCATCTGTCACCCCTGATAGCAACGCAAGTGAAGCAAATTCAACTATTAGTCAACTTATATTTTATAACTTCAATAAGAAAGCAGGCGATATTGAAACAGAAGCAGCAAGACATAACCACAATCGCGAGCCACTTCTTCTTCTCTATGTTGGACTGAGCGTTTATTCTAAAACTCGTAAAAAAAAATCTCATAAATGAATTGCATTCACTAGGCATTTGTATATCGTCTACACATGTACAGGAAATATCTCTATTATATTTTTGAAAGTTCAGTTGATCCACAGTAAATTTACACCACGTTGGAAACGTAAATTATCAACAAATAGATAAACTTAAATGTATGATTTTTTATAGAATAGCTTGTACACAAAGTAATATTAACTGTTCGTCGAAATCGTGAAACTGTTTGTACACGTAGAAAATCCAAAAAAAAATATATTGTGAATTTCAAATTATCGAATCAAGTGTTTGCGTTGTGTTTCTGTTCTTACAATACAAAAGAAATTATTTACATTCTAATTTATAACAATATATTGCTTTATGTAATATTCTTATAATATTGTAAAGGATATAAAGCCAATGTCTATGGTTTAAAGACATGAACTTACTTCTTAGCCTTCCTGTGTCTTCCTTTTAATTCAGATGATACCATAAAACTTTTCTATCGTGAAGCTACGCACGTAGTTTCTTAAGATATTCTTAAACTTGATTCATGTGTAAAACTAAATGGTAAATTCATGTGTAAAAGTGAATGGTAACAGAGTAGGTGTTATTACTTTGTCCGTATTCGTTTACAAATCTAGATACTTCAATCAATATTTCGGAAAAAAACTAACCTTTATGGATCATAATTAATGGTCGCCAGATTGGATTCATAACCGGGCTTAGTCAGGCTACTTTGTGCTTCTGGTGAAAGTGGGACTTATGAAGAACACATCACAAGAGAATGATTTGTTTCGTACAATGCAGCATCCATCAGTGATGTTTTATTACGGTAAATGAACTCTCGTACGAAATTTGGGAAAATCAATCGACTCACGTGAATTTTAAATTGTCATTACTTCGTTGTTTATTAACCAATCTGAGTGAACTATACACCAAACGAAAGATAATTTAACACTCTTTAAAAAGTTATACGACATCTTTTTCGATAATTCCAACCGTTTACTTATTATTTTAAACAATATGAGTAAACTCCATCATAAGAAATACAAAGTTCCAAATTAAATAATTTCTGTAGGTGTTAGTTTCATTGTTAGGTAAAACCTTTTGCTAATTTGTGAGACCCTTTTATCTCCTACGTCGTTTAGTTTTTGAATCATGAAGATTGGAGTATTAGTTAAGGAGATATAGGCCTCTAAATCCAACACTATGAATTCGCAGAAGCGGCCATCTTTGATAGACGCCATATTGGATTCTGGCCACCTGTCGGAGTGGGGTCACATCAATTCCTGATTAGTTGGATCAGGGGAACAACATATCCGAGTGCCATTATAACCGCTACCAGGTTATAGAAGGATTTTTTGTGGACACACTGTATATTTCGTAAAGACAGTGATTATTATTTTCGATTTGTACTTTATTCTGCAACGCACATAAGTTCTTTCTTTGGTGGGAATTGCTTCTTTCCCACACAATTGGACAAAGAAGTATTTTATTGTTTTTTCATATATACATTTAAAACGTTCCTTTTGGTGAGAACATTTCAGCGAATGACTAACCATTTCAGTGTTTCTCCCTGACTCATTATATACACAGTATATATTCTATAGTTATTGGGAACTGAATTAAGTGCTTTCTTTAATCGCTTATGGAAACATTATAATAGATTAGAGAAATACGGGCTGACCAGATGTTCAGCAACCAAAGTGGCACCAACTGCGTTGTTTCGTAGTTCGTTATATGTACTTTCTCACGCCAAAGTTATCGCCGTGTCTAGTGCATTATGGGCAGTTGACTAAAATTAACATCTAGTTTTCTATATTCTGTTTGTATGTGCCTCCAGATGAGTTAACTGAGTGATTTTTGAAATGAACTGCCAACATTTTTAGTTGACCATTGCAAGCCGTACCTTGAGCTTCGGTGCTCAGGGAGTTTGACTCCGGTGTTGTACACAGCCACCACGCACGTTGCGTTGGGAATCAAGGATTAAGTTGTGTTAAGGGACACAAGCTACTAGCCGGTAAAGGACGTTTTCTTAAGGCTAGCCCCCAACTAGTGAAGGCCCAGGTCCGTAGACCTTATGCGTTTAAAATGTTATACACGCGCCCTCTAACATCAGCATTCTACTTTGGAGAATTTCTTGTTTAATTTGTTGAAGAATCGCCGCTACGTTTTAGGATGGTTCAGCGTAACGACTGGATTCATCGTGGGAAGATCCAAACAACTTTTCCCCAGTGCTAATCCCCCAAGTGTGTCAATGGTGTGAGAGAAGCATTTACTGTGAAATCCGAATTATAATCTTATATATTTAAAGGGCTATCGCGCACTGAAAAGGCAAAGTGTGATTTCAGTGACGAAAATTATTTTACATATTCAATGTTCAGTGTTGTGTTTATTCCTCTTCGCTACTTTAATTTATATATATATATATATATATATATATATATATATATATATATATATATATATATATATATATATATATGATAGTGTTCTAATAAATAAGTATAGTGTCATTTAATCCAGTGTGTTTTCGTTGTTTGTATGAATGATATTTGTGTGCGTTATGGTCTGGATGACCGTCTGATCGTCCGTGAGGTTTTCGAGACGAGACACCCGAACCTCTCGGCGCCTAATGCTCATCTCATTATTGAGACCGACGAGCGATTTGGGAACAGTTTGTAACTCTTCTTAGAGAGGTCCTTCATCGTCCTGTCTAGGTAAGTTCCAGTCTCAGGAGAATACTTATTGGTAGGACCACGAACCACGAACAGCGACCAGATCACACGAGCAAGTGCAGGATACTTCCCGTAAGCTCCCCTACTAAACTTATATTTGATTTTTCAAATTTACAAGGTATTTTAACCTCATATTGTATACTGTAAATACATTCAAGATTTGAGGTTACTGGAAATACCATTTAATATTATTCAATTGAGCTATTTTATCTCGTAGGTTACTTTTGTGTGATATAGGAACCAATTTACGAAGTTAGACTAAAAAAATCTCGAGAGTTGAATAGCAAATATCACGTAATACAGATTGTAGACATTTCATCATATCGTTAAACTTCAGAGTACGGTACTTTAATCACACGTCTAGAGTAAAATTTTTCTGGCTCGATTCCCCATCTGCGAAATTGTGAAGAATAAGGACTAAAATCAATTCAAAGGAATATTTCATCTTCCTGAGAAAGAAAGAACCTAGATATGTACTATTTTCTCCTTATGTATTCTTTTAATAATTTTGATTTTTTTAGAAGTTTAGAATAACAGAAACCTGTCAGAAGTTGGAAACATACTACTAGCAGTTGTAGGTGGGAGATGTTAGGTCTTCTTGAGTGTTTCTCATATCTCTTAGTTGAGATGCTTAATATTTTACTTGTGGTCTACGTTTTATCACATAGATATTATTCAGGGTGGATAACGAGTGATATTTTTTCTTGTCTTTTGACCAACATACGTATTTCACTGTCCTTCAGTTTCTACTCTTTGCGTATGTATTTACTTTATTTTGTTTTGATGTCTTCTCCTATCCCAGAAGCTCTTCTGAGATAATATTGATAACAGCCATTGATGTAATCTATGTTGATACTTATGAAATATGTGACTATTTTGTCTTCCGCTTGGAATTCCACTATCTGCAGACCAAGAATGAAGTACTGAGTAGCTTAAAAGCATTTTTTTAATAGCAATTTCGGAGTTTTGTTTCTTCGCGAAATTCTCATTCAATACTTTCTTTCAAATCAATTACTGCTATTTATAGTTTTTTTTTGTAACAGTTCATGAGCATAGTAATAATCATTACTTCAAAATTTTACTTCATATCCTGTTGTTCTTTTAAACTTGTACCAGAAAACATTACAATTCATGAATATGATTTATGATTTTAGGATTTAGATTTCTGGGCTTTCGGCATCTTTGGTCATTTAGTCTGTCAGGTATGAGGGATGACGTCCCTCGGCGATCACACTATCTTGGGAAAGGGAAGGAAGGAAGCGATCTGGAGCCTATAAGTTAAGTACCACCCCGTTATTTGCCTGATATGAATGTGGAAAATTCAGGAAAACTTCATTCAGGATGGCTGGCCTGAAAAAAATCTACATTTTTTCGACCAAGTGCCCCCACCGGGAACTCATGAATATCAGTATTTAGAATCATAATAATCATAATTCGTCTTTCACTTTTAATAAGGGAAAACCATACGAAAAAGTAGAGTATTTCATATTCTATGGTGGAAACCGTTGTTGAATTGTGGTCTCTTATAAGCTTCTTCGTAGCTTGTTTAATGTTTTACATGCGAGTATAGGCTCTTCTTACCTGTGATAATATCAATTTACCTTGTCTGTAATTTCCGTCTTGTTAACTACATTATCTTGCTCTACATACTTTTTAGCTTCTGTAAGATTCAGAAGATCATACGAATCATAGCGAAGAAGAGCACTCAATGAGAAGAACACACTAATAGAACCGAACAAACTCATATAAGTTACTGAATAATAGAAATACATTTTCTTTCTTTTATTTTCACGAACATTTTACTCTCTTTTATTGGTCATACTCGTATTGCAAAAGGTAATCGAAAATGCTTCTAAGTTCTTCCTGCGTGATACACTAAATGTAAAGGAGAAAGTTTGTATTCCTAAGAGAGATAAACTTTTACTTTCATTTGTAGAGAGTTCATTAAAGTTACGAAAAGGACAGTGGTGGTTCCCCAGGGGATTTCGTACAATAGAAACGAATAGATTCTGTAGTCTTATCGATACGTTTATTCTTCTTCACTTGGGTTTACTGGTCGTCTTTGTGTCCATTTATCGAATCACAATTACTTGATACTTGTTTTATTAATGAAGAAGAAACGTTCTCGCTTTCTTTCTTGGGAAATAATAGATATACAGTACTTTTATATGGGTTTTATTTACTTTTCCTTTCTTGGAAACAACACTTTTACTTTTCTGAGATAACAGAGGTGAAGACAATTCTAGTAAAATCAAATTATATCGCTGTATATTTGACTTTAAAATTTTGTCTATTTATAGATTCTTTGAGCTGATACTTAGAAAACAAGCTGTAGAATTTTTATTATATAGAGAGAATGTGTATCGAATAATGTTTAACGGGTAAAAAAACTTATTGTAATTCAGACGTAAGAGAAAGGTAATTCTACATTGCAAGAATATACAAAATAACTAAGTGTACAGCTTAAAGAACATGAAAGTTCATTGCCTTAGGAACAAAATGAACTCTGTATTCATCTAATTCAGTCTGGATTTGTATTAGCCGTTCCCAGTTCAGCGTAGTTTATTTCCTGTAAATGGGAAGAGACCCGACACAAGATCAGTTTTCTTAATATGAGGGGCAGGGTGGTTCAGTGGTCGAGCGTTCACCTCTGGTGCGTGGGGTCCCTGGTTCGATCCCAGCTCGCGCCAAGTAGGCTTTATGATGGACAAACACCATGTTTGTGTGTTTTCTCGGAGTTCTCCCGTTTCCTCCTACTTACTCATTCCATCATTGCATTTATTTCTCATCATCGCCATCTACTTTAGCCTAACCGGCATAAGCGTGAGACGTAAAACTGAAAGAATTTTGCTTAATATGTTTCCTTTGTGAATTGGATTTCGTTGAACAAGTCTGTAATAACAATAATCTGCAGGAAAAAGGGTATCAGATCAGCCCCGGCAGTCAGAGATCAGCGCTTGTGATATTGGTATTCAGATTTCCAGCTTACAAAAAGTGCTACTATCAGGCGATGTATCCTACTTTATAGTATCCTACCATCTTTCTTTTTGTCTAACCAAACATTTTTTTCATCCAGATTTGTCAACTTGTGCTTTATACACAGCATGATTACTTCCCATTTGACCTCATCTTAGATGTCATGATATTGTTATTCGTATTAGAGTAAAAAGATCTGACTTTAACCACTTCCAATTCTCTTTAAAATAAGGATCATGATGTGTGTATCAATAGTATCTCAACAGCAAAATATATGACAGTGATAATGATGATGCATTCCAGTCAAACTACTACATTAATTTACTCTAAAGTTTCTATAACATATTTGAATATGTTTATTCACTTATTTGCTGTTCTCCTGTACGAGATAGCATTGGACGACCATTCAATCAAAATAGGATATTTTAGTGGAAGGTCTCTATGTTCAGTTGTCACAAACATGCTATAGGTTAAGGCCCAAGTGTACACACGCAGTATCACCAATATCTTGCTGAAATTGCTATGAATATGGCTCAAGCTAGAAACACACCAAAATGGATGCAATGTATTTATTAACAGTCTGTTTTGCTCTACATGCAAAATTATCAAACATCGTATATGCCACAGTGAATGACCCATGAATCAACCCAACATCCCAGTTGAACATAAAACACAAGAACATGCCCAGATAAATACTGACAGAACCTATCTCGAAAGGTAATTATTGAAGGAACAAAGTTTTTCTTCAAATCGGTGTTTTAGATACTCACAATCGTTACAGGATTTAACAAGCAACAGAAACTACCGATAACATAAGTAATATAAGAAAATCTTTAGATAAAAAATATTAACCTACTTTAGCAAAACCACTAAAAAACGCTAAAAGCAGAAAATAATAATAATAATAATAATAATAATAATAATAATAATAATAATAATAATAATAATAATAATAATAATAATAATAATAATAATCACTTAGAGGCTAAAAATAATTCATTAGCTTTACCTATAAAAAATTGAAGCCTGCTCCAAGCCAAACAAATTAACGCCTAAAACAATTTTCCTGCATTTTTAACTGCATTTCCTCGCAAAATATTTGCCTTTCCACTAGGTCAGCTGATACAGTATCCTTCATCAATCTATCTTATATAGGTTTAAACACAGGCCCTTGAGCAACAACTTTAAGTATATTATTCTTATCATGTTTAATTTCATACTTGCTTTAATCACTGACTTGGTAGAACTTCACAGAAGCACATCCCCCCCCCTATTTTAATCCTGTCATTAGATGCTCAAGGACAATCAGGTGATTTGCCTTCGCAGAAACATCCAGCTTTCAGAAACTGTAGGTAGCAACTAATTATATTATTAATCTGTGCTTTTTAAGCACGAAACTCATTCTACATTACAAAGATCTGGATAATCGAAATGAGGCAATATGGGAAGCATTCTTCTGGTACGAAGCCATCTTAAAAACTTGTCCCGTTGTCCCGCATGAGAGGACCTCACCACTTCTGACGGTGAGGATTGTATTTGCTTAAGGTGGGCAATTAATTTATTCGCTTTTGATACCACACCATTCTTTTGTATATGTTCTGATTCTATTGTTCGATTTGTTACAGGTTTCGTTGTGCCGAGTTTAATGTCTCTTTCAAATACCGGAACTATATGAGAAGGAACATACAAATGAAAGTAGGATCAAAACTATTTTTAGGTGGCAAATCGACAGTAAGCAAACCCACAGGGAAGCGAACCAGTGATCACTTGCATTGAAAGAATGAAAGTTATCCACTTAGCCGCACAGAATTTCCTAGAGTATTGTAATGTAACCAAGATTTGCTGAATTTTCTGTATTTGCTGAATGTAACCAGGATTAATTGTTGCAAAAATAGATTATATTTTATTGTTAATTTCAAAAAGTATGAATATAACGATGTATTACAGACATTTTTCTAGCTGAAACTGAAAACAGAAGTTTGACTTTATAATTAAGATATTTTATACAGGCTATTTGCAATCAATTTTGTAAAAGTTTCTAATTGAGTCTGGAACGTAACTAACTCTTAATTGGAAATGACAAATAAAAAAGCATAATTTTTACTATTTTCTGGTTTTGTAACAAAATAGCACATATTCCTTCTCTCTCATATACTATATATATATATATATATATATATATATATATATATATATATATATATATATGGAATGTAAATATGTTGTATAACCCTCTATATATGTTATGAAATGGTGTATTGTGTGCTATATATTTGACTGGTGTATTTTGGTATGGAAATGGACGACTCCTACCCCATACTCTAATCTCGTTTACTCCGCTTATGCTAAAACCATTGAAAGTCTTCCTAATGACCCTAATGAGGTTATGGAGCTATAAAATTACTTACTCGGAGCAGTTCAGCTGGTTTTGGGAACTCGTGAAAACTCATTTCTGTTTACAGAATATCCTGGGTTTACGTTTATAAATGTACATGAAAATCATGGAAAATGGCTATTGTGGATCACAAAAAGGGTAAGATCTTGTTTTATTATGAACTCTTTTAATTGTAAATTAGATTTTATATTTTCCTAACTTCATCCAAAAGTCTCAGCTAATTTTTTTACACATTAGTTATTAAGCGCTTTATTTCCATATTTCTGGTGTGTCACATCATTCCATTTTTGAATCGTATTTAAATATAAAATTTCGCATAACATCATTCTCAATCAGCGGTTCCCAAACTAGTACACTCTGTAAAGAAAAAATAGCGACACTTGCTCGGATATGGTTTCCACAACATACATTAACCAATATGAGTTTTTACATGAATTGCTGATAATATTACAGTGTATATTCTTAATGAGCAGTTCATTCTTAATACTTGCGCCGCAGTTTCAAGTTTTTTATATGTATATAATGAATTTATATGTATATATTAGTAGCTATGTGTGTTTTCAGCAAAAACGGCTGTGGGAAGAATTTTACATAAAAGTATGAAAGATCAACAATAATAGCACAAAACAAAAAATGTAATTTCTTAAGAGTAAGATATATTGTGTACGAACATTGAGAGGTACAATACATCAAACTAGATTTCGTATGTAGACCATGGGCTTTAGGAAGTGCAGGAAATTGTCGAGGCCTTTTTGTGACAAGGCTATTGCAAAATGCAACCTCGATTTCATGGAATCACTCCCGGATTATCTGTTCCATGAGTTCCATTCTATCTGAGATATTTGTCTATTGAGTCTTCTGGTCATATTGACCCAAACTTGACAATTGGATTCATGTCAGGTAAGTTTGGAGGCCACATGAGTCTGAATAGTCATATTCTTGCACCACGTATTAACAATTTTCGCTCGGTGGCATGAAGCATTAACGTCCTCGAAAAAGAAGTAGTCCATATTTTCTTCAGGAAAGTTATCTTTAGCTGTTGTAAGAATTTTACGTACCAGAATTTGAAGACTTTTTTTGTGCATCAAATGAAAGCCCATACCATCACTCAGTAACTGAATATCTGCATCTCTTAAACAAAATCCGTGTCAAGTTCCTCGCTTATTCGTACCCACAACTTCACACCACTATTGTTTCCCACTATTATAAACTTTTTTCAACGGAGGAAACAACATGTTTCCAGTTGTCATAAGTCCAAGTAGCATATCGCCTCACAAACCTACGTGTTGAAGTCTTCTATGTTTTTGACAGTTTCGACTTTCCAGGCGGTTTTTTTCTTCGTAATATCCCTTTCATACAGTTAGGACAATACAGTCGTACGAGTAACTGCAGTTCCAAGATCACCTCAAATTATAGAAACAATTTCCGGGGAAGTCATTCCTTAATTCTGCAATGCTATTGATTTTATTTGGCGATCTGCTCTAGGTGATGCTTTCTTTTTCTATCACACTGTTGACGAAGGGATGATTTCTTATACTATTTTTGCTTGTAAATTATTCTTCCTGCCGTCGAATGGTCAATTTTGAGTATTCCAGCCATCTCCTTTAGAGATGTAACTTAGCTGTGCAAAACAAGAATTATGTCTTGTTAACGTGACGACAAGTTACATTTCTTACCCATCATACTTGTTTACAGTCCACATGTAGCGACAATTTCATACAAGAACAACGCTGCACAACCACAATATTGCCACTTGACACAGTTCAAACAATGACAAAGCAGAGAACGATCACAAAATGCTAATTACCTGGGCCTACATATCACAAATGCAATGCAGAATTCTCACTCCAATAACTTACGAGACGCTCTCAGGTGCCATCTGGAGAGAATATTACTGATACATAAATAATTAGTAAGCGCCGTTGTGCACCGTAGGTGTCAGAGATAATGCAAATGAACTATCACACTCATAATTTCCTTCTATTCCTCTTCTAGCCGGCTGTAAATATGGTTTTCTGTGTAAGCTACCTTGAGAATTGAGGTGTCGCTATTTTTTCTTTACAGAGTGTATACATGTCCAGTAGGGATGCGTGAAAAGTATAAACAATGAGGACACGTACTACAGAATAACTTTGCTTCATAGGCTGAAAAACATTCTTTGAATAATTTGTTTCATGAATCTCCATCTAAAATAGTCTATTTTGTGAGTCCTTGAATAAAGAGTTTCTGTAAGTTTCGTTTAGATTATGGTAGTCTATGAGGAGGAAGTATGAGCATTGAACAAAAGCGATAAAACAAGATTGGAGGCCTTGGAGACGTGGACTTGGAGAAGAATTGAAAGAATTAACTGAGCAATGGTAAAGGAATGAGGAAGTATTAGACATCGTGGGAGGAAAAAGAACAATTGTAGAAGTGTTTAAAAACAAGAAAGATAATGGTTTGGGACATTGACTGAGAAGGAATTGTATCATATCATAAGAAACATGGGCAGTGGCAGAAAAAGGACGGTGGAACGAAAGGGACTAGTGGATTCCCGATGTTGAAAAGGTTATTGCTACATCAAGATTATGATATTACTTGAAGGTTATAGTGAACGAAAATTTTCAGTTTGTGGCAAGTGGTATGCCAATAAACGCAGAATGGATCGAACTTGGAAATCAACTGCAGAAAATCACGTATGATTCAAAACTAATGTGGGGAGTGTGGAATTCACAGAGATTACAAAGATGGAAGTATTCTTAACCCATGCTCTAGGTACTATACGTATAAAAGGAAACACACTGTTACTCACAATGAAGCAATTTAACCGATATATCTTTTAACTGAAAAATATTTTCTCAAATATACATAGTTACATAGAAACCATATACAAATAGTTATCAATTTAATGGGAACACCTGGAGTATAAAATACGTTAGATGTCTGTGTTGACAACGGTCAGGAGGAGTCCGCTGTGCCAGGTTCTTGTTGATAGTGTGTTAGGACAAACTCAGTGAGAAGAAGTAGAACAAAAGTGTGCATTGAACTATGTAAACGATCTACTGTGTGTAAAATGGGCATTCTTCATTGTTTCCAATGAGGACAAATTGTTGGTGTTCGGTTATGTGGTGCGAGCGTGATTAAAGTGGCAAGCGTATTGGATGTACTGAAAGAGACAGTATTTATGACGATGATGATCTATGAAACATCATCAAAGAGGAAGAAAACCCACAGTGATAAGTCCCGCCGAGCATAAGTTCCACAGGAGGATTCACCGTGAGTGTAAAGTAAGTTTCGTGCCGTTTCAATAAGTTAGTCTCTAAAATAGCATGCCTCTTGTTATTGTCGTCTACAGGTTTCTGTCTTCCCAGAGATCGAGAAACAGTAAACTGACAAGTGGGCTACTAACAATTAATATGAAAAAAGGCTAAAATAGGGTTACAACGTGATATTGCGCTCAGACTCGATCATATTTTGAACTAAACTCACCTCACGCTCAACTTATTAAAACTGAGCTAGCTCACGACAAACGAGCACGCACAAGTGAAATAGCCTATTTACAATCCTGTATTATACTTATGATTTTATGTAATGGTATGTAAGTGGTTTGTTTTATGTAATGGGTATTTGATTACATACAATAATGAATCAAAATCACTATAAAAAGTAAGTTATTTTAAAATTAATATCATACTCTATAAATCATTCAGGACATATATAATATCACTAAATTCTCATTTTTGGAATGCAACATTCTTAACATTTTACATGTAGAAAATAAAGTCCTTTTTCTTTTGTTTTAAGTACGATGGATTGGAGAACCAATCACGTAGAAGTAAGATAGCAACTTATTCAACATCTAACGTACACATTTTAATGACTGGTTTAGTGAAGATTTTCAAATAGATATTTTTTGTACATAAATTAAACTCTAAACCGTTTATGCGAGAAGGAGCAAGAAGCTTTATTGTTGATATAACGAAGAATCAGTCTTAATATACATTTATCGTTATATACATTTATACGACATATTTTAACAAATTTGTACAAAGGAGAAGAGGATATTGGAAGTCATAACTATTCTATCTAGATTATGAGTTTTAAAGTTGACTGAATATTTGGTAAGAATATTTAGTAGAAAATGGTGTACTGCTGGCCATGGGAGAAGAAAATAACACCTTGCTTAATATACATTTATCGTTATTAAGCAATGTGTTATTTTCTTCTCCCATGGCCAGCAGTACACCATTTTCTACTAATATATTCTTACCAAATATTCAGTCAACTTTAAAACTCATAATCTAGATAGAATAGTTATGACTTCCAATATCCTCTTCTCCTTCGTACAAATTTGTTAAAACATGTCCTTCTTGTATAAATTATGATATATCTATACACGTCCTTGGTTAAAAGTGTTATTCTTCTAACTCAGGACTGATCAGATCTGATCAGATCAAACCTACATTATGATATATCTATACACGTGCTTGGTTAGAAACTAATATATTTCTCTAAATTTTGATTTAACTATACAAGTCCTAGGTTAAAAATTATTATTCTTCTCTACATTATGGAATATCTATACACGTCCTTGGTTAAAACAGGTTATTCTTCTATAAATTATGATATATCTATATACGTCCTTGGTTAAAAATTGTTATTTATCTATAAATTACAGCCTTTTTAATACATGATTTTAGTTAAAACGTGTTATTCTTCAATGAATTATGCAATTTTCAGACAGAACCTTTGTTAAAATATGTAATTCTTTCATGATATAAACAATTTTCTGGCACAATCTTAGTTAAAACGTACTGTTTGTATAAGTTATGCAATATATATATATATATATATATATATATATATATATATATATATATATATATATATATATATATATGCTGTTGATTAAAACGTTTCACACACAACATTGGTTAAAACGTGCTGTTCTTATATAAATTATGTAGTTTTTTAATACATGATCTTAGGTAAAACGTATTACTGTTCTGTAAAGTGTGCATTATTTATACATGTCCTTGGTTATAATGTGTTATTTTTTCATAAACTGTTCAATATTTATATATTACCTAGGCTAAAACGTGTTGTTCTATAAATTACGGAATTTTGAATCTTGGTAAAAAAAAAAAAATCTGTTATTGTTCTATAACTTACGTAATTTTTATGTGAATTGAGTTTTTAACTAATTAGATACATTTTTATTGACTTTCCATAAAATTTCAATGAGAACTTTGAACCGTAACCTCATTTTGGGTAATTGAGAGGAAGAAAAATCTAGCAGGAAGTCTTAGAAGAGGGATCGGAGCGAAAATAATGTAATAAGAGACAGTATGTTATTTAAAGAAAAAAAGAACATTGACGCTGTTGGTTACGTATTTGACAAGGTGAAACCCCAATTTCGATTATTTTGCCGCATACGTTAGATAAGAGATTACCTGGTAGCAGAGCTGCAGGAATTCGTTACTTATGGTTAGAAATACAACGTACAAGCTGTAATAGATGCAAACAAGATGTAAAGACCAGAAAAGGGCATGTAAAGAAGCGATTAGAAGAAAAAGAAAAGCTTATATCCCAAAATTTCGACATAGAACTGAAGACAAGGCTGATGATGATAGGTATAGAGCGTAATGTTATACGTACGTGTGGTATGGGCTTTAGAGAAAGAGAAAATGGAGATATAAGCCTTCAAAATGTGGTGTTATAGAAAAATGTTGATAATTAGATATGTAACGTATCAAATGAGGAAGAATTGAAAACTGTACGATAAGAAAATAAAATACTGAATACTATTTTGATCAGAAGAGATAGGATGATTGGATACAATACGAAACGTGGAGTAATCTACCACTAGCTATGAAGAGAATGACAAAAGGAACGAATACCTAGAGAAAGGCCACGATTGAGATATTACGGTCCAAACAATACAAGATATGAGGAAGAAAAAGTACATGGAAATGAAGAGTGAAGCTCAAGTTATGAGGAAGATTAAGTACATGGAAATGAAAAGTCTAGCTTAAGATATGAGGAAGATAAAGTACATGGAAATGGGAATTCTAGCACAAGATATGAGAAATAAAACATACATGGAAATGAAAAGTCTATTTCAAGATATGAGGAAGAAAAAGTACATGGAAATAAAAAGTCTGTTTCAAGATATGAAGAGGAAAAAGTACACGAAGATGAAAAGTGTAACTCAGGATATAAAAAAAGATAAAGTACATGGAAATGAAAAGTCTAGCTTAAGATATGATGAAAAAGTTCACGGAAATGAAAACACTAGCTCAAGATATGAGGAAGAAAAAGTGCAGGGAAATGAAAAGTCTATTTCAATATATGAGTAAGGAAAAGTACATGAAAATGAACAGTCTTGATAGGAAAGAATAGAAAGATGTGCTAAACGAATAGTTAATCTGTGCAGAGACCACGTGCACATTTTCATTTTTACCATAGAAAAGCATTGAATCTAGAAATGTTCAACGAAGACTTCAATCTAGTATATATTCATTGCCGTAAATTTGCATTGAATTGAGTCTCCTAACAATTACCATTATTCTACTAGAGAAAATAAATGTTCCTATAATTAAACTTCCTTTATTAAAGAAAACGATAATAAGTAATAGAAAATGTATATGACTTCAATTTAAATGTAAGACTAAACAGAATATTGTGAGCAAAATGAAATGAATCTGCCTGCAAGCACTGCAAGATAAACTTGTCAGTATTTTACTCTTCATCATTCTGGAAATTCTAGCCGTCAAGAAGATGCTGGAAAATGAAGTAGACATGGATAACTGGAGCAGACACTGGAATTCTCCAGGGAAAACGAACATGTGCATTTGACACGATACGGAAATCAGATAGATGAGTCATTTATTAGTCAAACATGAAATGTAAGCTTTGGTTGAAATAAACTTTTTATTGCTGCTATTGTCTCCTTTGACATGATGAAAGATAGACAAGTTTAGGGAAAATTTAGCATTTGAAAAATTAACCCTTTGTATTGTGTGTCTGCATATATACGTAATTTCTTATACTGATTACAACTCATAAATGAGAACTTTGTAAACATCAACTGAAAGATTTTTCAGAATTATATGTTAAGAACTAATAATTTTTGGTTCGTAAACACTGCGTACTGCTCTCTTGCAAATGTCATAATGAAAGGCTGAAAATGGGTATGTTATTAGTCTCAGTATCACTTTAATGGGTAGGACATTATTGAATTTGTTATCGCTGGATATAAATGAAATAGTTTTTAACACCATAAAAAATTGTATTAATCAATTTTCTCGAAAACTCTGTGCAATGTTGCCAACAATATTTTGGAAAAAGAAATCTTTCAGTCTTACGTCCCACGTGTTTCTGGCTAAGCTAAAGGAGACGGTGATAATAAGAAATGAATGCTATTGTGGAATGAATAATGTGAGAGCAAACGGGATAATCCCGAGAAAACCCACTAATACGGTGTTTGTTCACCACAAAACCCACTTATCGCGAGATGGTATCGAAGTAGAGACTGCATAAACTAGAGGTTAACGCTCTAACACTGAGCCATCGTTCTCCCAGCAATATTGTGGCTATGTTCCTACAACTAAGTTAAAATACCCTTACTTTTCGCTGACAAGTCCATACTGGGAATTTTAACTCCAATAATAACTCATAGTACATGCTCATATAATATAAATGTCATTATATACATATTTCTAACGTACGGCAAGATAACCACCGACTTTAGAAAATTGAAACAATGACTAAGTCATTCGTTTGTAGTACGTTTGTACCGTTTGTACCGAAAATATTTTCGTTTGTACCATTTTCCTTATATGGTTACTTGAGAAATTAACTGAGGGGGCTATCTTGGCGCCAAGATAGACCCTCGTATCACAGCACAAAAAATTGAAATACACGATTTGCAAGTAAATCGTTTGTACCGTTTGTACCGAAAAATGTTTTGTTTGTACCGTGATAGTTTTGGAGCGGATGACATTTGGGGAACTATTTTGTACGCAAGATAGGCTTCGCAATGTGTACTTTTTCCATGCCCATTAATAAGTATTACGTGTTTATTCATGTGAATTTATGTGTATTTTGAATTCTGGTTGTGCATATCCAAATAAAAAAAAGAGAGAACTTTTTGGAAATAACGTTAAAATTGAATCGGCGAGTGGGAAAACATTGTGAGTCCAAAATTAGCCATTTTGATGTAAAGGCAAAAATAACACTAAAGATGTAGAACTACAAGTTGTAATGAAGAGCAGTACAATTTGCAAGTCATTGCACGTTATAACAGAATGCTATAATGTCGACTGTACATTTGTGACATTAACAAACGAAAGTTCTTTCTTCCAATATATCTAAATGCGTTTTGCGGACTAGTAGTGTTTTTTCACTCACCGATTCAATTAAATTTTCTCTATTCTTTCATTTTCCGTAAGTAAATACAGTATTATTCATCAATGGCCTACTTGCTTTCGGCTTTTGTCTATGAAAGCCGCGAGCTTCTTGAGCCGCTAATGTTACATATATAAACAGTTGATTTCTTCAGTTGGTGTAAAGCTGAAACGAGGAAGGACACAGTTTAGGTGAGTAAACATTTTATTTTTTATTTTTCTTTGTTTAAGATTATTTCTGTAAATCCAGTTTCTTTCTGAATTTGTACACACGTTGTTATTCTTTTTACGATATTTACTTACGGAAAAAGGCAGAAATAGAGAAAATGTAATTGAAACGGTGAGTGGAAAAACACTACTACTCCACAAAACGCATTTTGAGATATTTAAGGAAATAACCTTCGTTTGTTAATGCCACAAATGTACAGTCAACATTATAGTATTCTGCTATAGCGTGCGAGGTCTTGCAAATTGTACTACTCTTCATTACAACTTGTAGCTCTAGATCTTTAGTGTTATTTATGCCTTTACCGTAAGTTGGCTTATTTTGGACTCACAATGTTTTCCCATTCGCCGATTCAATTTTAATGTCGAGTTATTCCCAAAACTTTCGTTTTTTTTTTTAATGCACAACCAGATGCATACCAGATAAATACGCATAAATTCACATGAATAAACACGTAATACTTATTAATGGGCATGGAAAAAGTACACATTACGGGGCCTATTTTGCGTACAAGATAGCCCCCCCCCCCAAATGTCTTCCCTTCTTTCTCGAAAACTATCAGGTGAATTTCAATTTTTTGTGCTGTGATACGGGTGGGGGGGGGCTAAGATAGCCCCAAGTTGATATCTCAAGTAACCTTATAAGGAAAATGATACAAACGAAAATGTACAAACGGTACAAACGTAGTACAAACGAATGACCTAGTCATTGTTTCAATTTTCTAAGGTCGGGGGCTATCTTGCCAGACGTATATTTCTACATACAATTACGAAATATGTATTTATACTCACTAGAAATCCTTTTATTTTATTCTCGTTAATCTTATTTCCTGTATATTATATTTTTTCTTAAAAAAAATACTTGAACGGCATAGAACTCTTTTCAAGTACCACTTTTTTCGAATCTCGTGAAGAGCAAGTAACCTGCATAATAGCAGTAATTTGGTTGTTGCGAGATATGCTTTGATCTGTTTTGCCAAAAGTTCTACAGTTTCTTTCTTGTGATTTCAGGGAGGAATAGCTAAAATTCAATCCAAGCTCTGGTAACAATTTTGTTTTTTCTTTGTTTTAATATTAATCAACATGGAGGAAATTCGTCACAGTGTACTCATACTCTGTGGATTTTTTTCTAGTTAAGAATTTTAATCAATCAAAATAATGGCTGGTAAACCAGGTACAGTTACAATTTCTCAGGATAGTAATAACCACGGTACGTTTATCAATTAATGTTACGAGAATGGCGGTTAATTGAACTTCATTTTCATTCATTAAAGTTTCTTTCTTAAACAAAAAATCCTATTTTTAATATAAATTTACGGAATCGGATCCTACAGTTAGCAAAAATATCTGAATGTTAGTACGTTTAGGGACATACTACAGTTGGCAACATGTAGGAGTAGTATATGGTTTGAGATCTAATTTCTATTCTACGCTAATGTATAAAAAAATAATATGCCTTCACTGTTAGGAGTATATGGATCAACGCTAGAAGTACCTGAGTCTGTGTTTGAAGGATGCAATCAACAATTGATAAAATCTACTACTTCACCGTTTTTTTTTCACGTATACAGTACCAAAGGTGTCCAAACTCATGAGGTCGGCGCTCACGAGTTCGGAACTCACGCTCACTCGACCTCAACCTCACGAAGTGAACGTGAGGTTGAGTGAGCGTGAGGTCAAACTGGTTATGTGAGCGTGAGGTCGAGTGAACGTGAGGTGGAAATGAGTTTGTGAGCGCGAGGTCGAGTGAGCGTGAGGTTGAAATGAGTTTGTGAGCGTGATGTTGAGTGAGGTTAGGTCAAAGTGATCACCTGTGTACAGTTCAAGCACTAGCGCAAATCCAGAAGGAGAATGAGGGGGACATGCCCCCTGCAATCTTGTCCCCCCAGTAATCCGATTTGAAATGTGTCTTTTGGGGAGAAATGTTATGATTTGTGCCCGATTACCACAAAGGAAAGTGAGATGAAATAGATGTCCTACCAGAATAAGCCTCAAATCCGCCCGCCTCCCAATGTTGAAGATAACTCTGCTCCCCTGATCCAACACATCATTGTTTTTCAACTTCATAAATATTTTGAACGTCACTAAAAACATGGGAACTGTCTTACCCGCCCCCCCCCCCTCAATATTGAAGACAGATTTGTGCCTCTGGGTACAAGTAAATAAACAATATGTTCCAGCAGAGGTGCAATTTATGCGCCCAGATCATTAAGAAGTACCCCATCTAACATTCTATCTGTATATTCTATTTTATAAGCTTACATCTACTCTTAAACAGCACACAGATATGATAGATAATCCAAATGTGAGACAAAGAGCTTACCTTTCCTAAACAAACTTATGAAGCACCACAAAACGAAAAAAAAAGCAGCAGACACACTTTTCTCTTCTTCAAACACGCGTAACATGCCGAACTTCACTATAAATGTCAGATTTATGACCGGTAGTTGGAGTGGTCGTAGATTCCCGCAGTTGTCAGTAAGGCCTGCTATACGCTATGAAATAAATCCTAGGAAATATCTTAGGATTTATCTTAGGGAAAATATTCCGACATATCTTGTAGGAAATCGTACCCTTTTGTGGCATACACGTTGCGAGATGTTCATCCATATTGCATTGCGGTGAGAAGTGGCGCCTACAAATCATGAGATAGTTCTATTTAAGAAAGGTACAAAATTGATGGTTTCCTATGCTAACTACACTGCGCATCCTACTGATATTGATACCAGGCACTATATTGTTAAATTACACACCTCCAAACAAGTATAAAAATCAAAAGAGAAATTAGTAAAACGTATCTCATCAGTTCATGCATCACTCTTAATTTTGTCGAGTGTTTTTTGCTCTTTCATCCACATAATGCTGGAAAAAAAAACTTATTTTTACTTTTCCTCACTTGATGTCGCTTAAATCGAAATCTTACGAATTTTCTTTCCGAAATAGAGAGTGCTCTAAACAAGAGAAATTTCATAGGACCATTCAGAAAATAGGAAACGACGGAGGGGCGGATCCAGGGGGTGGCGATCGGGGAAACTTTCTTAATTTATATATAAATAAAACCCATCCCAGAGTTTGGACCTCTTAAAAGTAGTTTTAAGTAGCAGTAGTAAAACCCACCGCCTCCCCCAGATGTCCGTCCTGGACCCGCCCCTGAAATGACGTGTGATCTGATTCCATACACGTTGAGATTGACTCTAGAAAAAATCTTGAGATATTTCCTAGAATTTATCTCATAGTGTATATCAGACTTAAACGGCATCTATGTCCAACAGATTAGTTAGAACACTAGTGGTGCGATTTAAAAACTAGTGAGATTTAAGAGACTCTACCCTACTTTCTAACGTCATAAAAAAAATCTCTTTCCTCGATTTTGTCGAAACTTACACTTCAGGAGTTGCCCACATGCATGTGATTTTGTTCAGATCTATGTAATATATCGACTGAAATAAGTTTCAACTTTGGTCGACATTATACTCAAATTTAAATTAAAATTTAGAATTGTTATAATTGTGATTAAATCTTTGAGTACTGTCGCGTTGCTAGTTATAAAAAGCACATATGATAAAGAGTATAGATCAGTATTTGTTTCACTATAATAGATACCTCTAAATTTTGATAATGGTTCTGATTTTTCATACCCCGGTATTTTCCAGATCACATATTTAATGAAAATATGTTGTTCTTGTTTGAATTATATATATATATATATATATATATATATATATATATATATATATATATATTTAAATTGTTACTTCCGCTTTGTTAGTCATCTTTGAGGATATTCATCAATTTTCCCACCGGGTCAAGATTGATTGAAATTTAACGTGATGTTGGTCAATTTTGATATTGATTCAATAATGATTACTTATATTTTAAAATAATTTTCATGAAAATATCCATTGATTCAAAATTGATTAGTTGGAATGTTATGTTCATCAGTTTTACTATTAACTAAAGGCTGATTAGAGATTAAAGTTGTGTTTTTGAATTTTTGCATTAGTTCAAGATTGATTGAGCTTTTAGCTAGACGTCCTACGATAATGACCCTAGACTAACGAAGACAGTGATTATGACATAAAGGATAATGATGGAATCACAGACCAGGGAAGAAGTGGGAGAACCGCGAGAAAAACCACACACACGGTATTTGTTCATCACTTGGCGCGAGCTGGTATCCCACATACCAGGGCTGAGCGCTTTACCACTAATGATTGATTGAAGTGTAAGAGTATCTTCATCATCAATTTGTTCATAAGCAGAGATTGATTGATTGGAATTTAAGATTATGTTCATCAACTTACTTATTGGTTCAATATTCATTGATTGAAGCTTAAGATTATCTTCGTGAATTCCTTTTAATTTAGACTTGTTGTTTAAAATAATTTTACTCAATTTTTTCATTGTAAATATTGATTGATTCTAAAGATTGATTGATTGCGATTTAATATCTGATAATCATAAATTCTTCCTTTATTTAAAAATTGAATTATTGGAGATTAATGTAATAACCACGTATTTTCCCATTGCTTCAAGACTGATTGATTGAAGATGAAAACAATATTCATCTACTTCCCCATTGCTTGCAGTTTATTGGAGTTTAAAATAATATTTACCTATTTTCTCATTGGTTGAAGATTGATTGATTGGAGTTTAAAACGATATTCATCTATTTTTCCATTGCTTGAAGATTGATTGATTCGAGTTTAAAACGATATTAATCTACTTTTCCATTGCTTCAAGATTGATTGATTGGAGTTTAAAACAATATTCATCTATTTTTCCATTGCTTGAAGATTGATTGATTCGAGTTTAAAACGATATTAATCTACTTTTCCATTGCTTCAAGATTGATTGGTTGGAGTTTAAAACAATATTCATCTAATCTCCCGTTCTTTGAAGATTGACTGATTGGAATTGAGGATCATATCTAACTACTTTCGTATTGCTTCAAGATTGAGTGATTATGGTTTAAAATGGTATTCATCTGTTTCCTCAGTAGTTTATAACTGATTGAAAATTTAGATAACCTTCATTAATCTTCTTTTAGTTCAGAGTTGTTAGATTTATTGATTGAAGTTCAAGATGTTAATTCATTCCCACTGATTAAAGATTGATTGACCACTGTTTAAGACAGATGAGCACTCAGAATTTTTTGGTATGGAAGGGATAAAAAGTTTGAGGGGGTCCATCCAATACTACAAGATACTACGCCTATGTAGTACTAAACCGGAGTTATTCTCTACCCCAAAAGATGGTAAGTAATTGATAAGTACTGACACCTACACTATCAGAAAACAATCATATAACTAGATTGCTTTTAAAAAGAAACGAACGGAAGATGTAAAGTAAAATATCAAATCTTTGGGCTTCATCTATCATTTCCCTGCTAAACACGTACAGTATTATTAAGAAAATATAAAAATGTATACCGAATTATCAAGTTTTGGGGGGAGGGGTCCGGATCAGGTGAACCCCTTGCGTAGGTGTACCCCTGGTTTAAGATGATGTTCATCAATGCTCTCATTTGTTCAAAATTGGATAATTGATTTATTAGATCATGCTTTGGTTATCAGTTTTTTCTTTTTCATTCTTAATAGATTCATTGGAGTTTAACGTCCATTTTCAGTATTGAAACTGTATGAGACGGAATCTCGTGTGTAAAACGGGATCCACAAACTAATATTTCAGTTTATATTCAAGACAAGAATTTTTATTTACACATTGACCACCATGTGAACCATATGTGTCTCTCACACTAAACTGTTTCGTGAGGCCCTGAGAGCAATACATGTTGACTTTTGTTTGGCATTTGTCTGACGCCCTACGAAAAGGATTATATTTTCTTTTCCAACATGATGTTTTGGGTCAAGTGTGTGTCTATATTGCATGCCCTTTAGCTTTTCGTATTATACGTCCATATCAACGGAAAATACCGTAAATACTCGCGTAATTTTCGCCCTCGCATAATTTTCGCATCCCAATTTTGAAGGGCATTTTCTATATATTTTAGTTTCCTCGCGTAATTTGCGCACGCGAGGATTTGACAGTAATTTGTCAGAAACTACACGACTTCTTAATCAACTTTTTAATGTTATTTTTCTACAAATTTAGAATTAATTGTTTGTTGTCAATTCTTGCTATAAAGAAAATGTGTAGCGGTATTTTCGTGTTATTTTGACTGGGGAAAAAAATAGATGATGTTCACTGACGTGGCTAATTCCCCCCCCCCCCGCATAATTTACGCACCCTTGTTTCAAAACAACTTTTTTCCTCTAAAAAGTGCGAAAATTACGCGAGTAAATATGGTACTAACTTGCTGAAAATGCGACAATGCAACTTGCTTGGGCTTTTATTCAGCTGTGGTACTTCGCACTTTAGAATTTAGCATATTCAAATAATACGTACCTAGAAACCTCAATATTCAATAGTTTTTTTTTTTTTAACCAGATCTGGTTCCTGGTGGGATAAAATGCGTGAGCCACATATGGCTAACAGGGCATCAGAGGAACATATTTACGTCTAGGCCCTGTGGGTCATATGTGGCTCATATGTCGTTTGGATTCCACGTTAATCTGTAGGTCCACGTCTCATATAGCCTTGCTCCTGAACGGGATCAACAATAACAATATCATCATATGTGGCTCAAATGAAAAACAAGGGGAAATTGACACTTTTTTAAATTAATAATACATTGTTGCATATCATTAAAATATATTCCAGCAACAGAAACAAGACCTGGAAACTGGCACTATACATTGCAGTTTTTTTTAAAGACTAGTGTTCGTTTTCAACATACTTACTTTCCCCATTTGTGAGCTTAAATTTGAAATACCTTGTAAATGATTACTATAGCAGTTCAATTGAACAATCAAAAATAACAATACTTTTAAAGGGGCTTAAGAAGAAAGCACTTGATCCTCCTATCAAACAGAAGAAAACAGAAAAAGAAATGAATTGTTTGAGTGAAGCGTTCGATGTTGAAAACTTGGACAATTTTATCCTAAAGAGATGTGATTCACACTGGGAAAACGGGATTTTTTTTTCCTGTTCTAAAGTGGTTATTGTTAATCCTGGATGAGAAGTGAAGAAAATACTATGGACTGTTCTTGATCTCTTTTTGTGAGAGGAGGGTGGAAAAGGGTACCAAAGAGAAGAAAAATCCCACAAAAACATTTCCCAAGTGTTGAGGAAACTGCGATCTGGTACAGCACCGAGGCGTGAAAAACAACAACGCCTCATTGTCTCCCACAGATGGCGCTTTTCTCACTACTTTCTCTCCTAAAAACTTCTATCTGCGTTTTCTTTCTTTTTTTTTTATGTTTGGGATTTTTTTTCTTTTTCTCGTTTTGTCAGATTAAGGAGAAAAGTGTACTTATACGGTGCGAAACCCCTTATTTCTTTCTGAAATCCTTAAGTATAGCTATTTCTATTAAATAAGTCCTACTCTCTGGCAGAAATCATCTGATACTGCTATATTATTTTTATAACATGTCGAATAATATCCTACAATGTTCTACAACTGGACAAATGGAAATAAGATAAGTCTAGTATTTATCTTAACAGAGATTGATAGAACTGCCCTACGAGTCTTGAAAATATACCAGAACTTCTTCTGTGCCCAATCAGCATATGGGCAGAAACGACTTGTAAATGTATAAATGGTAATGTGTAAAGCGTCTTAAAACTGTTTAAATGTCGTTTCTGCACCCGTTATCGTATACTCATTAAACTTATCAGAAGGTCGCGTATATTTTGAACACTCTTAACCAGTTTCTATTAACCACTGTTAGGGTGTACTTTAGGCATTTCTTGTTTACTGATGGAATATTCAGGGCCAAATGTCGTTTCTTAAAAAAAAAAAAAAAGCCTTCTTTTTTTTTTTTTTTTTTTTTTTGTACTGCAGTTGACTTGTGCGTTACATTTTATTCTACCAACATACTAGTTAAAATCAGTGCCGGATTTACGTATAAGCTAAGAAAGCTATAGCTTAGGGCCGCATGCTCTTGGGGGCCCCCAAAATTAAAGAAAAAATGAATGCACATTTCAAAAAGACAAAGAAAGAAAAACAATAAATAAAGTTAAATCTACACATAGCTACAGCGCCTCGTTTGTGGAAGCCCCTATGATGTAAGGGGGCCCATTCTGGTAGCCTACTTCCTAAAATATCACTGTTTTTTTTTCATTTCTGTATATAGGGTCCAACGTTCATCTGGACACATAAAGGGCCCCATTATCTTTAGTAGCTTAGGGCCTTACCAAACCTAAATCCAGCTCTGAGTTAAATGTTAATTCCATAACAAGTTCACCAACTTCTTCTATACCTTCGGAAAAGAATTTCTGAAATTCATGCAAATGAATGAAATGTTTATATTTTCTAAAACAGTAATGAAACGGATTTCAGGGTTACGGGTTTGTTAACCGTAAACTACAAAACCTGGAGATTCAGACTATTAAAAAAATAGTGACATACTGAACCTATCAAACTCTAACCCAGTATCACAAATTTCGTCTTGCATACAGGGACCCTCGAGTCTGTTAACGTAATATTTACAACGTTCCGCCTCTCCTTCCCTTCTCAGCAAATCTCTTAATTTTCTTTCTCCGTGTAGACTGATAATACGAATTGCGTACCAAAAATATGCCGTTTTGATATATTTCAAAATAATATAGTTATACCTGAATTAATTTTATACTTTAAAGCTTAACTGTGCAAAGTTTCAAGCTTCTAACTATGTTTACCCGTGAAAGAAAACGTTTCTGATACTCACATGAAATGACAATTTCATTATAGAGATACCTAACATAGAGGTATAAAGGTATGTGTTGTGAAATTGGTACCGGTATTCATCGCCAGTTGAAGGACGTTCCTGGAGACACTACTCTTGTTAACTGTACTATGCGGAAGTGGATTCGGGAATTTAAGGACATTAGAAGTCAACTGAAGATCTGCTACGTTCCGGGAGGACAATTTGTTCATTTATCTGAAAAAAAAAGAAACATTGCTTCTGAAGAGGCCTCCGACAGAGGGCTAACCGTAGATTATATATATATATATATATATATATATATATATATATATATATATATATAGATAGATAGATAGATAGATAGATAGATATAGATATATAGATATATCGTTACAGGATTTGATTTTATTTAGCGTCCCATTCAGGAGCGAGGCTATATGAGATGGGACATACTGATTAAGTGGAACCCGGACCACATAAGCTCCCACCGGGAATCGAACTCATGTCCCCTGACACCAATGGTGTGTAACGTTACAGGAATCTCTCGTGGAAACAATTGATGTTCCACTTGAAGTAATCCAAGGTCTGCTGACAATAAGACTCTCCACAGCTGGATGAAGAAATCCCCTAGATAAGTAGAAAGCTTTTTACAGGATAAGAACATCCAAGTGGTCCTTCATCTACCTGTTCCCAGAAACTAGCTCCCAGAGACCTCTGTCGGTTTACCAAACTAAAGATTCATTGTGATGCAGATGTTTTTAGTCCAAAGGTCTCCTCGAAAGTGACATTTTTTAATGTCTAAAACATGCGCAACAAGAAGACTTCTCAGACGCTTTTCATACTTAGATACAAAGATTACAATGATGTGTGAAGGTGGATGGAAATTACGTGACCGGAAGGTCTCATTCCGTCGCCGGAAATATTGAACATGACCGGAGGAGTTATATGTAAAGATTACGTACTTTTGGGAAGCACCTCGTGTGTGTACAAATTTAGTTCACTTTAGGAGTCATCTTTTATCAATTGTTGATAGATGTAGTAGTACATGCAACTTTAAATTGTGAGTCTCTATCTTGATGATAAGTCTTTTAAGACGACAAACTACATTAAATGAATAATGATTAATAACTAAATCTAGAACGTAAATTAATATTGAAACTCGAGTAATGCACATAGGAATCAAACCCACTATATCAATAATGTTGTAGAGCTGATATGATTTCAGCTGCTTGCTTTCAGGTCTGCCAGGGTCACCGAGTCTTAGAAGAGAGACTCGGAACCAGGCAATCTGAACAAAAAGGGTGATCCAAGTGCCTTGTTTAACCCTGTCGTCTCTATTCTACAATAATTTCATTCACGCTGTTCATGTCTTTATGTTCGTCATTCAGAAAAGATGAGAAAGGGGAAATAATAAACTTCCCATCGTCCCTCAACCACTTAGAATTGAATTTTCAAAATTTATGATAGACTTGCGTAATTACATGTACTAAACGCACCTGTAAACATGCTTATACACTTAATTTTGACTACGTATATTACATTTACTGATACAAAAATACATCCCCTGTCGTCAATGTCTGCCTAATTGAATTCATGTTCTTTCCTACAGTTTCGGGGTGGAATTTCCAAGCTGTCTTTTCTGTTTTCAATAACATGAGCTCTTCTTTTAAAATATACATTTCAAATCGGATTTCATACATCTTCAAATATAATGAAATCACAACTAACTTCTCTTGTCAGCAATACAATTAATAAAAGGACATTAGCATCCACACGCAGACTGTCAATTAGTTAAACGAGTAGGTGCGGCTCGTGCAGGCAGTCACATCGATAAAAATTAAAAATTTTACAAACTAAGACATGAAAAACTTATCTATTTTCTAATTGTTGTATGTAAGAATTAGATCGTTAGATACCTTTTCTTGCCTTAGTTTGAAGTGTTAGAGTTTCAGTTTGTACAAATCTGGATTCCCTCACGAACTGTCTGTGTAAATGAGTTACCGTTACAAAGAATTATCTACACTCTTTATTACCAGAGATAGCCACAACAGACGGATCTTCCCTTCAATAAGGTCACTCATTAAGATCTTAATTAATCCTTGACGAGAAAATTGGTTTTATTTCTGTGGAAATTTTAATTGTTCTGCAGCAAATGCTTTAACTGACGGTTTTATTCTTAATAATGAATTTTGTCTTGTATTTTGCTAACGAAATGTTTTGCTTTAAAACAGATCTAAAAATTAAATCATAAGCAATAATCCATACATGAGGTGAATATAAGCTCAAAAGTATTACTGAACCTTAAGAAAGCGATAGAAAATTTTACTTACGTAGATAATCTCTGTATTTAGCAGTACTTACCATAGACTGCAGAAGCAGCGGTTGCAATATTAAAGGTATGTACGAAGACGCGAGTATTATCCTCTCCTGACGCTCTAGAGTTTTATTCAAATAATACTTTAAAAAT
This sequence comes from Thermobia domestica, assembly GCF_964235325.1. Taxonomy (NCBI): domain Eukaryota; kingdom Metazoa; phylum Arthropoda; class Insecta; order Zygentoma; family Lepismatidae; genus Thermobia; species Thermobia domestica. The sequence goes on along the minus strand of NC_137456.1, from coordinate 138,578,264 downwards.
ATGGACAGGGAATTCACTTCAAATAAATAGAATGTGTAACATGTGGTATAAGATGTGAATGAAGGAGTTATGGAAAAATACATATAGGCATGCACGAATTGAAACACGATTATACACTATAATAAATAAACCATGCGTTACTTGTAAAGGAAATATTTATGTTATTTAAAACGGAAGTAAACCTTTGAGCTGTAAATTTTTCTGTTCCCTGTTTATTGAAATCTACAAAAATTTCTACTACAAATTGTATTTCTTCTCTCACGGTGTTCCAAAGAGAGTCTTTATTTTCTTTATGACGTACCGTACCTCTCTTCTCCGACGATCACCATTTTGTTACTATTTTTTATGTGAATATAGGGAACAGAAAATCATTTTTCAGTAATCATATATATATAAGCAATATATATATATATATAGAGCAATATAGTAGAGCAATTCAGTAGAGCAATATATATATATATATATATATATATATATATATATATATATATATATATATATATATATATATATATATATTGCTCTAATGTAGACAAATATGAGATCTAAAGGTTTTGCTTCCTTAGAGACATCATTTATTAAATATTTATACTTGGAATGATTTGTTTTCAGTCAATAAAACTTATACTATAAATTGGAAAACTATTAAATGTGATGCTGAAATTACTCTGAAGATAGGAATTTATCTTTGTGTGTAGACCATAACGCGCCTTTACCTATCGTGCCTTCCTCATATCAACTTTAAAGCGTAATGTTGTGTTAAATGGGAGCATTTGATATAATCAAAATTACGGTATGAATTAAGCATAAAAATAATATACGGTATAGACTTCTGCACATGGAAAGATTATTATTAAAAACCCCCAATATCATTCCTTCACTCTAACAACTTGTTTCCTAGATTAAAAGTTACCTGAAAGATGGATGGATCCTCCCTGGCTGAATCCCAGCTCGCTCGAAGAGGGTTCGCGATGGACAAACACCTTTCGCGTCGGTTTTTCGGGATTCTCTTCTTTCCTCCCTCTTTCTTCATTACATCATTCCTTCTCGTTCCCACAGTCTCCTTTAGCCTACTCGACTTAACGATGGGAAGTAAATCTGAAAGATTTCTTTTCATAAACGTTACTTACACGGTAATGAAAAATATTAGTGAGAGATTAATTTTAAATTATTTAACTGGGTGGAATAGGAAGGAGACCATAAATGTTAAGTCTATTGCAGTTTTACACATTGTACATTCCATGTATACTTGAGTTTTTCATTTCGTACATACTTCCTGATTTTTCATGTTGGAATCTTATGATATCACAGGGAGTATGTTTTACAATAATTTAAAACAAAATACATGGGATTGAGCCAATATAGGACAGTTTAGGGGACAGTAAACATTCTTGAAACTGTGCCAACTTGAGCCGAAGATTTAAAATACGAAATTATTTAAAATTTCGATAATGCTTCTGTTTTACCCATAATAAATACTTGGGAGAATCTTACGAAACCACTATAATACACATTCTGTTCTCTCTCAATTAGAAAATGGACCACCAAGCCATACGAGTGCGCCTGTATTGCAGACCCTAGCGTTACGCCGCTGCTCTAATTCAATTTTTTGTATTACTATCTCCTTTCTTCTAGAAACGTTTGCTCAGGGAGGGGCAGGACAGAATCTAAATATGAGGACGCAGCACTGGGACACTATTTTGATACATTGGCAACAGCAATTTAATTTTTCTTAGCTACGGGGAACAAAGCCATCCAAAATTATGTTTAGTAGAGAAAATGCCACTACACGACGCTTATTTGTTCCATGCAAGTTTGTGTTTTGTGAATCAGTTTCATCTTCTTTCAGATTGCCGTGATTCACTGACTTTACCAATTGGGTCAAACGCTGACGAGTGGAGTAATTTGTAACTATTACAGAAGCCGCTACCGATTATCGAATTGGTCCCATGCTAGTGGATAATATGGAGAGAAACCACAGCAATGATTGTATAAATATCCTATGTTAACAAACAGAAACTTACTGCCATATCGTCAATGTTGTTCATTGCAATTGGGAATACAAACCTCTCTCTTTCCTTCATTTTACGAAATGAAATTTTTACAGATGCGTTAGTACTATCTTCCCTGAAGAGATTTCTTTTTACCAAAATACTAATACTTGAAAATCATCCTTTGTGTTTAAAAAATATGAGTTTTCCCAACCGTGTGAGTGAGTTAGGCTATAGCACCAGCAGCCCCTTGAATTTAAGATGATTGATGATTTTATTATTAAAAAAAGCAATTACTAAAACCACACAAATACCACAGCTGAAGGACAAAAACCATAAAAAGCAAGTCACATGGTAGTCATTGATATCATTTTCCTTGTGCATTCTTCGAAGTTTCTGAGCATATATTTGTACATAGGTAAATCTCCTAGAATATCACAACGTCATCAATTTTATTCCAAAGTCTGTAGTTAAAATGATAGTCAAGAGGATGTGTCAAAATGCATAAACAAGTGTTCACAAATTTGAGATGTATTCTTAGAGAATTTGAGTTATAAAACAACACAGTAGAGGGAAAGTTTAAATCTGTATTATAAAATTGAAAGTAATTATGTTTGTCACTCTTAATTTCCTGAACCGCTCAATCAACCTCGATGAATTTTTCAACATAGATGAGGATCAAGCTTGGGTGTGTTTTTATCATTTTACTTTCACGGTACAACTTTAGTTTAGGGTTCAAGAGTGACGGAGGGGGAATTATATGTGAAAAAATGAAAATGAAAGGACTGTTTTCGTGACTTCATCACTCTTGAACCACACGACCGACCTTATTCAAAATTTTCAACATATATGAGTTTCAGACCTGGGATGGTTTCCATCATATCACTTTGACAGTAGAACTTAGGGGATGGGAGGAGACGGAGGAGATATGTAAAAATAAACAAAACTCAATAACTCTTGAACCAAGCGATCGATCTCAATCAAATTTTCAACACAGATGATGTTCGAACCTGAGATGGTTTTCGGTATATTCACTTTGATGATGCAACTTAGGAAACGGGGAGCGGAGAGACATTTATAAATGATCGAAAATGACTGACATTAGTGTCGAATCCATAGTTTCCTTGGACGCTGAGGTGAACAATGACAGCTCCGATTATGTGCCTCGCAACATGGGGGAAGGGAGGACGGAGATATATAAAAATCATCGAAAATGGCCGATATTAGTGCCGAATCCATAGTTTTCGGGGTCGCTGTGATAAACAGTGACGCTTCAGATGCCGTTTAAATCTAAATTCAGTCACGCATCATGAGGAGAAAGAAGGAGAGGAATATAATGATAATCGAAAATGATCGATATCAGGCAGCTCTTTAGTACTAGTAAAAAGTGATTGATTAAGGAAACATATTACTATTTTTGGAGTATGTTTAGTACAAGTGGTCCAGAAGCACGTAAAAAAACACAAAATTTACAGGAGAAATGAATAATGCAACTACTTAGACGTAACATAACGTAACCAAATCTAACCTAACCTAACATAAACTAATCTAAGCTAACCTTAACTAACCTAAACTTACCTAATATTAGTAGAAATAAGCGAAATTCTATTATTTTTTGGAAAATTATACGGGACCCCTACACTAATTTAACATAAACTAACCTAACCTAAACTAAACTAAACTAACCTAACGTACTCTAAACTAACCGAATGTGAACAGAAATTACCAAAATTGTAACATTTTTTAGAGAAAAGAGCTGGACCCCTTTTGCTAAACATAGGCCCTATTTTTTTACTCATTTAAACCAGCAAAGCGGGTAGTTGATGCTAATATTAGATATGTTTAATACCGGCATAATGAAAGTAACTTGTATTATTGTCTCTGGTTTGTTTAAAAGTTCTAATAATGTGGCAAGAGATGTCGCAATATTAGGAAATAAAGAATAGAGATTCTGTGTTGTAGTGACTTATGAATTTATATATTTTGACTTTCAAATAAAGTTATTATAAAAATTCTCCGTGATCAACTAAACTATATGGCAAAACCACAATACTACACCCTTAATACCAAAGAGAAAATGTAATCCTCAGTGAAAACCGAAACGTAAATATTGCTTACCTAATCACGCTAACATTTTTCATCATACATTTGGCAATTCTTGAATCATCCCAAATTCAGCAAAACCTAGTCATAATAAATGCAGACTTCAATCTTTGACAAATTAGGACACGCGAAAATATAAAGTAAAAAGGTCATGGTTTGACCGGGAATGCATTAAAGTAGCAGAGAAGGGTAAAAAGGCAAAACATTGTTTGTTACAAACTCCGAATTATAGAACTACAGAAAATTCGTTGACATTAGGAGAGAAACTTCATAAACTTTAAGAATAAAAATACATGATTTTCCGAGAGTTAAAATTGATGAAATTTAAGATAATAGTAAAAATTAAAAACATTCAGGACAGGTAAAATGGCATCAACGAATTTAAGGAGGGTTATAGACAAGACCTAGCGCGTCTTTAATAAAGCGGATTGCACAATTCTCACTGATACGGATAATATTTTGAATAGATAGAAAGGTTTCTATGACAGTTTGTTCGATATGCACCCAACAATGATGCATATAGAGAAGGTGAAATGCATATAACAGAACCATATGTTCCAAAACTAAACCGAACAGACACAGAAATTACTTTGAAGAAATTTTCGAAAAGAACAAATATTCGGATGTAGACGAAATTCTTGTTGAGTTACATTTAACTAGAGGAGACAAACTGTGGAACGAGATTCACAAACTCGTTCTCCTTATCTGGAACAAAGAGTCACAAGAGTGGAAACAATCAATTAGTATTCTAGTTAACAAGACAGGTAACAAAACTGGTTGTAATAGTTATCAAGGCATTTTTCTTTTGTCAAAATTTTACAAAATCTTCTCAAACATAACGTTAAGAAGATTGACTTTATATGCTGATGAAAATGTTGAAGATTTTCAGTGCAGTGAAGATTTAAGTGAAATCGATCAACTATAGACCAGATATTTAATATTCGTTCAATTCTCGAAAAGAAATGGGAATACTGTGGTATATCAATTATTTATTAATTTCAGAAAAGCCTACGACTCTATTAGGGAAGAAATATTTGTAACATTCTTGCCAAATTTGTAATACCAAAGAAGATGGTTTAATTAAAATATGTTTAAATGAATTCAACAACAAAATCCGAGTGGGAAAATGCTTATCCATAAGATTTCACGTCGGGTATGACCTGAAACAAGAATTTGCATTGTCTCCATTATTATTCAATTTTATTCTAGAATGCGCTATAATGAAAATCAAAGATAGCAACTAGGGCCTACAGCTGAATGGTATTAACTAGGCTATGGCTTATGTTGGTGATGTAAATTGGATAGGAAATAATATGAGGGCAATTGAAAGAAATGCAGAGGATTTATTAAACGCCTGTAGATACATGGGTTCAAAAGTAAATGCAGAGAAAACTAAATACATGGAAGTTCGCAATGATCTAACAGTAAATTGTGGATACATTAAAATATCAAATAATACTTTCGATATAGTGGATAACTTAAACTATCCAGGGGCAACATTAACAGATCAAACCTATAAAGGTAACCAAGAAAGTTCTGTCACTTTTTGTAGAGATCTGTGTTCCAGTGGCCCTCACACCGTGACTTGAATACGAATGGAGATAAGGCGAAGGTCAGTTGTTTTGGGTATCTCCAACATACAACCTGGTTGTGGCAGTTCAGTTACACCGTGAACTTGAGTAAGAACAGAATGAACATGGGACCTCCACAGAGCGTCGTAAAGGTGTGTATGCTGTACGAGTTCAAATTGGGGTCAAACGCCGCTGCAGTGGGCAGAAGATATGCCAGGCCTTTGGTGAGGGTGTCGTGACTACGCGGACAATGCAGCGGTGGTTTAACAAGTTTAAGGACGGTAACGAAACACTCAGTGACGAAACACTCGGCCCATGTGCCGGCACTTCTGAATCGGAAAGGAGTCCTGTTACAGGACAACGCTAAGACCTACGTGGCCAAGATGATCCAAGACACCACGCCTTGGATAAGAACACTATTGCCATTCTTTCCAGACATGTCGCCGTCCGATTATCACCTGTTCCAATTCTTGAACAATGACCTTAGAGGACGCCTGTTCAAATCCCTAGTAGAGGTGCAAAATGCACTTGACCCTTTCTTCGCTTCACGACAGGCCGTATCCATGGTGGGTAAGAGGGGGCCTCCCCCTAATTTTTTTGCCCCCCCTAAAATTTTCATGGAAGGCTTGATAAAAATCTCGATTAATTCTATGTGTAAACACTAAGAATAAAATGCAATATAAAAGAGATTATTTCAAGGACTTTTTCATTTTAACTATTTGACGAACATTTCTAAACATATTTTAAAGGAGTTAAAGTAAAGTTTATCAGTCTTCTCGAATCTCGATATGAAATGACACAATACATATTGAAGCATGTTTTTACAAAAAGAAGGAATATGTTCATAATACACGCCACAGTTGTAATAGCGATCTGGAAGGTAGGAGACGAAGTGTGAAGTGCTTACTGCCAAATCATAAAAACAGGAAGAGGAACAAAGCGTTTATCTTTTGTCGATTGCAGTAACGGCGGTAAATTATTGTTATTCTATTGTGTAGTTGTAGTCAAGGGCGCCGGTCCTGGGGGCCGGGGGGGGCCGGGTGCCCCCAAAGCTGCTGTGGGCCTCTATTGTATTTATGAATATATAATATTTGGCATAATTTGAATGCAATTTGTCTTAAAATCTTCATACATATACCTTCTGCATCTGAATGCCTACCTCCAAATTTACGGAGAAATCGGCGCCCTTGGTTGTAGAACATACATGCATTGCAAAATCCTCGTCAACAGCAAACCTTAGATTAACCGTGGAACAATTAGTTGTGAATTGAATTAAGAGCTTCGAGTTCCGTTAAAGGCAATTGATTCTAGTAGGGTCCAAATTATTGTGGTGTGATGTGTAAAACAAGAACTGTGGTGGAACATTCACCGAAAAAGTAAGACTTTCATATGTTTGTTCTCTTAGAAGAATAAAGTTAAGCTAAATTACCTAAATGAGCAAGTGAAAATATATAACGTTTAAGTTTAAGGATTAAATTCCTGGTTATGGAGACCGGACTAGTAAAAATTTGCGAGATTTAGAGGAGAAATTAAGTAGCAAAATGTTTTGTATTGTACTTGGGGGGGGGGATCCCGTGGAAGTAGCTAGTTTTCATATAAAAACGTTGTAAATTAGAACTATTTCTTAGTCGCGGACGCGTAATAATTTTGTAATTCAACATAAAAGAAGCAATGATGCTTTTAGTCGATACTAGATGGGTGTAGCGTTTTACTTACATTGAGAAAAATCCGTTCTCCGGATAGTGGTATATTGTACAAATATACGGAATCCTCCTGCTTACTACAAAAATCAGAAAGGAACATACGTTATCCGTATGCTACATAGGCACTGTCCTTCTGTGTTACATTATGCCGTTGCAGGATGTCTGATGTCTAACAGTCTTCCTTATATTACATACATATATGTATGTTACCTTCGTCAGCTATATGTTATATACGTCCATTTGTATGTGAGATCCTTACCGCCTATATTGTTTCATACGGAAAGTATGTATAGATGGAACACTTATACAGAAAGTAGAAAGTATTATATTTCCTTTGCTGTACGTTAAGTTTAAAAACTACAGGATTTACAAATGTAACATACCATATTATGTACGCCGCATACATTTTTTTCTCAGTGTAGCTTTCAATAACATTATAGCATTTTTTAGCTGTTTTGGTATGTGTTTTCTTGGTATAGTGTGCAGGTGGTTCATTTATATAAAACGAGCTTAATTTAAAATCTTAAACAAGAACTTAGTATAAATATTTTTTTAAAAAAATGCAACTGCAATTGTAAACAAGTGAATTACTTCAAAGTTATCCGTCCACCTAATTGCCAACAAAAACCATAATAAAATCTACAATCATCAATTTCTACTTAACCTTTACTCATTTTATGTTCTGTTACGTTACCTCGAGGGTGTGAGTACGGGGGAGAAACCACAATTACATATGCAAATGCATTATTAACTTAAAGGGGAGACTGGCGGGTCACGCGGAGCATGGTTGTGGGTAGTTAATGAGGAGTACGGAGTTGAGAGGGAAGAACGAGCGAAGCGAGAAGCCGACGTAAAGTGGGATGACGCACTATTAGGTTACTTAGGTTAGGTTATGTCTACTTCTCACTTAACTTAGTACTTAGGTTTGTAGAGCTCTCCTATCTCAAGCAGAAAATCGTGAACGATTGTTGGTAGTCTTTGTTCTTTCATTCATTAAACCATGAATATTCAAAAGATTAACCTCATTATCAACATCGTGTTTTAAAATGTTAGTACTGTCAATTCACATCCAGCGCAAAGACCCTGTACACTTGCAGGCATATTTACTCGAATATTATCCACAACCCAACCGTCCTGAACCTTGAGACAAGTAGTTCCCTCTACTTCCGTCTTTATAACTGCTTATCAAAAAATATTACACATAAATTACGCTTCACTTACATGTTATCAAGCACACAAGCAATCAAATTATCAATTTCTTCTAGGTAAATTTTCAAAATTTTAATAAAAACGGAAGGCAACTTCGCAAGTAAACCTTAAACAAGAGCCTAAGTAAAGTTGAATTTCCTTATTTCACAGTAGTTCATCTCTCGTTCCTGATCTTTATGTTCATATTACATATGGGACTATTAAAACATTTATAATTTAATTCTAATTCTTGTAGTTAGTAATACCCATTTAATAACATTCACTTTTTTTATGTAGATTACCAATGTTAACTTAATGTGTCTGTGTAGAGGGGGAAAATAGAATTTAGAAGCAAAATACTTAAACATTGAAGAGCAGATATGATGAATTGCTGATGTTACTATTAGATGAACTATAATATGGTTGGCTCGCTCCCCCTAACTTCTACCGGGCCCCCTCTACATTTTTGGGCTGGCTACGGGCCTGCTTCACGGCCCACCACGTTCTACCGCGATGGAAACCATAGTCTTTCAGAACGTTGGCACAAGGTCGTTTATGCTGATGAGGAATGTTTTTGATCTTCCAGGTAAGTCTTACTTGATATATCGATGTTCGAAGGTGGTGGGTGAAAAAGCGACAGAACTTTCTTAGTTATCTTTATATATATATATATACATCAACAAATTAAATGCCTATGGAAAACAAGGAATTCGGTTATTATTCAGTCCAAATTTTTTTGTCTTTACGAATCTTGTCGAAGAATTTGAAGCTTAAAATATATAAAATAAAAATTATGCCAGTTGCACTGTACGGTTGCGAAACATAGCAACTTAATGTAAACATCTGAAAATATAATCCTAATAAATAAGACCCAATACAGACGAGAGTAGGGAATGGCGGAAACTTCGTAACAAGGAACTGCATAATTTATACAGTTTACATAACATTGTTAGGGTTATTAAGTTCAGGAGCCTCAGGTGGGCAGATCATGTAGGCAGAATGGAAGAAAGTAGAAACACTTTCAAAATTTTAACTGACAACTCAATCCCAGTAAGACCATTAGGAAATTCTACGTGCAGATGGGTGGACGTGCCATTGACTACCCAATCCATGAAGTTATAAATGTAGAAATAACTTTTATAAATAACTACACAAAGTACCTTGCGCTTTTCACATTTCTGTGACGAGAGACAACCTACAGTATTATTCTGTATTATAAATTTTCATTTTCCAAATTAGGAGATAAATACCAAAGAAAACCATCATTAAATACAAATTGCAACTTAAAACTGGCCATACGAACTTCATGAAACTGCCTTCCCTATTACTCAAAATGGTAAAATGATTAAATGTACTGTTAAACAAGGTAATTTAATTTTAAATTGCAAAATAATATATATTGTACGTAACTTAGAAAACTGATATTAATTTCAGTACTTGCCGTATTACTTTCCTTTTCAATACTTGCCGTATTACAGTGGAATAAATGGTAATTCTAAATTGACTTGACTTAGTAGGTAATTTATTAAATAATAATGGAAATAATGCCTCCTTATTGAATGACCACGCAAAAGTAGCAACTTTCACTGTTCATTGTTGCAAACTCTGCTATATTCTGAAATAGCAAAAACAATGTTTCAACGGAATTATAAGTAACCTTTTTTTCCCTTACCTATCACTGTCAGAGAGTATATAGCTTGGTATAAAAAATACAGTACATAAAACACAAACTCAAAAATGCTAACTAACTTTTGCTAGGTGGCCCTTCAAAAGCAATGTCTAACTGAGTCATCCCTGAAGAGCAGCAAGGTACTCGCACGGTAGCGCATAGATTCGTCCGTAGAAAGCAGACGCACCATCGACGGTGGGTATTCGCACAAACAAGGATAGTGGGAAAACCTTTAATATGATATAAAACATATGACTTGCTTGTGGCACAGTTCGGTGACACTCCATCATCGCATTATGGACTGCCATCATATAGCATTTAACATCATTCTGTCTTCCTTATGGAGTACTACCTATACGCGGTAAGAACCACATTTTGTATTTCGTATTTTAAATTCATTATACACAGAGAGCAGGAACGTATGCAGTGGGTTGGATCCAGGGTTCCAGACTCCCCTAAAGCGTGACTTTTCAGTAAATTTAGTCTAATTTCAGGGGTGAATTTACAAAATATAATGTAACTTATCCTCTAATTAATTTGGAACTTCCAAAAAATTTTGGGACCCTTCCGAAATTAATTTCTACGTACACACATATATGAGAAGAAATTATGGTATATTTTGATTACTTATATTTAATAGAATCCCATTGTAAAATCAATCCATATATTTCTTCCGTATATTTTACAAATTTATATCCCCCTAAAAGAGGATAGCACCGGGCACTATCAAATATTCCAAGAATCAATTGTCACCTTTCTCTTTCCTGTTGCACAACATATTTTTTAGTTTAGCTACTAAGACATTCAGTTTCAAACACTAATATTATTACAAACTATTGTAAGTTTACTTTATATGGCCTCATTACGCACCTTCATATATATAGTTCGAGATCGAAATTTATTTTCACCGTAATTATTCACCGGTGATGTTCTCATTGTCTTTCTCGTTTGTCTGATGCTTAACTTTCATATGATTTTATTAATTTCCCCATAAATTTTGTCTTTCTCGGAGGAGAGGGGGTACCTGCGGCACTTTATCCTCTTTAATTTTTTCATCATTAGCTTAATGGATAAAACACTACTTTTGACGCTTCCCATGTTTATCATTTAGAACCGAATCAGTCAGGACAGAGGGTATAATTTGTGTATCGTGCTCTAATTTGACAATACTATTTGAAAACAGACTTATGTCCAAGGCTAAACTACCACGTATGAATTTATCAGGAGAAATGGCATATGTCGTAATGTTCGGTTGTTAATCAAACACTTATTTCTGAAATATGATAAAAATCGTTAGAACCCTTCTCGAAAAAAATATCCAATTCTTATTTTTACACTTCAATAAACTACTCTTATTTTGTTGGTAGGAGGAAAATTCATAACTCGCCGAGAATCTTAAATGCAATTTAAAAATTGACTTGGATACATTGAGGGGTATGACATCCAGGCGATTGAGGACACATTGGGAGAAACGAACAAAAGTACGAAAAGACGATAGGCAGTCGAAAAGAAGTTTTTTTTTTTTTTTCTGAATGTAGAGTCTGTATATAAATCCATTGAAATCTCGAATTTGATTTCCTTTTAAACTATTATGATACTTTTGTCTCTCTTATCATATCTCGAAAGTAAAAATTTACTGAAATTATAGAATTTTATTACTAATAGCTGAATACAAAATAAAACATATCAGAAACAATTAAAAGCATTTTCCTGAAATAAGTGGGGCAAGTGTGAAATGATACAGAGAATAAAATCAAAAGTGCCTTTCTTTGTGATGGTCTGAATACAATAGCAGTAACAGTAACTCATCTGAAGAACAAGTATCTATTAATCTTTCTGTTATCTAACCTCTCATGGATTGAGCTATCCATATGCACAAAGAGAACAAAAGTTTTATCTTTAGATACAGAGGTTGGTTGGGAAACGTTTGATAAAATGTATATACTGTGGGAATATATCCACGTGTCGTTCAAAGATTGACTTTTCAGTATGCGTTCAAGTGTGTAGAAGATATAGCTACGTATGGAGTATAGTAGATACTTTCTATGCTTTCTTTTGTTTTGTTTTAATATTCAAGACCACAACGTGACTGCATTGCCGTTAGAACACCCTTTGGAAATCCGTTTGACTTCGAACAGCATAGATTTCCCATGAGTCATTTACCGCTCAATCTTTCATCACTAGTTTCATATTTCATAACAGGCGTACAGCACATAAGAACCATTTCACCAAAGGGTTTTCTATAGTCGCTCCGTGCCTCTGTAGGAAACAGAAAACCGCTCAACATTGAACATTCCTATTCTCGACTGATACGCACGATATACGTATATATATATATATATATATATATATATATATATATATATATATATATATATAACAGTTACTGGTATATAAAAACCTTTAAAATTCCTACTGAAGTAAAGTACCTATATCATGAAAATTAATACAGAATATTTACTCTCAATTTATTACACTAAAACACTTACTCCTCATAATTTACCTAATTACACCAGTAAACAATTTTGAACTATTTGTCTACCTCATGGACGAAAATAGGTCATCTTAACTAAATCTACCCTCTTGAATACGAAAACGAAAATACACTGTTCGTAATATGTAAGGATTAAGTGCGGTACAAGTGATTTGGATTCTGGCAAAAAAATAAAATAGTCCATTTTGTTGACAATTTTAATTATGTCACTATTATATTTATTTAATTATGGAATCTGATTAGACAAAAGAATCATTTTACAGCCAAAGTAACATAGAATACAACAAATGAATGTTTTTTTCGTCAAACTAGTTTTTGACTTAAATACTTTATGATAAATACGAGGCGTGTTTTTTTTTTTTTTTTTTTTTTAACTAAGTACCGTTTTGAAATTCGGTGGCTGCACCGCTGTGGCCTGCATACCATGCATGATTCTGTATATCTACTGTACATCTGTTGACAAGCTACAGACGCCATAATGGAAAAATTCGACCGTGTTTACATTTGTTTGTGAGTAGTTGAAATGCCTTCGCCGATTAAGAATACCACGGACTGTGAAACACGCGCTGTGATTAGTCTTTTTTCGTTCTAAACGCGTAAGTAAAGCTTAAATTCAACGCCAGATTAGCGAAAAGTGTATGGAGAAAACATTACGAGTGATGGAATGGTACGGAGATGGATTAGAGTTTTTTAAACATGGTCACACGAATGTTCATGATGAGGAGCGAAGAGAGCGACCTTCTGTAATCACTCAAGACTTAATGCAGAAAGTTGACAAAAAGGTGAAACAGAACAGACGCTTTACGATTTTGTCCTTTTGTGATAAGTTATGTCAAATTTCAATAAGTGTTCTCTATGAAAATGTGACTCAATGCCTAAATTATAGAAACTTGTGCTCACTGGTCGTGTCACAGTGGTTGCCAATCAGGCTTCAGACTTGTATGAGGATGATATTCAAGAGCCTTAGAAACTACGAAGAAAAGTAGATTAAGGTACACGTTTTCATTAAATGATTAAGATATTAGGAAAAGTATACTTGTTTTTATTTTAATTTAAAACGGTATTTTAATTTCAAAACACGCTTCACATATTCGTTTTTGACAGTTTCTAACTTTTGTTTAATTTACTAAATGAAAATTGAGATGTTGAAAATTGAGATGTTGAAAATTGAGAACTATAATTTAGTTCATACTAGTTCATTATAATTTAGTTTAATTTAGTGCATTAAATCAACATTTTTATAAAGTGTGTAAGTACCATTTCATAATTATAAATTTATCTCACAATTAATGTTTTGTGCCACCTCTAGTTTTATTAAACTAAAGTATGAAGATAATTGACAAAGTATTGCGAAAATGACGCATACATTTTAAAACTATTTCTTTCTCTTGTAGTATGTGTCACTTTCTCAAAATAAAATCCAGCAGTAGTCGTCCATCATATTAAGAACTTCATCCATCTTGATATTCTCTGCTCCATTTTCTGAATATCCGGATGAAACGTTTCTTCTTTTTTCGTTACTCACAGCTCCTAAGTTCTTGGAAAAAAGGCCAGACACGTGTTGCCCAACTGTCTCATAAGCAAAGAAAACAATACTAGTTTGTAAATCCCTTCTGCAGTCCTTGTAATATAGTAGTTATCTTTAAATCTCTACAAATTTGAAAGAAGTATTTGTTTTATGTAATCATATTTAATAGCACAAACATACTTTTAAGTGTTTCCCCAATGTCTACGAAATGTACCACTGGTATCGATGGTTTAGTATTCCCATAGTGTGACAATACGGTTTCAATTCATTAAAGAGCCGATAAACACCTCCATTCTTCAGGTATATGTTGTAAACTTGGTACCTCCAATAAACCATCTATATATCTGTACACAGAGCAGTATCCAAGGGGATCTAGAGGAGCCGGTACCCCCTAAAATTTTACTGACCCCCTAAAATATTCACGATACACTTGCAAATGAACTATAATGTGGTGATGAACTATAATATTTTGGATCGGACCCTCCTAATTTCTACCGCCCTCCCCTACACTTAGGGGCTGGCTATCGACCTGTCTGTACAAATGCTGTAAATTTATGTTTACTAACTATAAAAGAGGGAAAAGATTAATTTTATTTCGTGGAAATCAAATTCAAAATGATAGACCTGCAAAGGCAATTTTCAGTTATAATTTAAAAGAAAAGCATTATCAGAATACAATTATCTTAGTATAAAGGAATGTGAGTTTTCTACATGTTTTAAATGAGACTGGCAAGCTATTATTGAATATTGTATATGTGCAATGCTATACATAGCTGAGTGCCCACAAAGAAGGTTATGAGAAAGAGCACATAAAATTTGATTCGAGCAACTAAGCATGATATTTAGTGAGATTCAAATCTCTCACCAAGTAGCTTAATCTAGTCTGATTAATTAGAAGGATTTTTTTTACGTTCTAGCCTGTGGCTTGAGTCAAAGGACTTGGATATTTCAGACATTTCATCTATCAGAAATTCTACTGGATTTGATTCTTCTAGTTTTCAAGTTGGACTAGGGATTGGGAATTCAGATCCATGTGATATCGGTTCTTTATAGCGAATGGTGCATTAGGTACTCAATATATTATTTAGTTCTTTTCAAATTGCTCACAATTTTCATTAAGCAGAAATAACAGTCTTCTGTGTGGCTGGTTGGTTCACTCCAGTTCATTGGCACAGCAAAAGACAGATCGATTGTTGTCCCCATTCATCCACTTAATAAGATTAACAAATTGTGCAGCACATATCAGGAATCCGCACTAAGTTCTCATTCCAAAAGGACATCCAAATATCTGTGATAAACTTGATTTAATATTTCTCTTATAAAGACCGACACTGCCTTCTCACAGTTTAGAGCCCATAGATGTAATAAAACTTGTTTGGCGAATTTATACAAGCACGACGAGACCGTTTTGTCGTGCAGAAAGTAAGGTTAGACACTAACACGCTAAGAACTACTTGTAAGAGGCAAAGGCAACATATAAAATACTATGTTATGACAATAAACCACCCTCTTAGGAAATCATTATTTGTCTAGACGCTTAGTACAATAAAACGATAACATTCATAATACAAAATATTCCTTTTCAGGTTCTAACTAGTTTAAAACGTGTACATCTGTTCAGCACTTTCATGGTGGAAAAATTAAACCACCATGAGCACGTTTTTCTTTGTGGTTTATCAATCAGATATAAACTACAGAGAAAAATTGTTGTACTGAACAACATTTAACATTTCTTGTACAGGTTCGTGTCATAAAAACACTTATCTTGTTCACTTATCTGTTTCTGTCCACTTATGTATATATAACAGTGTTTCCATTAATGATATAACATTCCAAAACGAAAAGATTTTCCATTTTATCTTGAGTACATATTTTTTTGTGATTAATTCATCCAATGTCTAAAAAAACTTTCCACACGTTTTGGTAATGAAAATAGAGTATTTTTAGGAGATAATGTGAAATCCGTGGGTGCTGCGCTCTTGATGTGAAAATTGATTGAAATCCCGGAAAAGGAACTTTTCCTGTGAAATTTCACAAATATTTCTCGATTTCTACTAAACTGGTGTACTTATGTAGAAACCAGTAGAAAGTACTTTTGAGTCAATTATAACAAATTAAACAAAATAATATGTGTTGTGATAATAGTGATAACAGATACAGGTAATTATAGGAAAATACATACTTTCCGTCATGAATATACCTAGTATGAAGTATATTTTTGAGGTTTACAACAAATATAGGATGATGGAACATTTTCATGTCTATATTAGTCAATAACACATAAAGCTGATTTAATTCTGCCTATTTTTTGACATGTGGGAAAAATCGTGTTGACTAGTGTTATTTATTTTTTGTTTTAAAAGATACAAATTTAACATTATAATTTCCCGGAAATAACACTATATTAAAAATAAAAGTTCTTGTTAATATTTTAAGAGGTAACAGAGTTGAAATGTTACTTTCTTTAGATTGTAATAATTATTCTTACGCTCGTATAACTGAAGACGTCCAATATCGCTCTATAAATAAGTAGAAAATGTTATTTCGCCTAGCATATACAGATAATATCTATAGTATAGCCTTGTAATGCACCGTTAGGTGAAACCAGTATCTAATGCAATTTTCGAAACAATCAGCAGAGTTAAGGTATTTTAATCGTAAAAACATTTAGATGTATATTCACAATGACAAAGGAATCCGCACAAATACGTAATAGAACAGTAACAATCAAAATTAATTTCTAAATCAGCCATGTGTAATAGCCGGCCCCAGGGTCAGTTTCGGCCCAGTGGACTCTTTCATCCGGCCCGCTTAATCCGTTATTGAAAGTGTACTTCTTACGTAATCTCTTAAACTGAACTGAATTTTTTGCTGGACAACTGATGCCCATCTCCGCATTGGAACATCCAGTGTACCACCAAACATAGAGTCCAGAACATAAAGGGCCAAGTTTTCCATTAAAATGGTAAATAAATAGATTCTTCTGTTTCTCTTTAGCATATAAATATGTTAGTTGGTTATCGTTATAATAGATTTTGTATGCCCTTGTGATATTAGTATGCCCGATGCCAATAAGTTCTCTAAAGTTGTCCCACTCCATTTTCAAACTTGCACATGCATGATCAAGTTTATACTCCGAAATAATATTATCTTCCTTTCTGAGTATTACGAACTTCGTGGCAACTTACCATTTACCAACACAATACATGCATCTTCGTTATGGGAATTCTACGTAATAGCTGTTTTCCTTGGACTCCTTTTCCTGTAGATCTAAAATAAAGATAGTGATTAATCTATATTAAGTAAAAGTAATAATATGAATGTTGGTAAACAAAGGAGTTAAAATAGCATATTATATAAATAATAAAATGACTATTTATTAATAAAATATATAAATAAAGTAAAAAAATAGTAGCATAAGAATCTAGGTAATTATGGTGAATTATTACATGGGAAACTATAAACAGCTATTAAACATGCATCAAACATTTAATAAGACTAGTAGAGTATAGAATACAGATAGACTCAATCTAGGAAAACTATAACAAACTTAACATCTAATCTACAAAGAAGCCTCAAAATAACTAAAGATCTACGATAGAAAGGTACTTCAGCTAGAAGAAACTACATTTCAAACTACATTATAAGTTAGGAAGCTACATTTTTAAAACTACCTTAAGCTACACATACCTTTTTTTCTGGATTCACAAAGTTCGTTGCTGAAATATCACATGTTATCCAACAAAAAGAAATAAAATTACTAAATTAAAATAGTATATGCTCTTAAACAAAATTATTACCAATTTCCTAAGAAATGTATATTTTATTTTTTCTTTCTTTTTTCTTTTTCTTTTTTTTTTAACAAATAATGTAAACGCAGTTTATGTTGTGTTTATTGTTTTGTGGTCATAAACATGATGAAATTGCAGACACAGTAACGCACATTATCAGAACAGCACCAGCTGCACAACTTCCGATGTACGCAGGACGATATCTCTTGGCACACTGACTTACGAAGGTCGGTACTCTCTATGCATGTGCGTGCAGCTCTACGCTGCCAACTGTTGGCTTGTTACAGAACTAGTCTCGAAATTATTTGATGTCACCTTGTATTTCATATTTGGATATCTTATTTTCATTGTACAATGTTCGTTAATATTTTGTCGTTCGTTGTCGTCCGTTCCAACAAATAAGTGATACTTTTTTTTCTGCTGGTGGAACAGATTATTTACGTGTTTGCCCCGTATATACAAAAAATATATAATTATACTGATAAAACTCCGTTAGTTGGACTGTGGTATATTGTGCAAAATACGGAATCCATATGCTTACTACGGAAATCTGTAGGGAGCGTATGTTATCCATATTCTACATACGTACTGCCTGTTTCCTGGTTAGCTGTTACATCGTGCCGCTGCAGCAATATCTAACAGTCTTCCGTATATTACATACGTATACGTATGTTACGTACGATAGCTATATGTTATATACGTCCACCTGTATATGAGATCCTTACTGTATATATACAGTTCTTTCTGTCTTATGGAAAGTATTATAAAACATACGTTTTGAGTTACACATTTGCTGCAAGGTGTTACATACAGTCTTATGTTAAGTCCAAAAACTGCAGGATTTACGCATGTAACCTACGTTTTTACATACGCCCCATACACTTTTTTTGTGTAAGCGGAAAATTATATATATTGGGCTTTGAATTTACGTTGATACACATAATTCTAACAGTGAGAGACATACTTCAGGTACTATTTGTAAGAACAAGGAAATTGCTTTAACAAGTTCTATTTATATCTCCTTTAACTACTTTATATGTATTTATAGTGACCACCAACGGAAAAGGTAAACTAATATCCCCATTGAAAAATATTGTATGAAAGAAAATTTAATTTTACTTAACTAGAAGGATCGTGTTTCCTTTTTTCTCTACTGTCCTGCTTTTTCCTGTTATTTGCTAAAAACTGCAAAACATGATATTCGCTTGGCATATGCAGTATTAAAATAAAAACGAAAAAAAAAATGTATTCTCCTGACCCTGTGATTTATGTTTGCATTTTGTTTCGTTTAACTCTACAATACTACAATTACAAGGTTTACAAGGGCTCTACTGGTATGCTTGTTGCAAGGGTTAGAAGAGGAAAGAGGGTTTTTCACCACTACCAACACCATATGCTATGTATGGCTGAGATAAAACAAGCGACCACCACGCCACTTATACCAAAATGAATACAAACCTCCTAATGTACATAGAAGAATATATATACTCAGGGAGATTTTAGAAAGAGTAGGAAAATGTTCAGTTAACATTGAATTCCAAGCAAAATTCATATCCTCTATTTACTGTGTGCTTTTATATACGAAAATAAAGCTAGCTATAAAAGGTAACATGTAATATATATATATATATAGGGTGGACCATTTATTCTGATACGTCCTTGTAACTTTCAATCTAATAGATACCAAACACCGCAACTTCGTACCATGTAAATATCGAGACGACATTGCTTGGTATATTATCTGATATTACAAGATTAACAGTATTGCGATCCGAACTTAAAGCTATATTTATTAAAATAAAACCATCAGGCTATTGTAAATTTCAAATTTATAGCTCACGTGCGACAAGAAAACTTAGGTAAAGAGTGGACAGAAGGTTAAGTCTATATTCAGAATCTAGTGATGGAAAATGGTTTATGCTTGGCCTTTCCGTGAGGGAAGACTGAGGTATTACGGGTTACCAGCATAGTGCAGTGAACTTACAGTAGGCCACATTGACTTTCAATAATTTATACTACGAAATCACCAATCAGGAACCGAAATCGCTATTTCAAATAATGAGTTATTGCTTTTTCTGTACTAAGATCGTTCAGAAATTATGATAATTGAAGCAATTGTGTATAGTAGTTGAAACAAATTGTTATTGAAAAAAAAGTCCAACAATCGCAAGCTTGAAGAGAACACTCAGGCTCTTAGAAAGGTTTCGAGAGGACCACGCTATTAGAAATATAGTAGTTAGTCGTTTGTTGTCCCACTAAGTTGTTAGTTCACTTTCGTGCTTCCGTCAGTTTCAGTAATGTTAATCGAATTTGTATTTTATTTGTTCGTGCTTTTGTTATTGGTGTTGCAAAATGTAGTATTGTTTGTTACACTTTTACTGTTTTTCTCACTCAAATCTTAATACTTGTTCATAACGTGGCAACCCTGAGTCTCTTGTTTTACCAGATCAGTTCATCTCACGATGTCTTGTGCCCGAACGAAATGGGCTCCTGTGCAGTCCCTTTTAAGATAAAATTTCCCTAATTTTAGTTTACTATATATATATATATATATATATATATATATATATATATATATATATATATATATAATTGAAAATCACTATGTTTGTGACTCTAAATTGGCCCGACCGATGTGATCAAATTTTCAACATAAATGAGGTTCAGATCTGGCATTGTTTTTATGATTTAAATTTGACAGAGCAACATAGGGGAGGAGAAGAAGGGGAAGATATATGTAAGAATCAATTTATATAAAGACTGAAAGTGACTATTTTTGTAACTTCATAACTCTTGAACTATCCGACCTATCTCAATCAAATTTTCAAGATACACGATGTTCGGATCTGGACATATTCTTGTTATTTCAATTCAACGGTAGATTCCAGGGGAGGGGAAAGGGACGTAAAAATAAAAAAAATATAAAACCTAATAACTTTTGAACCACATAACCGATCTCGATCAAATTTTCAAAATATTTGAGGGTCGGGTCTTGGGTGTTTTTATCGTGTCACTTTGACGAGCCAACGTAGGGGAGGGAAAGAGGGGAGATATATGTAAAAAAAATAAAAGTGACTGCATTTGTGACTTCATCAATTTTGAACCACCCGACCGATCTCAATCAAATTTTCAACATACATGAGTTTAGCGGCAGAGATTATTTTATGCTATTCACATTGACCATGCAACGTAGGGGAGGGGCAGGGGAAGAGAAACTTAAAAATGATCAAAAATGATCGATATTAGTATTGAACCCATAGTTTTCGGGGTCCATGAGAGAAACAGTGACACTTCTGATGCTGTTTCAATCCAAGTTCAGCCCTGATAGTTGGAGAGGGGGAGGGTACAACGTAGGAAAAGGGGATAAATATTTCAAAATGATTCAAAATTACTAATATCAGTGTCGAATCCATAGTTTTAGGAGTAGCCGAGATTAACAGTAACAATTCTGTTGCCATGTACCGCAGCACGAAGGAGGGGGAGGGGAGCTATACATAATAATAATGATCAAAAATGACCAATATTAGTGTCTAGTCCATAGTATTCTGGATTATTGAGATGAACAGTCACATTTCCGATCCGGTTTAAATGCAAAATCAGACCCGCCACTTGAGGGAGGGGAGAAAGAGATACATAAAATGATCGAAAATTTCCACTATCGGTGTCGAAATTATAGTTCTCTGGCTCGCTGAGATGAACAGTGATACTTTCTATCCCGTTTAAATTCAAATTCAACCCCGCAACTTGGTTGGAGGGATATATATTGGTTTAACTCCAATATCAGCCCCGGCACTTGAGGTAGGGGCAGAAAGAGATATATAAAAAGGGTCGAAAATGGCGGCTATCAGTGTCGAATTTATAGTTTTCTGAGCCGGTTAGATGAACAGTGATACTTTCGATCCCGTTTAAATCCAGACTCAAACCCTCAACTTAGGGGAAGAAAGAGATATTTAAAAATCATCGAAAATGACCGATATTAGTGCTGAATCCACATTTTTTGACTTCGCTAGGATGAACGGTGGCACTTCCGATGCTTTGGCCCGCAACATGGGATATATATATATATATATATATATATATATATATATATATATATATATATATATATATATATATATATATATATATATATATATATATATATGTAATATAAATGGCCAAAAATGACCGATATTAGTGTCAAATCTATAGGTCTTGCGGTCGCCGAAATGAACAGTGACACTAATTGAATTACGGAAAAAAATAGTTATTTCTGCAGTATTAGAACACGAATCACAATTAATTTACAACTAAGAAAAAAGATTGTTACTACATCATAACATTCGGAAACATTGACAAAAACTGTGTAAATATGCTTGCTGCAATAAACAATAAAAAATTAATGGTAATAAAATACATGAGATGTAAAGATGTGCATTGAAATCAGTGATGTGCCGTAAACTATAATTTTACGTCTACGCGATTGTCTACTGTAATCTATACGTAATCTACATTACATCTTTTCTCGTGTAGACTATGTAGACAACCACGATCAAATGTAAGGAAGAATTTCGTTGCTCGTTTGTTCATATTTCCTCATTCAGTTGTTTTGCTTCGGTGCAGCGAAAGATTAGGGAAACGACTAACATATAAAAAGTAGAGGGAATTATCTAATCTGTATGTTTACTCTGCTCTGCACATACCACTTCCTTAGATTTTCCACTTCGAGCACTGCTTTTATAATGAAACTTACAAAACTAATTTTCACCTGTGGGCTTTCAGTCTTGAAGCTGCTGTATTTGCCAATTTTTTTCTTGCATATTTTACAAAATGCATAATATTTGTTATTTTCCTTCATCAAGACGAAACTAAGTATTCGAAAGTTACTATTCGCTGGTCTAGGTATTTTATTTTGTACGCAATTTCGCAAGGTAATGACAAAAGAAAGCTCCATTATTGTCCACGACGCCATATTAAATTACGTGTTGTTGACATATTCTACATAGTCTACGTTGTTTACATTGTCTACACATTGTTGACACGTAAACGTAAACTATCGTTTTTTACGCGTAGACGCACATCTCTGATTGAAATTATTTATTTCAACCCAGCACAGCGGGCAATATAAACGAAAATTAGGATTATTAAACTGTGCTCATATCTCCACAACATACAGTACATTTGTGCTTTTGATCTTCTGGTATTACCTCATAGTTTATAATGGCATCCTCAAGTCAGGCCGCGGAAGGCTTGTGGAAAAAAGTTTGTCACTTTGTGTTTGGGATTCTGGAAAGAATTGCACCGTCTTTCGCCATACTGCTGCAGTACTTAGTAACATAACATTTGTTGAAAAGATAAATTTCCCTACATTTTATCTTATATTCGTAAAATCTCCCATTTCCCTTCTTAAAAAAATTCTTTGCTAAATCTCCCTACCCCGCGGAAAATTTTACGTGTTTTCGTTGCATACATTACGTGTTCATTAATATGGTATAAATTATTAAGATTACTTAGAATCTCTATAGAAATTAACTAGTATATGTGCAGTGTAAACATAAAAAGAGTTTAATAATATTTCTGATACGGATTATAACGCAAAATTCTAGCAGCTGCAGAATGTCTCGGCTGAAAAGTTCCGGACAACTGTCTGGTGCTCTGCAAAACAAAATCAAAGGCTGAGCAGCAATGAGTAAAACTGTCCCTCATATTGCTAGGAAACTATCAAGAAATTGACTCAACGAAATGAAGAATGTGGAAAAGGGT
The DNA here is from genome assembly GCF_964235325.1 of Thermobia domestica. Classification (NCBI taxonomy): domain Eukaryota; kingdom Metazoa; phylum Arthropoda; class Insecta; order Zygentoma; family Lepismatidae; genus Thermobia; species Thermobia domestica. The sequence continues at coordinate 138,554,484 of NC_137456.1, read as the reverse complement.
AATCAATAATTCACATCTCGGTAACGCAGTGGAAGACCTGAAGTGGCAATTGTCGCTCTCTAGATCAAGCGCTGGTGGCAGAAGTAAACAACAGGCGTTGACGACACACATTTATTCTGAATACCACTCATTCTAGCTTTGGAACTTCTTGTATAAATTAACAGACAAATTCTGACCAAAGCATATATTAACTAATAAATAATAGCGTTACAGTTTCGGCAAATTAACTCTGCCTTCATCAGACACTATTATTTATTAGTTAATATATGCTTTGGTCAGAATTTGTCTGTTAATTTATACATTTATTCTGTTGTAATATGGTTCTTCACATGAAACAATAAGAAAAACATTATTGTTCGCTGCTTTTCGTCGTTCAATCCCCTCTATTAAGACTCTCCTCACCTAAACAAGTAAGGTCAGAGGAATGGAATTTGTACAGGAAAACATAACACAACCTCAATCGTACTGTGACAGTCATCTGCACAGACGAGAAGGTTCTTATCTCTTATCAACAAGGTTGAGTTATACTGTATAAACCGGATGAAAACAGGTATAACGAAAATATATTATCAGAACTTCTCATTCATGACAAATGTCAGCTACCGATTTGGAATATATGACAGCTGCTGGTCCCGAAGGTATGGTTCCAATGAATGGTAAAATGAACATCAGTATTTACTTAAGTATACTAGGAAATACACTGTTGCCTTCCTTAAAAAATAATTTCCCCAAACAGGGAGAGTATATGAAAAACAGATATTTTCAGACCTCTTTGCAAACAGAGGAGTGCTGAGCAAATATCCGGAGCTAATTTTTATTCAAGAAATCCTGGATCCGGCCCTATATATATCTATATCTATATCTATCTATCTATCTATCTATCTATCTATCTATCTATCTATCTATATATATATATATATATATATATATATATATATATATATATATATATATATATATATATATATATATATAAGAAAAGGAACCAAATGGTCGCTACTAAATACACGAAACAATAATTGAAATTCAAAATATTGCATAAGATATTAACTAGAATAACAATATATGAAATACATGAACACGAACTTTTATATTTATGGATTATATATGTAATTTACATTTACAACAAATTTAGGAAAGTATCATATAACGTGACAGTTACTCACAATCAGCTATAAACTGCTCCCAGTAACGCTGTGTTATCTGTTTCTTAAATATATACTCACTACAACAATTTTTAAGTTTATCTGGAAGATCGTTAAACGTTTTGAGTAGACTGTATTTGACACTCTTTGTGCCATAGTTACTTGAGTTCATTCTTCTTATATGTAATGCATTTCTACGTCTAGTATTGTATTCATGAATATCATTTTCTTGAAGCTTGAGATTAATATGTGTCTGGAAATTTATAATTTTGTAGATTAAAATACTTGCTTGAACTGTTGTAATTAAATTTAGTGGTAATATTCCTCAGGTCATGTGCAAGCTTTTGCTGGAATATCTGGGAGGTAATCCATACATTGACTTTATTGCTTTCTTTTAGAGAATTGCTAATCTCTTTATATCTGATTGCCTACCATTCTGCCAGATTACCGTGAATAGTATACTGCTCTAACACTTAAATTTGGTACGATATATCGTAAACGACTGAGAACTCCCACAATTAGTGATATATTCTGTGCTAACATTAAGATATGTTTATCCCATTTCATATTTTCATCCAGTACCAGATCTAAGTATTTTACAGTACTTGCTCTGAGTATAGTCAATTCATTTACCTGTAGTTTGCCAGGGATCTGTGTTGTAAATGAAGGCTTATGAAACACCAGAAACACTGTTTTAGAGAAATTCAGCACCAATTTGTTTTCACAAAGCCAGCGATTTAAAACGTTTAAATCGTATTTTATATTACACAATAGTTCTTGGACAGAGTTTTCAACATAACGTATTGTTTTGTCATCTGCAAATAAAGCAACTTTACCTTTCGGGTTTAACTCTTTTATGTCGTTTATATGAATAAAAAACAGTGGACCTAAAACTGATCTTTGTGGCACACCATGAAGAATTCGTAATGCAATGCTCTATTGACCATTAACATACACATGTTGTGTTCTATTGTTCAGGTAACTTTTAAACCATTTCAGAGCCACTCCTCTTATTCCAGTTTTTTTCAATTTTTTAACGAATGCCTTTTCTAAGTCAATAAATAACCCTGCTGCTAGTTTATTGTTGTCTAAAGCCTCTTCTACTTCATTTACTAAACCAACAGTTGCATTTAATGTACTGCACTTTTTCCTGAATCCATATTGGTGTTTGTAAAAGAAGTTGAATGATTCCAGATTCCTATTTACCATATTGTATACACACTTTTCTATTATTTTTGACATACAGTTTGGAATTAAAATAGGTCTGTAGTTACTTGGTTGTAATTTATCACCCCCTTTTAAAACTGGTACAACTTTTCCTATTTTACACAAAGTAGGAAATGAACCAAGCTCAAAAGAGAGATTAATGAAGTCAGTTAAACAGTAATTTCAGGTACTTTTACATTTTTTAAAAATTTCGTTGGTAAGATTTATCTTTTACCGTATTCCTTTTCATCTTTAGTGAGTTAATAACAGCTAAAACTTCATCAGCAGTCACAGGCTCGAAGTAAAACGAATTAACTCTGCTTTGATTTCACTAGTCAACAAAATTTTGGCACAGAAATGAAAATACCTGATTCGAATAGAACTTTCCACGTAGAATTCGAATCTGCAATAAGTTTTTCTACATCACCCTCAGCTTCCTCGTGACAGAGGGATTTTCGGGAAATTTCTCCTCAAATCCCACACCTTTTTTTTTTTTTTTTTTTTTTTTTTTTTACAATTTTGTACATGTAGCTCGGGTACCCTTACGTATATAAACACACAAATTCTATTGTATGTTCGCTTGATTTATACTTAGTAAGCCCTCTAAGTTTAATAATAATCGCATTATTCTTTCAAGAGAAATAAATATATTTATATAAAAATATGCTATGTGTAATGTTCATTTTACCATATTCACTAGTGCAAATAAAATCGCATATATCTTCCACGAAAATTACAATATAAGCACGGTTTATATCTCATTGGACTTTCAATAAAACATATTTTCAATGATGTGTACACCATGTCGCCATTTTTGTATGAGGGAATTTCTAGAGGGATTTTGTGGGAAATTCCTTCCAAAAAGTAGTTTATAAGTTTTTTTGTCTCAACTTAATATTTGTATATAGTGATACAGAAACAGGAACTGCATTAAAACATAGCTTTATGTCTACTTAATAAATAAAGTTAATTTTATGTGAATCGTATTATTCTGTCTAGAGATATAAATTATTATGTCTATTTATAGGTAATAAAGAATATACTATGCAATACTTTTACCAAACCCAAAAATATAACGTTGACGTATTATTGACAGCACATAGATGGATACTCAAATACAAGCACAAATACACGCATGCTTTCTGTGGAAAATAAGTCACTTTTTAATATTTTGATCTGGCAGGAATGCATGAAAAAATTGATGACTCACGTAGCCTGATGACTGTTAGTAGCGTTGAGTGACGGTTCAAGCTGGATGTGTTTTAGATGTGGCCGTATGTAAGTTGAAGTGTTTGTGCATTGTGGAGTTCGAACAGATTGTGTTGTGTGGTGATGCACTGAGTTAGATTACGTTTGTGCTGTTTCATGATTGATGGAGTGTAGATTCGTGTGTATATGTGTGTGTGATACCTTACAGGATACAATATGCCGGGGAAGTGTGTAAATCACCCGGACAGTTTCTGTTATGAATGTGCGGAGCTGATATTTAAATCGCAATGTCGATGTTTTACTTCACTTGTGAAGAAGTGTTATCAGTTATATTTTGGTTGCTGTGTAGGAGACCAAGATAAAAATTGGGCTCCTCACTACATTTGTTGTCCTTGCGTGAAACGTCTGACTGGGTGAGCAAATGGTGAACGAAACATGAACTTCACAGTACCGATGATCTGGAGAGAACCAATCATCATTCTGCTTCTTTTGTATGACACAGATAAAAGGAATAACCAGTAAATCTAAGCAAACATTACAGTACCCTAATTTGCCATCAGCAATTAGGTCAGTTCCACACAGTGCAGAATTACTTGTACCAGCACCTCATCTTACGGTAAATGAGGATTACGTACTTGAGGCAACTACTGAAGTTCCAAATGAAGAAGATGATTCTACTTATGTAGGAAGCACATCTACATTGGATTCCCATCTGATAACTCAGGGTGAACTAAATGACCTCGTACGGAATTTAAAACTCTCCAAGATACAGGCAGAACTTCTTGCTTCTAGACTTAAAGGCTGGAATCTGCTAGATCGTGACACTACTAAAGTGTGTATTTTTCGAAACCGTCATACAGAGTTTCAAAACTACTATTCTCAAGAAAATGATTTAGTGTATTATAATAATGTCTGTGCTGTGATGGATACACTCGGACATGCACATATAAGTAAAGAGTGGAGATTGTTTATTGACTCTTCCAAAACTAGTTTGAAGGCTGTCCTCTTGTACAATGGTAACAAATTTCCTTCAGTGCCTTTGGTTTTTGCAACTAATTTGAAGGAAACCTATGAAAACATCAAAATAGTGTTAGGAAGAATTCATCATGAGAAATACAAGTGAACCGTTTGCTGTGATTTAAAAGTTATTTCTTTGTTAATGGATTTGCAGCTTGGTTATATGAAATATTGTTGTTTCCTCTGCGAATGGGACAGCAGGAACAAAGCGGAACATTACATCAAGAAGAAATGGCCAAAGCGTGTATTAACTCCTGGACAGAAGAATGTTGTTTATTCCTCACTGGTGAACCCTGATAAGATAATTCTACCTCCTCTTCACATAAAGTTGGGGCTCTTCAAAAACTTTGTTAAGGCAATGGACAAAAGTAATGCAGGATTTTCTTACCTCATGGAAAAATTTCCTCGCGTTAGTGACGCTAAAATCAAGAAAGGGATTTTATTTGTCCCCCAAATAAGATGTTTGATTCGTGACCAAAACTTTGAGGATCTCTTCACTCCGGTTGAGAAAGCAGCTTGGTGTTCATTTAAATGTTTAACAGAGATCTTTTTAGGAAACCAGAAAGCCCCAAATTACCGTGAAATTGTGAGTGATTTCCTGCAATAATTCAAAGAAATGGGTTGCAACATGTCCCTTAAAGTTCATTTTCTAGACTCCCACTGGATTTCTCTCCTGAAAACCTTGGTGCTGTTAGTGATGATCATGAGGAGCGTTTTTATCAGGACATTTCCTCCATGGAGAAGAGATACCAGGTACAGTGGAGTTCACAAATGCTATCTGATTACTGTTTTAGTGCAGTTCCTGTTTCTGTATCACTATATACAAATAACAAGTTAAGACAAGAAAACTTATAAACTACTTTTTGTTGGGAATTTCCCACAAAATCCCTCTAGAAATTCCCTTATACAAAAAATGGTGACACGGTGTATACATCATTGAAAATATGTTTTATTTCAAATCCAATGAGGTATAAACCGTGCTTATATTGTAATTTTCGTGGAAGTTATGTGTGATTTTATCTGCATTAATGAATATGGTAAAATGAACAGTACACATAGCATATTTTTATATAAATATGTTTATTTCTCTAGAAAGAATAATGCGATTATTATTAAACTTAGAGGGCTTACTAAGTATAAATCAAACTAACATACAATATAATTTGTGTGTTTATATACCTTAGAGTACCCGAGCTACAGGTATGAAAATCGGTTTTAAAAAAGGAAAATTTGAGGGGAAATTTCCCAAAAATCCCTCTGTCACGGGAAAACTGAGGGTGATGGAGAAAAACTGATTGCAGATTCGAATTCTACGTGAAATGTTCTATTAGAATCAGGTATTTTCTTCTGTGTGCCAGAGAAAAAGTTTTTTTTTTTTTTTTTTGTCGGCTAGTGTTACCGTACTCTTGGTCATGTACTTCAGAGATTTGAGATACCAAGTCTAGTCCCACATTTGTAAAATATTTATTAAGTTCCTTCTTGGTCAACTATTTCTATTTCACCAACATGTAATTTAGCAACTTCAGATTTTTTTATGCTGGGTTGTGTTTGTTAAAATCTCATTAACTACTAACCAAAATTTTCGAGGGTCATTTATATTATTCATATCATATTATATTATTAGAGTATTGCCGCTGGAGGTCAATACATGACATATCAGTGTATAACTATTGTGCGAACATTTGTTTAAGTTCCATTTATTTATTATCTTTTTCGAAAGCAATATATTCGTCCCTCAGTTTTTTCGTTTGCTTATTTATTAGTTACGCCAAAATTCAATTTAAGAGTAGTAATTTTAAAAAAAATGTTTTGTGAATTTATTCTCTAATTAATGTAATTTGATGGCATTTGAGAACATATTTATTTATTTTTAAAATTGCTTCCTATGTTACTTTAATTCCAATGCGCTAGTAATTTTATTGAAAATCTCGGAGTATTGTCGCTGGAGGTCAATACATGACATATCAGTGTATAACTATTGTGCGAACATTCGTTTAAGTTCCATTTATTTATTATCTTTTTTGAAAGCAATATATTCGTCCCTCAGTTTTTTCGTTTGCTTATTTATTAGTTACGTCAAAATTCAATTTAAGAGTAGTAAATTAAAAAAAAATGTTTTGTGAATTTATTCTCTAATTAATGTAATTTGATGGCATTTGAGAACATGTTTATTTATTTTTAAAATTACTTCCTATGTTACTTTAATTCCAATGCGCTAGTAATTTTATTGAAAATCTCGGATAAATGCATTGGTCTCTAATTTAACGATTTGTTTTCTTCTGGTTGTTTAATTTCTTGTTTCCTATTCAAACAAATAAAATACAGGTTGTTTACTTTCAGTTGAACTAAGGTTCGAAGTCGAGAAAAATGTGGTATTATTTAATTTCTGACATACAGCTTATATATTTAGTTAAGTAATATCATACTTTCACATATTTTTTCTGGTAGTGAGTCTTGTAGATTAGTGGGAACTTAAACTCTACCTAGTATGCAGTTAAAACGGAAATGATTCATTACGTTTTCGAGTAATGTACTTTTTGAATAACGAATAAATATTTGAATTTTTAACATGGATATTCGGTTATGCGCAGGGGCGAATTAAGTTTTCTGGCGCCCCTAGGAACTCTGACATAAGGAGCCCTTTTCCACCGTTGTCGTTAGAGGGTCGAGGGGGACGCGTGCCTCAGATTTTAGTAAAATACATTTAAAGAAACTATACTACTTTGTATATATAACTTTTGTCGGAAAGAGGATTTTGATTTTGATTCATTCGACCCGCCAGATTTAGATCGCCAGCGCCCCTTCCCAACATACACCTATCCTTTCTCATAAAACACCAGCACAAATTTTGTTTAAAATATATACATATCAGTATACAAAAACTGCGTTCATCACATTACATAAAGCAATCATTTATGACGCTTTGAATCTTACAGTGGTTATAGGCTACATCTTTACATGTCATAATATGAAAGGTAACACTATCTTTTTATCTTTAAACATCAACAGTTACTGGAAATAGTACGTTATTTGTTACAGAGTAAAACATTTCTTTCTGGTTTTATAGTCTGCAAATAAACTAACAAATGTTTCAAAATCTATCTTTGTTAACAGTTTCTTTGACTCCCCATCAGCTCTGGTGCCCTAGGCACGTGCCGACTGTGACTGTTCGTTAATCCTCCACTGGTTATACGAATATTCTAATGACAGAAGATGGATATTCGAGTAATGAAGTCATTGAATAATGAATGACTGTTTGAATTTTTAACGTGGATATTCAGATATTCCAATATCCTAATAACAGAAAAAAATTCGAATTTTAAAAACAGAAGTTTTTACCGAGCATTAACCTGTTATTTTTACGCGATGACAAGAATAATATATATTTAGCTACTTTTGGCCCTTCAAAGGAATGGACCAACAATTTTTATTGCTTCAAAAGTACAGCAACGATGGCTTTGTCGAAGATCTCTGGTAGCTTCTGAGACATGAAGTAGAAATAAGACGATACATGACTTAAAATATACGTAATATCTCTTCTTAGTCTTCTCAATCTTAGTTAGAAGGAAGATAAAAGTACAAAGATTTAAAATAAAATGCTTATTATTTTGCTGCAATTGTAATTTTATTTTTAAAAACGATATGAGCACAAGGTTATTAAAAACTAGCACACGAAAGAGAAAACGGGAGAGAAGTACCTTAGTGGAATAGCACTCAAATATGCAGGGTGTAAGATATCCTAGTTCAATTACCAGCTTTGAAGTAATTGGTTAGGTGAAAGATGAATTAGGTCAAACATGGTGACACGCCTCTAACTACGAGTCAACAGGATAAAGCATCAAATTTGAAAACAAGATAAATTCTAGTTTCCGTATTATTAAAACCACTAAATATTAGTAGCTTTTCCGCGTTTTTATTCTCATTTTGTTTGTTTTATGGTCGTATTTTATTTGTTAATTTTGTATTGGTCTCTGATCTTCAGAAAGTCAATACAACACAAGTTAATCCCAAATTAGTCAAATGGTATTAAAGTTGAAAATATTAAAAACAGGAATATATTAAGTTTGAAGAAATTTAAAAAAAAAATGCATTGAACGTTGATGACCAGAAGCAAAACATATATGCTAAAGCAAACCACACACACACACACACACACACACACACACATATATATATATATATATATATATATATATATATATATATATATGAACCACAAACACATTAGCGAGATGAAATGATGTATTCGAGCCTACAGTGAAATACATATCACTATTCTGCTTCTTTGAAAATAATTCTTTCAAATACAAACATTTGTTCTGAAGTTTCAGAGATAATCACTTCAGTGCATTACTTTAAGTGTAGTATGAGAAAACATAAATTTAGAAAAGCGTAATTTACTTGCTGGTTTTAAATAAATGATCGGAGCTATCTAACCACCTAATTGTCTCTTAGATAACCTGTAGGATTCCCGTGAAAGCATATATTGTATGTAATTATGCAACCAACAATGATCTGCAGTTGGCATGTACAGTATAACATCAAGGAGAAGTCCGAGAATTACTTTCGTTTTACATGTGAAACCAATGACTTCCAAAACTGTTTGAATGTGAAAACGTGGCAAAAGGTTAAATAAAATAGTGATCGTAAGAGAAAACTTTTAAAAACAATCTTTATATGGTCCAAAAGGAGAAAAGGTCAGGGCGGTAAAATGAAGCAATAGGGCTAAGTTTATAAAAACATTCGGTACAAATGATTGGATTATAATAAATCACCTAGAGTGAACTATACTATTGCAATTTCTTAACTTTATCACTATTTTTTCCCTTTATTTTGGTGAATTTTGTAAAGGAAAACATGTATTTGAAAGTTGTTTTAACAAGTATCAGTACATACTTCTATATTTTATTGATAACTGAAAAACTAAATTTTACGTTGAGTTATGCAAGACCTATATATTTTTTCTTCTCTCTTAATTCTATGAATGACTTGAGTTTCAATTTTGTGTTTTGCATTCTTATTCAGTATACACTTTTATATACTTCTATCCTTTTTTCAAATAACAAAAATAAATTTTGTTTCAATGAAAATATTACTTATAATTTAATTTCCACTTAATTCGATTCATGTTTAAGTATTAGTGTTTCGAATCCTTATTCAACACCAAAGTTATGAATGATTCAGCCTGCTAATAATATGGACTCTGAACCACGGTCGATGCATTTAAAGGTGCACGAACCTTACGTCAGTCCATGGAAGTAAGGTTTACAAAATATATTGAACTTAGCATCATGTTACCTCACATCTAAGAGATTTAAATGACAGGACTACGCTTCCAGTCTTAGCTGACAATCAATCCGATATATAAAGTAACTGTTAACTCCTTACCGCATGCCGTGCCATGTAAGGCATATACCCTTTTTTCACTTTAGCCTTTTTATGATTTATCAATGGCATCAAATGACTGTTTTGTCTGCTGTGTGAGATATTGACATGTATGAATAAGAGATTTTTGTGTCATCTGGCATGTTCTTTGTGAGTTGCAAGTATGTCATATATGTACTTACTTATTTCTCGTCGAAATTAAGTGAAAAATCTGAAATTCAAGTTTTAATTCATTTTTCAAGTTCCCATATGAGGATTTCCAATACTAATTTTTTTAATTAAAAGAAAAAATCATGCAGAAAGGGGTTAATGAAGAAAATCACCTTAGACTGCTTACTTGGAATGTCGTTCCTTCATTTTCTAAGTAAAATTAATACCTTTAACTGTTTGTTTCTTCGTAATTTATATCCTCGATAATTATTCACATGTTACAAAAGATCATTATTCTAACAGTAATCAAATTTTCCTCCATATTTTCCAAAGCTTTTCATCTTATATTTTAAGATAATAAAACATGATATGATAAAAATCATTCATGTTGCCGCGGTGAATGTACTAAAGCAGAGCCAATGTGGTAGAGCGTTCTTCTTAGGTTGGTACTGTTCCTGCTTCCATTTCAACTGGTAGTAAATATGCTTCTTCATCATGATCATCAGTAGCTCTTATAGACTCGGAGAATAACGTGAGACATTAAACTAAAATGTATAGAAAAGTAATTAAAGGAAAATAGGTTCTTGAAGATACTTCAACATTGAATTATAACCAAACCTTGAGAGCTATAGATCAGCTACTGGTAAAATCGAAATGTTAACACGTTAATCGGGTGTCTATAGATATTTCTTCAACTACAGTGTCTGAGGTGAGAAAGGTTTTAAGAAAGGATAACACATGATCAAAGGACAGGAAGGATACATGAGAGATAATAGAAAATGATAGCACTTGGTTGAAGAATTATATAAAGATTGTATAATCCGATCAAGAATTTCTCCCCTTTTTCTCTTCCAATCCTCTGTTAAAACTATATCTTGTCTTTCCTTCATTTTCTCGCAGATTTTCTCCTTTTTTTGTTTCAGAAGAAAAGAAAAAATACAGAAAAGGGACACGAAAAGTAGCCTGTTCTACCTTCGAAAGTACCTCGCGAACAAGAAAGGAAGAACACCAAAAATAAGGAAAAAGGTAAGTAAAAGAACGAAGGAAAGGAAAAGAAAAAAAGACTATCCCCGATAGTAATCGCAATAAATCAGAGTTCTTCTTCCTACAAGCTTCTTCTTGCGTAATAGCTTTCAGTAAGCGAGCCTATCTTCAACTCGCATCTTCCTTCCTTCCATTAGTCCGACCGGGTGATATATATACGAACCATGGTGAAAAATAAGTGAAAAAAAAGGTAAAAAGAAGTAAGTGGAATCCAGTGAACTAACTAACTTAGTAACTAACGAACTCATCTGTGTGTATCCCGTTCCACCACCTACTCATAATAAGCACCTTTACAACATGGACGATATAACAAGGGTATATAAACCTTAATTTCGGATTGCTAGCTGAGGATAGAAGTGGTTATTATAAGAGTATATCTTGATTACGCGGAGGTTTTCATGTGGATAATTTGAATCCATTTATGGAACAACATACACAAGTACCCCCTTATCCTGAAAACAATCATTTGTAATGTATCAACCGCTCTGTTTTTGCTGTCATGAGCGCAGCGATTCATAAAATAAGAGGGAGTGCATGTCCTTAATTTACTAGAAATCTATTGAGCTCCTAATTTAAACAGATTATTTTACTGCTATGTTAAAGTTGCTGTGATCTCTCTAATTTTTCATTCTCATGTAAGTTTGCTTTCTTTAAAAAAGAATAATAATCGTAAGTCTAGTAAGATATATCATATGCCATCGATTTAGTTCACCGATTCTTACCAAACTAGGGACGTTACTATACCTTCAGGACCTTAATATGCATCCGTAATATTATAATGTGCAAACCTCTTACTAGCAAAGCTGAGATTGCTTAGTCAAAAGTTCACACACACAAAAAAAAGCTTTAATTGCAATTTAGAACAAAAATAAATTAGACAAATCTTCTACTAAACCTTAATTTTGATGCATATAAAATAGATGATAAGACGATTGATTATTACTGTTGTAAGTCTAACAAAGATTTATTTTTAAAAACCAATAGAGAACGATTCCCCCCATCTAGAAACTTACTAGTTTGTGTAAGTACTAACTAACTACAACTGACATTGTAAACACAACGACATATTTTGATCGATTTTAAGTTCTTTAAAGATTACAAGTTCGATGAGTACATTCATTATAAAAATATAATTAATTTTAATCGCAATTAGTTGAATATACACACCTTTGAATATACACACCTTAATTGAATGTACACAGTATTCTCTCGATATACTATATACACTAATAATTTTATTAAAATTACTTTTGAAGTTGAAATATTTCTAAAGGAGAACTAAGGAGAACGTAAGATTTGTCTTTTCCTAATTTGGAAGCTAGCGTACACCTGTAATTACCTGGGTTTAATTTTGCGTGCAGTCATGTTTTGAGGTTAGGCTGTAGTTGCCTTTACATAACAAAACGTTCTGATAATACAAAATATCGTTTGTTTCTTTGCTACATTTTTCAACGCTTCAATTAATAGAAACATGCTCACTATAGAAATCGGAAGGAAGGAAGGTAAAGCTTTTAGGGATTGGGAGCTTTTGGGGTATTTTTTAGACTTTCAGTCAAGCAGCTACTGCATCGTCACTATTTATCTTAGTATCATGGTTTATGCCTCATTCTCTTCAGAATGAAGCTGGCTTTCAAATGGTACTACTTGCATGCCAATATCATATATCAGAAGAGGGAAAATTGATGTCAAAGGGAAAATTTTGGAGGGAATTTTTTCCCACTTTGGGCCCCTCTGGACCAGCCCAGTGTGAACGTAGAGATCTCAAAAAATCTGATAAATAGTACTTGGTAGACTAAATGTGTGTTTCAAATTTCAAGTTTCTATCTTGAATACTAAGGGCGGGAGAAATTTTATCAAGAATCCCCACAATGCCCCGAATTACCTCAAAACACCATGATCTCAGGTAAAAAAATTCCTGAGACATCTCTATTTACCCTAGGACTATAATCTGCCAATCATTCTCTTCAGAATAGAACTGCCGTTCAGGCGGTACCATCCGCATGTCTCCATCATGTATCTAAGGCGGGAAAATTCCGAAAAAGGGATTTGTGGGTTTAAATATCCCTTTTTTCGACTTTTAGCCCCCCGGGCCCCCCTGTTTTAAGGCAGAAATCTGAAAAAATCTGGTGAATACTATTCGGTGGACTGAATGTCTGTTCAGACTTTCAATCTTCTAGGTGCAAAATTAAGCCCGCCAAAAATTATATATACCGACAATGTACCATATTCCCTTATACAGAAGTATATTTTGATAAAAATTCCTTATCACATCGCTAATTACCCTAGGGTCATGTTTCGCTCATTCTTCAGAATAGAACTGCCTTTCAGACGGTATGACTCACGTGTCTCCATCATGTATCTAAGGCAGGAAAATTCCGAAAAACGGGATTTTTTGGGTCTAAATATCCCTTTTTTCAACTTTCAGCCCCTCTGGACCCCCCTGTTTTAACACAGAGATCTGAAAAAAATTTGGTAAATACTACTAGGTGGGCTGAATGTTTATGCACAATTTCAATCTTCTAGGTGCAAAATTAAGCCCGCCAAAATATATATATACCGACAATGTACCATATTCCCGTATTCAGAAGGATATTTTGTAAAAGTCCATGAGACATCCCTAATTACCCTAGGATCATGGTTTGCACATCATTTTCTTCAGAATAGAACTGCACTCAGTGGGCTGAATGTTTGTGCAAAATTTCAATCCTCTACGTGCAAAAATGAGCCCGCCAAAAAATAATGAACATAGGCTTCATAAGAGAAAATATATATTTTAAAATTATGACGTCATCACCTCCTATGTCTGGACGCAGGAAGGTGTGAAACCATACGTAACGTCTTCTACAATGCCTCTGGACTTGGAAAACAAAAAAAGCCGGACTAAAAAGGTCAAATAGAAGATTTAAAACGCAATGTACCATGAAACACCCTTGTGGTACAAATTGTACCATAGAATCCGCAAAGGGTTAAAGGAAAACATCAGGTCCTTCCTATTATATCTCCCATGAAATTCAGCTAATTTTTTTTCTGAATTACTGACAAACAAATTATAAAATATATTTTCAGGGAATCACAAAAACTTTCACTGATTCACTCTCATAGAAAATTGTTTCAGTCGCTTAACAACTAGAAGTAAGCGAGTTTGAGAAGGGAAAGCTTGTGTTACTATATTACCTCACTATAAATAAATTCGGTAGGTGGTATCACCGATAAGATACTTGATTAGAAATGGGATAGTTGGGATCCTCTCACCCGGGCTGATTCCAAGGTTGAACCTTGAATCTGAAGATAACCTATATATATCCTGAAAGGGTTTGTCGAGCAAGTTTCAAAACAGGTTTCAATTCTTTGTCCGGAAGTGACACTACCTCTGTAGAGGTGAACATGTATAGAACAACTTGAACTATATGTCCTATTTATCAAAGTGCTCCGCATGAAGAAAATAATATGCACTACCCAATTATACCCTATATCAAGATAAAAGAAATGGTAATTTCACTATAAATATCCTATATTAGTGGACTTATAAAGTTGAGAAAATTATATACATATATTCAGTCAACAGCAAGTTATTTGGTTTCATAACTAATGCAACTTATTGTTATGGCTAGATGTGACACGTTCGGTGTATTTCAATTTCTATATTGTCATCAATTTCGCCCATATACGTTGTCAGATCAGTACGTTCATTATAAATTCCTCAACTTCTCATCTAGACGAGTTGTTTGATAGGTGACATAGTATATACAAAAACGTTGAATAGATTTTGAGTTACTAATTAGGTGAAAACTAGTCGTAGTGGTAGTTTGAGCTCATTTACTCGATCAGAAAAGCTCTTTCTTTGTAACCGTGTAGACCCGATTGGTCACTCTTCAGAGATTAAGCACTCTAGCCATGACAAGAGTGGGTAATGAGAATGAAGAAGGCTCAAGCTCGTTGTTGTTTCGGAGCTTGGCTTTTTTTTTTTTTTTTTTTGGCAATATGTGAGAACCATGTAACTTACACCTCACGGACCTAACAAGATGGTGCTGCCTTTGTTTTAAGGTGTGAAGGCCACTAACACACATTGCCTCACTATCACTCTTATGGCGTGATAGTGAAGTTTCAGTATCTCGTGAAGGGGCCATTTTGGTATTCATGGCCCCTTCACTGAATGTAGCACTTCTCTGTACAATGTTCATCGTTCTGGATCGAACATTTTGAAAGAGATGGATCCTTTTTGTGAAAACTGAAAAACAGGTCTCTTACTGACTGGGAAGAAATTGAAACCTGTTTTGGAACTTGCTCGATAAACCCTTTCAGAATATATATAGATTGTCCCCAGATTCAAGGTTCAACTTTGTAACCATTCCGAATAGGAGATGTTTAGTTTTTCAGTTTACTTAGTTTTATAACATATATATATAATTTAACATGTTATAACATATAACATATATATATATATAATTTTTGTTTTCATAATTACCTTTGAATTTTAAACATTTTCTCAAAGCTGTTTCGCAGTACCAGTGTAAGAGGACTATTAATCGCATGTTGAAAGAATAAGACAAAATACTTGAAAAAGAACTAGATGATGACATGAAGACGACATGAAGACGAAGGCGATGAAGTTATATATATATATATATATATATATATATATATATATATATATATATATATATATATATATATATATATAGAGAGAGAGAGAGAGAGAGAGAGAGAGACAGAGAGAGAGGCGGATCCAAGGGGAGCTATAGGGGTTATAACCCCCCCTTGACGCTCAGGTATACACTGAATAAAATGGGCTTCAATTCTGCTTTACACTGGATAAAGCTGCAAACTATAGTTTAGCCCCTCCTTTGATCATATCCTGGATCCGCCACAGTATATGAACCTTAATTTCTAAATATTCAGTGATTATGATACTGACTGTCAGGTTGAAACAATACACGATGATTCCAAAAGTAGAGACAAAGGAACAAAATAGAGTAAAGAAAAAATAATTGTAAATATTTTAAAGCCATGGTCTCTGTCGTGTTAGAATTCTGTTAATATAACCATAATATTTACGTTTGTTTTCTTCACCACAGAGTTTACACCTCGCTCTCTTTCTCTTTCTTTCTCTGTCGCTCTCTCTCTCTCGCGTATCTATTCCAGCTCTGCCACGGCGAAGAACGATTTCTTCCAATACCTACATTTTTTGTAGTATCCGAAGCTGGGAGGACTTCAGACAAAAATATAAGTACCATAAAATTGAAAAGTGTACAAATGACTGAACTAGGCAAAAATAACGATAAATTAAAATTAACTTGAGGATCAAATCACAAAACCTAACTAAAGTGTGTAAACAATGCAATGAAACTTAGTATAGTTTTATACTACATTAAAAATAACATCAAAAGATTACAAACAGACAAATAAACGTTTACTTAATATATTTACCGTGGCTTTTACGTAATCAAGGTGGCAACACGGTTAATAAATTTTCATTTACTCACAATAATCTTCGACCGGTCAACTTCTTCAGGAACGTCGTGGTTCTGGTGACAAGTCCCAATTGGGTGCAAAGGTCCTGTACTACAACTGGAATGGTTCCAAGGGTATGTTGTTCGGCTCCGTAACCAATGATTCAGATTTCTCCACACTGAAGTGTTGCTGCACTCTCGTTCAGTAATTCATGTTTAACTTGGAAAAAAACTTTTGTTTGCACTGTTATTCAGAAACATGGTAATGCAGATAACACTGAAGTGTATACAAATATCGCACAGTCACTGATACTGAACTGAAAAGGTTTGCTTCTAG